>NC_079512.1:21829868-22476816 GCF_000801105.2 Raphanus sativus | reverse complement strand
TTATTTTGGAATTTTCAAAATTTAATTCTATTTTATAATTATTATTACTAAAACAGTTTTTCAAAATTATACAGTTTTTAAATGTAATTTTCTAATCCAATACTATTAGTTTTTTTAATATCCATAAATTTTAGAAAATTATTAGTTTTATTTTTATAATTATACACTTAACAAAATTTTCTCTTACATTTACAAAATTTTATTTAATATATTTTAACAAAAAGATATAAATTAAAGAATATTTCAAAATTGTTAATTTTTATATATATACATATATATTACTAAATATACATTGAATAAAAAATATTTTTCTGCACATTGTGCAGGAAAACACCTAGTAATTATTATCTCAGATGTTATTGTTCAAAAGGTGTAATTAATAAGAACATAAATGTTTACATCATTTTCTTAATTTGTATAAAAAATGTTAAAAACTATATTTTTTTAAAAAAGGGGAAGTAGATTACAAGAGAAAGTCAGTTACTTTCATTATAAAAAAAAATTATTCATGTATGACCATGAAGACTTTTTCCTAATGGTAGATGTGGCCTTGGAAGATTAAAAATAACAGATGTATAGAAAAATAATCCTACTAATTCTGCAACCAAATAAAGAACTAGTATATTTTGCTGAATAATAGTAGTATAAGGATGTTGACTAACAAAATATACATTGTCTCTAAAACTATAAACAAACTATTTAAGCAATTTGAAAGCCAATTTTGTCATGTTATATATGCGTTACTATGATTTTAGTTAATGTGTATTGTTAATTTACGTTGATAATAATATTCTTGTACGAGATGAAGTGCAATAGTTTCACATTGATCCATTCATAATGGATGCTGGTTCATTTAATGGATGCTGGTTCAGCTAAATGGGTCGGCTCCAACTCAAAGTCCAAACAATAGACTTTCTCAGTAATAGTTTAATTTAATCATGTTTACCTTTGTTTTGGACTGACTAACTACAACATTGAGAGTTAAATGGTAGTAATTATTTAACTAATTCATTTAAAAAAGTTATATTTGTATTATTTGAATTCAAATTTCCATAATACAAGTTACTGGTAAAATATAGGTAAAAAAGGCGTTAACAAACGAACATTTATAATAAATGTTCAGTAAAGACCCATACATACAATGACAATTTTTCTTGAGAATATATATAATATATATATATATATATATTTTTGGTAATCTTTTTTCTTGAGATATTCGAGTGAATCGAGCGGAAATCTAGATTAATATGAAGGCGTTCAACTCTTAAGTAAGGTGTTTGGACTGGTTTTTCCCGCTACCACCCGCAAAACGCAGCTTTTGCGGTTCATAGCGGTTGTTGGCGTTTCGAAACAATCACAATAAAAACGTTATAAAATCGCTTTCAAACCGCCGCTCCGAACCTCTTAAAATCAAAAGCTGGTTCCAGCTAGCGGTTTGCGTGTTGCGGGCGGCGGTTGCGGGAGGATAAAAATTTTTTTCTTTAAAACAGAATAAATAAAAATAATACTAAAAATATCCAATAAAAATTTTCAATTGAATAATAAGAAATTGTAAAATGTATTCATATTATATTTCAATTATATTATAAAAATTCAAAACTAAAATATTTCTATATAAATTTTAAAATTAAATAATGATTTTATAAATATAAATTTTATATTTATCATATTATTATGATTTTTAATATTTTTTATAATTACATAAAATGTAAATATTGTTAATTATTATTTAACAGATGTTGTGTTTGGTAGTTTACCAGTCATAAGAGTCCCGCAAACGCAAACAATTTCTAACAGTTGTACCAGTCGTACAAATCTCTAAAAAACACACTTAAAACCGCAACCACCCGCACCCGCAAACTCCCGCAACCGCAATCACAACCGGCTGCGGTTACACCAGTCAGGCCCTAAATGTGCACCTGTTAGATTTTAATATCTGATTACAACTATTAACAATTAAATTGATTTGTGTCAAAAAAAAAACTAATTAATATGACAAAATCATTCACTGCAGCCATATAGTTAAACATAAATAAACTAGCGTAGAGCGTACTTGTTAATGTTGGTGATTTGGTGATATTATTGTTCTAATTACTTCAACTTCAAAAATATTGTTGCAAAAAAACATATCTTGGCGATTTACAAAAAAAAATATATATATATACTATGTGGCGATTTACAAAAAAAATATATACTTGGCTTGAAGATCGAACTCGACACTAAACTAATATTTTAAAACTATTTTTCATACCCAATAACTACTAACCAGATTTGAACATTGTTACGCATGATAGCAAGCAAAAACATCATCATAGAAACGAAAAAAATATGACATTGTATGAACTACAAGCAACAAAAAGGATATTCACATAAAAAAGATATTAAAACGAGAGAAACTAAAATCATGTTTTTCTCAAAAAAAAAAAGAAACTAAAAATCATGTAAAAAGATATATTGGTTATTAATTTATGATATACCTAATGGGTTAGGTAACTTTAGATGCGCGTGGTCTGGTGCAGTGCGATCAAATAAAAAAGGAGCTATTGAACCAAAGTTGGACTGTGGTTGTCGATGTGGCCATGAACCATTGGCTCTGTGGTTAGACGTGCTTGGTCCAATTAATCGTTCCAACTAAACTAAAAGTACAGCACTTTTGAAAATAACTTATATGTTCATTATATCAAAAGACACTGTAAGCTTCGTAATTTAGAATTTATAAGATGAAAGAGGAACGAGCAGATATTATTTAGGTAATCGGATTTATTGTTTTTAGGGAAAATCGCATAAAACCTTCAAAGTATCACTTACTAGCACTTTAAACCTTGAAGTTTTTTCACTCACACTTTTAACCTTCAAAGTGACATTTGTATCATAAAAAATCTTCAAATCAAAAATTGACCGGTTCAGCAGGTAATTTTTCAAAAATAATTATTTAATTAATAAAATAAACCAAAATAAATAAATAAAATCCAAAATAAATAAAAATCGAAAATTCTAATAAATTTACAAAAATGAAAAAATTAAAAAAAATTAAATTTTAGAAAATTAAATAAATATATTAAAATTAAATTATTTTCTAAAATATTGATAAAATAAACTAAAAATTAATAATAAATAAGATTAAATTTAAATAGAGAACTAAATAAAAAGTTCACATTTTTTTTAAAAAATGGAAATATAAAATTCAAAATTCACTAGTGATGATGATGGTTTCTCACATAACCATTAACAATGACGATAATTGATATATCTCCAACGATAGTTTCCAACATCATTTTTGAAAATGACAAAAAAAAAATCTTTTTCAAAACTTTTGAATTTTCATTTTTTTGAAATATATGATTTTTTATTTTTTTCTGTTTTTAATTTGATCTCATTTAGTTTTGAATTTTAATTTTCTAAATTTTAATTAATTTTCTGTTTTTTTCTAATTTTTTGATTTTTATTAATTAATATATAATTACATAAGAATCAAAAATAAAATTACAAAAAGTTAGAAAAAATATGAAATTAATTATTATTTAGAAAATTAAAATTCAAAAAATAAATGAGATCAAACTAAAAACAGAAAATAAAAAATTCATATATTTCAAAAATGAAAATCAAAAGTTTGAAAAATATTTCTTTTGTCATTTTTAAGATGGTGTTGGAAACTATCATTGGAGATATGTTAATTATCGTCATTGTTAATGGTTATGTGAGAAACCATCATCGTCACTTGTGAATTTTGAATTTTATATTTTCATTTTTTAAAAATTGTAAACTTTTTATTTAGTTTTTCTCTATTTAAATTTAATCTTATTTATTATTAATTGTTTAGTTATTTTTATTAATATTTTAGAAAATAATTTAATTTTTAATATATTTATTTAATTTCTAATTTTTTTTTTGTAAATTTTATATAAATTTCGATTTTGTTTATTTTTGGATTTTTATTTATTTTATTTTTTATTTTATTAATTAAATAATTATTTTTGAAAAATTACCTGCTGAACCGGTCAATTTTTTGATTTGGAGGTTTTTTATGATACAAATGTCACTTTGAAGGTTAAATGTGTTAGTGAAAAAACTTCAAGGTTTAAAGTGCTAGTAAGTGACACTTTGAGGGTTTTTATGTGATTTTCTCATTGTTTTTATATTAGCTTGGTTGGATAGGAAATTAGTTAGCAATTTGCCTATATATGTTAAAAAAAAATTTTGCTTAATATATATGTATATGTGTTAATTTTGAAAAAAGATATACAAAATTTCATATATTTATATGTAAAAGTTTCGAGTTGTAATTGGCTTTCAATTCCAATAAAATTTATGAATATTTTGTAACTTATTCACAAAATTTGTAGAAGAGACATACTCTTTCTGATTTAGAAAAACGTATGTGTTTAGAGAAAATTGTTTTAGAAAGATACATTTTTATATTTTTTAGGTATTTTTATCAATTAATAATGATTAATTGTTAACTGCAAAAAAAATCATTATTGATTTTTATTAGTTTAAAACTGTGGAAAATAGATAACCACAAAATTTTATGCAATTATATTAGATTCAATATGTGGAAAATATTAATAAAAATGTATGGTGTTGCAATATTGGAATAATGCAGTACTGTTATAGATACTCTATAGATCATTTAAAACAATATTGGACAATGCAGTACTGTACAGATAATATATGGTTTTGCAATATTGGAACATACTGTATAAGATCGTTTTGAAATGGAATTGGTATTTGTATTAGAATTAATTAAACAAATAAAACAAAACATGACATTTGCAATTTGGAACAATGCAGTACGCTAACGTACACCTACGTAGCAATAAAAAACGTTACACCTTCAATCAACTCAGTAGTCAGTAGTTGATCGTTGCCCAAAAAAAAGTCAGTAGTTGATTTATATGTTTTTTTCTTTTTGTAAACAAGCTTTAGTTGATTTATATGTTATAATATCAAAAATAATTTGATTCGAGTACAATGTCATTTGCATATAAAAGATTATCATTAGTTGCTTGCTTGGTACAGTTTCAATGGCCATAGATATAGTTTTTCTCATTATTTTTAGCTCATTAGAGCATCCCACTGGAAATTTAATCAAAAGTTCACACAAAAGAAAAATTATAATATTTTCAACACTGTTTCGTGGGTTCCACGATATGTGTCAGTCCATAATTGATTTATTTATTATTTTTTTAATCAAATGAAAATATAATAAATAATCAAAAAATTTGTTTTGGGAATCGAGCTTCCACCCTTTCCCCGAAATTCACTAATGCGGATGGTCTAATAACCGGTTCTGATTTAAACAAAAAAAAAAAAAAATCCGGTTCTGATTGTTTGCTTTGGATACTCTAATTGACTAAAAGGATGACTCTAAATTTAAAAGAATTCGAAAGACGTATGGTAATTCGAAGGTTATAGTTCACTGGGGTTAGCTTATTGATCAAAGTTGTAAGTCAAATTTTAATAAAATAATTTTATTGACTAAAACAAAAGATTATTATACCGATTACAAATCCATGAGCAACCTCTATTTCAGCCAGAATAACAAATAAAAGATCACAATTCTACACTGTGACGGTCCATTACTAATTTCAGCCAAATCTAAAACATTTTTTGATACTATGAACGGTTGTTTTTTTGACCAAACACTACAAGAAAACAGCATTTTGGCGAGGAAAGTTAACGAGGAAATATAATCCTCGTAAATGTACGAGGAACTTACGAGGAATTTACAACGAAAGAAATAAACCTCGTTATTTTCTCGTAAACTAACGAAGATAACATTTCGTCGTAAAGCCCACGTAACTTTACGTGGTCTTTACGAGAAATACATTTTCCTCGTAAAACCACGTAAAGCTTGCATTATCTTTACGAGGAAAACTGGAAATATAATTTCCTCGTTAAATCAACGTAAATTTACGTCACCTTTACGAGGAAATGATATACGTGAACTTAACGAAGAATTTTAAAGCACGTTTTTTTTTGCTACCTACCTTTTCCTCGCAAATTCATCGCAAAACTTCAACTACCAGATTCGAAATTTTCTATAAATATGGAAGTTTCAACATCATTTAAACACACCAACAAGAAAAAAAAAAGAAAAACGTGAAAGGAAAAAAATGTCAGGCTCTGGGAATGTCTACGAGTTGCGGAGGTGGATGTATATGCATAGAGATGCTAACGGGAGAGTGACGAAAGAATACATTGCGGGACTGGAGACATTTATGCATCAAGCAGATTCCCACCGCTCGCCCTAGAAAGCGGTAAGATGTTCTGTCCATGTCGGAAATGCAACAATTCGAAATTGGCAAATCGTGAAAATGTTTGGAAGCATTTAATAAATAGAGGTTTCACGCCAAATTACTATATCTGGTTTCAACATGGAGAAGGTTATAATAATTATGATCAGAATGAAGCTAGTAGTAGTAATAGCAATTTTCAGGAAGAACCGGTTGCTCTTCATTTGCATAATGAACCTAGTTACCATCAGGAGGAGCAGATGGTAGATTTTGATAGGGTTCATGATATGGTAACTGATGCATTTGTAGCTCATGATGAAGAATGAACCTAACATAGATGCAAAAAAGTTTTATGAAATGTTAAATGCGGCGAATCAACCACTTTACAGTGGTTGTAGAGAAGGTCTCTCTAAATTGTCGTTGGCTGCTAGAATGATGAATATTAAAACTGATCACAATCTACCTGAAAGTTGCATGAATGAATGGGCAGACTTGTTCAAAGAGTATTTGCCGGAAGACAATGTGTCTGCTGATTCTTATTATGAGATTCAGAAACTGGTGTATAGTCTTGGGTTGCCTTCGGAGATGATAGATGTTTGCATCGACAACTGCATGATCTACTGGGGAAATGATGAGAAGTTAGAAGAATGTCGATTCTGCAAGAAGCCACGATTCAAGCCGCAAGGACGGGGACGTATAAGGGTACCGTACCAAAGGATGTGGTACCTACCAATTACAGACAGATTGAAAAGATTGTACCAATCAGAGCAGACTGCTGGAAAGATGAGATGGCATGCCGAGCATACTCAGACGGATGGTGAGATGACACATCCATCAGATGCAAGAGCCTGGAAACATTTAACAAAGTATATCCGGAATTCGCTAGCAATATCCGGAATGTGTATCTCGGATTATGCACAGATGGATTTAGTCCATTCGGAATGTCAGGGAGACAATATTCATTGTGGCCAGTCTTTCTTACGCCATACAACCTGCCACCGGAGATGTGCATGCAACGGGAGTTGCTATTCTTGACCATATTAATACCTGGTCCGAAACATCCTAAAAGGTCGCTGGATGTTTTCCTGCAACCACTGATAAAAGAGTTGAAGGATTTGTGGTCAACAGGGGAGAGGACGTATGACTGCTCAACGAAGACGAATTTCACGATGCGAGCGATGCTTTTGTGGACCATAAGTGACTTTCCTGCCTATGGGATGTTGTCGGGATGGACTACACATGGGAGATTAGCTTGTCCATATTGTAATTGGAGCGACAGATGCGTTTCACTGAAGAATGGGAGGAAGACAAGTTGGTTCGATTGTCATCGTAGATTTCTTCCCATTGGCCATCCGTACCGAGAAACAAGACATTGTTTAGGCACAAAAGGGTTGTGAGAGACACTCCTCCTCCATATTTAACTGGAGAAGAAACTGAAAGCAACTCGATTACTATGGAGTTTTGGAAACAGTTCCTCGTGGTGGTAATTGGCATGTTCCCCTAATATGCCTGATTCTTACGGTTTCATCACAACTGGCACAAGAAGAGTATATTTTGGGAGTTGCCATATTGGAAGGATCTTCTTCTGCGCCACAACCTCGATGTGATGCATATAGAGAAGAATTTCTTTGAGAACATCATGAATACAATATTGAATGTCCCGGGAAGACAAAAGACAACATAAAATCAAGGTTAGACTTGCCGGATATTTGCTCAAGAAGCGAGTTACATATAAACAGCAATGGGCAAGTTCCTGTTCCGATATTCAGATTGTCTTCAGAAAAAAAGTCGGTGTTGTTCAACTGGGTAGCATCAGAAGTGAAATTCCCCGATGGGTATGTTTCAAATCTGTCTAGATGCGTTGAAAAGGGTCAAAAATTCTCTGGGATGAAGAGTCATGACTGTCATGTCTTTATGCAACGACTACTTCCCTTTGCTTTTGCGGAGCTACTTCCTACAAACGTACATGAAGCACTTGCAGGTACTATATTTATTATTGCAGTTATTTATATATAATGATTTAGTTTGAAATATATATGACTAATATGTGTATAATTGTTTTTGGAATATACAAGGCATTGGAGCATTTTTCAGGGATCTGAGCACCCGCACCCTTAAAGTAGAAGTCGTGGAACAGCTTCAAGAGAACATTCCCATCTTATTGTGCAACTTGGAGAAGATATTTCCTCCTGGGTTTTTTGACGTAATGGAGCATCTAGCTGTCCACCTTCCATATGAGGCATTGCTTCGTGGACCTGTACATTACGGATGGATGTATCAGTATGAGCGAGCCATGAAATATTTGAAGGGAAAAGCAAAGAACCTTGCAAAGGTTGAAGGTTCTATAATTGCTGGAAGTTTGACGGAAGAAACTTCTCACTTCACATCGTACTACTTTGCGTCAAAAGTACGTACTCGGAAAAGAGCTCCAAGGAGATATGATGATGGTGGTGTCGCGCCAACATACGCAGTTGCTGGTGTTCCAGACATCTTTAGCCAGATTGGGCGACTGGGTGGAAAATCAAAAGAGGTTTGGTGGTCGAGTGAAGAAGACGCTCATAGTGCACACACCTATATTCTACTTAATTGTGAGGATCCATTGATTCGTTATTTTGAAAGGTAACATAAATGGACACGTATATATAATTAACACATATATATAATTGCCAAATATTAATTAATATAAAAAGTGATTTTACAGCCTATTTGTTTCACAAGTCGAAGAAACATTCCCTGGTATATCCACAACTGACGTAGACAAAAGGAAAGATCAACACTTTATAAAATGGTTGAAGAGTCAGGTATTAACTCAAACTCTTTATTCATAAATGATTTGTATTTTAACGTTCACTTTGTTTTTGCAGGTTGATTTTGACGACGATGCAGATTATCCTAAGTGGTTACATGAAGTAATTCAATCTCCACATGTAAAGGTCACCACTTCACAGATGTATTTCACACGAGGCTATACTTTTCACACATATGAGTATGGTAGACAGCGGGCAACCAGTAACTATGGAATATGTGTGAAAGGGGAAACCGATTTCTACGGTATCTTGACAGAGATTATCGAAGTGGAATTTCCAGGGATATTGAAGCTGAAATGCGTCCTCTTCAAATGTGAGTGGTTCGACCCCGTCGTCAACAGAGGTGTTCGGTTTAACAAATTCGGTGTAGTTGATGTCAATGGTGGAAGAAGGTACAACAAATTCTTTATTGGCATACATGAGTAGAATAAGCTTATTTCTATGTTTTCTTTATTTTCAGGTACAACAAATTCGAGCCTTTCATCTTAGCTTCACAAGCAGATCAAGTTAGCTACCTTCCATACCCTCGGATGAGAGAATCGGGAATAAATTGGTTATCCGTGATCAAAGTTACACCTCGAGGACGAATCATAAGTGGAGAAGAACCACCATTGCAAGAAGAACAGATAAATGAAGTCGAGGAACCTGAACAACAAATTGATGACATTCTTCTCATTGATCCGCATAATCATGAGTATGAAGATCTTACCGACGATGGCACAGATGAAGCTGTTGAAGACGAGTTTAATGAAAATGATGATGTTTCTAGTGATGACGAAAATGTATCTGATTGATGTATTTGTGTTTTAATATGATTGATTTTCAGACTTAATGCATGTGATTCGATTATAAAAAAAAATATTGAGTTTGAGGTTTTGAATGAAAAATAAATGATTGAGGTTTGGGATTGGAATATGAAGAGTAGAAGATAGGAAAGATGGTGTTTGTGGTTTGGGGTTTTTGATTTTAGAGGTTTAGAAAGAAAACCTCGTTAATTCCTCGTAATTTACGAGGAAATAACGAGGAAAGTAGAAAAAAAGAAATACACGGGCCTCGTTAATTCCACGTAAGCACAAATCGTCGTAACGACCTCGTAAGCTTACGTGGAATTAACGAGGCTCTTTTTTTTTTTATTTCCTCGTTATTTCCTCGTAGGTTTACGAGGTTTTAACGAGATATGTTGTCTAAACCCCTAAACCCTAAACCCCAAACCCCATCTTTCTTATCTCTTTTGTCTAAATCCCAAACTCCAAACCCCATTAATAATTTATAATTTTCAAAAGATTATATTTTTAAATCTTCAAAAGATATATTTTCAAATCTTCAAATGATATATATTTTCAAATCTTCAGAAGATTATATTTTTAAATCTTCAAAATATTTATTTTCAAATCTTCAAATGATTATATTTTCAAATCTTCAAATGATTATATTTAAATAAATAATTTGATTTTGTATAAGTTTAAATTAGGAAGAAGAGATTGATATTAGAATTTAAAGAATTGTGATTATAAATTTTGAGGTTTGAAATGTTAAGAATATTGAGTTTGAGGTTTGAATGAAAATAAAGGATTGAGGTTTGGGATTGGAATATGAAGAGTAGAAGATAGGAAAGATGGTGTTTGTGGTTTGGGTTTTTGATTTTAGAGGTTTAGAAAGAAAACCTCGGTAATTCCTCGTAATTTACGACGAAATAACGAGGAAAGTAGAAAAAAAGAAATACACGGGCCTCGTTAATTCCACGTAAGCACAAATCGTCGTAACGCCCTCGTAAGCTTACGTGGAATTAACGAGGCTTTCTTTTTTTTTTTTTTTTCCTCGTTATTTCCTCGTAGGTTTACGAGGTTTTAACGAGATATGTTGTCTAAACCCCTAAACCCTAAACCCCAAACCCCATCTTTCTTATCTATTTTGTCTAAATCCAAAACTCCAAACCCCATTAATAATTTTATAATTTTCAAAAGATTATATTTTTAAATCTTCAAAAGATTATATTTTAAATCTTCAAAAGATTATATTTTCAAATCTTCAAATGATTATATTTTCAAATCTTCAAATGATTATATTTAAATAAATAATTTGATTTTGTATAAGTTTAAATTAGGAAGAAGAGATTGATATTAGAAGTTAAAGAATTGTGGTTATAAATTTTGAGTTTTGATATGTTATGAATATATGAAGTAGAATATAAGAAAGATGGGGTTTAAGGTTTGGGGTTTAGAGTTTAGAGGTTTAGAAAATAACCTCGTTAATAACTCGTAACTTACGAAGCATTTACGAGGAACAGAAAGACGGGCCTCGAAATTTCATCGTTTTATTTGGGACGGGCCTCGCAATTTCCTCGTAATGTTACGAGGGTTTTACGAGTAACAAAAAGACGGGCCTCGCTAATTTATCGTTTAGTTTGGGACGGGCCTCGCAATTTCCTCGTAATCTTACGAGGTTTTTACGAGAAAGAGGAACACGGGCCTCTTTAATTCCTCGTAAACTTACGAGGAAATTGCGAGACCTCCGTAACTTATATATACAACCTCACAAACCTCACACTGTCCATTCCTCCCAACTTCCTCTCCACTTCCTCCCCATTTCGTCTCTAACTCCTTTCCCATTCCTCTCTCCTCCGAAAATGGTAATTTCCTCGCCCCCTTTATTAGTTTAGACAATTTAGATAGGTGGTTAATTTAGGTGGTTAGTTTAGAGAATTTAGATAGGTTTACGGATTTTATGTTTGTTAGATAGATTTTTAAATTATTGATGATAGCTTTTTAATTATTGATGATCATAATCTCAAAAAAATATATTTTTGCAGGTTCGCCAGCGCATGCTTACTGCTCACTACAGGGAGATATTCGGTGAGCCTGGTAGTCAGTTAGACCCGCCAGGTTCTTCTTCAGGTGCCGGCGGTTCAGGTTCTTCGGATCAGGAGTCTGTTCCCGAGACTCAGCATTTCTTCCCTCCGATTCCTCCTCCGATGGCTCAGCCTCAGCCGATGGCTCAGCCGATGGCTCAGCCGATGGCTCAGCCGATGGCTCCTCCGGTGCCTCCTCCGATGGCTCCTCCTGAGATCCCCGCCGCTGTTCATCCCGATCTCATGGTGCCACCTACTGTTCCCTTCTCGCAGTACACTGTCGAGGATATTCTTGGTATGCCAGGCAGAGCTGGTTTACCAATCATAGACCCCGACAGACCCGACGGGACTTTATGGTAAGTGTATTTTTTAAATAATTATTTTAATTTATAACTTCATTAAATAATTTAAATTTTCATTTTTTTCCAGGTTTGGGGTTGACAATTCCCTTGCGACAGATGTAACCGAGACGATTAAAGGTTACTTCTCCATGGCGCATCCAAACTGGAAATTGACGCCGATCTACATCCGAAAGACGTGGTTCAAGATTTACGCTGTAAGTAATTCTATTAATTAATTATTTTTTTTATTAACTAATTATTAATTTTTTTTTGCAGCAAAAGTATCATTGGTCCATCGGGGTCAGTGAGAGAGTGAGGAAGGCGTTTTACGAAAAGGCGCAAGTTCGCTTGTCGGACACGGTTTGCAACTGGAAGGGTGCCTGGATCGTCAAGGGGTACACCCGTGGCAAACCCGCTGAGCTTACCACGGATGTTTGGGACGGCCTCATCCGTTACTGGAAGGATCCTAACTCCATTAGGATCGCAAACATTTGTGCTGCCGCCCGTAACACGGTAGACGAGCACGGTAACGGCCCGATGCTACACTCTACGGGCCAAAAACCACATGCCGGTGTCCGTTTGAAAATGGTACGTAATTAAATATTTAATTATTATTTTTAATATAATTAAATATATTTCTAACAATTTTCTTAAATGTTTTTAGGCCAAAGAGTTGGGACGTCTCCCGACTCTTCCGGAACTTTACGAGCGGACCCACAAAAACAAGGCGGGCCAGTTTTTAGATGGCAAGTCCGAGCAAATCTACAACAACGTAATTGCTCGGGTTGAGGAGCGCCAGACTCAGCTGACCCAGCAGTCCGGCGACGGATTACCAGTTACCTTATCCACAACTGAAGTGGATAAGATTTACGAGGAGGTAAATTTTTTAACATTATATCTTTTTAATTATTAATTGATTAAATTTCCCTTTTAAATTTAACTAACAAATATAATTTTTTTGTTTTTAAGGTTGTCCCTAAGAAAAAGGGACGTACGTTGGGGATCGGTTCCGTCAATGATGTCCCGAGAGCGACATCATCTTATGCTCAGAGACAGACCGAAGAAGTCACTCAGTTGCGTTCCGAGCTGGGCGCGACCAAAAGCCGTGTGAGTGGACTCGAAGCCTTCATCGACGTTATAGCGTCCACAAATCCGGAATGGGAAGCTTTGTTGAGGAACATGAAACAACAAAATCCCATTCCAGGCGAGTCATCGGGCACACATAACGAGGAGGATGTTACGAGGAGGAGCGAGGAATTCTACGAGGCGATGAACGAGCCTTAGTTTTTTTAGTTTTTTTTCGGTTTATGTATTATAAAATCCAAAACTTAATTATATATAAAATATTTTCTTGCTTGTGAATTTTATTTAAAATTTATTTATAAATCCAATATTTAAATATTTTTATTTTGTTAAATTAATAATTATTATATTTATCAAATAATATTTTATTAATTCGAAAAATGGAAGTCTACGAGTTATTTACGACGAAAATATTTCCGAGAAATTTACGAAGAAATGCTTTCGAGGTTTTTACGAGGAAAGTCTTTCGAGGTCTTTACGAGGAAAGGCTTTCGAGGTTTTTACGAGGAAAACCTTTCAACGATTCTACATCGATTTTACGAGGAAATCCTTTCAAGGATATTACATCGAATTTACGAGGATATGATTTCAAGGATCTTACGTGTAAGTAACGACGCGTGGTTCACGTGGTTTGTACGAGGAAATTAAGCGAGTGATTTACAAGGAAAGGGGGCGAGGAACTTACGACGAAATATTAACTTCGTCTTTACGAGGAAACCGAAACCTCGCTATTCTACGAGGAAATGGCGACGAATCCTTTTTTACGACGGACGAAAAACGACGAAAGGCTTTTCCTCGTTAATTCCTCGTAAACCTCCTTTTACGAGGAATTAACGAGGAAAATGGCCCTCGTTAATTATTTGTTTTCTTGTAGTGAAAATATACTATGAACGGTTGATACGTAGTTACTTACATTTTCTATTAAGAGGAGACATCAAACATGCATCGATGTGTATGTGATAACAGAATATCACTTTCAAAATATCTATTTGAATAAATTATTAGGAGAAGTCTAGTGACCCAAGGAACGGATTAGATGAAACTTACACATTAATAACCTAAAACAATCAATGATTGTCAAACATCATTATGTTTAAGATGACCAATGGCACTAGTTAGCTAATTAACTATGAAACCACTCAATTAATTAAGATTTTTAACCATTTTAACTAGTTAATTTATTTATCTCATAGTTATAATTAATTAATTGAATAATGCAACAAGGGAAAATTGCTATCCACAGCCGTCTGAAAGAGACACCATCAATATGCGACTCAAGATTTGACCTTATTTCCTTCTTATATTATTTTGGTTACAACGACATTTGAAGCACTTCTATAAACCATTTTTTTCTGAACAACGACTTCTATAAAACTATATATCTATTCAGAAAGAACTTATATAATACTCCTTTCGTTTCATAATACGTGTCTTTCTAACATTTTTTTCTTGTTACACAAAAACTATCATTTACAGATCCAATGCAAATTATACTTATTTTCACCTGAAAATTAATTGTAAATGCATTAATTTTATAAATAATTTTATTTATCTCAAATACTATATATTGGTCAGAGATGTGTAATTAATAATAACTTACATATATTTTCATTATTTTCTTAATCTGTATAAAAAATGTTAAAATGACATTTATTCAGAAATAGAGGGAATACAAGATATTTACTTTCGCACTTACTATTTATATAATATCATACTTTCTGTTACAAACACACTTTGTTTTTTCAACACATTTTCTTTTTCTTTACCCAACTTTTTGGCCATAGCTATCAACTCAACTTATAAAATTTAAATTTAAGTAATAGTTAACTAAATAACAAAACACTCATTAACCACAAATTTCTTTTTCGTCAAAACCATAAAATCAGATTTTTCTATCAGAATTGCTAACTCAGATTTTCCCACAAAATCTGGAAAGTCAGATTTTTCTGTTTAAACTGCAAAATGACATTTTCATGTTTAAACAAAAAAAAAAAGAATTCCATCAAAACTGTAAAATCATATTTTCCGTCAAAATCCCATACAAAACGCAAAATCATATTTTCTCACCAAAACAACAAATCACGATCCCATAAAACCAAATAATCATGTTTTCCTCAAAATCTTGATTTTATTTGGTTTTGGCAAAAAAAAACTGATTTCGCTATTTTGATAGAAAAACATAATTTTGTGGTTTTGACGAAATAAATAATTTTGTTGTTTTGACAAAAAGTGATTTTTTGCAGAAAAAGTAATTTTGCGGTTTTGACAAAATAACATGATTTACGGTTATGAAGGGAATATGTTATTTTGTGGTTTTGGAAAAAAATGTCATTTTCGGTTTTGACTGAAAAATCTATTTATAATTTTACATGAAAACCTGATTTTGCAGTTTGACGGGAAAACGTGATTTTGCGGGTTGATGAGAAAACATGATTTTGCTATCCACAAATACGATGTTTTACAAACCCCCATGTACATATGTACACTTATCCAACTCATTTTAGAAACTGTTTTTCTTTATGACTTCCTCGAAATTGAATTTTTTTTATATTTATACATATGTACAAGCTATGTGGAGAAGGAAAAGAGCGTAACATCCCGAGTTATGATATATGAAAAGACTTAAATGAATTAATTTGGCTACCCATATCATCAAAATGCACTTACCTTTTCAGACATATATCCGTTTATAACTTCAGAGTTAAACATACTTGAGTTAGATTAGTAGAATGATGTGACCTACCGGAAAGTGATTCGCGATAGTGTGTGAATGAGACCAAAGCACGGAGAAAAGGTTATGTTAGTGATTGCAGGGTCAGTAAACAATGATTTCGAGTCTTGAAAATTAACGGACCGATCGTCGGATGGGATGAAACCCACGGGCCGAGAAAACAGGCGTGTGTGACCCATTAGCCGTAGACGGTCGGGGCGTTACAGAAAAGAGAAGAGGGCGTTAAACAGTATACATTGCATTTCATCAATGCATAAACATTATTTTTCTAAAATTACCCAAGATTACATTCATGTTATATGGAAATTTATGAAATGTAGTTGTCCACATTTGGACATCCCTTATTTTGATTTAAAAAATAGAAAGTTATAGAGGTTTGGTGTATCAAACTTCTTATCTTTTATGTCACATATAAATTTCAACACACTTGAATTGATATTATATAATATATTTCCAAAATCAGATACTTAATCATACAACTTACAAAACCTAAATCGTCCTAATGAATCATAAATCAAAATAAATCATAATACCATAAACTTATATCATAAATCAAAATAAATCCCAATTTTATCAATATAGTTCAAACATTTGAATATAAACAGATTTTCTCGTTCAAAACAGATCACTTAGAATCTTTTCATTTCAAAACTTTAATACAAATAAGAAATAGAAACATATCACTTGGAGTACCTCAAACCATTAAGAGCTTCTCTTTAATGTTTTAACATTATACAATTATCATGGCATCTTAATGTTTTTAAAGGATCTGGATTTGAATTCACGACAACTCAGGTTTATCCATTTATATGACTAAAAGACATAAGATTAGTCGGTTGGATCTCGTTCTACCAGATATCTCCGGATTATAAAAAAAATTATAAAATTAATAATTTTAATAGAATTAAGTTAAATAATATAATTTGAATATTTACATCTTACAAATAATGTGTGGACAAGTGAGCTTTGAGCATCTAGGGAAGTTCTCAATGTTTCTCCTGCTAGAAGAGGGTTTACCCTCTCTCCTCTTTTTCCACTCTTTTTGCTTTTTAATCACCTATATACTCTTCCTAGATAGATGGAGGTGCTCAATTTCAAGTTTCAACACACACTCATACAATGCTTTACGTGAAATGATAAATAATTACCTTGTCTATTTGTCTATTAAAAATAAGGATAATTTGTAAATTACGCCACTAACCGTTTGAAATTTGAAAACTACACCTTCTATTTTATTTTTTGAAAAAATTATATTTTCTTAAATCTGAATTGATTTTTTACCCAGATTAGATATTTCAATAATTAAGATATAATTCAATATTAATACGAATTATATTATTATAATAATTTATATTTAAAATAAATTTGTATGTTGAGATAAGTATGTTATTTTAGCATTTAAAATTACAATAACAATATTTTTTGCTCATCACAAAAATATAAAATAAATAAATTATGATTTTTTGACTTATCATTAAGTTTAGGGGAAATTTGGAGAATAATGACTTTTAAGAAGAATGAGTATTTTGTAAAGAATGCAAAAAAAAAAGAGAATGCAAACAAACTTAACTTCTTTATATAAGAAAATAAATAAAATCTATGTAAAATTCATGATAAAGTCAAAGCAAATTATAATTTGTTTATTTTATAAGTCATTATCTACCAGTCATATGCAACATGATTTTCCTAAAATAAAAGAAAAATAGAACTATTGTCATAATAAAATAGAAGCAGAATTAGAAAATGAAATAGGAAAATATTCATTCTTCTTGAAAGTCATTATCTACTAGTCATATGCAATATGATTTTCCTTAAAATACTAGAACTATTGTCTAAAGATTTTTATTTAAAACAATCTTTGTTATGTAAATTTTTTAATTTAAATATAAAATAAATTAGGAATTAAGAAATATGAAGATTCGACGATTTGGTAAATATACCTATTTGTAATCCTATTTGAGTATATTTCTCCAAATTTTCCTTAAAAATATGAGTTGTCTATATGCTTTACGTGAAATGATAAATAATTACCTAATAAAAATAGACACGTACGTATCACTTCGACAAAATGTGCTTTACGTGAAATGATAAATAATTACCTAATAATAACCTAAATCGTTCACCAAGTGATCGACTATGTCTATTTGTCGAAGTAATATATAATATATATATATACCTTACCGATGATATTCTCAAAAAAAAAAAAAAAACACACCGATGATGAGAGATTCCAGACCGCCATCTCAATTATCATAAAACAACAAAAGAGTCAACCGATTCTTATTATTAATTTCATTTTAGCTCTCTGCATGGAAAATCTGTGATACATGACTTGCATTATTAGTCTTACTTTAATTAAAAGTAGGATATGTATAACTTAGTTTTCAAGCTACCATTTTGATAACAACCAGGAAATTGTTTTTATATCGTTATTTAGAATGACTCCATATTTTGGTTTACGACACTGAAAATATTAAAATACTGGTTTAAATTAGAAAATGACAAAGAATAGGAGTTGTTGTAAATTTAGGTGTATTTCTCAAAAGAGAGAAAAAAACTGAGTGAATGAGTTAGAGGTATATCTTCTGCAAAAGCATTTTGTGTTCTTTTCTTTCTTTCATATCATTCCAGTAGTGTCCTACCTACCGATGCTTGTTTGTTCAATGTCTAAAAACCAACATAAATACTCCATGTGTTTAAAAAAATATACTCTTTCCATTTTATAGAAAAAATCACTTTGATATTCTTACGTAGATTAAAAATAATTAAAAATATATTGATACTTTTATAAATGACACCTATTTAAATAATATCATTTAAGTTAAATAGTAAGATCAATCATCAGTGAAGTTAATTTATAAGTTCAATATAGTTTAAAAATTATATTGTTTTTAACAAGAAAAAATGTTAAAATGATACTATTTTCACGCATATTAAGTAACATCTTAAATTTTAATTATAAATGTATTATTTCGTGATTAAATATTTCCAACAATTTTTAACCAAACAAAATTCAATAAAAATAATAGTTTATTAGAAGTTAACAATATACTGTTATTGCCTGATAAAAATATATAAAATATAAAAATGAAATTTTGAACATTTTAAAAAAAAACATAGATCATTTTTAATTGGATGAATTATTCAGTTTGGTCAAATTGATATTTATAATATCCAATGAAATATACAAAAATAGAGAGAACATAACATCAAATTTGTAAATATTGATATTATCTAGAGATTATTCTCTATGTTTCATAATAAGTGTCATTTAAGGTTTTTTCACAAGAATTAAGCAAAATTTTAAAAAATTTCAATGAAAAATTGAACAAAATTTTATAAAGGTAAAAGTTGAAAAATTTATGTAATATTTGCATTGGAAAAGTAAAACAAATAATTACAACTGAACAAAATTTAAAAATTAGAATGACACTTAATATGAAATGGATTAAGTAATTTATACGTTATCTAGTCATCTAGATACATTGTTGTTAATGAGATGTGGTAAATAGAGCTTTAACTATGTCATGAATGCGGCAACTTGGTTGCCTTTCTTTCTCAAGACGAAACCAAATAGAAATGTGAACCAATATATCTCAACACATTACTAGAAATGCAATCTTACATTAATAAGAGAAGATTAGATGAAGCACCGCCTGAGGTTGCTGTTTTGTTGCTAGAGGATATTGTTGGACTTTCTAGGCCACGGCTAGCTTATTTGTAAGTTTGAAGTTTGTTCTAAAATAAAAGTTGGGAGTTTTCTCCCAATTTCCTACCAAAAAAAACAAGAGAAGAAACAATTCAAAGTAAGAAAGTATATCCATACGCAATGGCTTTTTTAAGACAAAGAAAAGCACCGTTTTGTACTCTCCCGAACTTATTTATATGTATGAATCAAAATGATTTATACATATATTCTTTCCGTTTTATAAAAAACGTCTATACAGTTTTAAGAAAATAATTAAAACACATTTATATTTTCATTAATTACATCTATTTAATAAATAGTAATAAATAATTTTATTTATAAAGTTAATGCATTTAATAATTAGTATTAAACTTAATACTCCTATAAGTATAAATTGCATCAAAAATCTAAAACGACATTTTTATGTAAAAATATATATTAAAATAACACTTACTGAAAAAAGAGAGAGTATATATTATCAGTTCAAAGCGGAGGCAAGTTAGGCAACACATTTTAATGAATCTGAGTTACTTACAGTTGATGAGAGCACGGCATGGTATATAAATCATTTTAATGAATCTAAGTTTTTGACCCAAAAAAAAGAATCTAAGTTAGATGTACGGTTGATAAGAGCAGGCGTGGTATAAAGTATCCTTCCTAACATAGATTAAGGGGGTTATATTCAACTAAGAGTTTTAGGTGATTTATATTAAAATGATAAGTATACTGTTATTCAAATATATATATTTATAAATTCATTTAAAATATATTATTATTAAATTTGACATTTCGTAAAGTACTCTAAAATTCACTGTTATTGAAAATATTTTAAGTTATGGAGTTTTAAAGTTCGTAGGTGATTTTAGGGTATTTTGGTGGAGTTTCTTAGTTAAAAAATTAAAACCCAATTCCCAAGATTTTAGATGATATTCTAGAGAAGTTTAACAAAAATTACCTAGATCTCTGTAACTTATTGAAATAATCTAAAACCCCATTAAAAATCAAATCACATCAAATGTTAAATTGAGTACATCTCCTAAACTTTTTTTTCGTCTAAGGACATAGATTAATCTTATGATACAATGAAACTAACTCCTTGTACTAATCACTACACAAATATTCCTTTATCAGAATGATTTTTGTGTGTCAATAGTATACACTTTGAACTCAAATGGTGACATAGTAATGTATTCCCTCTGTTTCAATATATAAGTAGTTCTACCCAGAAAAAAATGTTTCATTATGTAAAGTGTTTATCAAAAGCAACTTTGAATTGAATATTGTGTGATCAATCCAATAATTTATATATTTTTATTATCGGTTGAAATTATATACTTAATGCTACTTTTTCAAAATAACAACTTTCATGATATTGTTACATATTGAAACAGAAGGAGTAGTTAATATAAATCATCAGTCCATTTGTTCAATTAATATTTCTTTGGTTTCACAATATAAATATCATTGTAAATATTTTTAGAAACTACATATTATTCGATAATTTTAATGTAAAGCTTTAAACAAAATTCAACTCTTAACTCTACTATTTTAATGTATTAATAAAACTGAGAAAAACTTACAGTAGAATGAATAGGGGGTAAAGTAGACAATTAAATTTGCTTTTGTGTGTATAAAAAAATTTCAAACGATATTTTAAAGATAACTAAAAGAATATTAAAGAAAAGAAACTAATCTCATTTTAGCTTGTATTAAATTTCAAAAATTAGAACTTAATATGAATAAAAAGGAAAATTTTAAATAAATTTCATTGTTTTTTTCACGTAACTATTACTCTTGATCTTTTCATCCTTAGAATTCAAATTTGCAAACCATCAAAAATATTTGTTTAAGCATATTATTTTCGATCTAATTCCTTCCACATTATATTATTTACTACTCCATAAAACACTTGATTCTTTTTTGAAATTACTGTTTTTCAGGAAACAGTGTTAAAAATATATATCCCTCATATTGTTGGTGAGCTATCTAGTCAATAACAAGAAGAAGAAAAAAAAGGAAAATCCAAAATTAATCAAACTAAATAAGTAGGTTGTGACGTTTCGAAGTCATCCGCACAAAGCAAAAAGATTAGACAGACTCTAGATAAATTTCTATCTCTAATCTATTCCAAGAATAAAGAATAGATATGCTATCCTTAAAATCTATACATACATCCTCCTATCTGTATCACCATCGCTCTCTTCTTATAAATATTACTCCAAAACAAGCATTAATCTAAACCCAAAAAACCCATTTAACAGAATTTCCTTTCAGTACGAATCTTATTCGTCTGGGAAATCAAGAGAAATGGGATTGAATTTTAGAGACAAAGTCTCCATTTTTCTGGCTATTCTTTGTTATTCATCATTGATCTGTTCAGTAAAAGGAACAGTTTCTTATGATCGTAAAGCTGTGATCATCAATGGACAAAGAAGAATTCTTCTCTCAGGTTCCATTCACTATCCACGAAGCACCCCTGATGTAATACTCTTTATTCTCATCAATCAATTTCTTTATTTATTCAGTAGTGTTTCTTCTGCGGAACCTACATTAATTATAATTTTACCCTGTTTTCTTGAATTTATTGGCTTAATTTGATTTTGTGCAATGTGTTTTTCTTTCCAAGCTTTGTTCTACATAATGTGTTAGATTTTTTTTTTCCTTATTCTAAACAATAAATGCATGAATCATTGAATGCTCTGTTTTGTGTAGATGTGGCCTGGTCTTATACAGAAAGCCAAAGAAGGAGGCTTGGATGTGATAGAGACTTATGTTTTTTGGAATGGCCACGAACCTTCTCCGGGAAATGTAATTACAGAAGAATAAAATATTAAACAGTTTGTTTGATTACTTTTCTTCTCTCACAAGTCACATCTCTTCTAATTTTCTCTGTATTATTGGTTGTCCAGTATTATTTTGGAGACAGGTATGATTTGGTTAAGTTTATCAAGTTGGTGCAGCAAGCTGGTCTCTACGTTAATCTCAGGATTGGCCCTTTTGTCTGCGCAGAATGGAACTTCGGGTAATATAGAACTACTAATTCTCTTTGAAAAGAAAAGTCACTGGTTATAAGATCTTAATTAATTTTTATGGTTTTTTAGGGGATTTCCGGTTTGGCTCAAATTTGTTCCTGGTATATCTTTTAGGACGGATAACGAGCCCTTCAAGGTTTAAACTCTAGATATAATCAACTTTCACCCATTATATATTAACATTTTTGTCTCCTTATTTGATGATTAATGTTAATTCAAAATGATATTGAAAAAGGCTGCAATGAAGAAATTCACTGAAAAGATCGTATGGATGATGAAAGCAGAAAGGTTGTTTCAGACCCAAGGAGGACCCATCATTCTTGCACAGGTTTGTTTCATAGTATATTTTTGTTATTGTTACATTAATTGTCATCATTAACCAATGATTAGACATGGATGGCCCAAATTAAAAGTGTTTTCTTTTAATTATGTAAAATGAAAAATATGGACAGATTGAGAATGAATATGGACCAGGGGAAGGGGAACTTGGTGCACCAGCAAAGGCTTACACAAAATGGGCAGCTCAAATGGCATTAGGACTCTCGACAGGTGTTCCATGGATTATGTGCAAGCAAGAGGATGCTCCTTTTCCTATTGTATGTTATTTCCTTTTCCTTCTTTCTAATTATAATATTTTGGCAAAGAAAGTATTTGTTTCTTTATTGTAGAAAAATCTAAAATTTCTTCATCATCTTTTTAGAATTAAATTCAGAAATGTTTTTGGGTTTTTAATCTAAGAAGATTGTGAACCAAGCTTCTGTATTTGGTATAGGTTAGGTTTTATCAGAATGCATTGTTGACATCGATTCGTTTTTTTCCATTTTCGAGTTTTCAGTAGAAAATTAAAATAATACAAACCAAATTTGGTTCAATTATATATTATATTTTATTTGTGAAGTTGAATTCTCTCAAATTCTTCCTCTTTTTTTATGATGATTTTTTTTTATGATCATTGTTTTGTAAATGCAAAATTATAGATCGACACATGCAATGGTTATTACTGTGAGGGTTTCAAACCAAACTCAAACAACAAGCCCAAGATGTGGACCGAGAATTGGACTGGTTGGTAAGTCACAACATCAATATGGGGAGAAAATAAAAGTTTTATCGTTTTCAATTATATAAAAATATTAAGAGGACAATTTTTCTGAACTTAAAAAAATAACATTTACAAACTTCTAAATTGAATATCAGGTATACAGAGTTTGGAGGTGCTGTACCATATAGACCAGTGGAAGACATTGCATACTCCGTTGCAAGATTCATACTAAACGGAGGTTCCTTCGTCAATTACTACATGGTAAGTAACATAAAACAAGAGTTACACATGACATGAATGCAACGACTACATATAAAATAGAGTTAAGAAAACATCTCGGCTAAATTTTCGTTTTTATATATAGTATCATGGAGGGACAAATTTCGACAGAACTGCTGGTGAGTTCATGGCTTCAAGCTATGACTACGACGCTCCTCTCGATGAATACGGTACGAACCAAAACTCAGAACACACATTAAAAATCTGTCTGAATGATTAGCTAATCTGGTTTTGTTTTCTTCCAAAAGGCTTAACAAGAGAACCAAAGTACAGTCACTTGAAAGCATTGCACAAAGTCATCAAACTCAGCGAGCCAGCTTTGGTTTCTGCTGATGCAACCGTCACATATCTTGGAGCTAAACAAGAGGTAAATGATCAAATCTTTTTTTTTTAACTTGCAGTTAGAACATTTATAGAAAGAAACCTAATGATCATTTGAATGTTGATTTCAGGCTCATGTGTTCTGGTCTAAGTCATCATGTGCTGCTTTTCTATCGAACAACGATGTGAACTCTGCAGCGAGAGTTATGTTCCGTGGATTCCCATATGATTTGCCTCCTTGGTCCGTTAGTATTTTACCTGATTGCAAAACCGTATATTACAACACCGCAAAGGTAAAGACATGAAAGAAAACTTGTTAGTCAAGTAAAAGTTAGTTACCTTATTGATCTTTAAATTAAACTGAATGAAACAGGTCAATGCACCAGGAGTACATAGGAATATGGTTTCAACAGGAACAAGATTCTCTTGGGGATCATTCAATGAAGTGGTTCCTTTTGCGAATGAAGCTGGTACATTTGCAAGAAACGGGCTTGCGGAACAGATAAGCATGACTTGGGACAAGTCTGACTATTTATGGTATCTAACAGAGTAAGTACTCTCTCTCTCTCTCTTGACTTTGTTTCAGTCTCTTAAGTCTTCCTAGAAACACATAAACTCACGGTTTGTTTGCTTGTGGGGGTATTTCTACTCAGCATTACAATCGGTGCTGGTGAGAGGTTTTTGAAAACTGGTGATTTCCCTCTTCTTACAGCTTGGTCAGCTGGGCATGCTCTTCATGTGTTTGTCAATGGCCAGTTTGCAGGTAGTATATTAAGACAAACAATCAAAGCTTGTCTAGTTTTGTAACTTAACAACATTGGTTATGATATGTTCTCTGTTACAGGAAGGGCTTATGGATCACTTGAACACACTTCACTAACATTTAGCCAGAAGATCAGGCTACACGCAGGTGTCAACAAGCTTGCTCTTTTGAGTGTTGTTGTTGGTCTTCCGGTTAGTTCCTGATGATATAAACTAGCTCTTTTTTTTTAATAACTCGCAGTATCCGACGGGCCGAGACCCAACTAGCTCTTTGAAAAGCAGTTTTTATTGTTAATTAGATCTTTGATCCTTGTGGTTTGTTCTTGGTTTGGTGTAGAATGTTGGTAAACACTTTGAGACGTGGAATAAAGGAATTCTTGGAGCGGTCACACTAAAGGGAGTTAACTCAGGAACATGGGACATGTCAAAATGGAAATGGTCCTATAAGGTCCTCTTTGATGTTCAAAGCCAATAAGTTTTTGATTTTCCTAGTAATAACAAGAAACTAACCATAACAAATGGTTTTAAAATGTGCTTTGAACAGGTTGGTATGAAAGGTGAAGCTTTGAGTCTTCATACCCCGACTTCCGCTGTGAGATGGAATCAAGGATCATTTCTAGCCAAGAACCAACCATTGAGTTGGTACAAGGTAAGATAAACACAACAAGCAAATAATATAATGTTCATAAATAAAATAATTAGATTGTAAACACAAAAAGTAACGAACAAATGAAAAAAAAATATTTGTTTGTATATTATTGCAGTCTATTTTTGCGGCGCCAGCAGGAAACGAACCATTGGCTGTGGACATGAACACAATGGGGAAAGGTCAAATTTGGATAAACGGTCGAAACATTGGACGTCACTGGCCTGCT
Organism: Raphanus sativus; assembly: GCF_000801105.2. Lineage (NCBI taxonomy): Eukaryota > Viridiplantae > Streptophyta > Magnoliopsida > Brassicales > Brassicaceae > Raphanus > Raphanus sativus. The sequence continues at coordinate 22,450,774 of NC_079512.1, read as the reverse complement.
TATAAAGCTAAAGGAAACTGTGGACGTTGCAACTATGCTGGAACATACAACCCCACGAAATGTCAGAGTAATTGTGGTGAAGCTTCTCAAAGATGGTGAGAAACAAAACTGTTTTCTTTTTGTTTTCTTTTGAATATTTTTCTTATAATACAATTCCTGATTCGTTAGAGTTGTTGTCTATTTTTTGCAGGTATCATGTACCTCGTTCATGGCTCAAGCCACAGAACGTTATAGTTGTATTTGAAGAGTGGGGTGGTGATCCTAGTGGAATCTCACTGGTGAAACGAATTTAAAGCTTCTTCTGTATATAATCTGAGGAGGACAGAAGAAAAGCTTGTTTCATTATTTTTTTTCTCTCTGGCTTTGCTTTTGAAGATAGAAACAGAGCTGGGGAGTAAAAACATTGTGTAATTGTGCAGTTATTACAACGTGTATATTACTGATCCATCATCAATAATAGCCAAATAAAATTTTATAAAACAAGACCAATATGAGGTCTCGACTTCATTACTCATTGGCTATTGCCTATTAGCTACGAACTACTCCCTCCGTTTCATAATAAGTGTCGTTGTAGAGATTTTTTTTCGTTGCAAAATAAGTGTCGTTTTCGAATTTCAATGCAGAATTTATTAATTTTATTCTGTATTTTATTTTTCTATTGGTCGAGATATATGGGTAATGATGTTTTTGTATGGAAAATATGCAAAATTTAATGATTTCTTAATCCGTGTGCACAACTCTAAAATGACACTTATTCAGAAACAGAGGGAGTAGTTCTAAGTCCAGTTACATCTTATTCCCTCCGTTTCTTAATATAAGTCGTTTTAGAGAAGTTCATTTGTTCCAAATTATAAGTGGTTTTTGGTTTTCTACTTAAAATTTATTTACATTTAATGCAGTATAACCAATGATAAAATATCTTTTATTTTTGTATTGGTTGAATTGTGATTAAATAAATAATTAATGATGTTTTTGTCTAGAAAATCTAAGAAATTAATGATTTTTTAATCCATGTGCATAGTTTACTTATAATAAAAACGGAGAGAGTATTTGATTGCCAAAATTCAAATAAAGACACCAATAATGAAGAATTAGTCTAATGGCTAAAATCATGATAGATATCTTGATTAACAGAGTTGTGTTTGTCTCTCTCTCTCTCTTTTTGTTTGTCAACGTCTCTCTCTCTTTGCAGATATATTATTAATTGTGCAGTTATTAGAAGAATTATTACTGTGTATATTACTGATCATCATCAATAGTAAAATAGAATTCATAACATCTAGATTGGCAAAATGAAATATAGACTAGCGAACCGGTCTTGTACCGGGACTGTAGAGAAAGGTGTGATGTCTTTTGACTAAAACGTGTGATATGTACATTTAAATCAAATCAGATAAAACATGATCTCTTGTTCCTTCTTTTTTTTTGTCAACTGATCTCTTGTTCCTTCTAAGATACAAATATATCTTTTCAACCAACTATTGGACCGGGAATGATCTCTCCTAATTTTTTCCCTTAACCGGGTTTCCCTAAGGTTAAGAATAGTTCCTTGTAATACAAGACACCTTTCTTAACTTAAAAGGGGACAATCAAAAACTCCAACGTTCTGTAACCAGCCAAAGATCCTTCAACGCGAACCGGATCGTACCATGAGTGATGATGACCCGTGCTCACTCAAACTTCCCGTGGACAATCTCCTCATCTTTTGCCAGAACCTCTTGCCTCCACCCGAGGCCAAAGGACCAGAGCTTGACACTCTCTCTAACCTCCCCGAGCCAGTGAACATTTCCGACACTGAAACTCCTCTCTCCGTGTCAGGCTCAGAGTCATAACTCGGTAGCAAGGCCATCCTCCCAGAGCCCTCTCCACCACAAGAGCTCCCAGCTTTACTATCATCTTGAGTAAGTGAAGTTACAGAGTTAAGTTCCTTAGCTTCATCGCATTCATTGCATACAAGTTTCAAAGCTTGCACTACTTCTCCCATGAAAGGACGGTGCGATACTTCCGGTTGAACGCACATCGAAGCTATAGCTGCTACTTTAGCTATGCTGTCGAATGGGATCTCGGGTTGTCCTAGAGACTGGTCTATAATAGCTTCGAGCCCTTCTCTGCTCGTGAGAAGAGACCTAGTCCATGAAACTAAGTTCTCTTGGCCAGGTGGTTGTGACATATCCACTGGTTTACGCCCCGTGAGTAGCTCGAGAAGCACAACTCCGTAGCTATACACATCGCTTTTAACTAAAAGATGCCCTGTCATTGCGTATTCTGGCGCTACATACCTATCAAAGAGCAGCGCTTACGAGTTAAGCAAGAAAACAAAAAACAGCACTTACAAGCGCTAGATATATTATATTTGGTTTTAAAATTATCAAATATTTTAGAAGTACTACTTCTAAATATAAACTTACCTACCTGAAAAAAATAGAATTGCCCAATAATCTTGAACAAAATATTTTTAGTTATCAAATTATCCAAATAAATTTATCCAAAATATTTAAATTTATACGAATTACTTGGTATTTAATCCAAAAACTGAAAAGTCTGATCTTTACCCAATTGTCCGAAATTATTAGAAAAACCAACCAGAACCGAATTAGAAACAAAATTTTATCGGATATTAGCCGGTTCCTATCATGGTTATACAAACCGAACTGAAAATTGAAATGTGAACCAAAACGAAATCAAATTTCATAAATAAACAAAGGGTTCCTATATTTCTTTTCTATTTTTTTTGCCAGCTTTTTTTTTTTTCATCAAATGGTTCCTATATTTTTAAAACCGAAAAACCGAACATTATAAAACAAAAAACTAAAGTGGAACGGAAAACCAAACGCTCGTTGCATACGCATAGTTCTGGTTTGTATTATCTTACCCGAAAGTTCCCATTACGCGTGTGGATATATGTCTGTTATCTTCATCGTCAAGGGCATTTCGAGCTAGGCCAAAATCAGAGACTTTAGGTGTGAAGTCCTGTTCAAGCAAGATGTTACTTGACTTGAAGTCCCTGTGTATCACTCGAGGGCTTGAGTCTTCATGTAAATACGCCAACCCACGAGCTGCACCAAGAGCTATCTTCAACCGAGTATCCCAATCTAGAGGCGAGGACTCTTTATCAACCCCTACAGAGAAACCAAAAACAGAACAAGATCTTAGTTTCACAGAAACCGTGGAGGCACTTAAGGTCAACATACATACCGTGGAGGTGAGATTCAACGCTGCCATTAGGTATAAGTTCATAAACCAAGGAACGGTTACGATCTTCAATACAAATACCAATCAGATTCACCAAGTTCCTGTGATGAAGACGGCTCAGCATTTCAACTTCAGCCAAGAACTCTCTCCCACCTTGCTGGTCATCTCTCTTCAACACTTTAACCGCTACTTTAGTCCCATCGTCGAAAAGACCTTCGTAGACCTTTCCAAACCCGCCTTCACCAAGAACCCTCGACTCCGCAAAGTTGTTAGTAGCTTTCGCTATCTCCCTTGCGGTGAACGTCTTGGCAGAGAGAGTAAACGGAGCAATGCTTGACTCAAAGGACAGTGACTTTGAGCTAAACCGGCTTCCGGTTAATGATCTCACAGAACCTGAAAACAAACAAACCTTTATATATATTAGTTTCGTCCCAGCGGTCACTAGAGACCTCTGACACAATGGCCAGGATCCAGAACCGTCTCAAATTATTTATGGACCCTGTTCAAAAACCTTTATTTATATATATTTTTGTTTTGAAATTATCAACTCTAAATTTAGTATTGTGTTAAAGTTTAAAGTTTTATCTTATAATTTATATATTTATTTTCAAATTTTTTTTTTTAATTTTTCAGCTCGGACCATGTTCATCGATTCACTTACACCTGCTGTTAGACGGCCTTTAAGATCCTTTTCGAGTTGAGCTAATGACCTCTGATAACTAAACTAATCTTTCTTATTTACCTGGTGGTTTGGAGAAGGAAGGCAGTGAAGGAGGAGCAAGTGTGTCTCTTTTAGAAAACCTCCGTCGTCGTCGCCGGATAACAAAGAACCAAACAATGACAAAACACAAACCAATAAAAGCAGCAGCTGACAAAACAATCACAGCAACGCCTCCAGCATTGAGCTCTTTCTTCCTCATCTTCTTCGGAACATCAACTCCAAGCGGTTTCTTCACCATCCCGTTGCTGTTATTATCACCAGAGAACGGTTCTTGATCTATAACAGTCACGCCGGAAGGCGGAGGAGAAGGTGGTAGACCAGGATAACGCACGTAGACCACGTCGTATTCGCCGAAGGTCGGTACATCTATGTATACTTTCTTCCTGTAGAATCTCTGGTACGTAAGCATGGCTGTCATGTTATCGAACTTATCTCCAAGTGGGACCAAATCGATGAGAAGAATGGTTTTGTCAGGTTGTTCACTAGCGGCGTTGGCTCCCATTATACGGACTTGGCTCTGTTTCATGAAAACCCCAGCGCTTATCTCCCGGGCGAACTCTGAGACCATGGGGAAGAAGTCGTAGAGGGGCATGCTGAGACGAAGTGAGACCTGAATAGGCAAGACACAGCCGCATGGAGATCCTGGAGGTGTGTTTGTGTAAGGTTCTAAGCAGACGGTTGATGAACAATCTGCAAAAGACGTAGAGTGGTTTCAGAGCAGAAGAAAGATGATGACAAGACAGTTTTATGAATTAAAGTATATGAAACCTGAGTTAGGGGGAGGAGGAGGGAATGCTTGAAGAGGTGGGAGTTTTCGAGATTTTGAAGAGGAGGACCTGAGAGGAAGAACTTTAGGAGAAATAAACAGAATTTAGCAATGAGGTTAAAAAGAAAGAGACTTTTGCCTAATTAAAAATTAATGAGAAGAGGAATCTAATATCAAACCTTGGGTGGGAGAAGGTGATGGAGGTATGGAGATAGGAGCGTGAGAAGGAGCATGGTGTGATGATGGAGGAGTCATTGAACCTTCAGGGTTTGAATTCTTTGGTGGTGGAGGAGCTGGACTATCAGTGATATTCTTTCGGTCTTGATGATGTCTATGGTACAAAGGAATTGATTGTGGGGGTGGAGATGTATGATGAGAATGTCCATTGAACTTTGGGGACGAGGGGGGAATCAAAGGAGGAGAAGCTGTAATGTATATAACAAGATGAAATTTAGTAAAGAAAAGTAAGTTATATGATTGATTGATGTCCCCCAACCAAAAATATCAAAACCTATATGTGGTAAGACAGGCAAGGGCTTAGCAGTTTCATTTGATGGTGTGGCAACCGGACTTGTATTGTCATCTCCATTATCACCGGCAGGAGATTCAATTGGGAAAGCCGGGTGGGTAGTTGGTGAGTTTCTTGTTGGACTCGAGGTGGGTACTGCAGAGGAGAGGATTAAACAGAGACATTTTGGGTTACAATGTGAGGAAAGTAAATAGAGATTTTTTTTTTAAGTAAAGCAACATACCAGGTGAGCTAGAGTGCGGTAACTTTGGAATGACTGGTGGTGAAATGTCAATGGATATAGTTGGAGGAGATGCAACTGATTCAGAGCATTACAAAAGTTCAAGATCCAAAAATTTATGCAAATTTACAGAACATTGCAACCTAAAAGATTCAAGATTAACTCAAACTGGAGAACAGTGCAAGTAAAAGATTCAAGATCTAATCAAAAATTTGAGTTTTTTTTTTTAATTTCACAATTTTACTTCTCGAGAGTGCTTGCCAAGTGTTCGACTAATTGTCTGTGTACAGAATCAATATCTCAATATACCTGGAGCAGTAGGGACCCAGACAACAGGCTCACCGGACGGTGCTTTTCCTCCGGAAGAATCTGTCGGCGGAGGAGCTTCCACGTCAGCTATAGGAGGGCTAGACGGTTGAGAGGCTTTAAGCGGTGGCGCATTGCCGTTTTTGTGAGGTTCCGGTGAACTGATCGGAACTTCATTTAACGGTGACGGTGGTGATGATGATGGAGACAACAAGTCCAATCCTGAAATCGAAATACAAGCTCATTGTTAATGATAAAACCCAGAATTATAATAAGTCGGTTGAATATATATAATAAATAAAACAGAAAAAGACAAGAAAACAAGCAAGTTGATCATCCATCTGGGTTTTGTCTGAATGTAATCAAGCAATGTAAAAATGATTAGTTTCTTTTAGGGCATAATGAATCAAACTCACCTGAGGAGGAAGCAGCAACCAGAACCGAAGAAAGTAGACAGAGCCTTAGGAAGGGCATCAGAATCTCCATTCCATAGAAGAGATCAGCTTCCTCGATGAAGTTTGATGGGTAATCTCAAGCTCCAGGTTTAGAGCTAAGAGAAAGAAAAGAAAAAATCGAAGTGGCAGAAGAAGGAGAGAGATTACTTAAAACGCAAGAAGAAAGAGTAACAGTGAGAAAGAAGCAAGGGAATGATATTTTTTTAGTTCTACTTTTATTTATGAGAGTTTAATGCTGCTCACAAAAGAGAGGGAATTAAGAGCATGCCCATTAGTGAACCCCAAGGGAGGGTTCATAGGGATTTTTTTATTGTTTTTAAGTGGGTCCGTGAATAGTGACGAACCCGTATTAATTTTGTTCTTCCATTAGTGAACCCGAAAATGGGGTTCATAAGAATAAAATAATATTAAACTTTTTTTTTTAAATTTGTAAATTTTTTTTTATTTAATACAATGGAAATTCAAAAACATACAAAGATTATTCATCTAGATCACCATATTTTTGCCATATATTTTCAACTAAATCGGCTTTCAAACGATCATGTTTCTGTTGATCCCGAATTTGAGCTTGAATGCCATGCCTACTAACAAAGTTGGAAGGGGAGTCCGTAGGTTGCGAGATTTCCACCTGTGAACTCCTGCTTGACTCTCCCGACTCGAACTCAGATGTATCAGACAGAATATATGTGTTTCGTTCGTTCTCTACTATCATATTGTGTAGTATGACACAAGTTCTCATAATCTTTCCAATCTTTTCCTTGTCCCATAGTAGAGCCGGATTTTTAACTATTGCAAACCTCGATTGCAAAACTCCGAAAGCACGTTCGACATCTTTTCTGGCGGATTCTTGTTTTTCAGCAAAAAGCTCAGCTTTAAGACCTTGAGGTAGTGGGATGGATTGGATAAATGTTGACCATTTAGGATAGATTCCGTCTGTAAGGTAGTACGCCATACGATAATTGTGGCCGTTGACCGTGAAATTAACTTTAGGAGCTCGACCTTGTATAATGTCAGAAAAAACTTGTGACCGATCGAGAACATTAATATCGTTGAGGGTACCTGGTAAACCGAAAAATGCGTGCCATATCCAAAGATCCTGTGATGCCACAGCCTCTAAGACAATGGTCGGCTTTCCGTGACCTCGTGTGTACTGCCCTCTCCAAGACCTTGGACAGTTTTTCCACTCCCAATGCATACAGTCGATGCTGCCTATCATTCCCGGAAATCCGCGTACCTCTCCGATATCGAGTAATCGTTGAAGATCAGCTGGTGTAGGTTTTCGTAGATACTCATCTCCATACAATTGTATTATCGCTTCGTTGAACTTCTCCAAACATAGAAGTGCGGTACTCTCACCAAGTCGGAGATATTCGTCATACGTATCTCCCGATTGACCATATGCTAGCATACGTATAGCCGCAGTACACTTTTGAAGTGCAGATAGACCGTACCTTCCGTGAGCATTTCGTCTCTGACGAAAGTATGGAACTTCATTACTCAGGCGATCGACAATGGAAAGGAACAATGGCTTCGTCATTCGAAAACGCCGCCTAAACATTTCTGGTGGGTATGTAGGATTTTCACTGAAATAGTCGTTCCAAAGGTCTTCGTGGCCTTGCTCCCTATGTCTTTCGATATAAGCTCGTCTCTTCGGCTTGTTAATTTGTTGGTCGATAAAATTATCAACATGTTGGTCGATAAAATTATCAACATGTTGGTCAACTGTATCTTCAATTAGTTTATCTGCTGCATCATCTGATGAGAAAGACATCACTTGAACACTTCTTCCTTCATACAAAACCAAAATGGAAAAATAAAAATCTTCAATTGTTTAATAAGAAACATAAATTTTATTGGGAAAAAAAATTAAATTATTCACAAGTTTAATAAGAAACAATTATTTTTTGGAAAAAAAAATAAATTGTTCAATAGTTTAATAAGAAACATAAATTTTATTGGTAAAAAAAATTAAATTATTCACAAGTTTAATAAGAAACAATTCTTTTTTGGAAAAAAAAATAAATTGTTCAATAGTTTAATAAGAAACATAAATTTTATTGGAAAAAAAATTTAATTATTCACAAGTTTAATAAGAAACAATTCTTTTTTGGAAAAAAAATTAAATTGTTCAATAGTTTAATAAGAAACATCAATTTTATTGGAAAAAAAAATTAAATTATTCACAAGTTTAATATAGAGAAGAGTGATAGAGAGAAGAGTGATAGAGAGAAGAGTGATAGAGAGAAGAGTATACTTGTTGTTGATTGTGTTGTTGGAGAGAAGAGTGTTGTTGATAGGGTTGTTGGAGAGAGGAGTGGTAAAGCCGATACAAGTTGAAATAGAGAGGAGAGAAGAGTGATAGAGAGCAGAGTGGTAGAGAGCAGAGAGGAGTGGTAAAGCCGATACACTACATTGCCGATATATATAGAGAGGAGAGAAGAGTGATAGAGAGCAGAGAGGAGTGGTAAAGCCGATACACTACATTGCCGATATATATAGAGTTGGCAGTGTCAAGACACTACATTGCCCGTGAAATGAAGTACAAAGTACAAAGTACAAAGAAACAAAACAAGTTAATTGAAACGAAGTGTAGAAAGAAACAAAATTCTACACTTTCCCGTGAAACACAACAACCATAAAGCTAATAAACATGTGCATTCCCTTCCTGCCATACAACTTCAACTCCAGCCCGTGACCTGCAAAACAAAAGAAAAAACAAATTATATACTGATGAGCACAACAGCAAACAGCAAGCAACCATATTATCCAAGTTATCATATTATCCAAATGATAAGCAAACACCACAAGATCAAGCAAACGACATTGAAGTAACCAAATGAACCACAACTACAACTTAAGCTATCATATTATCCAAACAGCAAGCAACCATATTAGCAAACACCACAAGATCAAGCAAACGAACAAGCTATCATATTATCCAAATGACCCCACAACTCAAGCAAACGACATTCAAGTAACCAAATGAACCACAAGAAACAGCAATCAAACGAACAAGCTATCATATTATCCAAATGAACCACAACTTAAGCTATCATATTATCCAACTTAAGCTATCATATTATCCAAGTTAAGCTACCATATTACCCATCTCAAATCATTTCAGAAATGAGTTTCTCCATGAGGGTGATTTCGCTTGCAGTTAGATGGGTAGGGTCTTTGGCAAGGAGACGCTCAAGGAGTTTCTGTTGCTGTATCTCCTTTTTCACAGCAAGCATGCTATGTATTTCATCATAACCCTGCCTCTTGCGTTTGGCTGCTTTGCAAGCCTTGACACCAGGAGGCCGAACATCCGCAGCTTCCTCCTCAGCCACCACCTCCTTCCTTTTCTCCTTGGGACCTTCTTTGGGCACAGCGAGTGACTTCCATTTCTGATCGAAGCGTAGTTCTCTCCAACAATGTTCAAGGCTGAACTTGATGCCAAGTTCATTCAAGAAGATGTCATGGGCAGCCTTCATGACATCATTCTCGTTTTGGCCACTCGCTTGCTCCCTCACAGCTGCTTCATAGCAGCCGACAAACTTGCACACCTGCTCGTTGATTCTCCCCCACCTCTGCTTACACTGACTCCACTCTCTAGGGACGGCGCCACTGAGCTGAGGGCTTCCGTTGACGTAGTCGACGATTCTCTTCCAAAATGCTCCGGCCTTCTGGTCAGTACTGACGATGGCATCCTTGCTGGTGTTCAACCAAGCACTGATGAGCACAACGTCTTCTTTGGTTGTCCACTTGCGTCTTTGGTTAACGGGAGAGGCTTGTGGGTTTTGGGCTAAAGGTTCCATTTTGGTTTCGGTTTGGGTTTGATATGTGTGTGTTTTAGAAGTGGCTTTGCTATCTTTTTAAACTACTATTTGCTACTACATTTATCTCTAACTACCAAACATTGATCACACAACAACTTCATTAAACTCTAACTATCAAATCACTGCAAACATTTTTTAAAACCTCAGTACAATTCCATATTAATCACACCACAACAACCAACCAATAAACAGATAGAATTTATGATCGATTTTAGTTTAAGCTTCTAGTTGTAGTTCTAGTTATACTTTAAGCTTCTAGTTTATAGTTTATAAACTGAACTACTTGTAGTTCAGTTTATATACGCTTAACATATTAAAAAACAAAAGAATAAACACAATTGCAGGAAACGAAGACACACAAACAGTAATCGAGAGTTGAGTCTTACCTTTGCTTTTCAATCGAAGCAGACCATCTCCAGGTCAGCGACTTTGACACTGAGAACATCAACCTGGCCAGAGAGCCTCTTAACCTGTTCCTGGACATGTAAACAACAAAAAGAAAATGAGTTAATACGTTTTCTTCACTAATGAAACACCAAAAGAGATAAGCAATGCAATGAAGATATAGGATATTACCTCAAGTGACTCAATCTGTTGACTGAGGATGGGCACCTCCTTGATCACCTTCTCAGCCGCCTGCAGGCGGTTAGTGAGCTTCTCGATCTCCTCCTGGACACCGTGAACCCAAGGCTGACGATAATGGAGCCCATCAGCCTTGGTTAAACCATAAAAAAAAACAATTCATCAAAATCAGTATAAGGAAAAGAACATAAATAAACAGAAACATAGATTATTACCTGGTAGTTTATGCATGTGAAGAAGCGCTTCCCAGGAAAAGTGTCTCTCTCCTCCTTCCCCTGAACCTCGTCAATCATTCTCCCACCACAGTAACACCTTGTCGGTATCCCGTACTCCGAATCAGCCACATATTGCAAGCTATTGTTGTACTCAATGTTCCTCTTCATGTCTCTTCTCTCTGCTGCGGGATCCATCTGTAGCAGACACAAAAAAAAAAAAATGTCATCAAAGTCATCAAACAAATCAAAGTATATAGAAAAATATGAGATCAACCCGTCATGACGATTAAAAACCCTTAAACGAGACCCATATAAGAACCGTAACCCTTTATCAATTTCGAACCCTAACCCTAAATCCCCAAATCAATTTTAATCCCAGACAAACCAACCATGAGTCAGTTAATACAACCCCGCATGAAGATTAATTGAAAGCCCCAACACGATTTTGAACCCAACTACGAAAACCCTAAATCGATTAAGAATCGCCGACAACCCTTCCCTGTCCAAAACGCTTGAAAATAACCGCGAATGTACTACATACTAACCTGAGCTCGTGGAGGAAACCGTTCGTCGTCGATTTGATGGTGAAAAGCTCCGGGAATCGGCGTCGCACGAGAATCGCCTCTGAATCGCCTAGACGAGAAAGAAACCCTAGCTTTTGCGGAATAAAAGAAAATGAAAGGTTTCGCGAATTACTCCGCTTCAACTCGAAAACACGGGCCCAATCTCAGCGTGACACGTGCCTTGAACTCCGCTACGGACGGATCACCGCTAAGAGACGGGTCACGCTAATTAGCCCATTTTTTTATTTTTTTTTCTCTTCCGGCCCTATGAACCCGAGCCCATGAACCCCTTAAGAACCACTAATGGGCATGCTCTAATAACAGAAACGAGTTTGGTGTAAGAAGAACGGTGGAAATCAAAAGGGATGCAATTAATCTTCAATCTCCCATGTTTGAACAGAGACGTTTCTTTCTATTTCTGTTTTGTTTGGTTTCTACTCCCAGTTGGTCACTAGAGATGGAGAAAGAGAGAGATTTGTTTTAACAGAAAAGGTGGGATTATTTTGAAGCTAGTGTGTCTAACGAGAGCCTAGTGGGTTTTGAACCCATTTGTTGTTTTTTCTCCGTTTAGGTTGAAGAAGTTATTTTTTTTATTAACAAAAAAGGTTGAAATATCACTAACGTATTTTTATATTTAAAATAAAGAAATAAAAATATAATTTCACTGGTGATTTCATTTCGAAATCTATCCATAAATACGTTCAGTTATTATGTAAAATTTTTAAAATAATGACATAAATAAGCTATATTTGAAGGAATTAAAATTATTTTTTCATGCATTTACTTTTTAGATTGCTTAACCAACCAACATTTTGCTTTAGATTTTTTATTAATAAAATATGGGTATCATGTCAATTAGAATTATACAGCTAAACCCACCTTTTAGGATACTTATCTGTCACTTTAGAGACATTAACAGCGTCCAGTAAATGACATGATTCCTATAATTATCGTTTTCTATCATGTGAATCATGTTTGTTTTATATGCATTACAGAGAACTCCAAACAGTAGAAGTTGTCTCCGATTGAAATTATAACCAAACATTTGGAAGCATTACCCAGCAGGGACAAGATTTCATGTCCCATTTTGTAACAGACGCAAGAATGAGATAAAAAATAAAAATAAATATATAAGTATTGCTGAGAAAGACTATTAAATTCAGTATGATTAGTACTGTGATCAAAAAATCTATTATAAAAATATTACAGTAACTTCCACAAATAAAAAAATTATAGTTTCGTTCTCTCCCGCGTTATCACCTTCAACCTTCAAAATTGATGTTTGTCTATATCTCCTAGTATTGTATGATTACTCATATGAAGTCCAAGCCTTCATAATGGTTTATCCCCCACGGTCAAAGAAACTAAGCAGTGGAATCAATTGAAATTTGTTTTGTATTGGGAACTTTGTTGGATCAAAATAAAAAAAGAATCCAATGCGAAGACAACTTAACGATCATACCCCAATCCACATTGATCTAACTATCAATAAAATAAAACTTTTGGTTTGGATTGTTTGTGAAACCGATATGACTAAAGTTAATGATCCAATTTATGGAAATTGAAACAACTATAAAATGATAAATAACTAACTAATACTCCCTCTGTTTCATTATAAGTGTCGTTTTAGACTTGTGCACACGGATTAAGAAAGCATTTAATTTTGCATATTTTCAATATAAAAACATCATTACCGATACAATTCAACCAATAGAAAAATAGAATGAAGAATAAAGTTAATAAAGTTTGCATTGAAATTCTAAAACGACACTTATTTTGTAACGAAAAAAATTCTCTAAAACGACACTTAATATGAAACAGAGAGAGTATAAATTATTGATTTAAGGATCATATATATATATATATATATATTGACCATTTGAAATTTATTAGCTATTATAAATATTTCATTTGAATCGATCTATATTTAGGTATGGCACACCCCAACATTCTATGTATGTATGTTTCCTCCAAATTTAAACTGAAACAAACAATCCTTCTTGATATTAGTTTCGGTAGATTCTTGTTTTATTTATTTGTCATTCCCTCCAGAACGTTGTTTTCAGATCCTCACTTTAGAAAAAAAAGAATGATAGCTAAAAGCCTAAAATCATATGGTTGTAAAACAGATATCAACAATTCACTATTTGATAGGCACATCAATAGCACCGACGTAACATCTTGTATATATCGATCTCCCTAAAATATAAACTCAATATATTACTAGAATTGATAAATCACTATTGTATTTCCCTTGTGCAATTGAATTAAGAATTCAAATGCAAATATGTCAAAGATTAGGTCCACAAAAAAGTGATAAAATATTGACCAAAACTAATGTTGTATACCTGATTAAGTGTCATGTTATCTATTTGAATTTTAGCAACAAAAAAAAAATCTATTTGAAAGAAACATTTTTTTCCAGAAGAAACATATAAGAAAAGGTTGTATATTGTTAAAAGCATTACAAGTCTTGATTTATTATATTCGATGCACAAGAACAGAGCTGAATATGTTAATCACAAGATTGTGAGCAGAAGAGTAAAGCGAAGCAATTCGCAAGAATTTTACCAACAACCAGAAGAAGAAAACACAACGTTGCAAAACACGTGGTGAAAGAATCGGTTCCGTAAGGACTTGAAGCGCAATAAAACAAAACAAAATTCTTGATTGGACCATTTTCACAATAACAAAAGGATAAAATTTTGTTTAAAAACATAAAATTCAATGCACCGACAATAAATCCTGAGATTCATTCACACAACTAAAATTAAAAATAAAAACAGATGAATAATAAAAGTAGAACGAGACGGAGTGGCGAGAATTGCAGATCGTAGATTTGGTGTCTTGCGTGGGGACATACAATCGATACGACCCAGATTCGAGCTTGCATTTTGTCGTTTGATTGTAAGAAATGATCTCAGACAACGACGTTGAGTCCTTGTTTCTTTACTGCTCAAACAAATTAATATATTTTTTAATCATATAAAAGAGTTCAACGTAATTAGGTGGAAAAGCATTTTGAGCCTAACCAAAAATAAAAATTGAAACTCCCACGTTAAAGTCAAAAAATTAATTTGTATAAGACTAACAGAACGGTCGAATGTATAGATTAGTGTAAAAATCTAACGTGGATTGATCAAAACAAAATAAAAATCTAACGTGGTCAAAAATATATACTCTAATAATTCTAACTACTAGTCTACTAGTACTATTGCTAAAAAGAAAAAAGTCTACTAGTACTATATTATAGGCTTATAGCCTCCCCTGTAGTATATACTATATTGTAAGATATTATAGAAACAGTACTTCCTAGTTATCGTGTGATGGTCCGGAAAAATCTTGTTGAGACTCGTGACAGTTAATTACTATATACCCACCGATATAAATAAATATTCCACTCTGAACTGGATCTGACCAAGTCCAAGTAGTAGTACTGTACTAAATTAATTCCATATATTTTATTTATAATTCAGATTTTCAGAATAACCTTAAGAAACAACAGATGGGTTAGGGCAGACGCATTAAAGGTTCAAGAGGGAAGGTCTCACACTTCCCAAAAAAAAAATATTATAATAATGAATTTGAGTGATCCCGTTTTCCTGCGCCCCTTCTGGACGAACCGGTTCAACACTGTATCGGCGGACCCCACGCCGCGTGGCGGTCCGCGATTAGTCCACATATTTCTTTTTTTTTTTTTAGTAGTCAAACGAAAAAAAATAAAAAAAGAAATAATAAAAAATTAAACTTATGATTCTCTCCCCAAGATCACTGTTGCGGATAGTTCAAAAGATGCAGTTAACCTAAATAACTAGAAAATTAAATGGTAGTTGATGTATTTGAATCGAGAGATGAATTGAAGAGATATATAGAGATCCAAATGCGAGTATAAAAATCCAAAAAGAAGTTGCAGTTAACATATAGTATTACCAGAAAGTTAAATAGTAGATGATGCATTCAAAGAGAGATATAGAGAGACACCAATGGGACCATTAAAATTTCACTTTCACAAATAAAGGAACGAGAGAAGGTAACAACACTAAGAAGAGCACCATATGCTTAGACAGAATCTATAAACCCTATAGAAGAGGGCTTGTGTTTGTACCAGTTGATGAAGCTTTTTTTTTTTCTCATTCACTCTTTTGCTTAAGCTGCAGCAACTACAAAAGGAAGAAACTTAAGTTACACCTTAAAGATGAAGTGATGATGTTTCTCTCATCTTTTACCATGTGTTAACCAACCTCATTCTCAAGGCATCAATTACTTATGCAGAGCTTGAATTTGATTCACTTTTGAGTCTTTTGACAAAACCGGTTTCACCAGATACTATCTGATTTGTGGTTTACATGTCTATTGAGAAGATTGGATTTCATTGCAGTATCTTGGCTAAAAAATGATAGATCACTACTGTGAAGGAAAGAGCAAGTGCCCTTTTTTAACAAACCAACAAGGAAAATAAAAGTACCAAGGACAATGACTAGTTTAGGTGAAAAAAGGTCAAGCACATGCTTATGTAGTGACCACTCTTTTCTAAAACAAAGTACTATTATCAACAAAAGTGTTTACAAGAAAGAAAAAAAGGTAAATTTAACAAGGAAAATAAGAAGGAAACAGATGGAAGAGTGCGCGAGCTTTTAGTTAGCCAATATAATGAAAACTATTTAGGAACCTGTTTCTAAACCTGAGGAGACGTTTCAATGACGATTGCATGATTCAGCTTCAGGCTTAGAGAAAATGCGAAGTCTAAAGGCGGTTAGCAAGAAACATAAAGATCTTATGATTTTGGAATTAAGCTGGAACGAAAGCACAGAGTGCACTGGACACTGAGTTTAGTTTTTTCTTTCTTTCATCTCAAAGAGAAACCAATTATAGATCAGTTTTTGCCGTGGCTGAAGCTTGACAAGAAGTCGAGAATCTTGGACGATATGTTCCCTGAGTTTCTGGTTACACTCTTGTTAACTGTAACGTCTCCGTTGTTTACAGCTTCTTCGGGGCCATTTGTGCGTCTCTCAACTTTACTAGATTCGAACTCTGCAGCGAGTTTCATGGCAGAGTGTAGAGAACTTTGAATGTGTAGGTTAGGCGTTGTCTTGAGGTTTCTACTACTTGCTGGTTCTTCCGATGCAGATGGTAAGAAACTGATTCCTTTTGGAGGCACCACAGGAACAGAGCTTATCTGTTGTGGCTGCTTCAAGCTCTGATTATCAGAGTTATATGTGTTTTGCTTGGACCCAAGAGATGGTTTGGCCTCCTTCTCTTGTGTGGTTTTGTCTAAAGAGAGAAAACTCATACCCTTCGGAGCAACGGATGGTTTTCTCAAAGGAGGAATCTGTGGAGGTGTTGCATGTTCATTGATCTTCGAAGATGATGATGCATCAGATGAGTTTTTTTGGTTAGATTGACTAGAAGGATTCCAAAATGCAGCTGAGCTTGAAACTCTTGCTTGAATCGCAGGTAATCTGGCTATGGCCTGTCTCACGGTTTGTTTATTTGATTTCTGAGGCGAGAAAGGTGCTGCAGCGATGCTACTTGATGAGTTTGTTACATTTGCACTCGGTGCATCTGAAGCAGCTTGTGGAGTACCCTGTCAAGTGAAAATTGGTATATTAAGGATCTAAAAGATCATATATATAATAATAGACTCGGAAGAAGAATCACGAGGAGATTGTTTCTTTACCTTGTGCGAAAACAAACACTTATCACCCCTGTGGCAGAAACCTTTGATCGTGATATTGTTGCAAGGGTATTTGGACAGATCATGGTCGTACGGACAATCATCTCCTTTCATACATGACTGAGTTGCAAAGTAGCAGCAAGGCTGAAACAACAAGAGGACATTGAACATTTAATGATTAGAGACTAGAGAAACAAATATAAATTCAGCTTTTGTCTAAATAATTGCTGCTATATAAAGTTCAGAAGAGTAGTATATGTTCTTGAAACAGAAAACCATACCATAGATTTGGTTTCCGGAATTGTATCGTGTGAAAATTTGCAGTTTTTCCCCTGCAAAACATGGAAATGTTTTTCCATCAGGAACAAGGATACAAAGCTATAACTCTAAAGAATCCAGCGCCACTGTGCATACCTCTTGGCACCGTCCCTTGAGAAAGTGTCGACAATAGCTAATAGGTTTTGGTTTCGGAGCTACTGGTGGTTTGAGTTTCAACTTCTTTACGCCAAGTGCTATACGCTCCTGAGCTCTTTTCTTCCGAGCTTTTGCCTGCATGAAAATAGCTTAATCAATAAGCAAACATCTCATGCCACACACAAAAAAAAAAACTGATTGCAAGCTATTCCCATGAAGATATGTTACCTTCTTTCTAGCTTTTGCTTCCTTAGAAGGCACAGATTTTTTCTTTATTGAAGTTTGAGAAGCCATCTGCAGACAAAAAATGTAAAAACACAAGTCAGATTTTGTAAATGCCATACAGGAGATCATAATATAATCAGCAACATAGCATTCCGATACCTGTTCTTGGTTTTTGGAAGTTAGATCATTCTCCTTGACTTCACTTTCACCATTCAATACCTCAAAACCAGAACAAGTACTCTTACTAATAGTCTCTTCTCCTCTTCTATCCAATACCTCTTGTGACACAGGCGTCTCCTCGTGACTCTCCACAGGTAGATCATCATCTCCTATAAGCATCATATTATCATCCCCAGATATCTCTCCTTCTTCGACATCATCCTCATCTTCAACCATCCGAAGAATAGAATCAGTCAAAACATGACTACTAGTAACACGTTCCATCTCTCCATCATTAGTCTCCAAGACTCCAGAACTAACAACTTCAACTAATCTGGGAACTTCCTCTCCCTTAGTCCTAACAACTTCAGAAACCTTCTTCTCATCATCTTCAACTGAATCTACTTGAACCTCCTCTGCAACACTTTGAACAAGATCAATAGTTTGTTTGGCCATACCATCATCATCACCATAGTCATTCACATCCAATGCCTCACAGAGATCCACACAACTCTCCTGAGCAAAGTCTCCACTTGCATTGATAATCAGCTCAAACTCGTCGAAAAAATCCTTGTGCTGGCTACGAACAGATGCATCTTGCAAGTCGATTCCGTCGAAAACATCTCCAAGCATCAAACTATTCTCCAGCGAAACCGTTTCCACGTTCTCAGTCCTTGAAACTCCATCGGATCTTGGCTCGAGGATCGATAAACTCTCAGTCGTCAGCATTTCACCACCAGGCTCGCAAGCTTCTCCCGGAGACACTTGAGCGGTCTCTACGCTCAGAAACACACACAAAAAGCATCAGATCATAAAATCGAAATTGTTAAAGCTCAAAATCACAGAGAAAGAAGTTCGAATTGCGATAAGAGAAGATGAATTAAAAGCATTCTCACCTGTTGTAGCGACCAGCTCCCGAAGAACATCCGGTGTGGCGAGAGATATTTGGTTATTGTTTTCGAAACTCGAGCAGAGGTGATCAAGCACAGAGCGAAAACTTCGAGTCGGGAGATGCGAACGTCGGTGAGGAAGCGCAGCGACGGAAGAGTCCATCGTCTTCGCCCGTACAATAATCTCTACCGGAGCTGATCGTCTAGCCTTCGTCGTCGGAGAAAGGCCGTCCTGTGGCGGCGAACCGATTTTGTAAAATCTATAAAATAAAATTAAAAACCTCTTGTCTACAGAGAGGTTTCGGATGATAGATGGAAACACCGTCTTGATTATGTAACGGCGCCGTGAAAACTTAATTAAAAATAGACGGTTTTGAGTTATTTTCGAAGCGGCGTCGTTTTAAGGATCCAAAAAAAAACCCTAAAACCTTATCGATCTATGTCTGTCACACTCTCCTCTATCTGTGTCGAGCTCATTATCCGAAATCGAATTGATCGGATTTGATCATTTTGTGAGTTTCGTCAAACGGAAGAGAAAGATGGTTGTGAGGCTGCGATTATCGAGACTCGGATGCAAGAACCGACCCTTCTTTAGGGTAATGGCGGCGGATAGCAGATCTCCGAGAGACGGGAAGCACATCGAGGTCTTGGGTTACTTCAATCCTTTGCCAGGTGATTGATTTAATTAAGATAATGTCTGTATTCTTTGTTTTGATATTTCGATTTGCTCTTTTTTTTTACACTATTTCTGTGTGTGTGTGTGTGCAGGGCAGGACGGTGGTAAGAGAATGGGTCTCAAGTTCGATCGAATCAAGTATCTTCTCTTCTCTTTTTCCTCGTACCTTTTGATAGTTCATATGTCGGCTTTACCGTTGAATTTATGAATGTTTAGGCCATTGTTATTAAGGGAAGCCTCTCTTAGCTTATTGATACATGAATGGAGCTTGAAAGATTATGCTTTACATTATTACTCTTTTAGTAGGTTCCTTTGTTCAAAAGTAAGGAAGCAATGCGTTTTTTTTCTTTCAAATCTTGTTTCTTGGGATTGTCTTCTACTTACTTAAATCACTCGTCTGAACTTCTGGGTTTCCTTCCTGCATTTTGAAATGTTTATGTTTTAGCTGCCTCTCGGAATCTTAAATATATTAGCTAGTTGAAGCAATGCATGTACGTACCTCTTCCTAGTTCAAGAAACAGATCAGATTTTGTGGAAACGTTTTTAACAAGTTTTACTGTATACATAACATAGGGAACTCCTTCTCGTTGAGTCTTTCTGTGGAACTTCTGATCTGAGCTATTGCCTTTCATATACAACCCTCTTTTGCATAAGTAATATGGTGATCATGTAGCTTTAGAATCTTGTCAATTGTCATGCTCTTTTGTATCATTTAAAATTGAAGTTTTTTTATGCCGTCTAGATAGTAGCAGAACACATTGCCAAGATTGCATAAAACCTGGTCACACAATCAAACTTCTTGTTCTGAATGTAGTTTTTTTTTTATTCATAGACATTTTGTTCGGCTTTTTTTTTTCTGTGCAGGTACTGGTTATCTGTTGGTGCCCAGGCATCAGACCCGGTTCAGCGTCTCCTTTTCAGATCCGGTTTACTTCCTCCTCCTCCAATGGTGGCTATGGGACGTAAAGGTGGAGAACGAGACACTCGCCCTGTTGATCCAATGACTGGTCGCTTTGTCGACGCTGAGAAGAAACCACCCGTTATAGATAATCAGCCCAAGGAAGAAGACAAGAGTCCATGATTCCTTAGACTTAAGGAAGAAGAAGAAGAAGATGCAGAAGACGAGAGAGTTCGTTCGTGAACTAATGGCGTTAGCCTTTTGTCTTTGTAGCTTCGAAAATTCAGTTTGGTACTTTCTAGTTGATCTTGGTTCTATTTTATTCCTTTGCAAAAATTCACTATGTTTGATGTGTTTAAACGGAAAGGCGTGTTGAGGTCTTGAGGGACTCAGGTTATAAGTTTTGAGGTTTATGATGTGCTTATCACCACTACCTATATAAGCTATTCTTTAACCGATTGATATGGTATCGAGTGAATATGATCTTGAATCGGGTTAAAAATATAGTTTCTGTCAAATAATCCGACACCGATGAATCTTCAACTATTTGAGATTTTAGGCTCGACCATGATGCATGATCACAAATGAGAGAACCTGACTCATGTTAATGACACACGGATTAGCTGAAATAAGGACAAGACTTGGGTTCACCCCCTATTGGATTCACCTCCTATGGTGAACCTTTAAATTCACCACTTCCCTAATAACTAATTAAATTGTCAACTAGATTAATGATAAAATAATTTAAAAAATAAATAATATAATATTTAATAATGCTAATATCACTATTTAATCCCTAAAGTCAAACTCTATATCCTAAATCCAAATTCTAAACCCTAAATCCAAATTCTAAACCCTAAATTTTAACTTATAAACCCAAACTCTATATCCTAAACCCAAACCATAAATCATAAACCAAAAAATCTAAACTCTAAACCCAAAACTATACCCTAAACTCAAACCCTAGACCCTAAACCCAAATCTTAGACTCTAAACCTAAACCATAAACCCTAAATCCAAACCGTAGATCCTAAACCCAAACTCTAGACCGTAACCCAAACCATGACTCTAAATCTAAACTTTAATTTTCAATCTTAAATTTCAAAAGAACAACATCAATATTAATCTAAATATTTAGGGTATAGAGTTTGGATTTTGTATTTACGTTTTGGGTTTAGAGTCTATGATTTGGGTTTAGGGTATATGTTTGGGTTTAGAGTTCATGTTTTTGGGTTTATGATTTATGGTTTGGGTTTAGGGTTTAAGATTTAGGTTTAGGGTATAGAGTTTGGGTTTATAATTTAGAATTTAGGATTTAGAATTTGGATTTAGGATATAGAGTTTGAGTTTATTGATTAGATAGTGACATTAGCATTATTAAAATTGACACTATTTAATTTTTTAATTATTTTGGTTTTTGAAAAAGTTATTTAATATTTTTTAATCATTAATCTATTTGGCATTTTAGTTGATTATTAGGGAGGTAGTGAATTTAAAGGTTCACCATAGGGGGTGAACCAAATTCTTATCCCTTGAAATAAATAGTCAAGCTCATTAATGCACGAATCGATGAATCATAGAAACTTAAATGCTTATTAGTGTTTACAATTGCCTCGGCCATGTTTTTCAGTCTAGAGACATTTATTTTAATTCAAAGACATTTATTTTAATTAGATGATTCATGTTTTAGAAAAAAATATTATTTTTAAAAAGATCGTATTTTATTTTTTCAATGTATGTAATAATAGCAAATTGTGAATTTTAAAAATATCAATTGTATTTACTAAATTTTGATTGGTTAAAAAATCATAAAAATAGCTAAACATAAAAATAATGCATTTATTATTAAAAAAATCGTATTTTTTTAGAAATATGAAAATTCTAAAATATACATTTTTTTAAAACTAATGGAGTATTGGCTAGACTGCTTTTAAAAATGTAATTTGTTTGTATGACCAAAAATATGAAATGATTAGTTGAACGTTGATATCGTCATTGGAAACTTATTGAAACAAGGTTTTCACTAATTGACTATTTGGACTGTTATTTTTTTTCTTTACGAAATGACTGTTTTCATTTTATCACCAATTGTACACCCAGTCAATAAACATTCTGGCTTCGCCCCTGATTTTATGACTTAATATGAATTATAAATAGACGGAATTCTAAAGAAATAAAGTCTTTTAGAACCATGTCTCATGCATACATAAAGCGTAAAACAAAATCTGGTATTGCAAATCAGTGTGTTATGTTTGTGATATATACATATTCTTTTCAAAATCCAATTGCAGAAAGGAGGCTGGTACCAGCTTAACGATGAGCAACCAGGGGAGAGGCCTCCTGAATGCAAGCAACAGTAAACAAAAATGTTTGTGGGGTTTTTGAGTGGAAGTGTTTTTTCTTAACGAAGTTTTGGTTACGAATGTACGTATATCCTCTATGCCAAAAGAAAAAAAAAATCCTCTGTGGAAAAATTCATATAATTTTAAATCAATTTTTTGAAGTTTAATAAATCTTTCCTAACGCGAGAATTCAACTCATGACTTTTCGATTTTTATTAAATCTAAAAGTTTTAGCTTCGTTGGTTTGGTAAAGTTCTCATGCAATACAATTTTTTTTTGAAAGATTGGGCTCTCACTAAGTATTTGATAAATTATTATTGGTGTCTTTTAAGGAAAAACTTTATATCAAGTAATTTTGATTTTATTATTTTCTGTATTCTTGAAAAAAATAAAATATAAGAAAACAAATTTTGTCTTTTTTTGTTTTGTCGCAGGAATGGAGTAGTAATAATATATATGGTCAAAAGTCAAATTAATTACAAATGACATTAACCGACGTAATAAAATTCAGTGAGCGCATTACCGACGTAATAAAATTCAGTGAGCGCATTCAAAAGAAAAAAAAACTAGCCTACGTAAAATCAAAGATAATCTATATGAATGTTTTTTTCTTTTTTTCAATAGTTGATTAGATTGTTGATTATTACTCAAATGGACTGTTTTTCCACAAGTAATAGCAGTTTAATCATGGGGTCATTTTGATTCTCTGTTGTCTGATTTTGATCTCAAAATACATATATATGAAGTGAGATCTGACTATCTGAGAAGCAGCTAAAGAAAACAAATTGCAATCCACTCTTTTCTTTCCACAGTGCCGGTCCGAAGATATATTGGGTCCAACACAAAACTGAAAAAAATAAAATTTAATAATAAATTAAAAAATTATTGAAACAGTAATTTACAATTAAAAATTAAAATATCCCTTAAACTTATAAAGATATCAATTCTGGGAATTTTCTTTCTATTAGTTTTATATTAGGTTAAGATCCGCGTCTTACACAAAATAAATATTATATATAAATTAATTTTATGTATTATATGTTTTTATATGAAATATATATATACATAGAGAATTTTTAAAAATTTAGTAACTGTTACGTATATAATTAAATTGTTGCAAACACATAAATAAATTTCATTAATCCAAACAAACACTTTTTCTATTTTTCATCATTTGCATTTTTATAACAAAAATTAAAATCACTGATAACAAATTTTTTGGGATGTTTAATAGTTTTAGTAATTTATAACTAGGTATTCTTATATGGTATATAATTTATTTAAAATATTAGTTTGGTTATTTCGTTTCTGAGATATTCCCTCATTGTTCAAGGAGGAAGTGGTTTATTGGTTGTTTGGCTGTGGACAATCTCTATAAATATCTTTCATAGGGTTCTGAATCTGTTGTTTCATGCTTGTTTGTAGCCTTTGCCGGTGACTTTTGGTTTCAGTTGTCTTTATCTTTCTTTGCTGTTAAGTGTATGTGTTTGTTGGCATCCCTTGTTTGGCTTAGTTTTCAGAGTATGTTTTGTGTGACCGCTGGCTTGTGTACCGGATGTAATCCTTTCGGTTTAAAAACGCCAACTTGTAATCTTTCGTGTTTCTTATTAATAAAACTAGGTATATAGAACCCGTGCGATATTGCACGGGAACTCATTTTATTTTAGCCAAAATTTATAAAAGAAAATTTTGTAATTTTTTTTACAATTCCTATCAAGAAAATAATGTATTAAAAAATTATCATGAATAAAATTTTATTTTTATTGATAATACTAAAAATATGTATTTGTTTTACAGATTTGGTTGTAACAAAATTACAAATATGTCTAGCTATATTAAATGACATATACATCTTATTATCCCTTAAGTTGAATTATTTTGAGTTTTTGAATACAACTGAGTATTTTAAATTTTCATAATCTCATTCTATCATTTGGTAGTTTCAAATTTAATAGTATGAAAATTTTGAGATTAAATAAAAACATTTATAGACACTATCATATTTTTATTTCTTTCTTTAGAAAAAACTAATTTAATTCAGTTTCAAGTCTATTCAACTTATTTATTTTCGAGTTGTTTTGAATCAAAAAAATCGTAGAAAAAAATATTAATTTTATTTATACTATTTCAAAAAGGTAGAACAAAATTGTATGATTGTTCTAACATAAATGCTGTTTTTTAATTATTGTATTTTTATATGTTAATATATTCAAATCTTTTTAACATTTTAAAAGATGTCATTATTAATAGTCTAAATATATTTCAATTTATTTAAGCCAAAACTACAGATATAAACATATCAAACTTTATCTTAAATAAAATTTAAACTTAAAAATAATAACTTTTTTGAAACAATGCTCATTTACAATATTTTTAGAATTTCTTACAAATGCAGCTATTAAACAGGAAAATTCTTATATATATATATACCCAGTGCGATCAATATGTTCAAACGTAATACATAAACCTAAAACAATTGATAATTTAGTTCTAA
This sequence comes from Raphanus sativus, assembly GCF_000801105.2. Classification (NCBI taxonomy): domain Eukaryota; kingdom Viridiplantae; phylum Streptophyta; class Magnoliopsida; order Brassicales; family Brassicaceae; genus Raphanus; species Raphanus sativus. Next base: position 22,425,632 of record NC_079512.1, on the reverse strand, counting down.
GTCTATGTCCAATAATCACCTCACGACTTCGTCCTATCAAATAAATTGGAAATGATAAAAGTGCAACTAAATAAGTTATTTCTACTTGATACGTCAGACTCTTGAAAAAAATAGTAATTGTATGATGGAAATATTGAAAAATTGAAAGCACATACCATGAAAATCAAAAGAAAACTGTTGGTGGTGGTGATATTCATAAACTCTTTCACAAATTTGGAGTTAAAGTAATAATTTGCTGAAAGGAAAGTTACTGAAAAATTAGTTAGTTTTCTAGAAGTTTCAGTGATGAGTTTAAAAAATATTTGGAAGTCAGTTACAATATATAATTGATGAAGATGTCAACTGAATGAAACGTTGTATTTGTTTGCGGAAGAGATACGATCGCTAACTCATGATCTGAACGGGTGCTTTGTAGCATTAAGAAAACTGTCTTTCTTCACTTCATTAATTATGTTTAATTTCTTTTCATTAATATTTTTCTATAAACCAAACCGAGAATTGATTTTTTTTTATTTGATTTAATTTAGAAAAGACACAACCTTTCAGCATAAATAATTCACCATTTTATTATCAATTAGATTAGCAAAAACTTTACTTTTAGAAAAATATAAACATGGATTATTTATGAGAAATTGCCAAAAATACCATTTTCATAGTACCACTTTTCATGTTTACACTAACCACTTTTACCACTACTTTTAATGAAGGGTTTAGATTTGAAGGTTTAGGATTTAGGGTTTAGATTTGATGTTTTAGAGTTTAAGGTATATAGTTTAGGGTTTAGAGTTGAGGATTTAGGGTTTAGAGTTGAGGATTTAGGGTTTATAGTTTAGACTTTAGGGTTTAGGGTTTAGGATATTGAATTCAGGGTATATAGTTTAGGGTTTAGGGTTTAGAGTTGAAGATTTTGGGTTTAGGGTTTAGAATTAGAGGTTTAGGATTTAGAATTTGGGATTAAAATTTTGAAAAGCATATAAAAACAAAGATATAAGTGTTTTTACCATTTCAATAAATAAGGTATTTTTGAAAATGTGTCTTTAGTAGTGATAAAGATGAATAATGGTACCTTGAAAGTGGTATTTTTGAAAATTCACCTTTATTTATAGATTTTGAAAAACTTTCTTTGAAAAGTCACATCTTTTCAATTTAAATAGTTGCAATTTTTATCAAAGAAGAGACACAACCTTTTAACTAGTCGTATATTTTAATAAAAAAGAGACACAACCTTTTATAAGAAGACACATTTGACAAACAATCACAACTTTTCACAAGATTTGAGATACCTATAAAACACACACATTCTTTGGAATTAATTAGGATTCCTATTATTAGTAGATGAGGTGATAAAAAACGACAAATAATTTTTAAGAAACTAGCTAGCTACGCATGCACTAGTCTACAGAGTTTTTGTCAAACATAACAAAAAGTCTAGAGTTATGTTCCCTCACAAGTCACAACCTAACAAAACACAGGACTGAAATAATCAATCATTTATCTTTGGACAAAATGTATCATGAAGTCAGATTATTCAATCAATGGATACTAATCAAAAAGGTCTCGCGTACAATTATTCGGAACTTTAATTTGATTCATTTGAAGTTCCAATTTTCTTAAAAGAGCTGACTTTTTACATATGAAAGTAGGGCCATGTAACTATTCAGAAATAGTATCAGGTATAAGTTATGAGAAACATATCACGTCTCTTTTAAAGGAAAGACAAATAATTATTCTTTTTGGTAAAATTGTTAAATAAAGATAGATATAAAATAATAAAGATAAAACAATTCGATGATACGAATGCTGAGAAATACTAATTTCTATATGACGTAACATATATAAGTATACAAAATGTATTAAAATGATGTGTATAAATAAAAGACAATACTAGTGTTTATCTTAATTACAACTAGATTTTGATTTGCGTTTTCAAAGTTTGAAAGTGGTCTTCTTGTATAAGTCATGAATCTTATTATCTTTTTACCTGTGAAATATATCAAATCTAAAATAGTTAGAACAAAAGAATCATATTACTCTCTTATCGTATAAGGGTATATATAAACAGAAAATACTTACATTCTTATCTACTAAGATGATTTCCATAGTTTAGTCTGACAATAAAATGTGTTGTTTTCAAATGTGTATGACTTTTACATAGACCAACCAATCTGATTTGAAACGTTTCAAATCCTTAAGCGTTGTGATTTTGTTATTAGGAAGCATAGGTAATTTTTTTATTTTTATTTATACATTTTGTTTAGGATACGTTGGATTTATAATAACAAAAGAAAAACATGTTTAGGTTAAGAGTACTTTTAGAGATAACCAACTGCAGTTGTGTTGTTATTTTTTCATATTTTGTGGATCCTATAATAATGAGTAACAAAATTCGGTGAGATAAGCTAGAGAACAAAACACTATTTCATTATTTTCTTTTTTTGGATTGGCTTTAAATGATTTTGAATGTTGCCCAAGTTACTGAAAACATATTACGAATTAACTAAAAGCTCAAGAATTTAACTAAAATATATTTGTACGTAAGATTTAAAGATATTCTGTAATTAAAAAAAATTAATTAAATATTTTAGTAGATATCATTTAATTTGCAAACCGCATGTAGGAGATTAGTTAGGTGATACAATCAAATGTGAATCGTTATAAAACATGTAAAATTTTTGGCTGTAGAATTGTATGTAATATTTTTTAGAGTTTGTAATAGTATAATATATTCAGCGTTAAAAAAAATATAACTAATAACTGTTGTTCTAGTTTAAAAATGGTGAATTAATCAAAATATCTTTTGAAGATAACTCAAAACTATGAATATTGTTATTTACTTAACCATAAAATAATATATTTGCCATTTACATGATATACATATTTTTGGCCTTGCATAAAATAGTCGTGTTGCATTAAGCTCTTATAATATATTATTTATCATGTATATTGTAAGGCCATAAAATCATTTAAGGCAGATGTTATTTTAGCTGTGTTATAGGAAGATATATTGTTCTGTAATTAGCAATGTTCTAAAAAGCGGTCTAGGCGGCCGCCTAGACAACGCTTAGGCGCTAGGCATTACATGACCGTGGCGATTACTCTTTAAACCGTCTAGATAATTACAATATTATAATAACAAATAATATTTAATTTATTATTCATAAATTATAATAATTAATATATTGTAATATATATTCTTATGAAAATACTTTTTTATCATATATAAATAATAGTTTTTACTATTATTAAGTATAAAACATTACATATATTTAATATATTGCTATAATTTATAAACGCTTAAACCGCTGAACTAATAATCTAGGCGTCCGCTTAGTCGTTCTAGGCGTTAGGCGTTAGGTCGCCGCCCGCTTAGCGCCTAACGCTTTCTTGAACACTGGTAATTAGTACCAACATGGAATCGAATTTTCGTAGGAGTTGGAACTCAAGTGAGATATAAAGTGTGTGACTGGAAAAAAATTGGAGTAATTAGGAGAAAATATATAAGTGAAAATGGGAGGAAAAGCAAAAGTGGGAAAGAGAGTAAAGTAGAGTAAATGTATTTACTCTCATTTAAGTTGGAGTAAATTAGAGGAAATGGGAAGAAACAGGTTTCCACCTGATTGGCTGAATGCAGAGTAACTCAGCAAAAAGGAAAATTTACTCCACTCTTTTCTCGCTAACGTTACCTTTCAGTCAAAAAATATATATCTTGTATATGGTAAAGTCTTGCACCGATGAAAAGTCGCTTATCATGTTAAAGCTTAAACATATTCATAATAAATTGTAAACTGAATATTTTTATAATGATATATTCATAAATGGTAGTATATATTTTTGATTGCAAAACGTTTAATGCATTAATGTTAAAACTAGATATTTAACCCGCACACCCGTGCGGGTGTTAATTTTCACATTTTTATAAATAGATAATTGTTTTTCATACTTAGTATTATATATTTATATGTATTATAATATAGTTAATTGTATAAGTATTTAAATATTTTTAGAATTCTATACATCATAATCAAACCTGAATCAAATAGGTAATATGTTTACTTTTAGTTATTTTTTTTTTATTTTTAGGTTAAGTTTAGTTTGAATGTAAAATACCGAACTGAATCAGTTAATATTGTTACTTTTGGTACAAATTTCTGAACCGGTTTCAAATACATTAGTTTTTGAATATTTGTAGGTTTCTATATATCATAACTGAATTCATCTGGATTCAGGAAGACCCAGTTCAAAACCCACATAAAATTTGTAATGCCCGAATGAATCCAAACTCAAAAAAAACTGATACCCAAAAGAAATAACCTATAGCTGAATAGATGCAGAATGTTATGTCTAACTGGTTATGTAAGCACAACGCAAATAAAAAATAGTTTGTTAGCCATTTTGAATTTTTGTCACAAATAAAGTAATTTTTTTCAAATATGTTGATTATTATAGTTAATATGTAAAATAAAAACTGCCAATATATTATAGCAAATATAATTAATGAAATAGTTAAAAAGATGAGAAATGAATGTAAAAATTTTTAAAAAAAATTGAAAACAAACAAAATTTGTTTTGTATTTTTGTAATAAATGATGTCAATTTTTTAGTAAAGATAATAAATGAAATGATTATAATTGATTAAAAATAATGAAAATCTGTAAAAATCACTTAAAATAGGCAAGTATTATTTTATTATATATATATATATATATATACATGAATATAAATCAAAACAACAAATATATATATATAAACATGAATATAAATCAAAAAACAAATTATGGTTGTCAGTGCTTTGACTAAGGGTTCTCCACTGATTAGTGGTTATTTTCCACTGATTAGTGGTTCCAAATAAAAGATGGAGAAAGTGATCTTAACACCTCAGAGATTAATGTTTTAGGCACTAAAATATTAAAAGATCAATTTTGTAAGTGAATAAATGAATCATTAATGAAATAAAGTATAAATAAGAAATAGCCAATTAACATAAGTTTCCAGATTAAATGGTTAAAATATTTATAAGTAAATTAGTGGGCCTATCTAATAGACTCAAAATTAGACATATTTAGGTTGTTTTGTGAATAATGATGTGGTTCCAAGAAAAAGGCATGCAATATATATTGTTTGATCTGAGTGGGATAGGTTTAATAAAAAATATTAACAACATGTCAACATATGTTTTTCGTTGTGATTTCAACGTGAAAAAACTAAATATACTTTTTCTAATTATTTTGATATACATTCCTTTTATTGTTAAGAGAAATCCAACTTTTAGGTAACAGTATATATGCAAAAGATATTCGTTTAGTCTATAATTAAATGTAGCTGATTAATTAATATTTTAAAATCTCTATATTAAAGCCTAATGGCAATCCATTGTAATTATTGTGAAAAACTAAAGGTTAAGTACTATTTATATTTCACTTTTAATAGTTTAGATAGGATTAGGGAATAGAAATGACGGACTAAAGAAATAAAGGCATGGGAAAAGTTGACTCATGGCAGATCCAAAATCTATCAAAGGTGTCATGGGTAGAATTTTTACTGCGGATTAGGAGTGTCAGAATGAAGACTTTACTACTAGAACTACCGATTCTTCATTGTTTTATGGAACAAACTAAAATATATTGAGATTTAAGGGATGCCCCCATCTTCCTCTGTAGATCCACCATTGGGGAATAGATGCGTACGATTAGGAAAAAATGCTGCAATATGATTGGGCTATAATTTATGGTTGTTTAGAATTAATGTTTTAATTTAAAACAGTGGCATAAAACTCTTCTTTCTGATTGGTCAAATTAATAGGCTCAGAAATTATTTTTAAAAAATAAACAAACAATGACAAAAACGTAAATAATTTGAAAACCTAAAACTAGAGAATCTTAGTAGGATTCTGATTTAATAATATACATATATCTAAACATTTTGATGTGTACAATACAAAGAATCTATTAGATCAGTTCGTTTTCTTGTTCCATAATTTAAATTGCCTATATTATATAGTACGATGAGAATATTAAATATAGCTACCTTGTCAAGACTATATATATAGTACTAAGAATCGAGTTGCATACAATTTTTTTTTTTGCTAAACGTAGTTAAATACAATGTTTCAGGACATTTTAACTAAGGGCCTGACTGGTGTAACCGCAGCGGTTGCGGTTGCGGTTGCGGGAGTTTGCGGGTGCGGATGGTTGCGGTTTCAAGCGTTTTTTAGAGATTTGTACGACTGGTATAGCTGTTAGAAATTGTTGCGTTTGCGGGACTCTTATGACTGGTAAACTACAAAACGCAACATCTGTTAAATAATAATTTAACAATATTTACATTTTATGTAATTATAAAAATATTAAAAATCATAAAAATATGATAAATATAAAATTTATATTTATAAAATCATATTATTTAATTTTAAAAATTTATAGAAAATATTTTAGTTTTGAATTTTATAATATAAATTGAAATATAATATGAATACATTTTACAATTTCTATTATTTCAATTGAAAATTTTTATTGGATATTTTTAGTATTATTTTTATTTATTCTGTTTTTAAAGAAAAAAAATTTACCCTCCCGCAACCGCCCGCAACCGCAAACGCTAGCTGGAACCAGCTTTTGATTTTAAGAGGTTCGGAGCGGTTTGAAGCGATTTGTAGCGTTTTCTGTGATTGTTTCGAAACGCCAACAACCGCTATAAACCGCAAAAGCTGCGTTTGCGGGTGGTAGCGGGAAAACCAGTCGGCACCTAAGCTTTTGAGTTTCTCACTTTTTCAATTAAAATAGTCAACCTCCTTTTCATCTTTAAGTAACTAGAAGCATTGCATAATCTTCTAAAGCTCCACCTGTTTAAGTGTTGCTTTATTCTTTTAAATACATTGTACATAGGAGTGTCTCAATATATAATATTGTAAAATTCAATAACCTGAGTAGCTGATATAGAAAATAAATAAATAAATAACCTAAAACCTTTACGAGATTCGGAGATGACTACCTGAGAAGAAGGTTCTTCCTTAATCTCAATCGGGTCAAAACTGCCGTCTTCCAAAAATCTATGTTCTGAATTTTCTTTAGACTGCAAATGTTTTTGTTCTGTGACACTTTAGCCCTACCCTCATTTTCTTCGCAATTACATTTCATTTAGTTTCGAAAATCAAATGATATTTTTAGTTCATACTTGTAAAAAATTTAACTGCAAGTTTTTAAGTTTTTGTAATTTCACTATCTATCAAATAATCTGTATTAAGAAAAAATGTCTTCGGTGTGCAGTTTTTCTTTAATTATGTGTTGCAGAATTTATGTATTCCATTTTCTTAGTTTTTTTTTGTAAATGAAAAAAAAAACAATTATCCATTTTCTTAGTTATTACACAAAGAAATAAAGCATATAATAATTATACGTACAATTACACATTTTTGGTAAAACAATTATACATTTTGAACCGACACTTGATTCAAAAACGCACTTTGGAGTATTAGTTTTCATGAAACGAAATGAAGTTGTATATTTCCATTGAATTTGATACCTTATGTATGGTATCGCACATTCTGCAAAAAAAAAGGGTACTGGAATCTAGAGTTAATCACGTTTATAAAATGGAAAATAATTTGAAGATATATTTTCTAATTTGAATTTGGGAAGTGAGAACTAGGTATGTTCCGTTCCTTAAGTGGAATTAATCCATATGTCCTTCATTCTCTTGAAGTTTCACTTTTCCTTTTTATCTAGAGATGTCCTAATCGTTTCCTTTCTCCATTTAGCAAGAAAAAAGGTTCAGTCAATTTGGGCGACAAAAGAAAATTAAACTTAAACCACATATATTTATGAGCGATTCTATAGATCGTGACTCACAATTTTATACAGTATGTTATTTATTTTTTTGAAAATTATGTATGTTATATCTTCCATACATACATATTTTGTATTTCAAAAAGAGACTAAAATTGATGACAGAGTGATATTATAAAATTATAACGCAATAATAATATATGCAACTTATTAAACAAAAAAAAGAAACGAAAAAAATCTCTACAACTTGAAACCGTACGGACTACGTCGGACGAAAAGTACAATGATTGAATACCAAATCATACATTCTATGTACGACCCATCAATCATAAAGTTCTAAATAAAGTTACACTGATACCAACATGTATTTTTAAAGAAAAGTTCACATCAGCCAGCTTCTACTAAATAAATATTGCCTATTACAAAACTATATATACGCTAGCAACAATAAAATAGACAGAAACAATGGGTCAAGATTGATTCACGGAATAGCGATGAATGGCTGAAACAGTCCACAGTAATAAGAACAAGAAGAGGACCATCGAAAACGATATGAGCCGCCGAACGCGAGCATAACCAAAACAGACAAATAACATCGATCATTAATTTAATATGTATATTATTAAGTTGTAAGCTTAGAAGAGGAAATAAAGTATGATTATACGAATTAAATATATAGTTAGGATTTAGGAATAATCTTGTTGTCAGTGAGCCAAGTCAGCAACAACTCTTCTGACTGCTTCTTGGAAGGCTGATTCGTCGCATTCACCCTACAAAACAATCAAACTTTTGACGTTTTAATTCTGTTCTTCACAACGACTAATAAATCTTTTTAGTCAAGATCGAACTAGTGGTTATCAACTGATCTTATCAATTATACATAATTATATTGACACCATCATATAAATTTGTGGAAGAGAAAATTTTGACGTTTTTAAGAAAAATTGGATATATATATATCACATAAATTTCCACCTAACAAATAATCCAGCCAATCAATGCAATTCCTTGAATAAATCCCAGCACATTAAACAATGTCTAAATGTGAACTCTCTTTTTATATTAATAAAAAGTAGACGAAGAAACTATATGCAACTACTACCGTTACAAATACTTAATCCTTTTGTATAAGCTAACTAACAATGAGTATGAGTTATTAACATATATATACAAAATACTTAGTCATTTTGAATAAGTTAATTGCAGCCCTTAGGTAATTTTAACATATCCAAATAAATTAATAGAATGAAGATTGTTATTTTACCTCAATCTTGAGCCTAAAGCTCACGAGAACGATCGTAGTAACTCCATCTTCGCTAGTTCGGGCTTTACCGTTGATTGATATTAAACTAACATTGTTGATTTGCCTTAAGAACTCTAGAAGCCTTATGATCAAATCATCAGCCCTAATGTTGTCTCCTCTTAGAACAACTCTTAGATCCAAAACCCTTTCTCTGGATGTGGATTCGGGTATATGTATTATACTAACATTAAACCTCTCATCGGGTTGTAAAACATTTTCCATCTCTCTTTCTCCCGCTAGCTTAGCCTCCAGCTCTCGATTTCTCTCTAGTAGTTTCGAAATGTCGCCTTGCAAAGAAGTTAGATGCTCCCTTGCAGTTGTTAGGACCGATGCTTTATCTTTCTGTTTAAAAGTTTTAACCATAACATTAGCTCAAAACATATATCATGGTTAGTATTTGAAATATATGTAACCTAGAAATCTTATGTCTAGACCACATGTTTAAGTAATATGATTGATCATCATTAAAAGAAAAATAAATCTTACTCAAAGTATTAATACGTTTTAAAGAAAACTGTGAATAGGTTAAGGAATTTAAATCATTGTATACATGAACTTAAAATATACAAAAAGACAAAAAATATACAAAAAAATATTATAGCACATACCTTAGTTCCAGGAGGAAGGAGAGATCTTAATGCTTGAAAGCTATCATTAAGCTTTTCTCGCCGTTTCCTCTCCGATATCATATGATGCAACTGCGTTGCCGTTGGCACACGCCCGCCACCGCTTCCATCACCGCCGCCGTCTGTAGCGTTTTCCCTAACAAAACGCTCTCTCCGGTCAATGTTAAGCCTATTGTAGTACGAAATCGCTCTTTTCATCATACTTTGCCTCCGTACACCGCTCCCACCGCCGCCGCTAGTCATGCAGTAGTATCTCTTAAAAGCGGTGGCCCTTCCTTTTCGCTGCGGCGATGAAGAAGTAGAGGAAGGACTTGAAGACGCCGTTATAACCGCTAAGATAGCTCGTGCCATTACTTCTTCCTCATGTTCGCGGTTGCGAAACAAAGGCTCTTGGTGTTGCTGATGGATCATGTTGGTCGTTGTTGCTGTGGTGCCCGGAGCTAGCAGCGGAACGTTAACGGCGTCAGTCGTCGTTGAAGGTTTAGGGATGAGTGGGAATAAGAGAGATGAATATTCTGAGGCGTTTTGGGGACTGTCTAGTGATCTAAGAGAGGAAGAAGATGAAGAAGGAGGAGGCGGTGGCCAGAGATAGTCGGAGTTGACCGGAGAAGTCTTTCTACTGAAATCTTCAGGGAACCAATCTCGAAGACTTGCTTCTATTTTCATCTGTCGTTTGGGTCAATGTACATGTACATACGGTATTAATATATGTTTATATAGAGAAAGAGAGACCTAAATATAAATAAAAATAACTAATAAATAATAATGATCTTATTGAATTAATGTTATACTTGTAAATACATACATTTGCAGCATCGTACGTAAATCCGAGTTCGATCTCTCCGCTCCGACAACCCATGAATATCACCGTCTGATCATAATACATACATATACAACGTTATATATACGTAAATTATATATTATATATGTATTACATTTTGGTTGGAAGTTATGAAAAATATAATGTACCTGAATCCTGGATTCCTGCAAAATTTTAAGAAACGAGACGAAAATGATTAGTAATGAATATTCATATCATTAACCTATAACAACAAGACTATATTTGGTATTAGCATTATTGGTTAGAATTGATAATTTTTTTTTTGTAAAAAGGTTAGAATTGATAATGACCTGATAGAAGAGACGTTGTGCATCGTTAGAAGCAAGTCTTTGTATATCTTGCGTCCGAATCTCCAAGTATGGGAGGTTATTCATAAACGCCATGCTTGGTATATGTCTTCATTGAAAAATCATAACATTTAGACTATATGAATCTGATATTATAGTATGTATATATATATATTTATATGAAAAACATTCCGTTATATACATGAACAAGTTTGATGAATAATTTTTACCCATTTTGGAGAGGGATGATGGATTGGCGATATTCATGGAACAATCTTCTGGCTAAACTTCCAGTAGACGTAGAAGGCTCGTGAGATGATTCATTGAGATATCCATCGAATGATATCAAGTAGCTGCAGCTCAAAAATAAAATGCACCTTTTGTGAATAAAATACCATACATTCTAAAGATATATGAACATGCTATGTGTAATGTGTATATATATAATGATCAAGAACGAGGAAGATATGATGATTATTACTTAGAAGGTCGAGGAAAATAATAGGACCAGAGAGAAATGTAGATGCATCCAAGAGAATGAGCTAGCGACCCGATTAACTGTTTTCGGGTATTCGGATCATCCGTTAAGAAGATTGCGTCCATGAAGGATGTCACTCTCTCTCAAACACAACAGAAGATTATGAGAATTTGATGATGAAGATGATGAAGAAGGAGGATAGATAATTAGAGAGCTCCATTTCTTAGCTTATGTGATAACAAGAGAGAGATGGAGGGAGGGAAAGTTATTCGTTCTATTTTTATTTTCTTATTTGAAAAGGATAGAAAATATTAAAGTGAAGAAAAGTAGAGAGAAGAAGCAGCCAAACAAGATATTAGAAAGAGAGAAGAAAGAGAAAGAGAGAGTCAAAGTCGCATGGTCCAAAGTTTTGAAAGACGGTCAAGAGAGGATGGCAAATTGTTTTTTTTTTTTGGTGTGAGATTTTTATTTATTTATTCGATCAACCTAGCAAATTATCGTAAAAGTTTCACTTTAAAACTGGGTATATCTTGCTTTGATTAATAAACTATATTTTTGTGTAAATGTGTGATTTTAATTTATTTATTTTCTGTTTTTGTTTTTTTTTTGCTAAAGGATTTTCTATTAAAAAGTATGAGAAATAAAATGTTACAAGCCTTAAGCTAGTGACCCAACTGATCCAAGTTTATATTAAACTAGATTCTGACCCGCGCTTTTGAAGCGCAGAATATTTTACGATGAAAAATTTCACTAATAATTTTACAAATATTTTGGTAAATGTTAAAGAGTGTGTATTTAAAATATTTTTTCATTTAAATCAGTATTTTTAAATTCAACCCGATTGTGATTATACCGGTTAATCCGGAGATCTGACAATACAATTTATGTTTTTAAAATATTCATATTAAAAAATCACTAAAATCCGAGATTAACCGATTGAACTGATGGATGACCGATATGTAATCTAATTGGATTTAAATTGTAATAGCTTCATAATTTGTAATCTTATAATCGGAATTTTAAAGTTTACTATTTTGCAATTTATGATAGTGAACTTTAAAATTATGACGTTTCTACAAAATTTTAAAGAGAAAATGATAGATATAAAATAACTAAGATTAATTATTGTATTATTTGGAAACATTGATAGTAGTATAAAAATATATTGTTTGAAAACATTGATACTAGTATAAAGAAATAAATATATTGTTTGGAAACATTGATAGTAGTATAAAGAAATAAGTATATTGTTTGAAAACATGGATAATAGTATAAAGAAAGAAACATAAAGTGATTTAATGTATGTTTAACTATATAGTATAAATGTGTATTTAATTTAAAAACTTACAAAATAAATGTTAGGTCCAACAGAATGTTTCTGTTTTAATAAGATAGATAACCCAATCTAAACAAGCCCAAACAGATAATAAGCCCAAACTGGTAGTAGCAATAGATAGTGAAGCCCAAACGGTAATTGGAGAAACAGAGAAAACGAGGGTGAGCGATGATCAGCTCATGATCGGGAGGAGAACCAGATGGTTAGAAGCTCCGACGATTCAGCTGGATTAGTAAATCGATATGTTGCAATTCTGTTCCTCACAAGCCGGTCTAGGTCTCGAAACGTAGCAGAGAAGGGTCTGAATTGGTTCCTATGGATCCTGTTATTTCTCTCAACCCACAGAAGATAAATGGTCGCCTGCCAGCATAGAAGAAGTAGTTTCTTGCGCTGTCTTGTTCCCGAGTACTGTCGCAGAGCAGTGAGTGTCGCATCCCAGCTCTGAGAAGGGGTGAATCCACAACGATCAGCCACCATAGTCCATAGATTCCAAGTGTAGCTACATTCAAAATATAAGTGGTTTCTCGATTCGGTGTAGCCCCGACAGAGAACACAAAGTCCATCCGTTTGAAGCCCCCATTGCAACAGACGATCCTTGGTAGGACACCGGTTGAGCACCATTAGCCAAGTCAGAAACCTGTGTTTTGGGATCCCGCAGAGTTCCAAACTTCCTTATGCCATGCCACCATCGGTGAAGTATCCCGCAAGAGGCTGTAGATGAGACGAGTTGAGTACTGCTGCGATGAAGATCCGTCGGGGCACCAGACATAGTGATCGCAGTCGTCTGTTAAAGTGATGGAAGTGATGTGGGAGAAGATACTTAGTTGCTCTTCCGAACGTGCCGCAGGAAGAACCCAGTGATCAAACTCCCAGAGCTCAGCTAAGGTGGCGTCAGATCGAATGTCCAGAGATAGTGAAGATTGGTTCTGAAGATTCTGTTTTTGTTGTAACTAATTATATCCTTATCAATTTTTCTTTTTACTTTTTCACTCAGTTTTCTTTTAAAAAGTTCTTTAACAATATACTAGTAAATTCATTCATTTTGCTAAGATGGTAAATAATGTTTATAGTTTTGTTATTATTTAGTGGAGTAATATATCTAAAAATATTGTTTCTCTTAACCATGAATAAAAAATGCATGTCATAAAGAATACAAGATTGACTTCTTACCAAAAAAAAAGAATACAAGATTGACTAAAAAGCGATTCATCAGGGTATCTTTAATTCATCGTACATGTTAATAATAATTTAAAAAAAGTTTTTAGACCACCTCCAACAGAAGGTTTTAACTCAAAAGTTCTATATATATATATATATAATATGTGTATTGGGTAATTTAATTTTTGTGGATAAATTTAATCCAAAATATCTAATTAGATACTTTTAATTCGGTTTTCCATAAATTTAAAACTCTATAAATACATTATATATATATATATATTAAACCTTTGAACTAGAACTTTCTATTGTAGATTCTTTTGGAAGAATTTTTTGTTACAAAAATTAAAAAACAATTACACAGTAGAAAAGAGAGACATCAAAAGGTAAGATTCGTATGTGCAGGAAGGAAATCTACACTGTTCTTAAGAAACTATAGTACCAACGTGTCTTCTTTTAATTTGTCTAATTTATTTTACATATTAAAGTTAATTAATCAATCAAGTTATTAATATAAGAATATGAGAAATTTAGGTTTTCGTCCCTTCGAGGACATCCGATAAAATTGGAACGAGACACAGAAGATTAGTATGGCCCCTGCGTAAGGATGACACGCACAAATCGAGAAATTGTCCAAATTTTTTTTAGCAAAAAAAAAAAAGAAATTTAGGTTTTCAGAAATCAACCAATCAATGATGCTCTTAAGGCCGCAGCTCCAATGCCTTAAAACATGAAAGTTTCTAAAAAAATAGTAATACTATAATTATTCATTTATGTTTTTTTTTAACTAGATAAAGTATTTGTTTTTTCTCAAGTGGTGACATGTGTTCTTTGAGTATGTATGGAGTTTCCTAAAACCTATTAATTAAGAATGTTTTCTTTTTTTTCCCTAAATTTACTATTTTCTCTTTTCTTTAAAATGTTAAGAACTCTTTTTGATATTTCTGCTTTAATATTAAAAGGTCGTACAGAGTTCCACAACTGACTATTTGTCTATTGTTGAAAAACCTTTACTATTACCATAAAAAGCATTTTTTTTTTCCGTCAATGGATTTTTAATATTAAAACAAGGATGGGCCAAACCCAGTTACACATTAAGGGCCCATACATCCGAAGCCCAACAACATATAACTAACAAACCAAACCGACCACTCTATCCCCTAGTGGCCCAAGACCAAACCCACTAAAGCATCCGACGACCTACTCGGATAAGGCAAGCGAGGAGACCGGACACGTGTAAGAATCCGGGCCGTTAGCTGGACACGTGCCTCCTCTGTCTCGACTCGATCTAACCGCTAGAAAGTCGCCGGAGAAACTTCGCCGTCACCGTCGTTCCGCCAGATCTCAGAACCACAAAAGCCTCCGACGAAACCATCTCTTCTCTTCTACGCTTCAACTTCGACCCGAAGAGCTTCAACGAACCAATCGCAAGCTCCGCCGACATAACCAACTGATAAAGCTCCAAGCGCACGAACCGAGAACCCCACAACCACCGACGAAACACCAGAGATCTCCACTAAAGGTCAACGACACAAGACCAAACTAAAGCCGACAGAGCCAGACTGAAGGAGCCTCCACTCTCCGGCGACCAAAACCGGCGACGGCGAAGCTGCAGGAGCTTTCACCTCCCGGAATAAAGCCGGCGTCGACAGAGCTGCGATAGCCTCCATCACCCGGAAACAGCCTATGAACATGCAAACCCGTCTTCTCACGCCGAGAGCTTCCACATAGACGCGTCCTCCCTCCAAGCAAAGAAACCACCGCTGAACGATGGTGATGACCCAGAGCTCCGACAAGGCGTTTGGTGGTAAGCGGCGAGAAGGACAGCAAAAAGAAAACTCTTAACTAAAAGAAAGAAGGTTCCGGCGCCGGCACGGACGCTCACGCGCCGGCCGGACGTCGAACCTTCTCAGATCGCCTTTCTCTCTCCACCATAAAAAGCATAATCATGTAGTTTTTATATAATTCAATATCCTCCCTTTTCTGCTTATATTCCAATGCTTCTGGTCATCTCCTCATCTTACTGAATATTTAATACATGTATATATAATATTTTATGTCCTTCCCAGAATATATTAATGTGGGTATAATATTATATACATCTTCTCATCTTTCTGAATATTTTAATACTTTCTTTTTTTCTGTAACGCTCTGAATATTTTAATACATGTATAGTTTTATATGTCTTTCCCCGAATATACAACGTATCAAAAGAAATCGACGAGCTTCGAGAACTTATGATTCATTGATGGAAATGCTACTTCGCTATATATCCTATATATACATTCATGTAAAAGTATATTTATAACATTTACAAAAATATATAAAAGCAATCAAAACATATTTTGTGCAGACCACATAATAGTAAATGTTTGTATACACTGTAAAGTACTGAAAGTAAGAACTAAAAGTATGATTAGTGGAGGTATTTTTGAAGCTTAGCGACATATTTAGGCAGCAATTAATCTTTAATTTTTTTATAAATTTATAGATCAATTTATTTTCTTTACAGAAGTGAATAATATTAGCTCATGATTTTATGCAAGAGAATAGTAGTTATTTAATCAAGTGGTCTTGGTACAATGGTAAAAGATTCACAAATGTGAAAACCATTATGAGTTCGATTCTTTTTGTCCATTTGAAATGTCTTCAATGGTAAAAATATACGGATCTTACAGGTAGTCCTCAGATCTATTTTTTTTTTAAATCATACCAAGGATATCAAAAAAAAAGAATGCTATTCATTCGAGTTTTCAAGATTTTTTTTTGAGCAACTATAAGAAAAAGAAAAACCGATTAAACATAATCAACACCACATAGTTGGACGAATAATTCGATTGTACACATTTAGGCGTGTCCTGAAACAATATGTGTGTTTAGCATCGATTTATATTTTTAATTTCATATTTGGAGCATTTTTCTCAACGAGTTCATTTAAATGCATGCCTCGTTCACATTTCCGCCAGGGTCATTCATCTTACGCACTAGGACCCTGATAAACCAATATGAACCAATAGTGATGACTGAAAGAAAGAAAGAAAAAAATCATTTATTACGTTCATATATTTAAACATTTATTACGTTCATATATTTAAACAGTTATTTTAAAATCTATGTTTGAAATGTTTTATGTTTAACTTTGTTTAATTTAATAAATAAATTTTATTTTAAAAAAAAATTGTTTAATTTACATTTAATATTTTTATTATTAAGAACTTTAATTAAAAAAACTATCTATAAATGATAATAATTAAGTGTATCTTAATAATGTATCTTAGCTTAATGATAATAATTAAAAAATCATTATGGCCCACTTAATATACAATTAGTGTATCTACCTATAAACATGCTCTTAGTTCCATCGATTAATAATACTCATCAATCAACTAATTACGTATAAAGTAATACTCAAAAAAATGACATCCCGTCCTTGTGCAATACAGGGGGACATAAGAGCATGATTAACCGGTTATGGCACTGGAACTCTTCCACTCGTATCTTTATAACGAGCCTTCCCATAAAATTTGCATGTAACCCGCTGTTTATCAGCCCTCCAATAAATCATGCAGTTATCGCTGCATACATCTATTACCTGATACGATAAACCAAGATCAGCTACCAGTTTCTGAACCTCGTAATATGAACCAGGGGCTACATTATCCTCAGGTAGAATACCTTTTACAAAATCAGCAATCGCATCCACACAGTCTTCAGCCAATTATAATCTGTTTTAATGCCCATCAGTCTTGTTGCAGATGATAAAGTTGAATGACCATCTCTGCATCATTCATACAAGGGTTGCTTTCCAGCATCCAACATATCATAAAATCTCATAGCTTGTGTATTGGGTAAATCTTCCCCTCTAAAATGATCATTTACTATCTGCTCAGTACCTACACCATAATCTACATCCGTTCTAATTGGTTCTTCTAACCTAACCGCAGGCTGAGGTTCGCTAGTACTACCATATTCATAATCAGTTTCCCCATGATGATACCAAATTTTGTAACTCCGTATAAACTCATTCAAATATAGATGAGTCCAAACATCCCACTCTTTAATAACCTTTATATTTTTACAATTAGAGCAAGGACATCTTAACTTACCTTTTTCTGCTTCCGGTTGTCGTTGAGCTATCCCCATGAATTCGTTTATACCTCGTTGGTATTCTTCTGTAAGCAATCTCGTGTTCGGATCCAAATGAGGTCGATCGATCCAAGAACGATAATAATTTGAAGAAGACATCTTTCTTTCAATCTAATTCGTGAGTAAATATAGTATGTGAGAGGATGAAGAAATGGAGTGAATGGAGAGGATGAGGGGTGCTCGTATTTATAGATGAGAAGCTGCCGACATTACCGAGGAAATTCCGACGGAATTCCGACGGCAACGGCTTTTTCCTCGGAATTTCCTCGGTAATTTGAAAATTTCCCAACGGCTCTCTAACGGCTATAATATATCCTCAGATTTTCGTCGGTTTTTTTCCGAGGAACATTGTTTCCTCGGTATTTCATAAGAAAATACCGACGAAATTTTCTTTCCTCAGAATTCCGTCGGTATATTCCGAGGAAATTCCGAGGAAACTCAAATTTTGTGTTTCCTCGGAATTTCCTCGGAAATCTCTCAGAATATTCCGAGGATCTCATTTTCCGTCGGAATGTCCGTCAGAATCGCCATGTTTTCTTGTAGTGACCCTGTTTTCTTAGTCATAGTTCTTAACTCATGATTTGACATTTTTTTTTGGAAAAATCCCATAAAAAACTCTCAAAGTGTCACTTACTAACAATTTAAACCTTGAAGTTTTTTCACTAACATTTTTA
The DNA here is from genome assembly GCF_000801105.2 of Raphanus sativus. Taxonomy (NCBI): domain Eukaryota; kingdom Viridiplantae; phylum Streptophyta; class Magnoliopsida; order Brassicales; family Brassicaceae; genus Raphanus; species Raphanus sativus. Next base: position 22,407,002 of record NC_079512.1, on the reverse strand, counting down.
ACCTTCAAAGTGACATTTGTATCATAAAAAACCTTCAAAGCAAAAAGTTGACCAGTCCACTATGTAATTTTTCAAAAATAATTATTTAATTAATAAAATAAACAAAAAAAATAAATAAATAATTCAAAAATAAATAAAAATCGAAACTTTTAACAAAAGTTACAAAAATAAAAAAAAATCAAAAAATTAAATTAAAATTTTAGAAAATTAAATAATTTTTTTTAAATGAAATAATTTTCTAAAATAAAAATAAAATAAAAATAACTAAAAATAATAATAAATAAGATTAAATTTAAGTGGAAAAGAACCAAATAAAAAGTTTACAATTTAAAAAAAATGGAAAATAGAAAATTCAAAATTCAAAATTCACTAGTAACAATGATGGTTTCTTACATAACCGTTAATAATAAAGATAATTACCATATCTCCAATGATAGTTTCTAACATCATCGTTGAAAATGACAGAAAAATCTTTTTCAAGCTTTTGAATTTTTATTTTTTAAATATATGAATTTTTATTTTCCATTTTTTTAATTTGATCTAAATATTAATTAATTTTATGGTTTTTTTTTAATTTTCTGATTTTTATTTAATTTATGAGTTTTTATTAAATTTTACGATTTTTGTTTAATTTTCTGGTTTTTATTTAATTTTGATTATTTTACTAATTAAATAATATTATTTAATAATTTAAATAAAACAAAAAATATAAAAAATCAGAAAATTAAAAATTAAAAAATTAAAAAAAATCGTAAAATTTAATAGAAACTCATAAATTAAATAAAAATTAGAAACCATCATTGTCACTAGTGATATATTTGAAATTGTTATTGTCCATGATGATATGATATATTTTTTGAAAAAATATTATAATTAAAAAAAACTATTTTGAATTCTGAAATTTCTATTTTTTTTTTCAAAATGAACTTTTTATTTAGTTCTTCTCTATTTAAATTTAATCTTATTTATTATTAAAATTTTAGTTATTTTTATTTTGTTTTATAAAATTTTAAAATTAAAATTTTTATTATGTTTTCATTTTTGTGAATTTTATTAAAAGTTTCGATTTTAATTTATTATTTTAATTTATTTTAATTTATTTATTTTGTTTATATTATTAATTAAATAATTATTTTTGAAAAATTAACTGCTGAACAGGTCAATTTTTTGCTTTGGAGGTTTTTTATGATACAAAAATCATTTTGAAGGTTAAAAGTTTTAGTTAAAAAAACTTCAAGGTTTAAAGTGCTAGTAAACGACACTTTGAGAGTTTTTTATGCGATTTTTCCCTTTTTTATATTTTTAGCTAAGATACGACTATTATATCTCTTATTTAAGAGACAATTCTTAGATTTTTTTAGTTAAAATCTAAGAAATTTAAGAACGGTCTCTTATCCAAAGCTAAAAGCCTTAGTTAAGAGTCCGGAGTTAATCATGGTCTAAAGATATCAATTACTGATATAATCTCTTAAATTATATCTAAATAACTGTAACGAAAATATAACTTTAACTATAAAAAAAAACCCTTTAACTAGATGATTTGTTTTCATTTTCAGCGGAAACGTTTGTTGCCAGTATTGAGAATGGCCAGCTGCTTGATAAAGACGGCATTGCCAATTAAGAGCGTGTCGTTAATAATAGAGTGATTAAGAAAACACCACGTAGTTGGGCTTTTATCAATAAAACTAGCCTAGAACTTGACCTATTTGGGCCAATCCTGTAGGCCCATATACTAACATTTCTAAACTCGTATTTTATTCTGGTTTAGACTTTTAGAGTCGACTTCCCCACGGTTGGTAATTTTTACATGCTACGACCTGCATGCACAATTTTTTTTGACAACCTACCGGTTGATCCGGTCGACCCCGAAAGGAACCCACGTAGTATTACAAAGTGAATTAACCTGAAAGCTTATCACACTGTCTGACCCGAATTTAAATATGCTCCGAAAAAAAAATATGTTCTGACTAATGCAAATAGTGGACCGATTATCTGTTATGGCTCGCCCAAAACCAAAATGGTCAAATAATGATAATTTAGTTTCTATAAAAAATCGAACTTAAAACTGATGTAGATATAACTAAATCTAGAAGATTGTACCACCACTTAGTTTACATGCATGATTTTAAATAAATTTTAGTATTTTTTTGTGAAAGGGTTTGTTGATTTCAATGGATAAATTTTAGTGTCTTTAGAATTTTTTTTAGTATCTTACCATAGCCATGGCCATAAATTTTAGCATAGCCTGCTTGTATGTTTGAACAGTACAGTCAGATTCCATTTGTTTTCAAATTTATTTAATTTTAAAATCAAACTAAAAGTGAAAAAATTATAATATATAACTGTGGATGGTAATTAGACCAACAGTATAAAATATGCAAGGGAATCTCATGATTGTAGTTTTAGTTATGATGCAATGAGATTTTACGTTATACAATATTTTAGGTAGCAATCTCTAAACGTTTCGGCTTTTCACATGATATGTGGATTGTAGATAGAAATATAAATATTCGGTACTTGGTAAGAAATTTAGGTTGGAGATTCCTTCGGATCACAAAGCTACCGGCTGCAGCTTTCATCATATGCTTTCCACTTTGGACGACGCTTTTGTCGTTTTTATGACTTTACTTAATAAATTAATCGCAATACATCTTTTATAAACAAACAAAACTTAAAATTAATCGAATTTAGACAGCTGATCAAAACAGTATACTATTTTACTGTAGTGATTATTATACTTTTGATTATTAATTTACCATATGTTTTAGGTGATTTATAAAAAGTTTAAAAAAAACATATATAATAAAAGATGGTGAATCTAATAAAATCTATGTATAGATCATTAACAAGTGTTAATTTTGATAATTGCTTTGGCAATATGCCTAACAAAACAACCGAGAAAATGATCGATACTATTGACTGATAGAAAATGAAAATATTCGATTCTTATCAAACCAAAAAAAAAAAAAAAAAAAAACCAATTATACGTGGATCTCGCTCGACCAAGATCTTCAAAGTACAGAAAAACAATATTAAAAAACGAGAAAGGAGGCAAGAAGTTTGGATGTCTCCTGCTTTCCCGCAGACTGTAACAAAAAGGCTTGGGAACATTTTTCAGACAAAATGATTTATTATTCGCTTTATTAACTGTTTAATATTTACATGTATGTTCAAATGTTACTTACAGATCAAAAGATAGGTTTCACATTTGTACTTTCAAATCTTATGATCATGTCCTTCCCTTTCGTATCAAGTTCCACTTTCTTACCATCATTATGGTTTATTTTTATTTCCTTATCACCAAAATCTCCCACCGAACTTTAGATTATTTCTTATGATTTATTCAAGTGGAATTTGCAATAGTCTAAAGTTAATATAGCAACCAGAATCCGTGAAAAGCGTGGACAGACACATACATATAAAGTGCGAACGACTAACAATTAACATCTATCTTATTAAAACAGAAACATTATGACTTTTTCTAGGTAGATTTTTAAATTGGACCTACTATTAGATATGATATATTTTCTGATCCTATTAACTAACAATTAATGTTAGTAAATTATTTCCTTATTCTATGCTAACTTAATACCTTATATACATTTATTTTATCAGTTGGCCCATTTTTTTTTTCTATTCAAAAAAAAAAAATTTCTTTTCCAATTAATTTCATAACCAATAGGCAGTAATGTTAAATTTGAGATTTCATAATCACCATCCAATAAATCCATGCGATGATCACCCTGCAATACATTACTCCTTAACCAATTCAAACATGATTATATATCGGATTACCGGGTTTACTGGCTCGACGATCTAAATTGGATTTAAAAATATTGATTCAAACGCAATTTTTTAAATAGACAAAATTCTTACATATTAAATATTTGTAACATTTTTAACAAAATTTTGAATCATAAAATATCCCGCGCTTCCGAAGCGCGGGTTATAATCTAGTTCTTAATTATTGCCTAACACAAGTTTATTTATTTAAAATATATTTTGTCCTGGGGACAAGATCATTTTAGGATCATATCTATATTTTCTCTCTAGAAAAATATTCCACCTTGGACCAAAGTGTCTAACCCATCCTTCTTGTGATGCATGATAAGGAAGATATTGTATGACATCCATTTTAGCATCTTCACAAAACTTCAATACTTCCATATTTTCTTTATCATAAGCCTCCCAATTGTCAAACTCGGCCGATCGTAAGAACCCTACCGCATAAAATACATCTTCTTCGGGTATAGCGGTCGACATTTGATCATTCCACCTTAAACAAAAGGCTTATAAGTTAGCTACTTCAACATGTCTAGGATTAAATAACTTTGAGTAGGTAAATATCATTTAACTCACTTGTTGCGATTCATGGGATAAACAAGAAGTGGACCGGTAGTGATGTTGTTTCTAAGGATGATACCCTTAAAGACACCATAATCAAATCTTGAAATCTGGGACTTTGGTACGAAAAGATTAAGCCATGGATGTGGAACATCCCATTGTCCTTTGGATTTCAGTTTTAGCTCACCCGTTCGAACCCGGTTCAAGAAATCCATATACGTAACATCTTTCTCGTACACAAACCCTCTTACATAGTTTAAACTCTCGCGTAACTCCTCCATTTCCTGCATAGTTTAAATAATTGAGAAAATTAATAAACATATAATATAAGATAGATTTGTTTAATTATGAGTGGAGATCCTAACTAATTATACTTGTATAATTGTGTATATGTGTACGGACCTCGTTGACTGAGTGTTGAGAAGTTTCGTCGTAATACTTGACGACTTCGAGACAGTAGATGACACGGTGTCGTTTGATCATTGAGACGATCCTCAAGTGATCGGACGGTGGGTAGTAAGTGGATCTCCAGTTATCAGGTGGGCCATGGTCAAGCATAACGGAACCTTCCAAGAAATGTAAACCGTCGGTTTCTGATATCAATCGTTCTTGATCTCTTGTGAATTCAGAGAAATCAGTGTATAGAAACCTTAACCATTTAGCCTGAAAATTTCCAAAAATAGATATACATTCTTAGTCAAATATTTCGATAATTTTTTCTTAGTTATGTAAAATAAATATTATTGCATAATTTACATATGTAACATACCCTTTTTGGAGCTATTTCGAGTTTAATCCTGGCTCTTGTTATAATCCCGAATTGACCCAAACCTCCTAACGCCGCGTAGAAAAGATCTGAGTTCGTGTCGTCCGAACAGGTTACAATCTCTCCTTTTCCTATAAAATTCCGGGGAAAAATAACTGACCCAATTAGAAAGTTCAGTCTTAAAATATTTCAACATATTTGGACCGTAAGACTACAAAGAATACCATAGTTTATAGAAGAGATGCAACGAGTTTAAGATAAAATATATTTGTTTTAAGCCTAAAGTGTCAAAGTCGGTCCCATTAATATATCTTATCTCCTAACCAAACTTTGGAAGTAGATCAGTCTTCGTAAACGAACTACAATTGAGACCAACAATGTATGTATATGGAATTATGGATGCATATGTGGACATAATGGTACAACTATCAGCTTTTTTTTTTTTGAACAAGGTACAACTATTAGCTATAATATGAAAATTGACTGTTACTTAATTCCATTAGACCTGGTTATGACCAAACGTTATAAGCTTTTGAGTTTTGTCTTTATGCCACAAGAAACCTCGTGAAAAACCATACGCGTGGGACCATTTTGGTTGAATATTTGTTTGTCACCCGGTTATAGGAACAGTTACATGACATTAACGTGCTGACCATTATGTAAATTTCGCGGAGATGAAACTTAAGTTCGACGAAACATCCATAATATGTAAGAAATAGTAAATTTCAAAAACATTTAGTTAGTAGTAACTTATTATATATATAGCGTTAACAAAATCCTAATAAAACGTAGAATCAAAATTTTGTTCTATTTCAACTATCAAGTAGAGACTCTTTTTTTTTTGTACAACACTTTCAAGTAGAGACTATATATATATTATAATCACACGTATCTTTCACGAATTTTAATATGAAATTTCTGTTGCTAAAACAGCAATAATGCTAAATCTTCTATCACTACAACAAAGAAAAAGCTTTTCTTACAACCACCTATTTTATACATAGCTCGTGTTTTTCTTTCTACTCTTAGACAAAAATAATGTGATTAGCTAGATGTGTGAAAACAAGAAAAGCTATCCACAAGTTCGAGAAATATGTACAAAAGAGACAAACAAAACAAGAGCATAAACACAAGTGACCACGCAGATCTAAAAAAACGTACGATTTTATTGTATTTTTATTTTTTTTGACGTCAAACGTACGAAGTAAATACTGCATATATTTGGAATATATGTAGAAAGCATGGTACGTACCAGTAATAACATCCAGCTCTAGAACATTTGAGATCTGTGGACCGTACCGAGACGCTTGTCCGCTTATTCCGCCGTTGGATAACGTTCCACCGACGGTTAAATACAAATAGTCCGTCCAAGAAACCGGCGTTAACCCCAACTCCAGCGTTTTATTCAACACCTCAATCCATAGCCACGCACTGTCCACGTCAGCATACAAACCGGTCCTTGACACCTTTATGCCTCTGTCCTCGTTTACCATTGACCGCATGTTGACCACGACTCCGTCTTTAGCCGCAGCTTGGCCACGGAAGCTGTGTCCGTGTCCACGAGCGGCTATAGGAAAAGAGGATTGAGAGTCGAAAGAAAGTTTTATGAGATCGGTGATGTCTTGGACGGAGGAAGGGTTTAAGACGGCGGAGGGTAAAATTTTGGTGACGTGGCCGAAATCGATGGCAGCTGCTTCGACGGAGGAGGAGGCCGAGGTGAGTTTTCCGGCGAAGTTGTCGTTGGAAAGGATATTCCATGGTTGTGGTGATGTGTTGTTGGTTGTGATTGGAGTTAAAAGAGTAGTGATAAATATTGTTATCACTAGAAGATGAATTTGTGATGCAAAGTTATAACTTGCCATGTTTTTCTGGGATATATGTTTGGACACTTTAGCTTTGGTTATATCAATGAAGAGTAGTAGAACTGTATTTATAGAGCCACCCATGGAGACACGTATATTGTGCGGGTTTCCGTAAGTTGATTTTTTTTTCTTTTGTCACAGACCGTAAGTTGATTTATTGAGGTAATTAGAAGTTACTGGGCGAGTATCATCTGTGTAATTATTAACTCAGTTAAACCCATTTTCATTTATTTTAACTGATTTTTATTTTCCTTAAAAGTACTAATTTATTGAATACATGTTTCTATAATTAGCTAATAAATTGAGCTGACTCGATTAAATTGTTAGATGGTGTATGTCAAATATAATGTTAGCTTATGAAATAAGTTTTTATAGCTTATGATATGAAGTTCTGTGATTAATATACATTCAAAAACCAATAAAGGGTTGGTCTAATGGATTCATTTTTTGATTATATAATAGGATTTAAAGGATTATATGTTTAATATTTTTGTTGGAAAATATAATTTCTAAAAAGAATTAATTAAGAATGGTTTGAATCTCATCTTAGGGGATGTTCGGGTGACCCAAAACTCTTAGATCTTTTTTTTTTCTTTTTGTAAATATGCATTCAATATTCTGAAAAAGATATATATTGAATATTTTATTATCCTAAAAAGAAAATCTACAATAAAATCGCAGTCACGTGAGAATATTAGAAAACCACTTGCATAGGCAAATAGTCTTCGCTTCTTTATATACGCACGATGTAACTCGCTAGTCAAATGGTTTTGTAAAATATTCCAAATTCCATTTTGTACGTACATTAAAATTTTCTATAGTAGCTTCGTACATGTGACCAAAGAATAGCATTCACATTTTTATAAAAATATACTTTGTTTTGATAATTGGTTCATATGTAATTTGGATGCCATTAATTACAATTTAGTTTAGAGTTCACGAAAAAAAAGAGAAATCATATGCATGCATGTCTATCAAAAGTTAATAGCTATTCTCAACCAACAACTGATATTGTAGATGAGACTTCATTGGTTGATAAAAAAAAGATGAAACTTAATTTTGAAATAACATAATATTGTAATGATCATCATCACCACCACCATGCATTATCATGATCATAACTGTGATTAGTTGTAAATATCAAAAAGAGCTATAAGACATGTACCATAACTATATCATGGGATTGGAAATTGGTCTTAGATCCCCATATACGATTATTTCCCAACGGACAACGAATCTTGACCCTCTGATCAAGCACAATTACGTTAGAACTTGTCTAGGTTTTATATTTTGCTGGTGAGAGTTAAACCTGTCAACACATATACATAAACATTAAAAAAAATCATGTTTGTAAAAAAAATATAGAACAAAAAGAGATTTAAATTGTCAGATACTAAAGACACCCACGGTTTTGTGGATGCAGCATGGACTGCCTTATCGGGTTTTGGTGGAATTAAATGGCTTTTTAAAGATGCTCCAAAAAGACACAAATGTGCTCTGTGAAAACACCTCCAAATGGAGAGTTATAACTTATAACTATAAGATTCTAAAAGTACACATATATGTATATATATATATACATATACATATATGTGTACTTTTAGAACCTCAAAGTTAGAACCTCCATTGAAGATGATCTAAGATTCTACCTCTCACTAGATTGTAGCGGAAGCCATAAACATGAAAGCAGCATTTTGATTTAGCTCTGAAAGCGGTAAGTTGTCAGTGATTTTAACCATGATTCAGTCGCATGTTTCCAAAAAATGGCATATTTTGTACTGTTATATTTTATTTTATTCTTAAACCATCAGAACATTTGTCTTAAATTTGTTCTCAATCGAATGTTTTATACTATATGGATGAATTGATGTTCCTTTCGGAGAATAATTCTCATTAAAATCCCTACTAGATGATGTTTCCTTGTCACACATAGGTCATCATCAAAAGAATCTACAAGATCTTGTTCCTCTGAGGTCTGGATAATTTATGAACTTCCTCGCGGCTATCGAAAAGTGTCATTATTTATAATAATAGAAAAAATTTATCTTGAATTTCATTAAAAATTGTAGGCTAAACTTTCTAGATTTGTGATTAATCATTCTGCTGTAAATAGACAATAAAAAGCAAGACATGAATATCCTCAAGATTACATTCTGTTTGCTTCTTTTGCCACATGTAGCTTGTTGTCGCTACAGTTATTTTATTATATACTTTTCTGGATGTTTATTAATTTGTTTTCTAATAGTGAGTTGAAAACTTGAAATATCTTAAGCAATTAGAAAACAAGATAATACGAGTCTAATTAGAGGAATTGAAGTACTGAACCGTCAAGTTCAATGCGATATTACCATTATTACATTTTATTTTTATGTCACTTTTATTTTATTGACACCCTCATTACCAAATTTCATCATAGGTTCTCATCACTTTATTAAATGTTCCGGCTGTAACATTCATTTCCCAAATGTCATTTTTTCATTATACCTTATTACCTTAACCAGTCATATAGTTAACAAGATAAGAAACGTGGTCTTTACTTATGTTACATGAAAACGGATATGCGGAAGCGGAATCGTATAGAAGCGTAGAAGCGACATTTTTTACAAAATTAGGAAGTAGAAACGTATCAGAAGCGTATATTTATATATGTATATATACATATTAAAAATAAAAAATACAAATATGACTAAAAACTATATGATTCAAATTAAAAATAAAAAATTATTCATTTATAATAATTTTATATGATTTCATGTTAAAACAGTGAGAATATACATAAATTAAGTTTATGAGATATTATTATACTAATTATTTTTAATATTTTTCAAATAATTAACACAATATATTTGAATAAATACAATATATCTATAATAAACTCTCAATGCATAAATATAATGTATAGTATTAGTTTTAATATTTATATATTTATATTCTCTATTTCACTATTATATAAAAACAAAACAACATTTTTTATATTTTTATTTACTTATAACATGTATCTTTTTAAAATGGAAGCATGATTCTAAAACGAAATCCTAAGCTTCCAACGTGTTTTTAAAGAAGTATTTTTGAAAACGTACTGGAAACGAGATTTCGAGAGCTTCCACAAGTTTTCGATTTTGATTCCGGTTCCAAAACGGAAAACGGACGTATAACGAAGCTTCCATGTAACCTAGGTATTTATTTACTTTTATTTTATTTTACTTTTGTTAACTGGCAAAATCTCGGCCAAAATTCTGACTTGGGTTTCTTTTATTTTTCCATGATACTTAATAAACGTTTGTCAGCTTCACCAAACAAATGAGATGTCTTCTTTTTGGTAATCATTATCCAAATAGCTATTATGATTTTTAGTTTTCGCTACACATGTATCCAGCCACATTGGATATTTGTAAACCTAAATTATATTTGATTAGAATAGGTATGATTTTCTCTGTTCAAATATAAACTAAGACAATTATTTTCTCTTTGCCATACATAATATTTTTCTCCAATACAGATCCGGATTCGAATCCCGTTGGCCGCTGAAGAATTAACATTTAACATTCCAACATCGCGAGAGACAGGGACCAACACCTGAATTAAAAACGTATACTGCAAACACGTGACTAGTCTGGATTCATTTCTTTGGAAGCCAGAATACTTCTGTATAATAAAAAAAAAATATTTTTCCTGATCAAATTGTTAATTGCAATTTGCATGAGGTAAAGATTATATTTTTGTATTAGTAAGAAAAACATTAAGACATTGTAACCGGACAGCAAAACCATGGTAGACGCACGTGTAATTGTCATATTCTTTCCTCTTTACAACTTCGTGTCGCGAAATAATCGATGATGAGCAACGAACAAAACGACAAGTGATTAGCGGTGATTGCTTAAGAATTAATTAGGGCCTCCTTAACTGGAACCTGAAAATTTAGAAGATCATCATCACTCAAAGCGACCTTCATTCAGTTTGTATTTGTATCTCACGATGCATAAAAAAAGAAGAAGAATAGCATTTAAAAAATTCATGAGCTGTATAGGTTGCAATAATGGAATTGTATTGGAGCGAAAACTCAAAAAGAAAGGAACATAGGTAATTAGGGTAATGATTTCAATTCGTGAGCAAATTTTGTTATATGTTCGTATCTATTTACATTTAATTAAGTAAGTACTATTTGAGTTGTCTTAAACCTTTATTTGGCCATGCATCATCATGCTCCATATATGTTCCCTTCGTATATATTATCCATTCATCATTACTAGATTGAAGGCGCATGTGCGCAGCCCCTCAATAAGTGACATGTACTTTTGGCGAAAAAATGGCTTAGCATCATTGCGATCTAAGTAAATTCAGAGCACGTCAAAAAGGAAAGACAGAGTAAACAAGAGCTTATAAACCTTTAATTTCCGGGCGTGTGAAACTAATATTCTTTACCCATTTGGTTATAAAAACGTTAGGGTTAATATCTCATCACAAAAAATAATTAACCTGTGGAAGAAAAAAAAACTTTTAACTTTTTGTCAAAAAAAACCTTTAACCTCTTTTTTTTTCATATTTATTTTTTCAATCAATTCGAGACTTGGAAATTGAAATGTTGATTACAATTTTGATTACACACTCAAACCAAACAAAAGAAGACTAATTCAAATTTTGCACGTTTAGTTTCGCTCAACCACCACATTGGTGCGTTCCATTAAACCGTTTCAGAATCCTTAGAATATCAGTTCTTTGTTTTCTACCGTTGATGTGAATCACAGGAATGTGGTGTTCACCTCGTTGTCTTAGTTGCCGGTAACTCCTGTGATGTCACTAGAGTGGCTAGATCATGATGATCTTTTCAAACTTACAATTAACATTGATTTTTTCAAACTTTTCGAACTAACGTTTTGGACACCAAAAGTAGACGAGGTACAATGAAACCAATTCAGAGGAGAGTTCACTTGGCCTCATAAAACGATCGGTTAAGAGTGGAAACTGTCTCAATCCTAGAAGAACAAAAATGAAAAACACTTTGTAACAAGGCGGGGCAGGAAGACAACATATATATATATATATATATATATATATATATATATATATATATATATCAGATTCTGCAAAAAGGAAGAAGACTAGTCTACCAAAACATCCAAAAGAACATCCTGACACTATGATGACTATATCCCACCCAGGCCTCTACGATAAATATCAGCGGAAAAACTTTATCATGGTTGAAAAACGATGTTTTGGTCTGAACAAGAAAACCCCATCCAATCTTCTTTGCATATCACTGGCACACAACGCTGGAGATACAAAAGTTAGAAGATGAAACGAATCTGACAAGCCCAAAATCCAAACGAGTGAAACCGGCCAAAATTGAAACCAGATCACAAGGAGGACATGCAATATGAAGTGTGATCATCGGAGAGAAGATTGAGACTGACATAGCCGACAAAGAAACCCGTAACTCTAAAGCCACAAACGCTAGAACTCCAACTAGACTGGATACTCATAATCATCAGGAGACCTTGTAACCCATCGGCAGAGCGAACCTGACAACTCCAATGAGCACAAAACGCATCCATACACCAAGACAAGACGCTGAGCCCCGGTTCAGAGAGGATTCAACGCTCCTCCTCTTGATAGAGACATCATCTGTTTATAATCGAATAAGAGTATAGGGGAGAGCCTATCTTCTACCCTCACGCGCAGCAAACACCAATAAATCCAAACGGATTTACAAACGGAAAATTAGAACTTTTGAGTAACCAAACCCCAAAAAATGACTCACCTCCTCAAACCACCACATGCACCTTGTTACAACTCCAACCAGGAAACTCGAGCACCAGATCAAAATTTCTCCAGAACAGAGAAATTATTCAGGCGAGAAGGCGATGACCATAATTACATACATTTCGATACATTTCGACACCGTGATATGAAAAAGGAAAGCGAACAAAGAAAAAAGAGAGAAAGAGAAAGTGAGGAAAAAGGCATTTCTAAAGGTAAAAACAGCGAACCGCCGGAACAAAACCATAAATCGCTGATTTTTGTTTTTTGGAGAAAAATCAAAGAGTCGAAAAGAAATAAATTAATCGATGTTAGTTAAAACGTTATTTTAGTTTTGTTAAAATTAACTACAACTTGGTGCAATAAAAAAACATGTATATTCATGTCCATCTCTGTGGATAGACACTACATAGAACACACATAAATATACACAATGCATGTTATGATGTGAGTATATTTTGTAAATATATCGATTGTTGTGTTGTAATACGTTTTTGGTAAAATTGTGTTTGTAATATTATAACATCATATACGTATACTTTTGTTGGCTTGTATTCTTGAAATTCAATTTAGATAATTAGAGTTTAAGGGAAGTGGAATTAAGCAATGATATGTTTTACGTGATGGATATATATTATTGTAGACTGACATACAAAACATGATGAAGATTTGCAAATCCCTAATTAAGCTGGTTTAGTTATGCCAGCTTAATTAAACAAAAATGCGGATTAATTCATTTGTATACATCAGATTATGATTTAATAAATCATCCCGACAACCACATTTTCAACATTAACTACAAAAAAGTATTTTTAGTAATTACAACCTCCAACTAAAAAGATCATTTGTAATTCAAACTTCCAACTATTTATGTTATATTTTAACCCTCCAATTTTGATTTTGTTAGCACGCAGAATCCTCCGTTTACGGTGTCGTGATTTATAGACAGAAATCGTTAATGCATAACCCTGCATTTCATTTAAGATAGAAAACACTAAGTTTTTTGTTTAAAACAGCAAAACATTTTCAATCGAAGATATTAATCTCTAAGATATTAATCGAAGAAAACAATTCAGAAACCTCCAATTTCGATGAACCCTAATTTTATACCTTTGAGAATCTCTTGCTCAGAAATGATTTCGTGGTTGATTGAGATAAAAAAATACATTTTCTGTTTCTGAATAAGTGTTATTTTGACATTTTTTACGCAGATTAAGAAAATAATAGAAATATATGTAAATTATTATTAGTTACATCTCTCTAACTAATAGTGTTTGAAATAAATAAAATTATTTATAAAATCAATGCAGATTACAATTAATTTTCAGCTAATAAGTATAATTTGCATTGGAATTATAAAATAATATTTTTACGTGAAAAGAAAATAGCTAAAATAACACTTATTATAATATAGAAGAAGTGCTAAATTTTTCTCAAAAAACAAAATTATGAATTTCATGCTACACCGATCTTGTGGTCGACATATTGGTGAAAATCTTTAGTTAATTTGAGTCTTTTTTCTTTTTTTGAAACTAAAAACAGTAACTGGTAAGGAGAAAAACGAGTTTCGAGAAACAAAACAACTGAGCTGTATTTTAGCACAATAAAAAAACAAACTGGGTAGTGAAAGTTTACCATAACTAGAATGCGATATGAATGTGGAAGTTTAATACCGACTATATAATAATTAATTTGGTTCGGTGATAAAAGGAAAAATGAGAGTGAAGGTGGGACTAAGGAAATCCATGCAGATCTTCGTAGGGATTCCACGTATAGTGGACCACTTCTTCGTTGTGCATAGTTTTCATTGACATGGTCTATAGAGAAAATATATATATATATATATATATATATATAATATATATATATATATTTTTTAGAGAAAATATATTATATAGGCTTTGGATGTTAATCAACAGAAATACTATGGAAAAATGTTTTTGAATTTAAGTTATATATGGAGTTTTTTTTTTGACTTAAGCTATATATGGAGTTGATTTTGATTAATTGTTTTTTTTCTCTATTCCTAACTCTACAAGAAAGATTGGATAGTTACAATTTTTTTATAACTATCACTTATTTTTTGTGGCTATTTTTCCATTCAATACAAATAGCCACAAAAGAATTTAGGGGTGGGCACTTTACCCGATATTCGAAGTGGCACCCGAACCTGATCCGAAAAACCCGAACTGAAATCCGAACCGAAGTAGCAAAATACCCGAATGGATATTAAGTTAGACGAGATTGGATATCCGAACCCGAACGGGTAATACCCGAATCCGAATGGATATCCGAATATAACCGAACATATGTATATTTACCTTTATTTTTCTAGTTTACATCTCTCATTTTATTTAAAATATTTAAATTGATGTTACACATACTTTAAGATCATATAGTATATATATAATTACGAAGAAAATAATTTGATATTCATTTAAAATGCATGTCAAATTTTTTATTTCATGTATTAACAAAAGTTACATCCAAAGTTTAAAAACAATAGCCAAATTAATATTTTTATTTTTGAAATGTTATATCCAAATCTATTAATCACTCAATCTATAAAAAAATAGAAAAATCAGTTAAGTGAAATCTATATTTTTAAATACAAGAAACTTTAAAAAATTGAAAATTTTATTTTTATTTCTTCTAAAATCTAAATATCCGAACCCGATCTAAAATAACCGAACCCGAACTAAAAATACTCGAATCCGACCCGAAGTACAGAAATACCCGAACGGGTTTTATATCCTTATACCAAAATACCCAAAAATCCGAAATACCCGATCCGAACCCGAACGCCCACCCCTAAAAGAATTTCATAATATGAATTCATGGCTATTCAAAAAGTGAACATTTTCACTTTTCGGCAAGAAAAGATATTTGTGGTAACTTCCGATAAACACCGTGAAATATTCTATTAACAGCCACAAACAAAATTATGAATTTTAAAATACTAATAGCCACAAACAATTTGTATTTATTCAAAATGAAGTTTATTTTTAAGTTTTCTTATTCTTTTCTGATTATATAGTTTATACAGTGAAGAGTTTGTCAATTTTGCAAATTGATAGATTTTAAAGTTATTTGAATTAAGAAATATATATATATATATAAACTGATTACAAAATTTGATCATGACTTTTATAAATTGCTATTTTATGAGTTTAGATTTTTTTCTATCATTCATTTTGTAAATTAAATATATGGTTAAGAAATTTTCAAATTTAAATTTTTAAAATAAATAAATATTTAAAATTTTAAAATTAAAAATAGTTTCAAAAATAATTCTGAATTTCAAAACAAAAATTGAAAAGAAAATCCAAAAAATTATAAAAAAAATTATTCAAAAACGTATAATTCGAAAACAATATAAATATTTCTTTTTATATTTATTTAAATTCAAAAACGTATAATTTGAAAACAATAAATATAAAATACATTCAGATAAGGTAATTATATAAAATATAATGAATTATAATTAGGTTGAAAGTGCAAAAGATATCAAGCAAGAATGATTATTTTGTTTTATATACTTTTAGTAGATTAAAAAAAATTCATGGATACATATGATATTTTGAAAGTTGTGTCTTATGAATAAAAATAATTAAACTTTTTGAATAACAAGATATGTCAATGAATTTTAAAAATTCTCAAACCAATAACAAGAGATTTTACTATTAGTGTTAAAATTAATTAACTAATAACAACTTGATTTTGACCAGCACATCTGTGCAGGTAACCTTTCATTTATAAATATAATTTTTTTACTATTTTGTATATAATCATTTTTTTTGTCATCAACTTTTACAGATTCAAACGGACTATGTAAACCAAACTGGTAGCTCTGCATCCATTTGCACAACAAAGGACGTTTGTTTCCTAGCACTACGTGCTAAGCCATCGGCCTTCAAATTTTGTGTGCAAGGTACATGAATGATCTCCAAGCTGTGAAAAGATTCATTCAAGGTCTTTGTGTCTTCTAAATAAGTAGCAAACGCATGCCATTCTTCTGGTTCAGACACCATCTTCACCAATTGCAGACAATCTGTTGCAAACGTGACTCGAAACTGACACAAGTTCCTCATACATTTCATTGCTCATATTAGAGCTTCTATCTCAGAATGATGAAGAGAGAGAGAAGTCCTTACATTCCGTGCTTCCATTAGTCATGTAAAACCTTCGAGTGTACTATACCATCCCTACCTAGAGAAGACTTCTTTTTCCTTCCAAGATCCATCCACAAAACACCACCGGCCGAGAATCATCGAAAGATTTGCTGCTTGTGGGTTTGGTATATAATCATTTTAGATAATATGTTGCTGTCATTTTAAAAATAAATAAATAGATGATATATAGTTAAAAAAATATAACATGTGTTAACAATTTTATTTTTGTAAGAAATATTACATAGTTTACAAATTTTAAACATTTTAAAAGGTCAATGATATTTTAGTCACTTTAAACGGTGAATGATATTTGTTATTTATCTAAAAGAAAGTATTTTTTTTCAAAATATATTAGTTTACCAATTTAATATAATTTTAATATGTTATTCATTTATTATTTATATTTAATATAATATAGACTATACTTATAGAACTTATAAAATTAGCATATAAATTTATTATTTTGTTTATAATAAAATTTTAATTAAATTTAATTTATAATAATATTATACTATTAATTACGAAAATAATCAGTGCATTAATTAAAAATCATTAATTTTTTTCTAAAAAAGTTTTGTTAGATTTTTCTCAACATATTTTGTTATTACTAAAACTAAATTTTAAATTTACAGTTAAAATAGATTTGTTATTGATATCCTTATAATCATTTAGAAATGTTATACATGAAATAAACTAATGTAAATAATAAAAAATGTAACTGAATATATAGACCTAGTATGACTATTTTTGTAGTAGATAAAAATTGTATTTATCTTTGAATAGAGAAGATAGAAATCTCAAATTTCTAAAGTTGATGAGAGTTCATTTACCATCACCCTCCTAATTGTGGATTCATAAAAACAAATATATATATATATATATACACACGTGTGTGTGATGTTAGGCACAACAATATCATACATTAAGTAGTAGCTATTTTCTATAAATAACCCCAAACTCAATTGTAGATTCTTGGATCTAAATAGCTACAACTAATATTTGTAGATAGGATCCAAATAGCTAAAATTAATATTTGTAGATATAATTTCTAAAAAATAAAAGATATTTGTCATATTTCTTTTATTTAATTTCATATTTTATTATATTAAATTTCTTGAAACAAATTTAAAACAATAATCAATTATACGAATAAAAAACATAATTAGCTTAATCATTCAAAATACCATCACAATTTTGAGTTAAAGAAGATATCTATTGATGTTCTTTAATTACAAAAGACACTATTGATGTGTGTTTATAAAAGACATCTAGTGATGTTAGAAAGTAATGTAGTACAAGGACATACAAAATACACCTAGGACAAATTGAAAAGAATGAGTGGGAGAATGATAATTAAGTTCCTGGCTAAATGTAGAATGAGGACTTGGAGTAGATGCACCACTCCCACGTGGAATAGGTTCATGGAGAATGAGATCCACTCTTTTAATCTTCAACAACTTATCTATGCTTTGTTTTAACCCAGAAATCTTAATTTTCAAAGAAGTTGATGTAAATATTTTCACTAATTTCGTAATTAGCAATGAACTATTATATTTCCTTTATATATATTGAGTTATCATTTATAAAATTCAAATTCAAATTCTATTCTATTTTTCTACTTTATAATCATAATAATGTTAAATATAATTATTATATTGAACTAAATATGATAAAAGTATATTAAATCGATAGATTCAGAAATTTTTATTTTCATCAATATAAACTATTTATGTTAAAAATATAATACGATGACAGGATGGCTTAAAATTAGAAAATTATGTAATACATGTCTAAAAATTAAGATGTCTTATAATATACAATAATATATTATCTAAAATGAATAAGCATAAAATACATTAGTAAAAGAAAATCCAGTTTTGAAGGGCGGTTCAGAATTTATCATAAATTAAATACAAAATAATGTTTAAATATGTTTTCATAAATATATTAATTTGTTTAATAACTAAATAAAAAACAATAAGATAAATATATAATAAGAAGTGACAAATACTTGTGACAATTTTAAACATTTGATTAGTTATAATGTATAATTATAAAATTGTTTGTATTTAAAATAGGTATATAAACACTTAAGTATATGATTAACAGTATATACCAGTAATGAAAATAAATATCAATGTATATAAAACTGAAAACAAACACATGTGCAGTTATGCTGATCAAGATCTAGTTAACAGTTAAAAAAGACTATTGATAAATTATATTTATGTTTCATTTGAAAATTGTTATGTTTTATAACTTTTTGAAAAATTATTTGTACACAATACTCATTATTAATCAATAAATTTTCGATGTTTATTTGTAAACTATGGCTAACTTTTAACCGGGATGAACCTAAATCATTGATTCTAAATCATTATACATAATGGAGAAACCAATTGTAACCTCCCGAGTTATAATATATGAAAAGGCTTAAGAGAATTGATTTTGGCTACATATGTCATCAAAATGCACTTATCTTTCTGTCACACGTTTATTTAGAACTCTAAAATTAAACGTGTTTGGGTTGGAATCGTAAAATGATGGCTGATCTATTCAGGAAGTGATTCACGATACCGTGCGAGTGAGACCAAAGCACGAGAAAAGATCGGGTGGTGATTGCAGGGTCAGTAAACAATGATTCTGAGCCTTGAAAAAATTAACGCACTGCCGTCAGATGAGATGAGGCCTACGGTCTAGTGAGCGGACGTTCAAATGGTATCAAAGTAGGTTAGCCATCTCGGTTCTGACTCGAGAGGTATTTTGAGACCTGTCGTGGAGCGCAACGAAGACGTTGCCTTTTTGAAGTAGGATGAATTGTAACATCTCGAGTTATGATATATAGAAAAACTTAAGAGAATTGATTTGACTACATATGTTATCAAAGTGCACTTATCTTTTCGTCACACATCCGTTTAGAACTTCAAAGTTAAGTTTGTTTGATTAGAGTAATTAAATGATGGGTGATCTATTGGAAAGTGTTTTGTGATACTGTGCAAGTGAAGCCAAAGTACTAGAAAATGTCGGGTGGTAATTGCAGGAACAGTAAACAATGATTCCGAACCTTAGAAAAATTAACGAACGACCGTCGGATACGATAGGACCCACAGTCGAGTGAACGGACGTGGATAGTCCATTAGCTGTGGGCGATCGAGCCGTTCAACAACCTCGTCTGATTAACAAGAAGCAAATATCGAACTAAACCATTATTGACCGACTCTAACGCCAGTGCTCACGGGAGAGTATGGTTTCACATTCCGGTAAACTAATAAACAACACTGATAAACAACACATTCCGATTACATATAAGTAAATAGTAGTGTGTGATCTAAATATCTACGAAAACACACACACACATATGACACATTACACATATATCAGAAGTATTCAGATACAATCAAACAGTCATGGACATGAAAAAAACGAGACACGTTGGGGATACTTTAGACGATAGTGAAATGTGTCGGAAGAGAATGTGACACTAATTAGACATTGGCAGAATCCTACATCAGAAATCAACTCGATCTTGGACAAAATCAAAGTCTCTAGAGAAAAAAAACAGGTAAGATTTTGACAAAAATGGTTTAAGGGAATCTTAAAGGTGGGTCCAAGATCTTGGAAATTTCTTCCTAGCTCTTTTCCATGAAACCAAAATATTTCACTCTGATTCTCTGCCATGATTCATATCTTTCGATCTCTCCTTTATTTTGTTCTTTCTTTTGACGAACGTGATTGATTTGGTACAATAAACTTTCTCGCAGTCTAAGATCTTATCGTGAAAATATAACAAAAAAATCTTATTGATTGTGAAAGATAATTTTAATTTGGTTTAAGACAAGACTTTTGGTTTTATCGTAATTGCGAATCTGCTATCAATCACTGTTTTTATTGTTGATTATCAATCTATCACTGATATATGGTCTTAAAATACCATAAACGTTTAAATTAAGAAACTATCGTAAGAAACAATGAGAAATCCAATTTTAAGTTTTTGACTATGAGCAATAATATTAATTTTTAATTTTGGTTTCAAAAAACTTTTGTTTTGTCGTAAATTGGGGACATATGCTATCATCAATCAGTTTTCTTCGTTCTTTTCTTTTTGTTGATAACCAGTCAATGGTAGATATGTTGTCTAAACATGCTATAGTTGCGTAAATATAGAGCTTTGATTTTTTTAGTTTCGAAAACAAGTAAAAACGTGTTTGTTGAAACATATGGTAAAACAATCCGTTCATACTCTCCATATTTTCTTTCCTACATTATCAAAAAATATTTTTTACTTTACAAATATTTTATAGGTGACACCTGTTGGAACTAATTTTTTACTAGGTGATGCCCGCAAATTTGCGGGTACAAATTTTGGTATAATATAATATTTTGTATTTTTGACCTGTGATAATATATTTTAATATTTTAAAATTGAAAATGAATTTTTGGTAGCTAATTTTAAACATATTTTATTTATTAATACTTTTAAAAGTTTTAAATAGGATTTATGTAGTATTTAGTTAAATTTTTTTACATCATTTACAAAAAAATATTTCATTAAATTTTTTATAACATTATTTTTAAAACATATATATATATATATATATATATATATATATATAATATAATTTAATTAGTTTTAGATCAAAATTTTGTCCATAAAAATTATTAAAATCCAAAACATCACCTAATGTGATAATTAAACTCACACTTGCAACTAAAGTATAAACACATAAAAATTATCAAAAAAAACAAAACAATATATATGTGAATTCTGTTGATTTAATAAAAAATAAGAATATAAAGAATTTCATAAATTTAGGAATATATTTTTATTCATAATATTCTTTGGATTTTTTATGATTGGTGTAATTTTTCTGGTTACTTTCTTTTAGATAAAATCAAAACAATTTGTTTGTTTTGTTTTTGAGATTTTGAAAAGGATTTTGAAAGGAAACTATAAAACTATAAATAATGCATAAAATATTGACAAATTTTAAATTTTATGAATTATTTCTCAGAAGTTTTAGAATCCTTAGAAATAGTTTCATAAATCTTTATAAATAGTTTCATAAATTCTAATAAATGGTTTTATAACTCAAGAAAATATTTTTTATCAGTGATCAATAATTTGAAATCTTAACTTTAAATAATTTTATAAATATTTTATAAATATTTTGTAAACTCCTATAAATAATTTTATAAAGATTTTTAAAACTTCTGCGATGATTTAAAACCTATTAATCATCATAAATATTTTGTAAACTCCTAATAACGAGAAATTCTTCTTTATAAATGGTTTTATAAATATTTATAACATTTTGTATAATCTTTATATATTGATTTGTAAGCTCTTATCAATGATATAATAATCATTATTGATGATTTAAAACCTTAAAATGATTACCAAATATTTATATAATTATATACTATTATATATCAGGTATAAATCATTACTAATGAATCAATATAAATGACTTTAAATTTCTTTAAAAATATATATTAATCATCACAGATGATTTTAAACTATTTTAAATAATTAATAAACTTGTTACATGATGCATCAATAGTTATTATAATATTTTTATTGAAATTATATGTTTATATATGTATATTATGACTTATATAGAAAAATAAAGTTTTTACGATTGTTTATAATAGAAAAATAAAGTTAGTATATTAGTTATACTAACAAATTTTTAACCACATACTTCATATAATTTATAAATAGACTATTAATGAAAAATAGAATGATGAAGTATTATATAGAATTTCCATATTTGATACCATTTGATACTATAAATGATTATGCATAAAATATATAAATAGTTTGGCAACTAACATTAATTTATTCTATGACTTTTTTAATATTGATTAAAATAAATAAAAATTAAAAATCATCGACCAATGAAATTATAAGAATTTTTTTCAGACTGTCTGTATGAGTAACACGTCAGCAGAAATCAATAAAGTGACTTTCCGTTTAATATATATATGATGATTTTCGTGGTCTTACAACACCACAGACATTTACGTTAATATATTTCGTTATGTTTTGTAGAACAAGAAATTAATTTTTTGTCAAAAGAAAAACAAGAAATTAAATTTCGTAATGGTGGACATAGATGCTTTGATAATTGATACGATTACCTTATTATATAGCGAAATTAAGTAATTCCAAGTCAAGTGGGAGAGTTGTACGTAAGTTAAGTCCAAGTCCAAGCCTATGAATGTCCCGATCGAATCTATGAATATCTTCTCAGCTTTTCAATGTGTCGGGTCGGCCCACAATATCTAACAAGCACCGAGAACTTACGTAAACCACAGGGACATGTTCATTTCTTATACTTTCGTTCAACTGCTTTTTTTTTTGTTTATTCATAAGCGTTCTTTTCACTGTTTAAAAAAGAATGTAAAATTTATTTACCTGAAAAACATGTATTACAGTGACTACATATTTTACTTGATTGTATTTTTAAAACATTAAGTTGCTATTACCGTAGTCGTACAGTTTACAACGATCACAGAAGTAATTAGAAGTTAGAACATGTAATAAAGTAGAAAATCTAATCTCAAGCTCAGTTAAAAAAAGAAGTTCAGTTTACTTTGGTGCTAGGAGAAAGTCCCTACTAACTGCGTCCACCACAGCTTTCTCATCTTCAGTTCCCACGTCCACTAACCATGGACAGCAGGTTTATCTCCATAGCTTTTGCTAGTGGTATAATCGATCGTTCTTGAAATATGTTCTTTGGGAAAGGTGTCATAAAATCCATCAAAACCGTCTCGTTGTCAGCCTATGAATCTTCTGTGTCAGCCTATGAATCTTCTTCTTACAGAAGGTATTAATGATTAGGAGCAGTTGTGACTGTTTGATAAAGATATATATGAGTCGAGAGCAAATAAAACAGAGATGTGTGATAGCTTCTATTGTCTTGGTCGTGTATCAAACCAGAGCACGAGGCCATTTTCATGCATGTGTTCCCGTGTGATACATACCGATTTCCTTACGTTCTTCTTAATGATTAGGAACAATTTTTGAAGTCGATGGATCTTCTTTGTAGCGTCTTCGATTCCTTTCCCTCCAACTGCTATGCATAGCTGCTTGGAATGTGTACACTAAGAGGAACAACAGAATTGAAGCTTGCGTTAAGTCAGAAATGGCGCTATAACTTAATCCCAGTCCGCTGTGAAATGGTATTAAAAATTTAATTTCTTGAACAAAAGCAGTCTTAGCTTTAAACGAAGAACCTGCCAAAAAGGTAGAAGATGATGATTCATCTTATCGTCTCCATTTGTGTTCTGACATAAAACACTTGGCCGGGTTAGAGTTGTTATTCCAACGAAGTACATGATCTCTAGATTTCAGTAACATACATGATACACTTCCAGTTTAATATTACATAATTATGTAGTACGTGACTGAAATGGGCTATGACTGTTGGACATGGGTTTTACCCCCAATAAAGCCTATAAGATAATGGGCTCAGCCCATTAAAAGGGAGGTCACTAGGAAACCCTAGACCTTATCCTTCTATAAATAAGGATGCACCTCCTCCCTAGAAAGGATCTTCCTTTTGCCTCTTAACCATTTCATCTCTACATCTAGAGAGAAACATCACATTACATGCTTTCTTCTAAGCACTTGTAACCTTTTATTGTAGAACTACGATTGGCTTGATCCCCTTTTGGGGTACGTAGGCATCCCTTCACCGGGTCCAGCCACAATCATTTAACCCATTTTTATGATGATTTCTCATAAACATCCATACAAATTCATTGTCTGATTCCAACAAACACTTCCAGCAAATCAACCGTTTTTGGATCAAACAGTTGGCGCCCACCGTGGGGCATGGAGAAGTATCTTCGAAGAAGATTGGACTCGGAGTCCGTTTGACCGTTTGGTCGTCACCGTTCGCTCTCTCGCGATCACTCGATACGGTTCGTTCTCTCGCGGTTACTCGACACGGTTCGCTTTCTCGTGATTATTCGTCACCGTTCGCTCTCTCGCGATTACTCAGCACGGTACGCTCTCTCGCGGCTACTCGACACGGTTCGTTCTCTCGCGAGTAATCGTCACCGTTCGCTCTCTCGCGATTACTCGACACAGTTCGTTTCTCTCGCGGTTACTCAGCACGGTTCGCTCTCTCGCGGTTACTCGTCACCATTCGCTCTCTCGCAGTTATTCGACACCGTTCGCTCTCTCGCGGTTACTTGGCACGGTTCACTCTCTCGCGATTACTCGTTACGGTTCGCTCTCTCGCAGTTATTCGACACCGTTTGCTCTCTCGCGGTTACTCGACACGGTTCGTTCTCTCGCGGTTACTCGGCACGATTCGCTCTCTCGCGGTTACTCGGCACTGCTCGATCTCTCGCGGTTACTCGGCACAGTTTGCTCTCTTGCATTCACTCGGATCACTCTCTCTCGCAGTCACTCGGCTCGGTCTTTAGCAGTTACTCGGGACCGCGGTTACACGACCACAAGGTTGAGAGTCTTGCGGATACTCGGACGTGGAGGAGAAGATTCATCTCGCTTCCCTTTGCAACTCTTTGTCGATCACAATTTCGAGTTGAGGGAAGATGCACAAGTGGAGGCTTTTGGTCGGCACATGGCACAGTTTCTCGCTGAGAGCTCATCACATTGCCATGTAACAGAGGCAAGGTTCTGGTATGATTTTGTCTCTCTGTTCCTAATTGAATTTGGACTTTTGCCAAGTTACTTACGCTAAGGCACAAGTACAGCTTACCTTTTTCAGAAATGGGTTTACAAACTTGCTTTTTACTAGGCACGAGTTAGTCGTAAACTCGTCTTTTACTAGGTACGAGTTGAATAAACTTGTCTTCTACTAGACATGAGTTTCATTCAACTCACCTTTTTCTAGACACGAGTTACCGACAACTCGCCTTTATCGAGCACGAGTTTAGTAAACTCTTTCTTTACTAGGCATGGCTTACTCGCCGAGCTATAGTTCTTAGGCATGGGTTTGATAAACTCGCCTTTTACAAGGCACGAGTTATACGCAAAGCACGGTAAACTTGCCTTCCACTAGGCACGAGTTACTCGCCGAGCTACGACTCCTAAGCACGAGTTTATTTAAACTTGCCTTCTACTAGGCACGAGTTCAAAGTAAACTCGCTTGGATCGTTAAATGTAAATGCGCTGAGTCCATTGTCTTATAAACCTCTTCGTAAAATTCGCAGAGATCAACTTCATCTCTCTCAACGAACTGGGGGGCTTACTGTTGGACATGGGTTTTACCCCCAACAAGGCCTATAAGATAATGGGCTCAGCCCATTTAAAAAGAGGTGACTAGGAAAACCCTAGACCTCATCCTTCTATAAATAAGAAGGTATCCCCTCCTTGAGAAGGATCCTCTCTTTGAGATCTTGCCTCTCTTCTCACTTTTTAGAGAGAAACACCAAATCACATGCTTTCTTCTAAGCACTTGTGACCTTTCGTTGTAGAACTACGATTGGCTTGATCCCCTTTCGGGGTACGTAGGCAACCCTTCACCGGGTCCAGCTATAACATATTACACATCTTTTACTCTCCATCTATCCAGTTCAAGCTCATTATGAAGACCTCTCCTAATCCCACCATCGAAATCAGTCTACCCCTACGAAGCACCGATTTCGGTTCAAACAGTTGGCGCCCACCGTGGGGCTCGCAATAAAGCCTATAAGATAATGGGCTCAGCCCATTAAAAGGGAGGTCACTAGGAAACCCTAGACCTTATCCTTCTATAAATAAGGATGCACCTCCTCCCTAGAAAGGATCTTCCTTTTGCCTCTTAACCATTTCATCTCTACATCTAGAGAGAAACATCACATTACATGCTTTCTTCTAAGCACTTGTAACCTTTTATTGTAGAACTACGATTGGCTTGATCCCCTTTTGGGGTACGTAGGCATCCCTTCACCGGGTCCAGCCACAATCATTTAACCCATTTTTATGATGATTTCTCATAAACATCCATACAAATTCATTGTCTGATTCCAACAAACACTTCCAGCAAATCAACCGTTTTTGGATCAAACAATTGGCGCTAGAAGGAGGGGGACGAACCCAACGTCAAATCTGTTGTTTGGCAAAGTCGCTACTCAAGACGAATCGGTCTCTCGCGGTTACTCGGGAAGAATCACTCTCTCGCGGATACTCGGGACGAATCGCTCTCTCGAGGATACTCGACACGGTTCGTTCTCTCGCGATTACTCGGCACGGTTCGCTTTCTCGCAGTTACTCGGCACGGTTCGCTCTCTCGCGGATACTCATGACGAATCGTTCTCTCGCGGTTACTCGACATGATTGCTCCCTCACACTTACTCGGAGCAGACCGGTCTCTAGCAGTTACCTGGTCGCTCTCTCGTAGTCACACGACGCTCGCTCTCTCGCTGCTACTCGGAGCAGATCCGTCTCTAGCAGTTGCTACTCACTCGCAGTTACTCGGAATGGATCGCTCTCTTGTAGTCACTTTGCTCGAGATAAGCTTGCTTCTTCTTCACCCTAAAGATAAGCTTTTTACTAAATTATCTCATCTTTTTTATCACTTTCAAATTAGTTTGATTGCTCGCTTATTAACTACGCAAGAGTGGTCATTTCTTTTGGTTTGTATTGATCTAATCTTATAATGCTTTTTGTGAACTAGAGCCGACTACAATCGTCAAGCCAAAGGTCATTGAGGTGGTCCTCATACTTTGAAAGACGAACTCAAAGTCTTTCAAAGTGGCACAAGGTTCATGGGCGAGCAACCACGAAGCATTTCACCGTCAAATCGTTGTTCGGCGAAGTAGTTACTCGACGAGGATCACCCTCTCACCGTTACTCGGCACAGCTCGATCTCTCGCGGTGACTCGGCACGGCTCGATCTCTCGCTGTTACTTGGCAATGCTCGCTCTCTCGCCATTACTCGGCAAAGCTCGTTCTCTCGCGGTCACTCGGCTCGCTCTCTCGCGGTCACTCGGCTCGCTCTCTAGCGGTCACTCGGCTCGCTCTCTCGCGGTCACTCAGATTGCCTTCTCGCGGTCATTCGGCTCGTTCTCTCGCCATTACTCGGCATAGCTCGCTCTCTCGCCGTTACTTGGCAAAGCTCGTTCTCTCGCCATTACTCGGCACAGCTCGCTCTCTCGCCGTTACTTGGCAAAGCTCACCCTCTCGCAATCACTCGGCTCGCTCTCTCGCGGTCACTCGGCTCGCTCTCTCGCGGTCACTCAGATTGCCTTCTCGCGGTCACTCGGATTGCCCTCTCGCGGTCACTCGGCTCGCTCTCTCGCGGTCACTCGGCTCGCTCTCTCGCGGTCACTTGGCTCGCTCTCTCGCGGTCACTCGGCGCATACCGCTCTCTCACTATCAGTCGTGACGATTCGTTTGTGACGGCTTGTTCATGGTGGTACGTTCATGACGATGTTTGTGGTGACTTGTCCTTGACAGCTAGTCAACTGACACTTCCATCCATAGCGACTAACTCGGGTGGTTCAGAACACTGTCCACACAGATCGTTTACGCAACTATCCCCGAGTAAGCTCCGATTGGAATCAGAAGTATGTCCATGACAGCTCGTCCGAGACAGTCCACCCACGACACTTCGTTTATGACAACCTAGCCATAACAGCCTGTTCATGACAATTTGTCTACGACATGAGTATAGTCCATTATCTTATAAACCTCTTCCTAAAGTTCGCAGAGATCAACTTCATCTCTCTCAACGAACTGGGGGGCTTACTGTTGGACATGGGTTTTACCCCCAATAAAGCCTATAAGATAATGGGCTCAGCCCATTAAAAGGGAGGTCACTAGGAAACCCTAGACCTTATCCTTCTATAAATAAGGATGCACCTCCTCCCTAGAAAGGATCTTCCTTTTGCCTCTTAACCATTTCATCTCTACATCTAGAGAGAAACATCACATTACATGCTTTCTTCTAAGCACTTGTAACCTTTTATTGTAGAACTACGATTGGCTTGATCCCCTTTTGGGGTACGTAGGCATCCCTTCACCGGGTCCAGCCACAATCATTTAACCCATTTTTATGATGATTTCTCATAAACATCCATACAAATTCATTGTCTGATTCCAACAAACACTTCCAGCAAATCAACCGTTTTTGGATCAAACAATTACGTAAGCTATATTTGGGCTATCTACTGTCAGCCCATGATTTATATAATTGTCTAAGAAGTTATGATTGGGCTGAACAAAAAACATAATGGAGAGGAAAAAGATTAGAAAACCTTGTCTGAGCCCGGGTTCGAACCGGGGACCTCTAGTGTGTGAGACTAGCGTGATAACCGACTACACCACCCAGACCTTGTTGCTCTGCAGAATGAGCATGAGAATTATCTTAATCAACTAGCTAGTGAGCATCTCTTTTTTATTTGTCGAGAGTGTTTCCTTTTTTAACTCACAGTTGAAAATAATTCAGAAAACGATATTTAACGTGAAAGTGAAACTATAAATATTAACGTCGAATAATAATTGTACTTATTAATCAAGAATAAAAATAATATCAAGAAAACGTAACATATTAACTTTTGCTGTTAAAGTACTTGTGAACATTATAAGAGAGCTCTCTTTAAAGCACTTTAAAAAAAGAAATCTATATAGCACCACATACTTTGCTAAATAAAATATAGTGACGATTTAATCGTTTTCAGTTAAATAGGAAATATAAATATTTTAAGAAGATAAGAGTAGAAAACGAAATTGAATTGAACTTTGAATCGTTTTGCTGAACAAGCATAAAATTTAAACTAAAGAGATGGGAATGGATATGATGATTATTAATTAAGGAAGAAGAGATTAATTTAATCATGAAATGACAAGAAAGTATTTTTCGCGCCACGAGTAAATCATAAAAGATTCCAACTCTTAATTTCGTGGCCTAAAATGGTTGGGTAGGGTTCGGATCACTGGATTTCTAAGCCTAATTATTACGACGCCTTATCTTACGAATTTTTATTAGTTGGACCAATCTCAAGTCTATCTCTTTAGTCAAATGAAAAAAATAGATGGCAAAGAAAAAGGAAAATCTCTTTAGTCAATGAAAAATATACAGTTAACGTATAACAAACAAAAGAAACAACGTACTAGATAATTTTTGTTTGTCGACCAATGAATATGGTTATTTATTAGTCATTTCTACTCAAGTGTTTTTGGCTTTAATTCAACTCAAACGTCGCATTTATAGTTTCTTGATTTATCTAATTTTTTTTGTCTGAAACCGTACTTCGATTAATATGCTCAGTTTTAAAAGTATATTCGATATCTACGTACCGTAATTGAATATACATGATTTAATGTTCTTTAAAAAGCTGATAGAATAATAAACACCACAGGAGAAATATCTTCCATATTGTGTGGCGAAGAGTAATATTGATATTTAATTTTGCTTTACTTATAGCAAATGGAGTATCAAATAGCTACAACTCCATAAGCATCATTTTGAATAGGTAAGTTGTGAACAAAACATTTCATGTTATATTTCTTGAAACATATTGTTTGTTGACAATGTATTGGAGTATGATTTCCATACTGATTTAGAAAATCATACTAATAGATTTTAGATAAGGATTTATCTTGTTTTCATAGTTAGCTTTGGTTTTACGTTTTCCTATTGTTACTTTACTTTACTTGATATATATACCAAGGTTTCATCATCAATAAGATTTAAGCTTTCTTTCATCCTAAACTAAGATTTGTCATGGTATGAGAACCTAAACAAAACTAAGAAACATCTATACATCCAAACATCTCAACATCTTCATCATCTTGTTGGTTTTGCAAAACGCAGAAACAACACATCCGATTTCTCAAGATCTCTGAAACATCAATCCTTATCATCTATCCTCATCATCAGCTATGTCTATTACTCATGTGACTTCAACAGAAGAATTCAAGTATAAGAGAATCTCACCATATGATTTATCTTCGAATGACAATCCCGGAGCAGTGATTTCTCAACCACTTCTCAACGGATTGAACTACGATGAATGGGCTATAAACTTCCGAATGGCAATAAGTTCACGAAAGAAGTATGGCTTTCTTGACGGCAGTCTACCTAAAAAGGCAGCTGATTCACCTTACCTCGAAGATTGGACGGCAAACAATCATCTAATAGTAGGGTGGATAAAACAAACCATTGAACCTAAGATCAAATCATCTATTTCGACTCATGAGATAGCAAAAGAATTATGGGATATCATCAAAAAGCGATACTCGGTCAAGAGCGGAGCTCGACTTCAACTACTACGGAACGCTTTGGCAAATTGCAAACAAAACGGTTCGCCAGTTGATGAATACTTCGGGCGCTTAGCTGACTGTATGAATTCAAAGCAGTGTAGTTGCGGCAAGTGTGAGTGCGATCTAAACTCGGCAATGGATCAAGAAACAGAGACACTCAGAGTTCATGATTTCTTGTCTGGCTTAGACGATGCTTCTCATGGAGTAATACGTTCTCAGATTTGCGCAATCTCACCTCTACCTGACCTAGATAGCGTCTACCAAACTGTCTCACAGAATGAAATAATCCGATCCACTATTACTCAAGAAAAACCTGTTATGGGGTTCTCTTCACAAGCTCGACAACAATCAACGAAGACAAACACATCTCGACCTATAAACAAAGATCCTACTCGTCAATGTACCGTTTGTGGCAGAACAGGACATGAAGCATCTGGTTGTTTTACGGTTATTGGTTATCCCGACTGGTGGGAAGGAAGCCAAAAACCAAGGGCTCCTATTCGATCAACAAATAAACAAACAGAATCAGTCAAAAGTGGTGTTACTCCTGCGGCTAATACAGCTACAATGGCTAAAAACACCACCAGATTGCAGGCAAACGTCACCATCACCGATGCTGATCGACAAGGACTCAGTGGCATAACCGACGAACAATGGAGCATAGTTCAGAAATTAATCAACAAAGGCGCAGACAATGATCATCTAAGGGGTAAGAAAAATGAGTGTATATGGATCTTAGATACCGGAGCTACGCATCATATGACAGGCCGGCTTGATGCAATGGAGCAAACACGCAATATCACACCCATTCCGGTCCTACTACCTGCAGGGTCCGAAGCGTTTGCTTCCAAGCAAGGATCCGTTAGACCCACACCGGAGTTACACATGCAGAATGTGTACTACGTGGCGGGATTTCATATTAATCTTATCTCCTTCGGCCAATTAGTTACAGATAATTTCTTGGTTGGACAAGTTACTGATAAACTAATGATTTTACAGGACCGTACCTCGAGTATGCTGATTGGAGCGGGTGAAAGAGAAGGAGAGGGATTGTACCGGTTTCGTGGGATTGAGTCTATGACGTCACTCCAGACAACTGTTTTAGAAGATTCAGTGTTGTGGCACAAGCGTCTTGGGCATCCATCATCTAAGATCACCGGCATAGTCTCATCTTCTTCACACGATGTTAATCTTATCAAATCTTGTGATGTCTGTTTTCGTGCTAAACAAACTCGGCAAAGTTTTCCTGATAGTTTTCATAATGCAAAAGAGATTTTTGAATTGATTCACTGTGATCTTTGGGGACCATATCGAACAACAGCACTTTGTGGATCCCATTACTTCCTGACAATCGTTGATGATCACTCACGAGCTATATGGCTCTATCTATTACCTAATAAAACAATGGTGGCGCAGCAGCTTAAGGACTTCCTAGCTCTAACCGAAAGACAATTCTCTGTCAAAGTTAAAACAATACGAAGTGATAACGGAACAGAGTTTATGGTTCTCACTTCGTTCCTTAAGGAGAAAGGCGTGATTCTTGAAACCTCGTGTGTTCACACTCCACAACAGAACGGGCGAGCTGAGCGTAAACATCGGCATATTCTGAACGTGGCTCGTGCCTTACGGTTTCAAGCAAACCTACCAATAGAGTTCTGGGGAGAATGTGTCTTAGCAGCTGGTCATCTCATTAACCGCACACCATCGTCACTACTCAAGAACAGAACGCCATATGAAGTCTTACATGGCACACCTCCGACTCTGTCACATCTCCGAGTAATAGGCTGTCTTGCTTATGCTCATAATAAAAACACTAAAGGTGATAAATTTGTCTCCAGAAGTAGACGATGTGTTCTTCTTGGATATCCGTCAGGGACAAAAGGATGGAAACTTTTCGATTTAGACGACGAAACTGTCTTTATCTCCCGTGACGTTGAATTCCAAGAGAACGTCTTTCCTTACATTGATAAACAGACATCATCGATAGAGAATCAGCCTCCACATGCTTTGCCATCTTCACCAATTGATGCAGACGACGTTGGACTTGTTTCATCACCACTACCATCAGTTTCAGAAAACTCAGAAACAGAGCATGTAACAGAGACCTCAGAAACAGAGCATGAAACAGAGGAAGTTGTAGAGGATGTTGCAGAATCAGAGGATATTAACGACAACTCTTCTACAGAACCAGAACAGTTGGGACGCGGACATCGTACACGCAGATCATCTACACGACTTCGAGATTTCGTCATAAACTCAATCACCGCAATCCCCTCTTCTTCCTCTTCTCTCCCGTCTTCCATTCCATTGCCATCCTCAGGTTCGTCCTATCCTTTATCAGATTATCTAATTTATGATCGTATTTCTACTAAGCATCGCAGCTATATCACTGCCTTATCAATCAACATTGAGCCCAAGTATTTTAAACAAGCAATGAAAGATAAAGTATGGCGAGAAGCCATGAGAGCCGAGATTGAAGCTCTTGAAAGAAACCATACGTGGGATCTTGAAGATTTGCCACCAAATAAGAAAGCTCTAGGATGCAAGTGGGTTTATACGATCAAGTTCCGTTCCGATGGGACTATTGAGCGATACAAAGCTCGCTTAGTGGTTTTGGGGAATAACCAAACGGAAGGGCTCGATTATACGGAGACCTTCTCTCCTGTCGCAAAGATGATAACGGTCCGTATGTTTCTAGATGTTGCGGCTAAGCTCAATCATGAAATTCATCAGATGGATGTACACAACGCGTTTCTTCATGGTGATCTTCAGGAAGAAGTCTACATGAAACTTCCTCCTGGCTTCTCTCATTCAAACGATACCCGTGTGTGTCACCTTCGGAAATCTTTATACGGTCTCAAGCAAGCACCTAGATGTTGGTTTGCAAAACTGGTTGAAGCTCTTCTCAGATATGGATTCTCACAAACATATTCAGATCACTCTCTCTTCGTGTATTCCTCAAAAGGGGTTACACTACGGATTCTTGTCTATGTCGATGACTTAATCATCTCCGGTGATTCCTCAACAGCAATCGACACATTCAAGGCTTATCTCTCCACATGCTTTCATATGAAAGATCTGGGTCCTCTCAAGTACTTTCTCGGTTTGGAAGTTGCCCGTGGTCCTCAAGGAATCTATCTCTGCCAACGAAAATATACTTTGGATATTGTTACAGAGTGTGGGCTTCTCGGGTGCAAACCGGCTGGCTCACCTATGGATCAGAATCATACCTTAGGACGAGCTCAAAGTGATTTACTTCCTGATCCAATCCGATATCGACGTCTCACTGGACGTCTGATTTATCTTCTTGCAACCAGACCTGATCTAGCATACTCGGTTCATATACTTTCTCAGTTTATGCAGGAACCAAGAGAAGAGCATTGGCTTGCAGCACTCAAAGTTGTTCGCTACTTGAAAGGGACCATAGGGCAGGGAATTCTTTTTCGAGCTAACACTACGTTTCATTTAACCGGTTGGTGCGATGCAGATTGGGGAGCCTGCAAGACTAGTCGTCGTTCCCTGACTGGTTGGATTGTTCAGTTTGGTTCTTCACCGATTTGCTGGAAAACAAAGAAGCAAGATGTTATTTCTCTTTCGTCTACTGAAGCCGAGTTCCGAGCGATGACTGCACTAACTAAAGAACTTATTTGGATCAAAGGTCTTTTGTCTGAACTTGGTATCTCACATAACGACCCGATGACCATTTGTTGCGACAACAAGTCAGCCTTATACATTAGTGCTAACCTGGTTCTACATGAGCAAACAAAACATATGGGCATTATTTGTCAGTTTGTTCGTGATGAAATAGTCAAGGGCGTCATTCGGGCTATTCATGTTCCAACACAGGAGCAACTTGCTGATATCTTAACCAAAGCTCTCGGTCGGAAGGAGTTTGATGCATTTCTTCTCAAGTTAGGCATTAACAATATTCATGCTCGAATTTGAGGGGGGGGGAGGGTATTGGAGTATGATTTCCATACTGATTTAGGAAATCATACTAATAGATTTTAGATAAGGATTTATCTTGTTTTCATAGTTAGCTTTGGTTTTACGTTTTCCTATTGTTACTTTACTTTACTTGGTATATATACCAAGGTTTCATCATCAATAAGATTTAAGCTTTCTTTCATCCTAAACTAAGATTTGTCACAATGTGCATATATATACTAGCTTTATTTGTAACCAGCGCACAATAACGAAACAATAAAAGAACAAGAAGTTTAGGCAAGGTTTTTTTTGGATCAAACGGACATTCATTACTAAAAGAGTTTGCACTCCGGAATTAGAGCTAGCCGAAAACAGGGTAAGAACTGATTTGCCACAGAATCAACTTCTTTCCATTGAAGTTTCGAGTAATGAAATCAAAGAAATAACATCAAAGAAAGACAAAGTATCATAATACCGAATAATTCAGGTTGATTCTTTCTCTTCTTCAACAACTTGATAAGAGATAAGGAATCTGAAAGAACTGCTAGAGACTGGATGTTTGAGTAGACGGAAGTAACTACAACAAGACTGACAGTTACAGCTTCTGCCATCAGACAAGGTTCTGTGAATTTTACACGATTTTGTTTTGTGTAAAATAACTAAAAGAATATTCACATGTTAGGAAAAATTATTAGAAATTGTTTATTTTTTCTCTTTTCTTTGGCATTTACTCTTTTCTAAAGACTGCTAGGTGTTTTGGTGTAGCTCTTGCGATGTTATCTGTTTTTGGTGTTAATGTCGGTTTAGTTTTAAATGTTTTATGTTCTTTCTTAAGTTATTTCGGTGTGGGTTTAAGTCGAATCAATGTGAATTTAAGTCGTTCCAGTATAAATTTTAGTTACTGTTTTCTATTGATACTTGGTTATGAATTTTCGTTTTGTCGTCAATTTTTGTATGAGTAGTAGTCGTATTAATGAATATCAATTTGAGAAAAAGGAGAAACCATTAGAAAAGTAACACGCCGAAACTTTGAATGATTTGTAGACAATATATTAGTTTGTGGCAGTTTTCTGATTTTAAACTAGGTTTTGAATGGAAGCTACGCTCCTTACTATTTAGGATATTAATTAGAATCTAAGTTTTCAGAGTTTCTTAAATGGTGTCCCATTAGTGAATGTCCTAGAAACTTCACGCTTCAAATGTTTCGAATGTGAAAAGATATTTTATAGTTTTTCACATTAGAATTTTAACAGTAGTCAATTCTTCATTTTTGAGGTAACTTCCGATTGTCAGTTAGATCACTTACTAATAAAACTATAAAGATGATTGGTTTTAAAATCTGAAATTTCATGGCACGAACGATTTGTTTAACATAAAAGATTTCTAATCCTAATTGGTTTAACATTTTTTGTTAAGAAATTCAAAGTTCAGTTATTTTATGCTAATTCCCTCATATAGGCCATCAATTTAATAATCTCCTCTGTTCACGTAATATTAATATTAAAATTAAACAAAATGAACTAGATAAAAGAAATAGTAGATAAACAAATATATAAATAAATCAAAAAAGACGAAAAAGGCAGAATCTAGGAAACGTTACTACACGAGTAGTTGAGTTGAAACAATAGAACTTGGACGCAAAACAACGTCCCAGATCCAAGAACAACGCCCCACTTCACTAAAGCAGCTACGTTTTTTTGTCTGCTATAATAACTAAAAACAATAAATCATGTAAATTACAGTAATGTCCTCAACATACAGGGGCACTATCGGTAAACGCAAATATCACCGGTTACTCCACTATCATTCTCCTCCACGAAAACAGCGGAGACGACGGCGGCGACGAGAGTTTAAACGAAACACCAATCTCTCCACCTTGCAATCACTTGGCCTTGAGCATCTCCTTGTTCCTCAGAATCGAATCGAGTCTCTGCAGCTTCAGCTGCTGCTTGAATTTGTTGATGAAGTCCGAAGCTTTCGCGTCCACGCCGTCTTCTCCGTCGCCGAACGACGTCGACCTCTCGACTCTCGCCGTGTCCGGTCTTCTCCGCTCGACGGATTCCGCGCTCTCGGCCGCCTCCTTCTCCTCGACGAAGCCGAAACCGGACTTCTCGCTGGCCGATTTCGTCATCTTCCCCGTCGCTTTCTTCTTCTTCTTGACCGGTTTCTTGGACTCCGATTTGCTCCTGACGGGCTTGTGGTCTTCGTGGAGGGATGAATCCGGGTCGGGTCGGGTATCCGGGTCGGATCTGTAGAAAGAGGGTAGCTTGATGGATTTGACGCGTTCTAAGATGGAGGGAGCTCGAGCTAAACCGGGCGGGTTGATTTGATTATCGAACCGGGTTTCGGGTTCCGGTTGGTCCTCCTCCGGAATCCTGAATTTCGATATGTCGATCGGGTCGACCCGACCCATGCGGGTCGGAGTATGATCGAATCGGGTCGGTTCCGCGTGAGTGGGGGCGGAGTGGTTTTCCTCGGGGGTGTACTGCGGGAATTTGAAGTGTGACATGTTGATGGATCTGACCCGATCCAGGAGAGAAGGAGCACGCTGCAGCGGAGTCGGATCCGGGTGAGAGTGGGAGTGAGGATCCGAACCGGTTACGTCGTGAGGGAACTTGAAGTACGATGACATGTTGATGGATTTGACACGGTCCAAGAGAGAAGGAGCGCGTTGTAACGGAGCCGGATTCGGGTCTGGATACACGTGAAGATCCGACCCGATTACGTCGTGATGGTGGGTCGTCGTCGAGAAGAGATCGGTTTCTGGATGGGGAAATTTGTAGAGATGGAAATTGATGGACTTGACTCGGTCCATAATCGACGGAGCTCTGGCTAACGGAGCATGGCCCGACCCGAAACCGTCGTGATGCGGGTGTTGTTTCCTTGAACCCGATGACCCAATTCGAGAAGTGATGACGATGGTGCCGATCATAAGATTGAGGAGGAGGAAGAGAGTCGTTGGAGTGAACCAGCTAGCCGCCGTCGAGACTAACTCCATATTTTTCTTTCTTTTCTGTAAGTGTGTGTTTATGTTGTTGTCGGAAGGAGAACTGCACATAAGGACTTATATTTATATTTGAATTATCTTTATTTTCTTTTCTTTTTTGAGTGGCGTTTATTTGTATTTTTTTCAGGTATGCAACTTTTTGACTGTTATTCATTGGTCATTTGATGGTTTTTGTTTTATCTTTATAAACGTAGAAAATATTTATAATGAATGTGTTCACATAGTTGCCCAAAAAAAAAAAAAAAAAAAAAAGAATGTGTTCACATTAAACGCATGCACGTGGTTTATACTGTTAATTTCTTCACTTCTTTACATCTATTCATACTGTCACCGTGTATAATCTTACAAAAACAGCTCAATTAATAGTCAAACTTGAGGAGGTAATAGTTATATCGGTTGATGATTCCGTGAAAACCCACTACACGTTAATGCAAACTTTTCATCATCTGTACACGTATACAATTAGATTTGTCTTTGTTTCCTTCAGAAATCGGGAGGTGGGACCAAGTTGTTGTATCAGTGTTGGCTGAATATCAATTAGTAATTACAATTGAAATTCAAGATCCAACTCCTACGTGACTAAAAATGTTAATATCAGCTTGTCCCAAATAATTTTCAGAATATGGGTGATTGGTTGAGCTGTAACTATAAAAAAATTTACTTTAAACTTTAGTATTTAGATTATTTTGATTTAGCTTTAATGGATGTAGCTTTAAAATTTGCTACAGCTAAAAAGATGGAGATCTAGAAAACAAGGTTTTTAAAGCCATTAATATAAATACATGATTGGTGATATTTAGGGTTGTAGACAAAAATTAAAGCTAAAGCCACTTCCTACAACCCAACCAATCACCCCCAAATATCTCGGCACTGAAACACATTTCAAGTATTTATGC
Source organism: Raphanus sativus (assembly GCF_000801105.2). NCBI lineage: Eukaryota > Viridiplantae > Streptophyta > Magnoliopsida > Brassicales > Brassicaceae > Raphanus > Raphanus sativus. Next base: position 22,368,047 of record NC_079512.1, on the reverse strand, counting down.
TTTTTGTCACTGTTTAAGTATATATGCTATACTCTTATAATTGGCATCATGCATGATGATTTTTGTAATTTACTATTAATTACTTGAAGCATCTTTAGTTGTGGCAGGGTAAGAATTAAAAAGGCTATGGTAAAATACTAAAATGTAATGGAAAATAGCTGGAAACACGTAAAATAGAGATGTTCCTGACTATGACGGGAGAAAGTTGTGTAGGGCTCAATTATATAAAGTTCCAAAATTATTGTCACGTTAAAGACTCCTCTAAACACAAATATGTTTTAAAATTAAACATAAAAGTTTAGACCAGACCACCCATTTCCCCCCACGTTTTCCATACCTCAAGTTTAGAAGTTCCCAACTCTATATTATTTACAGATAATTTTACGTGTTATTTATCTAGCTTGGCCTTTAGCCACTCCTACTTATGTAATACGAAGTTCAGTTAATAAACATTAAAGGTCTATCATTTAAATGATTTTCTTGTTGGTTGAGACAATGATCATTATTTACAATTTATATTTAATATTGCAAAGGAAATCAGGTATTAGTCTATATTTACATGATACAACTATAAAACATGTAGGGATGATTGTATAAGAGTTACTAAGATTTGAATTTCTTATAAAAGTAATTATATAATCTATGAATTGATGAATTTTTTCTTCTCAAATTCACAAATCTCTGCGCCACTTTTTGCTTCCATAATTACAGAATTTTATCATGTCCAGATTCATAATATTGTGACTCTGTGGAAGACATCATTTTTAGAATTTATTTATTCGAATTGAGTGGGTCCAAAATTACAAATATAATTTTCTTTTAATTTTTTCGGTTTTCTTGAAAAGCAATCTCAACCAATTAACTTAACGTTAGCCGCGACTATATAGTACTATAGTAGCAATGAAATATATATATATATATATATATATTTTTTTTTTCTTAAAATATATAGTTATTCCAAGTGGTACATTAAAAATTAAACAACTGGGTGATCGTATATATAGAAGTGGGATATGGGTAATAGATAAATATGTAGAGTGGCAACTTGAATTTCAATGTTAAAAGCTAACTTTATTTATGTTTCTTCTTCAAGTTGATTGATTGAAGATGACAATATTACTAAAAATGTGTAGTCGACGATATCGCGTGGATGCTAGCTGCAACGACCGACCATTTACAGTTGACTTTGTTTACGTAGGAAATAATTTCAAAATATATTAAGCATTTGGTCCACTCTTAGTTACACGTCTCTCCAGTTTTTTTTTTTTGTATATTTCAATACTCTTTAAGTTATTGCATACTTGCATGTATCTGGTCACACCCACATGGGTCGCCGATGCAGCATTTACTATACCGATAGATAACGAACAAATAATATAGGTATGGACTTTACTGTAATTCAAATATTCTATCAGAAGATTTCAAGATTGTGAGGATGGTCTGGATTAAATATGTTGTGGACGAATGGTCCATACTATGTAGATATGGATTTATAAATTTTCTTGATTCAGTCCGAGTTTTAGTATTGAGTTTTTTTTGTCTGCGGTGTTGAGTTTGAGAAAAATGTTAACGAATTAGGAAAATAATTACAGTATTCTTTTGGTTTTGCTCTGAATTTTGGCTTAGAAAACATAATCAATGTTTTTCCATCTATCAAGATTTAATTTGACATTTAATTTTATTTGCCTCATTTTTTATTTATTGAAATTTCGGTTTAGTTCAGTGATTCCATCACAATGTCTGATGAAGTTCGTTCAAATGCATGTAGCATTGCGTTTTTGTCATTAGTTTAATAATGACTTGGCTACTAGCAAGTTTACTAGAATCATCGGTTGAAAAAAACTAGTTTCTATATATAATCATGATATCATCTATTATGTATCATGTTAAATATTCGAAATTTGATTTGAAAATGATATAATATATGGCTTAGAGTCCGTACGTGGATTATATGTTAACCATGAACATCAACGATTCAACATATTGGCACGCGGTCTCTCTCGGAGTTGGACTCACTACTTCGTCTCATCCTATTGCAATATTTTTATGGTTATCTTGTAACCTTTTTTATTCTTCATCTGTCGTTTTTATTACACAATACCATTATATATATGTTTGTGTTTGTGTGTGTCCAGTGTGATACTGATCCCTAAGAAGGTTGCGAAGGTTACAGCGCATGCAAACCAACAAAACACACACCTAAAGAACCAAATTGCTGAGATATTCTTAATAAAAGAATTTTATTCTCACATACTCTTCTTCTAGAAGTTGATTTAGTTTATATTTTCTTAATTAAAAATAATAATAAAAGACTAATACAGTTTACTCTATCAAACTATTTACAAACTATGTCATTCCTTCTATTAACATAACTCATTTTCCTTCTAGTTCACAGTTTTCAATCTAAGCTTCTTCTTCTTCTTTTTCTCATTTCTTCATCTTTTCAAATTTTCATTTCTCCTTTTTTTATTTGTTCGTAGTTTTTTTCTTTAGTCTATTATTCCTCTTTTTTATGTTCTTCTTTCTAGCTCTTTCATTTTTTCATAATTTTTTCATATTTTTCTTTAGTTTTCTATTCCTCTTTCGTTATGTACAATTTGGTATTATTGGAATATTAGTTATACCAAATTTTACTTTGACAATCAAAATATTAAAATTGAAATTTAAAGATAATATCATAAGAGTAAAAAAATAAATTATATATTTAATTACAAATTAAAATGTATAGCCAACTAAGAATATGTGAGATTACATTTTTTCAATATAAATATTTGAGAAATTGAACCAGAATAGAAGTAAACTGCACCAAGAAAAAGAATACAATTCACCAAATGATAGGGAACATTTTCTATATTACAAATTGGTGAGATCATGATCATATATCTCTGTATGAGATGATCCCTGACTCCCAGCTACTCGTCCAAGATTAGCAAATAAAAACCAACATAAAAGTTACTTGGATCTTATAATTCATTCTTTCATTGATTCAACTTTGCAAATTTGGAATTCGCCTGTACTTGGGGCTTTAGTGGATCTCTAGAATGTAAAAATAATAGAAAGTATACCACTGAATAGGAATCATATGGTGGATATGGATAGATGGAAGTTCAAAGAAAAAGAGAGAAATATACTGTCAAATCAGGTTACCAAGTAGAACGGGTTACCCAGACATGAAAAAACCACCAATAGTGTTTGGACCCATAGTTAATATGCTAAACGCGTTCTGCTGGAAAGTATGATGCCCCCAAAGATTAAGTATTTCTTATCGCAATTGGTGTCATGTTGTATAGCAGTTAAGAAAAATCTGCAAGCGAGAGAGCTGCAGGGAGATATATGATGTGTCAGATGTAGAGCTTCAGAGGAATCGATAAACCATGTGGTTTTCCGATTCCCTCTAGCGCGTCAGGTTTGGACCCTCTCACATATACCATCAAATCCAGCTATTTTACCACTAGTTCTCTCTTCACAAATGTGAATCACCTATTCTGGAGAGTTCAACCGAAAATAGATGATCATCAATTTGCATGGATTCTGTGGTACATTTGGAAAGAAAAGATTTTCAATAATCTAAATATTGATCTCAGGAAAATGTTCAAATTTGCGGTAACATAATCAACACTTTGGGCTGAAGCACAAGTGTTGTATACATATAGGGCAGCAAAACATTTAGGGTTTTGAATATAATTTCAGTTCTAGGGCGTGAGTGATTTATAGATGGTTTTTAGAAATATAATGAGTTTTTTTCAAGACAAGGTTGGTAGAATACTCTAGAAGACTTTGATGGTTTGATGGGAGTAAGAAATATTCGGGTTAGTCTCTCTCCTCCTCACTCGAAGATGGAAACGCTACTTTGGGCAATGAAGTGTATGAAAAATTTGCGCCAGTTTTGGATCACGTTTGCAACTGTCAGTTTCGGATCACGTTTCCAACTGTCAGTTGGTGAAGATGGTTTCAGAACCAGAAAAGAACTGCATGTTTTTGCAAGTTATTTGGAAGACATCAACACTTTGCAAGATAGTTTATTCAGCTTAGAGATCATTCATATACTATGAACGCAAAATTTGAAGGTAGATAATCTACAATTTTTCGTCATTCACATAAATGTGAAATTACCATTGTGGTTCATAAAGTCAGTATATATATATATATATATATATATATATTACGCAGTTGGTCAGTACTGACGATCCTTCTCAAATTTCTATAAGAAAATCATTTAGTTTATAATATTTAAACATGAATGAAACAAGTAATATCCTCACTAGGATAGGTATATATGCTTTTACTGCAAAAATATATATTTTACTATATTGTTGTCCGATTATTATAATATTGTATATTTTGATCAATTAAGCCCATTTGTATTATATTGTTATCCGATTATTACAGTATTGTATATCTCGATCAATTAAGACCATTTGTATTTTCATCTTTGCTTGATTGCCTTCAGTACTAGACTATGGATAGATGTATATCTTTAAGATCTATGTTGTTGTGTGTTCATCTTCTTCAATACTAGACTATGGATTTATGTGTATCGTACACATTATCTGATATTTTGATGAATATTTTAATAGGAAAATTTGTAAATATAGAACAAAAACTAGTGTTTAAAAAAGTGTTTCAAAAAACAAAAAAAAACTAGTATATTGTCTCTATACCATAATTTGAAATATAATTTATCCACTTAGTAAAAAAAATTTCTGTAAACCCAACTAAATCCCTAATCTAAATCGAAAATGATTTTTGTTAACTTAATTATTAAAAAGATCAAAAATAGAAATAAAGAAAATGCGACAAGATCATTTTTGTTTACGTTTTTTAAATACTTTAGAAAACACGAAAATCTTGGAAAATAAAGATTTAAAATATATTCTCTTAATAGATTTTGGAGATATTTAGGAAATATTTACATTATAAATTTGAAAGAACATACATTCTGCAGCTTGTAGATTGTAGATATGATGGTAGATTGTGTAATCCATCCGTAGTATGATATAGTATTCTAGTAGATAATGAAATATTATCTTCGTAGATTATTGGTACATAGACAGATTTTGTGATTCTTGGTCAGTAGATATATAGAAAACATTAGTTCATGCAATCTACTGTAATTCAGATCTTAAGGAAAATCGTAGCCGGTTCATTATGTGGTGATAGAATGATTACCATTAGATAGATTTCAGAGTTTACGAGCAGCAAATATCTATGTAGTTAACTGAAACTAAAATCTACATGCTCGTAGACAGTAGATTTTATTTCTGCTCTCTGTAGATCAAAAATGAAATTGTATTCCTCTAATATTTAGTCATCCAAATTATTTATCATATGATTATTTCTTGTTTATATACATTTTGTATAATTTTCCATATTCTTCTGACAATTAAAATAAGGGCAATTCTCTCAAATAACCTTTTTAGGTTTTTATCACAAAATAGCTCTCAAAAAATAAAATGACCAAAATAACATTTTGAAAATTTTAATTTAATTTTTTATTTTTAAAAATTTGAACACATTCCTAAAACCACACCCCTTAATTCTAAACCCTAAGTCTTAGATTAATTAACCCAAAGATTATAAATGTATATTTATCTTTTAATAAAAAATAATTTGGTCATTTTTTTTTCTTGAAATCCTATTTTGTGAAAATAAACTAAAAATTATCTAAGGGAATTTCTTTAAAATAATTGATATGAATTTTTAAAGTTGGTCATGGATATCTATAAATCCAAGATAGATCTAAAAAAAATTATGGTAAATGGACAATGTAGTTATTTTTCTGTTCTGTTTTGGCAATTTTTTTCTTTTTAATATTTGTATTCACTAGCTAATGAACATAGATTATTTTCAAAATTTATTAAAAACATGTTATTCATTTGAGACATACTTGAATTCTTGTATGTTTATGGGTTTTTTGTGCACAAAGGAACTTGTACGTTTATCTCGCTCCTCAAAGTATCTGATTTCAAAATCATGTGTAGGCCAGCCTGATTCAAACATTTGGGGGTTTTTCGAAAATGGTGATACACTGATGTACCTATCAAAGTGGCTATAACGTTCTAGAACTTCTCGATGACTTTCAACCTCCTCTACCGAATTCTTTACCTCTAAATGAGATAATCTTATGGGGTAGTAATATCTGGAACATTAAAGCGTCTTCAAAGCTTAAACACTTTTTGTGGCATACTCTATCTGGTGCACTTGCTGTCAGTGAGAGAATTCAGACACATGGGATACAAATGGACACAACCAGCAACTCGTGTGGATTTGCTAGGGAAAGTATTTGTCATGTCCTTTTTCATTGTCAAACTGCCAAAGAAACATGAGAGCCCTCAAATATTTCAATTTTTGAATGTGGCCTCTCTCCCAACTCTCTTCTTGAACGTTTATCATCTCTATGCTTGCAATAGAAATCGTTCCTTAGATGAGACAATATTTAGAAATTAGAACCTTTGTTGAATTTTCGTGAACTCTGCTGAACTCACACTCTATTACTCTGTTTTAAGCCGTCTCACTTGGCTTCTCTTGAGGCAATCTATTTCACTCCCTTAACTTGTTTGTCACAGTTTTTTTCTCTCATTCTTTCTATTCTAGTTCGTTTGTCTACATTGTTAACATTGATCAGTTGGATGCTTTTACACTTCCAGACACACGCACACACGCACGCATACATATAATAGTTTCTCTACTAACTACATGCTTTAGACCATTCTTCTCGCTCCTAGAGTCTCTTACACAAGGCACACCACTCATGTTTAGACTAGTTTTACAAGTAACATTAGACAAATAACCTTACGCATTTAACAACTAAACTCCTAACAACTTTAGTAAAAAATAACTTGTAATAACTCTTTAACTTTAACCATTAGCTAACAACTTTAACTTAGTTTAACCAAACTAATACTCTCATTCGTGTTGCTTTGCAACTTCTTGTTACACAACCCAACTCCTCTTTGTCTTCTTGTTGTTCACGTTGATTTTGCTTCTCTTCTTCTTCGTTTGTTTCTTACACCTCAAGCTTTCTTCTTCTTTTTTTTCTCCTATGTTTCTTATGCTTCTTCTTTGTTCATCCTTTCTATGACAATTAAATAGTACAACTTCAACACTCCTTGTGAGATCCTTTGATTAAATTCTCTTTGCTTCCTCTGTTTCTTGCGCTTCTTCTTCTTCTTCTTTGTTTTTCCCTCGATGATTCTTCTTGCAAGATTCAATCAAAGGTTAAATCTCCAACAGCCTTCCCATAGATATTGTGGCGATTATAGATGCCTTGGCCTTTGAACACATAAGGATGGATTCTCAGTCTATAAGAGACGCTTTGCTAAACCTATAAGCATTTCCAGTGTTTAAAGAAAGACTGTATTTTCTGAAATATGAATAAAACGAGCTTTATAATCTGATAAGGTAGCAATTCAGTAACTACAAATTGAAAAAAAAAAACTCATTGAAACTCAACCACACTTTATCATCGGACAAATAGCAAACAAGTTCATGATCATCATCAAGCACATGAATAACTCAATCTTTTTTGTTATCACCCCAAGGAGCACAAATCTTTTCAAGCCACTTTCCAAGAGAGCATCCGAATCCAGCTCTTTCCTTCTCCGGTGAGACAGACCTAGAATCCTTAGGATAATCAGAACCGTCAGTCTCATTATTCTTGGGATGGATGGTGTCGATGACGACGACGGCCTCCATCTCTTCCTCTACTCTCTCGGAAACATTGGGAGCCTTCACTTCATCCACATGTGTGTTCTCATCGATATCATCACTCCTTGTACGAGTTTCTTTGTGATCATGATGGTGGTGGCCATGAGGTTTCTCCTTTGAATGAAATAGAGATTTGATTTCTTCCTTAGCCTTTCTTATCACATCCCGTTTCTTCTTTGTATCTTCTGTATAAATCATGTGATACATAGTAAGTCTTTGAACAAGAATCAAGAACGAACACACACAAACTCATAAAACTATACAAACTTGGTTATAAAGTTACCCGAACCCTAAAACGATTTTGATGTAACTATAAAATAAAAATGGAACCTGTTTTCTCGGATTCGAATTCCATTTTATCAGATTCGTTCCTGAAACATGATGTATAATAACATAAACATTGCAAAATGAAAAAAACGATATAAATTCTACTTCTTGATCAAAGCATTAGACATAGAGAAACAAAACAAACCTGGAACTCTTGTGTTGATGAATCACCCCAATAACTGCATCGAACTCCTCTTTGGCACGTTCGAACATGTTTGGTGCTTTGACTTTGCTCACATCGATGTCACCATGAATCTTCTTGTCCGAACTATTTTCATCACCTAAACACACAAACTCAGATGACATGAGATAAAAAAACTAGTATTCCAAAGTGTTTTTCAATATTACATAACAAATCCAAGAAAAAAAAACACAGAATCATCATATGGATTTGATAAGAAGAAAGATTCAATTAAGTTAGAGAGCGAGATTTCATCGCAACTGTATGACTGTGAAAGAACAGAAACATCTACAAGGATTTACCAGAAGCTGCGTTGGCACCAGTCATCTTCTTCCTTGGACGAAGAGAAACTGAGAGAATCGAGGGCGTTTGTGAGTGCAACATAGAATTGGTCTCTTTCTTATTTGAAAACAAACCGTAAGAGCCAGCTGGATTAGCAACATATCGGGTCCCACAGTTATTATGTTTTTATGCTAATTATAAGTAATTAATCAAATATTTTTCCTTCAGCTTTCTTATAGGCCCATCGTTCAGACCAAAGTATTGGGCCTTCACAATTGTGATGGGTCTTACTTACCAACATTATTTTGTCCTCATTCCTAAAATAATGGCTATTCAAAATGTAACTAAGGTCTTTTTAACGTCTAAAATTCTTCATTTAGGCCGAATGGTCAAAGTGATTTCTTATGGAGGATTTGCACAATGAATTTTGAAACATAAAAATGAGATAGAAAGCTTGAATCCTGATGATGAAACTCCTTTGCTGGAGCATTTGCGGCTTTGATTACCATGTTGTAATATCCAATCACATCGAATTGTATCAAAGTTGTTCATTCAAAGTTTGATATCGATCATCCAGTTATGTATCGTGAAGCTTAGTTTGGTTTATTTTATATCGATTACTATTTAAGGGGACTGACTGTCAAGTTTTCAACAAAACTCTAAATATAAAGTATATCATATTAGTATTCATTATCTTCTTTTTGAATTATACAGAGGTATCATAGTCCCACAGAAGTGGTTCAGACTAGTCACGTGTTACCATATGTCGGTCTTCTATCCCTGGCGATGCCGAATTGTTAATTCTCCAGTGGCCGGATTTCGAACCCAGGTGGCGGAACTCACAGCTGTGAACCTTTTACCAATTGAGCTAGAAGCCCCGGTTTAGCATTCATTATCTTCGTAAAAGAAATTAAGATGTGGGTATCAAATCTCTAATGAGAGCACAAATTCATTTAGTTTTGTGTTGAGTAAGATCAAAATCAACGTAGCATTGTTTTGATGGGGCTGCTGCTTTACATGCCTGTTTTTTTTGTTTGACCAAATGCTACTTTCCATGCTTGTTTCTTTTCAAGTTGTATACTTTCATCACCTTGTTCATCCTTATATTTGTATAAAGACTATGTAGCCTCTCAATTTTAGTTCCAAGAAGATGTTTTTTTTTCTAATGAAAAACAAATTTCAATCGGACACTGTCTTATTATGTGAATTTACTCATGAGTAAATCATGTTTATGAGTTCAGTTCAAAAACAAAAAGAACAAAAATCATGTTATGAGTAAATTCATATTGAATTTATAATTGATATTTTTAATTATCGGATAACTATATTTGATAGATTAAAGATCAAATCAGAGATTACACCAAAGTTAATTACTAAAACCGTTGAGTTTGACAAATTCTTGGATACAAAAGCCAAATAAAACCTAGAGCCAATAGCTGGCGAATTTATAAGTAATCCTCAAAACAAGCTGAAATAACAAGAGATTAAGATTGCAAGAATAATTAACCAGCTTTCTATGACCTAGGAAGCACAAGTGTTTCGGATTTAGTACTTGTATTTTTTGTATGCTAAAAACAACATCAGCTCAAAATAAATTATGATTTTTCTTGATGGCATATCCAAACAATTTTCAACCTTCTGCTCAATTTTACCGATCGAGTTAACATATGGTAATTATCAACATGTAAAAAACGACCATATTGGACTGATCTTATATACAAAGCTACAAAGCTTCGATAGATAAGATTCGAATTATTTTGTAATTGTTTCTTAATCATGTATCTATCCCTAACTCCAAGGCTAAGTTGTGCATGTCTATAACTTATAGGTGAACAATTTCAGAGATCTAATTTCAAACTTTGACCTCTTGGTCTTGGGTCAAGCCCATACAAAAGAGTAAGAATGATCTTACAATATACTTCTCACAGTATGAAATCGACACTGAGAAATGTGACCAGCAGAGACGAATAATTATCATATGTAATATAGAACAAACAACCTCATAATTTGAAATCGATATCACAAAATGTGGCTGACTGATATTTTCCGTTTTTTTTTTGTAACACAACTCGTAATTTCCGTATCTCCTAGTCTATATTTGAGAAGTGATTTTGACATGTGTCATCACCATATTAATTTTGAAAGAAAAATTATGACATGACACACTAACATTGATGACATGGTTTGAAATAAATTATGACATGGATATTTACATTTAGTGTTGATTTATAGTTAAGATAATTTTTAAAAATATGGTAATAACTTATAGATAATTATGACATATTTACATTTAATATTGATTTACATTTAAGGTAAGTTTTTAAAATATGGTAATAATTTATATATCATAATTAATATAACAATAAATAATAAATTAAATAGAAATATAATAATAATTAAAATTTCGAAATATTATTTAGCTATATTTTATAAGTATATAACTTTTATTACAAAAACAATCTTCAAAATACTATGCATTTTTTTTAAAAAAAAATATTTAAATAGTGACATAGACATTTACATTTATTGTTGATTTGTATTTTAGTAAGTTTTTAAAATATGGTAATAACTCATAGATCATCATTAATATAGCAATAAATAATATAATGTTATAAAAAGAAATATAATATTATTTTGGATTTTTCAAAAGTTAATTCTATTTTATAATTATTATTACTATAACAATTCTTCAAAATTATACAGTTTTTAAATGTAATTTTCTAATCCAATACTATTACTTTATTTTTAATATCCATAAATTTTAGAAAATTATTTAGTTTTATGTTTTGATAATTATACACTTAACAAAAATTTCTCTTACATTTACAAAATTTGATTTAATATATTTTACAAAAAGATATACATATATATTACTAAATATACATTGAATAAAAATATTTTTTTAATTTTAAACTTTTACATATGATTAAATTAAGATTATATATTGTAAGCAAATAACAAAATCAAAAACTAACAAAATTTGTATTTTAAAATAAATTTATATTTTAAAACTTTTATTTCTACACATGGTGCAGGAAAACACCTAGTTTATTATAAAAAATTTAGAATACTTTAGACTTCACGCTAACGCACTGTTGTTTATTTTTCACCAATGCGACACCATTAAAATCTCAACAACAGAAAGAGTAAACAAGAATATTCAAATCGAAATACACGTAATTGCGGTCTTGTTGACGAATGTTGTAAGTTATAATCCATTACTTCGGATGGTGTTTTACTTGGTAAACAAAGTTGGCATAAAGTTATACTCAAAACCCTTTTGTGACGCCTCGAGTAGTCTTCTCAGTACACACAATTAAATCAAATAATGTTATAAAGTTGCAACTGATAATCATATATATGTACAGTATATACTTTATGCTAAGTATTGATAACTCAACCAGTTAAAAAGAATTGTCGTTTTGAAAACTAACATATTCTGTTACAAAATTTAAAAACTACTTTCATTGCCGGCTTAGACGGGAACAAGCGGTGTGGCCGTGTTCAATCCCATGTTTTCCCATAATTTAATAGCAAGGGTCTGAAAGTTTAAAAGTATATATATATATTTTATGCAAGAATAATAATAAAAGGGTAAAAAAAAATTTGTAAACAGATTTTATTTTCAACATATATTTTAATAAAAGATATTTACGTATAACTCTTTTAAAAATATTTACTATAAACTATAATTATAAAATATATATAAATATTAAATTGAAGGGCTAACTTTTTTTATTCTAGCTAGGATTTAGAATGAGTCGGTCATAACTAGCGTAAAAACTTTTTTTTTACGATTGCAGAATTCGCATAACGATAAAATGTTTTTGAGTTAAAAGTATACTTCAGCATTATATAATCAGGATCGATCCTGAGATTTTGAAGTTATATACGAACAAAGAGAAAATTCAATAATTTGAGGGTCTAAAACTTTTTTTTAATAAATTTAGGAGTTTATGTCCATATAAATGTTTTTCAAAAGTTTTGGAAACTTGAGGCGAATGTTTCATTAGGCTTGTCAACGGTTGACTCCGCATATAACACCATATAAAACCTATATATTCAAGAAAATGTTAATTTTCTTTGTATTAACGCAATAGTATATGGTAGTTATTACATATAAGAAAACAAATATTGCTTTGTGTCGTGTAAAAGGTGAACAAGTGAGATGGATAGACCAACAACTTTGAACTAAATAACACGTACGCTGTCCAATTTAGTAGACATATAACAAGAAGAAATTCTTTTTGGAAAGCCAAGGGACTTGACCAAAATTGGTTGACTCTGCATTTACACCTTACGACCCCGAACCGGTTTTGGTGCTCTCTCGTTGTCTTTATCGCATTCATAATATGGTTGCTTTCTTTGACCGTCATAAATCATAGTAATATTCATTTTATTAATGTACAGTAGTAGTGTTATAAATTGAATTTATAAAGATGGCCGGGGCACTGAAATCAATTAATTATAACGTATATTGTTCATATTGGCTTTGCACTTTCATAATCGTAAATTCGTTATCATATGATTTAAAGTCGTGTTTTATATGTGCAGCTATATGCTTTTAAGTGTCCCACACCGCGTTTTCTCACCAAACTCGAATGTTAAAGATTTGATTTGACTTGTGTGAAATTCCCTAACCAAAAGAACGAGAAATTAGCCGTACAAGCTTATACGAAGACATGCATTTCCTTACACGGTTTCGTTTACTAGTTAAAATGTTATGACCCATTGATTTCAAGATATTATATAATAGAAATAAAGTTGAATTGTTGGTATGTGTATACATTAAAGTACTGATGTATAGAACATCATTATAGGTTTCTTGTTACCGTCACAAATGAAATAGCATCCAAATACAACATTGCCATAACTTTTATTGATAATTAATTTGTATATTTCTTAGATTCTACATTATCATTATGTAAGAAAAAGTCATGTCTCAAAGCATAACCAGTTGAATTCGACATAACTCAACCAAATTTATTATAACCAGCTGAATAAATTATGTTATCATTAATGAATCACTGCATAATCGATAGATTCTGTAATCATCATCACGTCGGTAGTAAAAAAGAAGAAGATAATCCTCAAATATAATCAGCTCATAGCTCGTAGGAGAATTGTTCAACATGATTATTTTATCAAAAGCATACAAGTGCATTCTTAACATAGCATTGCGGTGTTAGCAAAAAAAATATTTCCTCCCTTTTAAAATATATATTTTAGAATTTTCATATTTTTAATAAAAAATATTAAAACTTAGTAATAGATGTGTATAGTTTTTTATAATTTTTATTTTCTATATTTTTAAACTAATAAAACTTTAAAAATATAATTAGTATTTTTGAACTTCGCAATTTTTCATTATTGGTTGACAAAAAATATATTGAAAATACAAAAAATATATTTTTGTGAAATAATTTTTTTCTCTACGACACGCATCTTTTCATTACGGAGAGAGTAGTACATTGTTTTCTTTTTCCCTTGTGGATCTCATACAAATGCTTGTTTGAATGTAAAAAGCGCACAAACCAAGAGTATTTAATACAGTTTATCCAAAATACAAATAGATGAAATATATTGACCGACCAAACAAAATAGTTAATGATCAGACCAGAAAATTCTGAAATGCATACAAGTTGTGAGGACTGAGGACGCTAAAATTGTATAACCAAGAACGACGTATTCAAAGATGCCACCATTCATACGTAACTCCGTGCGTATATCACATATGTAATTATAAGTTAGTATGTAATATGTAGATGTATATAACTTCTAACAATGCTAAAAAAAAAAAACTTCTAACAATGTTATCAAAAAGTTTGTAAGCTCTGAGTACGTTTATACATTCAACCTGACGACGTATTCAAAGATGCCTCCCACAGACTCCATGCGTAACGCCATGCGTATATAACATACTCTCACATATGTGAGACTGTATAATATAAAGTATATAATATAATGTATACAACTCCTAACAGTGTTATAAAAATGTAGAAAATAAATTGTGAGTACGATCATCTATCCAATATGAGGACGTATTCAAAGATGCCCCCACACGCTAGTATGTATTTTATGTTGCATTGAAAATCAAAGAGATCGTGTGGTTTGATTTATTAAAGATCTAAATTTGAGGAAAACGTAAAACTTTGAATTAAGACTTCGAAAAATCTTCAGTGCGTAACTGCGTATCCTAAGGTCCAGTCCCAAACTTGTTCTGAAGAAAATCTAAAATAATTACGTCATACTTTATATATCGATTAATAATATTAATAAAATGAAGAAAGTTATATATATAGAGACGACAGATGAGTAAAGAAGAGACATTACCAGAAACAGAGTTCTTCTTTTGTCTTTAATAGGTCTCTCTGCCAACAACATTCGACGAAACTTCTCAAGATTGTAACAGTGTAAGTGTCTTCCTCAATCTTTGGGTTCCAGCAGAAACTATTTCATTTCTTGTCTGAATCATTACTTCTAATTTTTTTGCAGGTAGCTTTGATGGCTTTATCTTTTGGATTCTTACAAAGAGACAACAGTTTCAAGAAAGATTCCCAAGAGTGTAAAACACCAAGAGTTCTGAATAACCCCGTAAACATGTATCTGGAGAAGACTCTATCGTTCAAGGATTTGGTCGAGCAGGGGAACAAATGCAAAGATGAGAATTTTGGGGCCAAAACGAAAAAAGGTGTAAACTTGAAGGGTCCTAAACCAGATAACATGATTCTTGAGAGGAGTCTCTCGTTCACGAGTCTAGTCCAGGTGGACGACAGAGAAGAAGAAGAAGAAGACGAGGACGAAAGAGGCTCGCCTCCGAAACGAAGGAACAAGGGTAAAATGGGAATCATAGGGAATCTAACGGCGTTAAGTGTACCTGCACCGAAGCCGTTTTGGTCCCCAAGACCGTCGACGGAGCTTGACGCTGCGGCCGTGACGTTACAAAAGGTTTACAAGAGTTATCGAACGCGTCGAAATCTCGCTGACTGTGCAGTAGTTGTTGAAGAGTTATGGTACGTCAAAGTTATAATATTCCATGAAAAATGCATCGTCAATCCAATTTTATTAGAAAGAATGCTTAAAAGTTGAAAGCATTTGCACTGAGAATTTTACATTTTGACTAAAGTTTTTACCAAAAGAAATATATTATAATAAAAGTAGGTTCATCTTTATACAAACCGGATATTTGATATGAAATAATACGTCTCTGGTGTAGGTGGAAAGAATTGGAATTGGCAGCATCAGAACCGAAACGAACCAACCAGAAAACAGAGACTGCTGTGTCGAGGTGGGCAAGAGCTGGAACAAAAGCAGCAAAGGTAAATTAACTACGAAAGTGGACATAAAATTGAACCTTTTTATTTTATACATAACCAAGTAGTTAATATCATACATTATCATTTCATAATTTGATAGTCCCCTATGTGTTTTATATAGGTAGGGAAGGGATTGTTGAAAGATGATAAAGCCCAGAAACTAGCATTGCGACATTGGTTAGAAGCCGTAAGTTTCGGCTTTATTTGATTTGCTTAATTATATAAAAATTTAACGAAACTTTGATATATAATAATGTCTCCTTTATTTTATTTTTGTACAGATTGATCCACGTCATAGGTACGGACACAATTTACATTTATACTACGATGTTTGGTCGGAAAGCGAGAGTACACAACCATTCTTTTTCTGGTAAATTTAAATCAAACTTAGTCAACAATTATTTCTTTTTTTTCACAAGTAGTTGAGCTGAGTTGATGTTAAAACCTTCTGAACGGTTCTAAAGGTTAGATATTGGAGATGGCAAAGAAGTGAATCTCACCAAATGTCCAAGAACTCTTCTCCAACGCCAATGTATCACTTACCTTGGTCCGGTATGTATTCACTCTTATTTGGTTAATTCCGGTTAACAACTAATCAAGTTCGATTTTAATTATGGTTCGATACGGTTATCTTAACAGAAAGAGAGACAAGCTTACGAAGTTGTAGTGGAAAGAGGGAAACTAGTCAACCGACAAAACAAGAACTTCATTGAGACCATCGAAGGAACCAAATGGATTTTCGTGTTGAGCACGGCACGAAAATTATACATTGGTCAAAAACAAAAAGGTCGGTTTCAACATTCGAGTTTTCTCTCCGGGGCTGCCATCATCGCCGCCGGTAGAATTGTCTCACACGACGGAGTTTTAGAAGCTGTGTGGCCGTATAGTGGTCATTATCTCCCCACAGAAGAGAATTTTCGAGAATTTATCGATTTCTTAAAAGAAAATCATGTGGATCTCACTAACGTCAAGGTAAATTATAAAAACTAAAAGTATCAATTTCATTAAAAATAGATTAACTACGTAATTTATTGATGGTTACATTTTGTTTCTCAGTTAAATGCAATTGATGATGATAATCATATGGTCTCCAATGAAGGAAGCACTAAGCCGAGTAGTCGAGATGAAACTAAGGCCATCACGGTTGATGCGACGGCTGATGATTTCATGGAACAGAAACGCCTTTCATGCAAGTGGAGTACTGGAAATGGACCTAGGATCGGGTGCGTACGTGACTACCCCGTCGACTTGCAGACGCGAGCGCTTGAGCAAGTTAACCTTTCTCCTCGTGTGGTTAACATGACGATGGGACTATTTGGTCCAATACCTTCACCAAGGCCCAGTCCAAAGATTCGTGTCTCTCCTAGGTTGTTTTGCATGGGTCATCCAAGTCCAAAGAATTAATATTGCAACTGCTTTTTAATCTGATATCATTCAATTTTTATGTCTTCCTTGATCTATTCTATAGTTAGGGTACTTGTCCCCATTAAAAGTTTAATTAGTTTAATTTTACAGTTTTACAGTTATATAACATGTAACCTTTTATAATTTAACCAGTGTACACCCGCCGTGCTATGCACGGATAAATCTATTATATTTTCAAATTTTGTTATAATTTTAAATTAAAATAAATTCTTAATTTTACACATTCTATAAATATTTTTACATAGATAATATTAAAGAAAATAGACTGTTACAGAATATCTGATGTTGTTTTAAATAGATTTTTCAAAAGGATTTGTTTTTAAAAATATATACATGATATATGTTATCTATATTTAATTCATTCAATTTTTATGTTTTTCTTACAAATAAATCTTTCATAAAATATACTTTTTGTGTCCTGAATAGAAGTAATTAAAAAACAAAAAAAAACATAATAAATTATGATAGAAAAAACAATTATTAAAAATAATATCTTATGGGTCCGGTCAGGCAGCGGTCCGCTTCTCCCGGGAGGATTTTACCTGGACTGGATCGAACCCAGTACCGCGTTGGTGTCGAGAAGTAATATCAATATTTTGATGCAACGAAAAACGTGTGAGATATTTCTTACCTATTTTTATGGCATTCATCATCTTCTAAACTCCACAAATCGTTATATATTTTTAATGGTTTCCTCTATTTTCCTTCTTTATTTCTATTTTGTTACTGATAATATAAGAAAATTGATAATTTATGCTGATAAGAGAAATACTTGGGTTCACCCTTAGAGTGAACCTTTAGGTTCATCCAACCAATAGGATTTCATTATTTCATATTCAATATCTTTTAAAAAAGGAAACAAAATATTGTCAAGTTTTATTATATTTTTAAAACAAAAAATAAATATAAAATAATATTAGTCGCAAAAAAAAAGATTTTATATTTAAAATACCGTCAGCAAAACACTAAACCCTAAATTATAAACCTTAAATCCATGGTAAACCCTTGGATAAATCCTAAATCTTTGGATTTTTTAAAAAAATATTTTTAACACAATCAGCAAAACACTAAACACTAAACCCTAAACCCTAAATACTAAACCCTAAACCCTTAGGTAAATCATAAACCCTCGGATAAATCCTAAACCGTAGGATTTAGAATTTATCCAACCATTTTGGATTTACCAAGGGTTTAGGGTTTACCCAAAAGTTTAGGGTTTATGATTTAGGGTTTAGGGTTTAGTGTTTGGCTGACAGTATTAAAATATATTATTTTTAAACGTATTTTTGTTTGCAATTAATATTAATTTTTGTCTTTAGTTTAAAAATATTAATATAATTTGACAATATTTTGTTTCCTTTTTTAAAAGCCATTGGCAAAAAAATAATAATTTAAATGCATTTTTAACCTGTGTGATAATTTATCTTGATAATTGTTTTTTGATAATGCAACTATGTAATAACACACGTTAATTAAGAAAATAATATCTCAAACTTCTTACATTTCTAATTTATCCCACAACTGAAAATTTAAATTCATTATTGGTGCATGGTAAGTTGAGAAAAATGATTAATTATTCCTGTGGGATACTAAATCGTGGATAGTTACTTCATATTTGTCTCCTTTTATTTTTAAATTAATTTAATAGGAGTTTGTATCTATATATATTTATTAATTTCAAATCTAGTATAATTACTCAGGTTTTGTGATAAAAAAATAAAACGTGAGTGAGTAGTTAGAATATACTAACATATATTATTTGACAAAAAATACTAACATATATTATGATTTTTAACTTATACACGAAGCCATTTGAAAATAACTGACACTATTTTTAAATTAATAGAATATGCACATAGATTTCTTAAAAAAAAAAATCCATTTGAAAAGAAAACTGACACAATTTTAAGATTAGATATGAACATAGATAGTGTTCATAAAAAAATATGAACATAGATTTCACCATCTTGAGATGGTTGAGCATAGTTGCAGGTTCTTGTCATCTTCTTTAAGATTTGTTCTCTTCATCTATAGAAAATATGTAACAGAGTTTTAAAATATAACTGAGAGAAACAGATTCAAAAACTGATATCTGGATTTATATTATAAGCCAAAGAAAACGCACATTTATTATGGTTGTACATGGATAAGATTGATAATATACACATTATATATATTATTATTGCAGGAAAGATAAGATTGATAACAATGAAACACAGTGTTTCAGAAAAAGAGAACAACTAAACACTTACTTTTTTTTGTAACTTGCTTACTTAAATTAAAAAAGAGAAACTGAAAATGTTTTACAAGCCCAAAAGCCTTAGTTAGACCCAACCCTAAGTAAATACTGAATCACATAAAGCCCACTACAGCCCAAAATATAGATTAGAAAAAGAAGCCCAAGAATCCTTAGTTGAGGTGTTCCTCGATGATCACGAAAGATCGAGAGAGAACTCAGAAGACGAAGAGGCGAAGATGGTCAGGCAAATCGCACCCAGCTCTGCATCATTGTGGAAGATCGAGTTGGATTTTCAGTCCTGAAGCTTTGTAGTTTGTTCCTCATCTGCACATCCACCAGTTTGAAGATCTGATCATGAGAGCGGAAGGTGTTGGAGTGGAGCCTACCATTCCTCTCATGCCAAAGCCAGTACATCGTCGATTGCCAAGCGAGGAGAGTTAGTTTCCTTTGAGCAGCCGGTGGAGGTAGAGATAGCATCTGATTGACCGTGTCTGCCCAATCACGTTGCGGCAGTAGCCGTAAGCGAATCGCCACTCTACTCCATAGATCATGACTGTAGTTGCACTCAAAGTAGATGTGATTCCTTGATTCTTGTGCTGCATTACAGAGTAAGCATCGATCATCCACTTGAATTCCCCAGCGACGTAAACGGTCTCTTGTAGGAATTCTATCCTGGATCACCAGCCACACATGGAATGCTTGTCGTGGGATAGCTCTAGAGAACCATACAGCAGTGCTCCAAGGTACATCTGATTTCGGTTCCCTAAGGTAGTCATACAGGATGCCAGTTTTGAAGCTGTCTGACCTCTGTCCATTTATCTCCCAAATGTAGTAGTCCTGGTTAGGCTGAAGCTCTAATGTGGTGATGTAGGCGTAGAGAGAGAGTTGCTGCTCAGAGCGTGCAGGAGGAAGTAGCCAGGCTCCATTCCTACAGAGCGATGCAACAGTAGCAGTACGAGGGATTCCCAAACCAGAGCGAGAACCTGACAAGTATGCATTCAGATCACCAAACGGTGACCAATTGTCACTCCAGAACCGTGCCGATTCTCCATTCTGAAGCATCAACTTTAACAGAGGGAAGACCGTCTGCTTAAGTTTTAGCAATTTATTGACAAGCCATGAGTAAGATTGACGTGGTGGTGTAGTCCAGTAGTTGCTTAGGCTGCCTTTGAGTATGACCTCCTTGAACCATTGGACCCAAACCGAATCAGGCCTGAAAAATAACAACCAAACCAGACGCAGAGAGCATGCCTTGTTCCAGGTTAGTAAGTCCTTGATACCTAGTCCACCTTGCCTTTTTGTGAGTACAAGGGTTTCCCAAGAGACCCTCGCCGAGTTGTGACCTTCAATATTTCCCTTCCACAGGAAGATACTACAGAGCGAATTGATGCGGTTTATACAAGCTTTCGGGAGGATGAATGCAGAGCACCAGAAGGTAGTTATGCCCGAGATAACTGTCTTAATAAGTAGAAGTCTACCAGAGAACGATAGTGACTTGACTGACCAAGAGGAAAATCGCGATTTAATTTGATGCAGGAGTGGCTCACAGTTTGTCAATGACAGTTTCTTCGAGTTCAGTGGAACACCCAAGTAGCGGAAGGGTAGGGAGCCTAGAGACATGCCAGTTGAAGCTTGGATGGTGTCAGTTTCTTCAGAGGAGAGGCCAGACGCAAAGAAACTCGTCTTTTGCATGCTCACCGCCAGACCCGACCTTCTTTCAAATTCACTTAGCACCTGCAGTACTTGCTGAACAGAGTGGATTGATCCATCTATAAAGATCAAAAGATCATCAGCAAAGGAGAGGTGGGTAAGTTTCGTTGGGGCACAATTCCTGTGGTAGTTTAGTCTATTTTCCCTTGCAGCCTGATTCAACATATGAGATAGACAATTCATAGCTATTACAAATAGATAGGGGGATAGAGGGTCTCCCTGTCGCAACCCACGTTTCCCTTTGAAATAGCCATGAACTGATCCATTGTAGCCTATCATGTAGGATGGAGTGCAGACACATGCTTTGAGAAGTCTGATGAATCGAGAAGGCAGCTGAAGTCCCTGGAGGCATGAGAACAGAAACTCCCAAGAGAGGGTGTCAAACGCCTTCGCTATATCCACTTTGATGGTAATACGCTTCTGTCCTGAGTTCTTGTGATAACCATTAATCAGTTCTCCTGCTAGAGTAGTATTTTCTACTAATAGCCTGCCCCTCACAAATGCCGTTTGACTTGGTAGAATGAGTGTAGGAAGTAGTGGTTTTAGTCTCTTGACAAGTAGCCTAGAGAGAACCTTATAGATGGTATTCAAACATGCAATAGGCCTGAAGTCAGTGATCTTAGAGGCACCAGGGAACTTAGGGACTAACGTAAGTATTGTGGCATTTGATGTTGCAGGCAGGAAGATAGAAGCGAAGAAGTTCTTTATAGACACCAGCACCTCATTTCCCACTGAGTCCCACGACGCTTTGAAGAAGGCAGAGGTTAGCCCGTCCGGGCCAGGCGCCTTATTGGATTTTAATCTGAACAGGCAGGACTTTATCTCTTCAGAGGTAGGGAGAGAGAGTAGCGTAGTCACTTGTTCTTGAGAAGGCGAGAAGTTTATAAGTTCCTGAAACCAGTGGGGGAGGGAGGAGATCACAGGAGGATAGTAGTTTAGGGGCCCCAAGACTGACTGGAAGTGATACACCGCATGCCGACTCATACATTCAGGGTCTGTAATCCATCGTCCATTGATCGCAAGGAAGGCTCTTATCGCATTGTAGCTTGCTCGAGTCTGGCAAATCCGAAAGAAGTAAGTGGTGTTCAGGTCCCCCTCCTTTAGCCAGTTGATACGCGACTTTTGCCTGAAGTATATTTCCTCTATCACCCGCAGGAAATGCCACTTCTCATGAAGTTCTCTTTCCGCTTGGAATGTAGCCGTCGAAGGGTTCTGCAGAGCCTGTACCTGCGCAAGTTGAAGCAACCGGTTAGTCTCTACCACTCTCTCTTGAATTTTTGAATAGTTATTTTTGATCAGGAGCTTTAGGTCACTCTTTATCATTTTTAGTTTCCAGAAGAGTTGAGTGAGCGTTTGACAAGTGTTCCCAGCGTGAATCCATGCTTCCTGTATTAGCTGAGCGAAGTTCGGGTGCTTAATAAGGTAGTTAGGGAATTTAAAAGGCTTAGAACCAGCTGAGGGTAACTTAAATGCAAGGTCTAGGACACAGGGCGAGTGGTCAGAGAAAAGAGGTGGAAGGAAAGTGGCTAAGGCATGGGGGAAAGCTGATATGGAGTTTGAGTTGACCATTAGTCTGTCTAGCTTTTTAGTGATAGGGTGGGAGGGGCAGCTGTTACTCCAAGTGTGATTAGTTCCAATGAATCGGAGATCAAATAATCCCATCTGAATCATACTGTCACGCATCAGATACATTTGGTTATCGAGCCCCGTGACTGATGGGTCAGAGTGCTCAGACGGGTGACTGATTTGGTTTAGATCTCCTCCTAGTATCCAGTTAGTCGTATCCATATCCAAAGTAGCTTGTAGATTGATAAGCTCTGCCCAAAGATCAATTCTGTCTGCACTCAAATTAGATGCATAGACAGCCGTGTAGTGGATCGGTTGGTGATTAGGGAAATCAATCTTACAAGTTATGCTTTGACGACTTTGGCAAAGGATAGTGACTTTTAGGGAAGCTCTCCAGATTAGGATAATTCGACCATCAGGATCAGATAAGTGATTTGAGGAAAAACACCAATTAGGACAGAGTGAAGATAAGATAGGGCTTAGAGAGGGCTCTTTGATATGTGATTCTAGAATAGCTCCAAAAAGTGGTTTATTTGAGTCTAACCAAGAGATAAAAGGTCTATGCTTAACCGGGTCATTTAGGCCACGGACATTCCAAAAAAAGAGTTTAACACTCATTAAGAAAGGTTTGGGAGGTCCTCCGAAAGACTGGAAGACCCACCAGGAACAAAAGAAGCAGGGATAGTGTTTAGCAAAAGAGGGGAAAAGGGGTTAGATGATAGGATATTTGATTGAGGGAGAGAGCCAGAAAAAGAAGGGTCAAGAGAAATAGGACGGGCAAAAGGATTTTGATTCTCTGAGCAGGGGGGAGGGGATAAGGTAGGAGAGGAACGACAAATGAAAGTAAAAGAAAATATTTAAGAAGCTGGACATGGATTTTGTTTGCAAGAGAGACAATCTGGAAAAAAAAAGTAGAGTAGGTTTGCGATTTATATAAGAGAGGAGATGAAGAAAACAGTTTCAAAATATGCAAGTTAACGTGGGTTTTAAAAAGCCCTTCTTTCAACAAAAAAAAGTGAACGTGGGTTTTGATTTCTGAGAAAAAAAGGAATATAAATAGTTACAAAATTTGGATTGCAGAAAAATAGGATGAAAATAGAAATTCAATTGTTTTTCACTTTCTAAATTATTTTTCTTCTACATGGCAGAATTTAATTGGTTAGGTAACTTAGAACATTTTCAACTCATCTCTATTTATATCTCTATATTTTTTCTTAAAATAGAGAAACTCTATTATAGATGTAGATTTGCTCCAATGTATGCCTCTATAATAGAGGAAAATATAAAGATTTATCATTTTCATCTCTAAATATAGAGATAAAAAGTGAGATTCCTCTATATTTTCCTCTAAAATAGAAAAACTATATTATAGAGGTACACATTGGATCAAATTGACCTTTATTATAGAGATCTCTATTTTAGAGGAAAATATAGAGGTGTACATTAGAGATGCTCTTACATTTTAGTATATAAGGGATTTGTAACATCTATTTCAATATCATGATATTTTTTCAGATAATTTCCAGCAAATCAAATTTGTTAATATCAAAAGAATTTTATAAGATACAAAAACATTTCCCGGTTAATTTTTTTTTTTAAAAAAATTAATAAAGAAATGGAAAATTGCTAAGTTATTATTCTGAAAATTTATAATCAGATCAAATATATCATACCCTTTCTTCATGTATTTTATGGAGAATTTGTTTTCCCCATAAAACTCCAAGATAGACTCATCACAATATTGACTAATAAAATTGGTTTAAGCGCTGTTGGTAATGAATCTAACCGTTTTTCCTTTTAGAAAATGCCAAAAGAAATGGAGGTTTGTAATGCCTGATGAACTCTCCATGTTTTTATCTTTTTTTTTTTTTTTTTTGATAACCGTGAAGGTTCCCAGGCGGTAAACCCAGACTAATCCCCACGAGGCCTTTCATCCGGACACGCACGGTTAGGTAAACCCAAACTAATCCCCACGAGGCCTTTCATCCGGGCACGCACGGTTATAGGCGGGAAGGTGGCCAAGACGACTCGAACCCAGGGCGGGTACTCCAGCTGGAGTTCCTTTACCACTAGGCCAAGAGCTCTTGGTTATCTTTTCCTTGACAGTTCCAAGATTGTTCTAATTTGAAAAGTAGAACGGTTAGATTATTTCGAAATTCTACAAACTACTGAATCGGAACCGTCATGATTTTTTTTTCCAAATAACAAAGAACACACAAACCAGTGATCTAATACCATCAAAAATCGAATCATGTGAAACAAAACTTAATGATTATGAAAACTTGATTGAGAGGCCGTTTGGAGCCGAAAATAGAAAGCCGAATTAGAAAGGTTTTTGATTTTATAGTCATAAAATATAGAAAGCTGAATGAAAAAGGTTTTTGATTATAACGAACGATTTTCTCGTGCAATTCAACAGGCACACGTTCAAAAATATTACGAGGTGTTTACTTAACAAAAAAAAATATTACGAGGTGTTAAGGTATATAGATAATTTGCTCCTCGAAAAGAGTTTATACTTCGACCGACCAAAGTCATCGTACAAAGAATGATTAAATATTCAGACCAGTAAAGTCAAAATACGGAAGGAAAATAACGATTAACGTGGGGATTACGTTTAGTATTGAACGTCGACTCTTTATTATACTACTAAAAGTCGCATGGCAAACGACCTTTACCGCCCACCCAACGGGACCGATCCGTAGCTCTCACGCTTGGTGACCCATTTCTCTCTCGTAGCCAACCCAAATTAATTAATTCATTTTTTTCTCTTTCAAAAACGTTTTTTTTCACTCCACGCGTGATATACGTTAAGATACCCAAAGTAAACCGAACAAAATGAAAGAACCGATTTGGATCAACCGTAAAATTTAAATGAGATGAAAAATCTACTTCCGAAAAGGTGATAGCCTAATAATTACTCATATGATCGAATTACTAAACGGATGATATTAGAGATTTCAACATCGTCTGATTATAGCCAGTGTTTAATGGAGCACTGTTAACCGGCTTTCCGGTTAAATCAAACCGGATATTTGGAACCGTGTACAACAAACACATCAGGATAGAGAAGAAGAGGAAACTACCCAAAACAAACAAACATTCTCTTCCCATCAACCAAAGCTTCCTTTTTTTCCTCTGCTTTCCCCTGTTTTCAGCCCTAATTTCCCAGAAATCGGACCTTCCATTGTTTGTTTCAAGGAGATAAATTTTGGGTTTGCGCTGCTGATTCCGTTGGATCAAAGGGTTCTCTAAAGGACACATTTTTATTTCGGACAGAGGATCAAAAGGTTCTCTAAAAACATCGATGGAGGCTCGCGTGGGAAACAAGTTTCGTCTCGGACGCAAAATCGGAAGCGGTTCTTTTGGAGAGATCTATCTCGGTTTCCTCTTTTACACAACCCTTTGTTTCAATTCAACATGTTTTTTGATATTTTCTCAATCCCTAAACATTTGTCATGGGGGTTGTTGTTTTCCTTAGGTACTCATATTCAAACACATGAAGAAGTTGCCATCAAGCTTGTGAGTTCTCTTGCTTTGCTCCTTAATTTTATTTTATTTTTTGTCTTGTTAGCATCATGTGAATGTTATTAATTGAAAAGATAGAGAGATAAGACAATGTATGTTGTTTACTATATAAATTACATTAGCTAGGGTTCCTAAATTTTGTTTTTGTCTTGATAGCATCAGCGTGTTGCCTTTTTTATTTTTTTTTTGCAGGAAAATGCGAAGACAAAACATCCACAGCTGCTCTATGAATCCAAGTTATACAGACTTCTACAGGGAGGAAGTAAAAAAAAAAAGCTCATCTCTTGGTTCTCTGTTTCTAATTCTTTTAATAAATATGACCGTAAGTCACTCATGAGCCTTTACTTTATGTGGCAGCTGGTGTTCCAAATGTCAAGTGGTTTGGTGTTGAAGGCGAGTACAATGTTCTGGTCATTGATTTACTTGGCCCTAGTCTTGAAGACTTGTTCAATTTCTGTAGCAGGAAACTTTCTCTCAAGTCAGTCCTCATGCTTGCTGATCAAATGGTACATCTCTCTCTCTCTCTCGCTTGTCCTTTCTCCTTACACTTGTTCAGTTATTGACTTCCGTTTTTGATATTCAGATAACCCGTGTTGAGTATTTCCATTCCAAATCTTTCCTTCACCGTGACCTCAAGCCTGACAATTTTCTCATGGGGTTAGGAAGACGTGCAAACCAGGTTTCCTCTTTCACATATATGTTTGTTTCTCTTCTCAGATTAATTTCCAAATTATTATTCATATCCGAAATGACTTCTTTGTTTCTAAAGGTGTACATCATTGACTTTGGTCTTGCTAAGAAGTACAGGGATAACACTACTCATCAGCACATTCCTTACAGGTGACATCATTGGATTTTAATCAATCTATGTTTCTTCTTTTTCTAAACTCTTGCTTCCATTTTCTATCTTGCAGAGAAAATAAGAATCTCACTGGAACTGCAAGATACGCTAGTATGAATACTCACTTGGGAATTGGTAAGTCTTTCGTGTTGTAATGCTCCAGACTAGGGCTGAGATTTTGAACCAAACCAAACCAATTTTTTTGGTTAGTTCGGTTAAGTTTTCATTTCGATTCGGTAGGTCTTTTTATAAAAAAGTTAAGGTTTTCGGTTGGTTCGTGGCTACTTAGGTTTTCGTAGAAAAAAAAATATAACTAACTATACCAAAAACCCAAACCGAACTAACTAAATTGCGAACCGAATTAATTGAACTTATCCGAAATTTTAACAAACTAAACCAAAATATAATCGAAATCAAAAACTTGGGTAGGATTTTCAAAAACCAAACCGAATACCAAACTCAACCAAACCAAACTTTATTTCGGGTTAATTCTGTAAGATATATGTTGAACCGAACTACCCGACCGAACTGAATTATCCGAACTACTTGAACCTACTCAAGACACTGTCCTTATACTAATACCTCTATTTATATCATACAGAACAAAGCCGAAGGGATGACTTAGAATCTCTTGGTTACATCCTCATGTATTTCCTTAAAGGAAGGTGAGTATTATTATCTTACCTACAAGCCTCTCATTCTTTCACTTTGTTCTTCACATTCCTTAAGAATGTTTCCTCGTGGTTTCTTTTTATAGTCTTCCATGGCAAGGACTTAAAGCTGGAACCAAGAAACAAAAGTATGAGAGAATCAGCGAAAAGAAAGTCTCTACATCCATCGAGGTAAAGTCTCTCAACCACAAAAGTTTTTGATCCTTAACTTGTACTTGACACAAGTTGCTCATCTTGCATCCAGTCTTTATGCCGTGGCTACCCATCCGAACTAGCATCTTACTTTCATTACTGCCGCTCCCTCCGGTTTGAAGATAAACCAGACTACAATTATCTCAAAAGAATATTCAGGGATCTCTTTGTCCGTGAAGGTTCTTGAATCTTTTGCCCCTCCATGTTTCTCCCAAATAAATACACACACTTTCTCATATCATTTTTAATCCACTGCAGGGTTTCAATTGGATTATGTCTTTGACTGGACCATACTGAAGTACCAAAAGTCACAACTAACAGCTGCCCCATCACGTGGCCTCGCAACTCCTGCGGCTGGAACCAGTGCGGGTAACATAGCACTTTTAACCAATAGAAAAATGTTTTTATGTTTGAAAGAGTTTTAAGCTTTGTTTCTTGAAGGGGAGGAAGAGAGAGTGAGACCAACGATGGATTCATCAAGAAGGAGAACCTCTGGAGCTCTTGACAACTCTGCGTCTACTAGAACCCCAATGGTAATTTTTTTTTAAAAAAAAATGCTCTGTTTCCTTGTTTCTCTCTCTTTCTCTAGTCCAAAAATCTTTATTGACTTTGTCTAAAAAATCTCATTGTTCACAGATGCCAAGAACGTCACTGTTTGCACAGTCAGCAGGATCATCGAGGCGAGTAACGTCAGAGGAGCTACAGAGATGCCGTGACGGTGACGGAATAAGAAACTCTGGGGTGGTTTCAACGTCGGAAGGGAAGAGATCATCTTCCACCAGGAAACAGTATGACTCTGCGATGAAAGGTATTGAGACTCTCCAAGTCTCAGACGAAAGGTTTCACCACCACTGAACCAGAAGAAAAAAAAAAGAAAGATAATGTACAGAGATTACTTACATACTTCGACTCTACATTGGAGAAACGAGTAAACATGCTTACTTTTTGCTTCTTTTATATTTTTACTTGTCGACTTTGGTTTTGTATTTACTACGAAGGGGAATTAAATTTAGTGTTGGAAACTGGAATCATGGTATTATTCATATTAATATGTTATTATAGCAATGCATTTGGTGATTTTCCTTTGGTGTTTTGTTCCTCACTTGAAACTATTAGTGAAGGACAATACTTCACTTGAATTCATCGTATATATACTTGAGTTCTTATAGCAATGCATTGGTGCGACCCTGCTCTACAAGTCACTCCTGGCTTCAAAAAATGGAATCACGCGATATCTCTGCTGTTACACGTTTGTTCAGGAATTACGTTAGCCAGTTTGGAATGTAACAACTTTAAAAAATGTTCAGAAAAATAAAAATAAATAAATAAATGTTATATTTCTTATCAAATTATAAATATCTTTTTAGGTGATCAACAACCTTTAAAATACCATTGTGAAACCACAAGTGTCAGCTAGTTATTAGTTCTATTTTTTTATAAAAAATAAAAAGTAAATATTATACTATAATGATATTTTTTATCAATTCTTATTTGTTTTGACCGATACAGATGCTCTTAGTTACAAAGTATTATTAACTTTTTGTAGAAACATAAGCGTATAATTTATTTCTTCTTGATGAATAAATGAAAAAAGTAAAGTATGAATAGAAATTTAGCTAAATTACGCTAAGAAATAGCAAATACAAAAAGAAGAATGACCAAAGAAAATGATTAAATAGGTAAAAGACTTTTCTATCTTTACTTTATAGATATATACACATATAAATAATTAGTTTTAAACAAATAAACATAAAATATGTCTTGCTATTATTAATTTCGAATAATACTTTTTTCAATTCAAAAAAATTAACCTCTTTCAAGTTTTTTAAAAAACATTCAGAAATTTTATTTTGATATTCAAAAGGTTTTTTTGAAATTTTTTTTTTTAAATATTTCAGATATTAATATCTTTTTAATCCTAACCCCATCTCTTAAACTTTCCTTCAAATATAAATTTTATAGGATAGTCTACAAAGATCAAATAGGAGTCGAGAGATTTGGATTTTAAGAGTGCCGGAAAAACTTATTAATCCTTCATACTGAATTGGAAGGACTCATATGCGCAACGTCATATTTACAAGAGTTACATTGCACCACAAGACATATGAAGACGGATTGTTCCGATCTGGTGGACGCTAACCTTCCGACCGGCCAGCAATTTTCTCCGAATTAGTCTCATTGCGACATCTACAAGCCATATTTTTGGACTTCAGCATCGTCTGAATACCCGTGACATAGAGTTTGTGTACAGACTCTCTCGTCACATAAGCAAAAAGATAGCAGTATTCTCTTTTTCTACATAAATCAGGTCCAGTTAGATATAGTATTTCTTCGGAACGATTCAAATCTATCTATCACTTGATTTTAAAAGATGGGCCATCGACAAAAAATGTCTATTTACCTTTTTAAGTGAACTATTTTGATCAATGTGTGCTATGTGAGCGTACAAAATAGACACTTTTTGTCTATATATAACTTTGGTATTAGTACGCATGTTACTATACAGTATATATACATATAATTCTCGATTAATTTCTACTTCAGTTATATGATATTCATTTTTGTTAACAATTAAGTTTCTTTTAAAAACCAATAAATATAAATTTTAATAATAACATACAAAAACTATTACATTCTAACATATTTATATTAATATATTTAATTTAAACATTATAATAAAATAAAATAATAATTAAATTAATATCCGTGTATACTCTGATTAATCTTCGATTTTTTAATAATTCATTAGATCCGACATTACCGTCCGACTAGCACCTAACGTAGTTCCGAACAGAAGATATTAGCAATGTTAATAGGTCTTTCGAAATCATGGATTAATTTAATCCACGAACGCAAATACAATTTTGGAGGTATCCAAACCCCAACAGAACATTTGATTTGGTTTCCAAATTTTAAATACCTAATCTGTTGTATAAATCATTTAACACCAAATCATTAATATATAGATTATTTAATCCTTAAGCTATGATTGTTTCTAACTATTAATTTCAGAATCTGCTCTGTACAAACGCGTATTAATTGTTTATGCTACATGTTCATGCTACTATCAGTATATACAACTCCCGTTAATAAACCAGCCAGTATTAATTAGCATTTTCATTTGGTTTGTGTCTTTGAAAACCCTAAACTGTTTCATGTTTAGTGGCTTCGGCCACATATCAAATATTAGTTGTGATCTATGGAAATTATTGATTCGATGGCTCAACTAGTTATTTTGGTCGGCAATGAACTTTTTAATTTCACATTTTCCTTCACTTAGTCACCTGATTTTTGATTAATTTATGAGAATTCTCACGAAACACATTCTCTTGTAATAAAAAGTAAGCCATGTTTTTCTTTATAAGTAAATCGCGATCCTCCTTTTCCCTAGTTGGTATATATGATTTTAGTTAATGCTTCTTTTTCTTTCTTCGGTCTTTAGGTTTAATAGTGGGACAATGAATATGAAAGATCAGAGCCAAATTTCAAAATAGCGAAATAATTATTTTTCACAAACAGAAAGCTGGTGGCTATGGCCATAATTCTGGGACCATGGCTGTCTAACGGCATGTGTAAGTGGAACGGTTGAACATAGTTCAAATTGAAAATAAAAAGAAAATTAAGAATTTTTGAAAATAGATATATAAGTTATAATATAAAGTTTTAAATTTTTTGACATAGTACTAAATTTAGAACTGGTAATTTCAAGAAGAAAAAATATCAAATAAAGTTATAAATTTTTAACACTACTCTATTAGATGTTAAATATATCATTAATATTTTTTGAATATGATCCATAAATAATTTGAGACGGCCCTGTCTGAAAATGCAAAGTATCTCCAAAGATTCAAATTTTCTTGTGGAAGATCACAAAAATAGCTCTTGCATTAGGGGAAAATCTGGCAAAAAGAAGCCTCACTGCCAACATTACCTGTAAGCACTGCGGAGAATTGGAAACTGCCAACCACGTCTTTCTCCACTGCAACTTTGCTAGACAAGTATGGGACCTCATTCATCTATGGACCACGGACTTCAAGCCATCAGACTGCGCCTCCTTCGGTGAAGCTTTACTCTTGACAATCCAGCTGAAAAACTTACCTCCTCTCGGAGTAACAGGGAACATATTCCCATGGATAATATGGGGACTCTGGATAGCAAGGAACCTATTTGTCTTTGAAAACAGAGTAACTACGCCAGCAGAGCTCATCACAAAGTCAATCAGAAATGCCCAAGAGTGGACCATGGCGCAAGCAAATATTGCACAACAACGACCGCCTTCATCACATGGTTTGCTTGATCATTTGCCTCTTGATACCCTTGTTTGTTTCATTGATGCAGCTTGGCAAGCTACAACCCAGCGCGCAGGGTGTGGATGGATCTTCTTCACACTTCAAGGGGAACGACTAGACCAAGGAACCTCCATATTTGAGCACACCTCGACTCCTCAGATGGCAGAAGAACTCGCCATAAGATCGGCTCTCTTACACGCACGGACAGCCGGCTACTCAAGAATCTGTATCAAATCAGATTGTCAAGCACTCGTTGCTAGCATTACCTCGAAGAACTACCCGACGGATCTCTACGGAATCACCCGGGACATCGAGCATCTATCCCTCTCTTTTGATTTCATTGTCTTTTCTTTTATTCCAAGAAACATGAACTTCCTAGCTGATTCTCTTGCAGTATTGATCCTCTAACCAGCTATTAATAGTTGGCCTGCTTTATTAATCGTATGTCTGTGTTAAAAAAAAAAGACGGCCCTGTCTGTTACTATTATCAGATCTAAAAGTTCCATACATGTGTTGTAGTCATATATTGTGGGATTTGTCTTGACGTCAGAATGGTACGTTAAAATCTACAAATAAATTATGTACAGTTAATATCATTTGATCACTTTAAAAATCCAAACGTTTATCTTTTCTTAATGCGTGTATATGTGTATAAGTTATATCATTTGTACAACACATTATCGATAAGGTGGAACGTTACATAACCTAAAAATCAAGGTTTAGTCTTTTATTTATTCATTAATTCGCTTATAAGTAAATATAAGGTTGAAAAGTTTGTTTAACGAACACTTTTAATTTGTTCAATAAAAAACTAACACTTTTAATTTGAAATATTCGTAATGAAATTACACAATGTTGAAAGGCATTATAAGAAACTGAACATGAGTTTAAAGGGTTAGGATTGGATGCTAGTCCACTTTTCTTTATCTTCAACTTTTTATTGGGTGATATATTTCTTTTTATTCAACTTTTTGCTCCTTCCACTTATCGAATGTGACAATATGCATGTATTGTAAAAAAGTATGGGGGCATATTTATGTACATCAAAAACAAATATGGTGCATATAAGCTCTATAGTGCTACCAATCGACATCTACATCCAATATCGTTGATCTATCACTATTATAAAGCTCCGAGCATAATAACCACTTATCTATCAACATAAATAACATAAATTATTAATAAGGTAATTTAAAGTTTGAACTCTTAAAATCAAATACAAAAAAACGTTTTAGCTCTTTTTTAGAAAATATCATGCATGAATATTTGTTTGTTGTCTATTATGTTTCAGTTTTAACTTTTATATTCATAGATTTTGCGAAGTTCCATATTTGACCATTGATATATATATGGGTGATTTTGCTCTATATTTATAGCCGAGAAAAAAATAAAAGATATAGCCATGCTACAGTTAAAAATAGCAGATGGAATAATTTGTACACAAATATGACAAAACTCTTTTTTATGGCGCGTGAGCATGATATTGATATTCTAATACTAAAACTGTGATACTATACTATACACGATATAAGATAGTAAGTTAACTAGTTATGAGATTGGGTTTCATCAATTACGTGACTATGCTATACAGAATATGGTATGGAATACTCGATACATCCAAACTCTAAAATCAAGTCCTAGTACTCTAAACCCAAACCCTAAACAAAAACCATAAACCCTAAACTCAAATTCTAAACCCAAAATCCTAATTCCCTAAACCCAAATCATATATCCTAAACAAAAGTCATTATATCCTAAACTAAATATCATATAATATAGGCAAAAACAAACAAATAAACACAAATCTATATACCCTTAACTAAATTTTAAACTTTAAACCCAAATTCTAAACCCTAAACCCAAATTCTAAATCCTAAACTCAAACCCTAAACCCAAACCATATACCCTAAACCCAAACCATATACTCTAAACCCAAACTATAAACCCTAAACCCAAACTCTAAACCCAAATCCTAAATCTTAAACCCAAACCTTAAACCCTAAACCCAAACCATATACCATAAACCCAAATCCTAAACCCTAAATCCAAATTCTAAACCTAAACCCTAAACTCAAACCATATACCCTAAACCCAAACTCTAAACCCAAATCCTAAATCCTAAACCCAAACCTTAAACCCTAAACCCAAACTATATACCATAAACCCAAATCCTAAACTCTAAATTCAATCCAGTGCAAATTGAAGTAGTTATTTATACTATACTATATAGTAAATAAATAGTATAGACAACTTAATATATAGAACATCACGAAGTAAATCGGTTATAGATTAAGAAAAAATGACAGTGATGCCTTGCCACGACAAATGAGAAAGAGGGGGAGGGGCGCTGCAAAAGAGGGGAAGGAGGAGAAAACATTAAGAAATTGTTTCTATTCTATGTTATCAAATAGAATAGCACAACACAATCTATTAACACCAACAATACATCACAAGGAAGAAAAATAAGAGAAAGAGAAAGAAGAGAGAAAGAAGAGAGAGATTAAAAAGAAGATGAAGAGAAGAAAAAGGATGAACCGAACGCAATATATATAAAGTAGACATGCATCTTTCCTCTGTACTAAACATAATTCTTATGTGTTTAACGTATTATGCATAACTAACATATTATACTATACTATATCTATAAATAATATAGAGAACTTGATACATAGAAACATCACAATGTAAATCATTTATTGGTTAAGAAAGTGTGATAGTGATGCTTTGCCGCGGTAAAGGAGGAGGACAGGAGGGGAGAAGGAGGGGAGGAGGAGGGATAGGGGAGAGGAGGAGAGGTATGGGAGGGGGATGGGGAAGAGGAAGAGGATGACTACATCATTCTTAGATAATAAAATAGATAGTATAGTATTCACAAGCAGTGTTGCAAAATTTTGTGTATATTCTTCATTGAAATATAGTGTTCATGAAAAAAAGTGTTTACATTAGATATAAATTTTTGACACATAAAACTTTATACTGAAACACCATCAACTAAACAAACACACCATCAAATTCATATTTTCTTGAAATAGTAAAAAACCATGTCTATTCTATGTTTATAAAATAGAATAGTACAAAGTACCTTACACTGTTTATCTTCTCTAACAGTTCGACATGTTCTCTGAATCGTAATCCACGAAAATTAGCAAAATCATAAAACCAAAAAAAATATGAATAAAAGTGATAAGCCCATCAGTTATTGGATTTGATGATGGTTATACAGTGTCTGAAGAATTCATTTTCTAAAAACTTCATAAAACCTGCAAATAATCATGGAATAAAACAGAAAATTTGGTAAATAAAAAATAGTCTCAGAAAAAAGAGATCAAAGATGAAAGTGAGAGTGAAAATGAACAGAGAATAAATGATAACTTTTGTCATTATACATATTATACAAAGAATATCATAACCAAAATGTTGTTTTGGTTATAAACTTGATTTTTGGTGTTCATATGTATATAGAATCCAATTTCCCTATATATATACACACATCACCGACAACAAGGAGAAAATAAATATGCACAACACCATATTATAATCCTGATCTTGTAAAATTGAAAACTCTAAAAAAAATTAAAAAAACTCTTAACTAATTTTCTTTGAATTCTTAAGGAATAACTCATGTGGCAAAAGCGTAATCATAGTTTTATATAGGGTAAAGATTTGTGAGTAAACTGTAATTTAGTTTTCCGGTTTCTATCTATCAATGAATAATGGGAAGAAAAAAATGTTTAAGAGCGCAAAGACAGCTCGACAAAAGTTGCGAAGGTTTGGGTTGGGATGTAGTAAGTAAAAAGGTAAGTAA
Organism: Raphanus sativus; assembly: GCF_000801105.2. Classification (NCBI taxonomy): domain Eukaryota; kingdom Viridiplantae; phylum Streptophyta; class Magnoliopsida; order Brassicales; family Brassicaceae; genus Raphanus; species Raphanus sativus. Next base: position 22,331,968 of record NC_079512.1, on the reverse strand, counting down.
ACACTTTACAATGATGATAACCACGCTCCAATTATTTCCATCAACAGAGCATGAGCATCATCACCTAAAGTTATTTTCCAAATTTATATGTATCGAAGTTTTATAACTATTCGTGGACATTTTAGTGCAAGCAGGAATCGTACTTTAAAAATGAATAACACATAATTTATATGTAGCAGCAAAGCGCTGCTCACCATTGTAAATACACACACAAACACATCATAGATTCATTATATCATATGGGATCTGTTCATGGAATGTTGGGAGTGTATTCAAATTTGTGTTTGGAGTTTGATCGCTTATATAAATGTTTTTCTCTCTTCTTGTTGCTATTAGTTTTGTATTTTTATTTTTATAGTGGATAATGTACCTCATTTACGATTTTAGTTGTATAAATTTTTTAATTTGTCATAAAACATACAACTTTTTTTTATTTACTAAAGACATTTTTGCATGTTTACTTTCAAATGATACCAAGACAGTGTTTGGGAGGTTTGCACATTTGCATCTAAAAAGATCATTCCACATATTTATACTTGTAATGTTTCATTTTAATTACTGTAGCTAGTGGTTTGCAATTGCAATCATGGTCGATTAATAATTCAGTTCCATAATTTACGCCCAAAAGAGGACCCAATTACTTGAGAAAAACTTTTTTAGTCCTCTTCAAACATAGCCTCATTTTTATAGGTTCCCATGATGCAAAAATCTATATACATTATACATATAAATAAAATTTTTTGTGATCATATAAAATTCACGTTATTTTAAATTTGTTTTAGTAACTTAAACTAAGTTAAATGAGCTAAACAGCACAAAAGTTAAGTGGTTAAATAAATTAAAAAGGTTAAGTTCATACTTCACAGAACTCAAAATCTAATATACACCAGAGTACGTTTTTTTCTCTATTCTCTCATATGTAACTTGAATCTAATTTATACCAACGTACGTAGTATATTGGTTTTTATTTTTTATTTTGCTTTAAGCCCCCAAAATTCCAGATCATATCTTCAAAACCTCTGTTATTTCTTCTTCTTGATTTAAATGTTAACTTTGACGTTATGTCTTCATGAACCAACCACTGTCGCAAAAAATCTGTGCCGTCATATTGTTTTAAATAACTAAAAACTAAGTATTTGTTAATGATAGACTGATAGTAAATAATAACACGACTTAGAAAAACTAGTTTTGTAACTTTTGTGAATAAAATCCCGAGGTTTGGACCTCGAGAATTCTGTATATGAATTTCAGGACATCAAATACAAATCTGAGAGATCCCGTTATGAAACATAAACTTCTTAATCTCCTCGAAAATAGTACTCCTTTTTTTAACCGACATATAAGACAATTTTATATGTGTTACGAGGATTCACGTCTGATTGTATCATATAAGTCGTTCTATCATATCTATACTTGACGATACTTCTTACACCATGATGCAGATCTTTTGTAAACATTTTCTCTTTTAATTCACATAATTCCGTTTTTTCTGAGACCCGAAATTCAGGTCTTCTAGTGTCGATAAAAGTATTAATGAACTTTTAATCAAACTATTGGATTAAAAAGGCTTTCGGAAAAAAATAGTACTCCTTATGTATTAACATATATAATGTTTTAGAAAAAATCAATGTTTTGAAATATAAGATGTTTCAACTTTCTAAGTAACATTTAACATTATTAAAATTGTGTAACTAATTATATATTATGTCTTTTATAATTGGTTGAAATGATTTTAATTTATACTTTAGTTATATTTTATCGGCAAAAGTAATTTTCCTAAACATTTGTGATTTCCTAGAAACATTTTATATTTTGGAACAAAGGATTGTTATTTCTAATGCTTTTTAAGAAATAGCTTATTATTTTAAAATGTTGCGCTGTAGTTTTAGAAATTTTCATAATTGTAAGTTTTTAATGTGTTTTGCTTACTAAGCTTGAACTAGGCATTATTTCGTAGATTATACAGAAAAATTCATTAATACTTCTACACCATAAAATCTGGAGTTGGAATTCAAACTCCAAAAAATATAAATTGTGCATATTATGAAGAAAAAAAAATGTTATAAGAGATCTTCATCATGGTGAATGGCATACTATTAAACATAGATCAGATGATTCGGAATAGCGCAATCACATATATATTCTCATAAGACAGTAAAATTTTGGTTGTAAAATCGTCTATGTAATATTTTTTATTTGTTATAATAGCATAATCAACGAGAGTTAAAAAAAAATTAGGTATATAATTCTGAGGTAAAAAAGTTGAAGTCTTACTTTGAGTATGTACTCATTTAGAAGCCATAGTAAAATCTCGTGGTAAACGTGTTTTATAAATCTTGTTAAACAATGTTGATATGTCAACATATGTTCGATTATGCATTACTTGCATGATTGTTTTACGTTTGGTGAGCAATTTTTTTTCCTCGACGTTGCTTGTAATCAAGGGTTATCCAAGACGGGCCTTGATGGCAACATCCTCTTACAAAACATTGAAATGGAATTTAATCTATTAATCATTTGACTTTTTTTTGTCACTGAATCATTTGACTAACTGTTATATTATTAGACCATACTACAAATTCGATTAATTAGACTATGTAAAAACACTATTGAAAATCTAATAGGAAGTCTACGAGAAAATATCATACCAATCTTTTATTTTAAGGCCATTATCACATGATGTGAAACCATTTTTTAGATTTTTTTTATCAACTACTTTATTAATCAGTAGAAGAGAAATACAATTAGCCAAATCGGTGGTATATTAAAACAATAAGAAAGACTCGGTAAATCAATACACTTCTTCGACACCACATCAACGGACATTATCCAAAGAACACAAGGTAATAAAGACGTCCAATGTCTTAGATCAAAAACCAAATTCCCAAGATCTATGTTCTGTTCACTCTTGTTTACTATCCTCGTTGTGAAGAAACTACCACCTAAAGGTGTCTCCTTTAGCCTTCCTGTTGCAACAAAAACTCACCAAGACTCCAACTTTACTCGTTTCCTTGAAGAAACAGAGTTTATGAAAACAGAGTTCAAGAACAGAGTAATAAAACAGATTTAAGAAGAAGAAATAACAGAGCAAGACACAAGCGATTGTTAACCCAGTTACACCCGTTAACGAGGGTGTTAGTCTGGGCCGGGAACTGTCTCCCGGAATCCACTAGATCAGAGTTTACAAGTATATTTGAATCTCAAGGTCTTTGCAGTACCTATCTTGATTCTAATGTAGCTCACAAACTCAAAGAACACTCACAAGTTTACACTTTGAAAAATGCTCTCTTTTCTGCTCTTATCTATCTCTCTCAACTAAGACACATATATATACACACTCACACTTGACCTAAAGCTCTTCGGATGCTCCAGCTGGCCACGCTCCATCCGTACGACCCATTAAAGATGCATAACGTTAACTTCCTGCAGAGAAGCCGACAAAATATGCTTTAACAGACTAAGCCTCAACAGCTAGTTCTTGTGGTCCTTCAATCCCAATAAGTCACGTGAGTTGTGCCTCGTCATCAGTTACTTCCTCCCCACGCCTAGCTTAGATTCAAACTTGTCTTGATCTTCTTTGCTAATTTCTTAACAAATCTCCACCTAGTGAAGACAGATCAACAACACTGAAGTAGACGCTTATACCCGAGAGTTAGAGATAGATCCTTAGTATCTAGTTTCTTGGATTCCAGTTCCCGGAGCCTGAGTTCGATTACTCAGTTCTGACCCTCAGTAAGTCCATTGCAGCTTTGAACTTACTGACTGGTACAATCTTCGTAAAGATATCTGCAGGGTTGATCAGTGTAGATATCTTCGTCACCTTCAAGAGACCCTTCTCAATGATCTCTCTGATCTTGTGATACTTGGTGTCAACGTGTTTTGTTCTTTCATGGTACACGTTATTTTTGGATAGAGCAATCGCGCTCTGAGAGTCACAGAAGATCTCCACACACTTCTGTTCATATCCAAAATCCATTAGCAGACCTTTAAGCCACAGAGCTTCCTTTCCTGCATCATTCATCGCCAAGTATTCTGCTTCAGTAGTGGAGAGTGTCACCACTTTATGTAGCCTTGATCTCCAGCTTATGGTGTTTCCACCAAGAGTAAATACTACTCCACTGATTGATCTTCTCTTATCACGATCAGCCGCATAGTCTGAGTCGCAGTAACCTTTCAGCACAAAATCGGACCCTTTCCTGTAACAGAGCTTTATCTTCATAGAGCCTCTAATGTACCGCAAGATCCATTTAACTCCTAACCAATGATCCTTGATAGGGTTTCCCATGAACCTACTGATGATACCCACATGATATGCCAAATCTGGTCTTGTACAGATCATGGAGTACATCAAGCTTCCAACTGCATTTGCATATGGAACTGTTTTCATGTACTCTTCATCCTTTTGCAGCTGTTCCTTTGTAGCAGAGCGAAACTTCATATGGGCACCCAGAGGTGTTACAACATCTTTGGATTGCTCCATCTTGTAAGTCTCTAGGACTTTCTCCATGTAACCCTTCTGTGACAACCATAGCTTCCCATTCGCTCTATCTCTCCTAATCTCAATCCCAAGAATCTTCTTAGCCGGACCGAGATCCTTCATTTCAAACTTCATACTGAGTTGCTTCTTCAACTCCAGAACTAACTTCTTGTCCTTTGCAGCCACCAACATGTCGTCGACATAGATCAGAAGATAGACTTTCGCGCCATCTTCACACGTCTTGACATACACACAACTGTCTCTGTAACTTCTTACAAAGTTAAGTTCAGCCATGAACCCATCGAACTTCTGATTCCATCTTCTTGGTGCCTGTTTTAAGCCGTATAAGGCTTTTCTCAGTAAGCAGACTTGACCCTTCTTGAACTGACCTTCATAACCTTCAGGTATCTCCATGTAGATCTTTTCATCTAGCTCTTCGTGAAGGAAAGCTGTTTTTACATCAAGCTGCTCTAGCTCTAGATCTTCCTCAACCACAATAGTAAGAAGAATCCTTATAGATACGTGTCTTACTACTGGTGAGAAGATCTATGTGTAGTCTATTCCCTCTCTCTGAGCATAACCTTTTGCAACAAGGAGTGATTTGTGTCTTGGTCTTTCAACTCCAGGGATACCACTCTTCTTTTTGTAAACCCACTTGCAACCAATCACGCGTTGTCCCTTCGGTCTGTTAACTACATCCCATGTGTGGTTTGTTTTATGAGATTCCATCTCTTCATCCATACCTTCACTCCAGAACTCCCAGTCTTTATCCTCTCTAGTTTCTTTGTAACTCGTTGGTTCTTTGAAGTCACCATCTACTGTGGTGATCAATGACTCAGCATCAAAACAGTATTCTTCGTCATCAGTGTCTTCACTGTAATAGCCCTCAATATCAAACCTCTTAGTGGCTCTGACTGTTCTGCGTTCTCTGTCTCTGACTAGGTGATAGCTCTCAGGTGAGTCGCTGGTCTCGTCTTCCTGATCATGATCGTGTTCTGAGTCGTGATCATAATCTGCATTCTGTTCATCGTCTCCTTGATCCTCAACATCCTGTTGACCCTGTTCTGCGACTTCAGTATCACTCTGCATATCTCCACCTGAACTGATATCACCTGCTTCTCCGAGATCTATGTCAAATGTAACTTCTGCAGATTCATAGTGTTCTCCTTCCTTTTGTTTCCCCTTCTTAATGACATCTTTATAGACAGCATTTTCTTGGAAGATTACGTTTCTGCTTATCTGACACTTCTTCTCTTCCAGTAACCAAACTTTGTAGCCCTTAACTCCTGGAGGATATCCAAGTAGCACTGCCTTCTTGGCCCTTGGACTGAGTTTCCCATCACTTGTATGAATGAAACAGACACAGCCGAACCTTCTCAAATAGATGTATACTGGTGCTCTTCCAGTCCACTTCTTGTCTGGAATTTCAAACTTGATTGCAGACGATGGTGTCTTGTTGATCAGTGTAACTGCAGTCTGTGTAGCTTCTGCCCAAAACTTTCTAGGTAAGCCTGAATCACTTAGCATGCTCCTGACTTTCTCTAGTATAGTGCGGTTCATCCTTTCAGCTACTCCGTTTTGTTGGGGAGTGTAAGCACAAGTCCTGTGTCTTATAATGCCTTTCTCCTTGCAGAAGTTATCAAATCTTGTGTTGCAGAACTCAAGACCGTTGTCAGTTCTTAGAACTTTCACCTTCTTATCCGCTTGGTTTTCAATCATGTTGCACCACTCTACAAAAGTGCTGAATGCTTCATCCTTATGTTTCAAGAAATAGACCCATGTCTTCCTCGTGAAGTCATCTATAAACGAGATGAAGTACTGACACTTCCCAAGAGAGAATGGAACACTCGGTGCTCCCCACAAGTCTGAGTGGACATAATCAAGCTTATCTTTAGTATCATGAGTTGCAACTGAGAAACTGACCCTTTTTGCCTTCCCATACACGCAGTCTTCACACATATCAAACACTGAAACCTTCTTCCTATCCAGTAGTCGCTTCTTTACCAATAAACTGAGATTTTTCTGGCTCATGTGTCCTAGCCTCCGATGCCACAAGATTGTGTCATCAGCCTTCTTCTCAGTAGCATAAGACTGACCAACTTCAGGTTTTCCTTGTAGCAAATACAGTTTGTCATGTCTCTTTCCCTTTAAGACAATCTTGTTATCTTTATGGATACTCAAGATGCCTTCTTTTGATTCAAAATTGTATCCAAGTTCCTCCATTGTTCCCACTGAGAGCAGATTTCGATCCATCTCTGGAATGTATCTGACTCCAGTTAATAGAAACACTGAACCGTCTTCGTTTTTGATCCTTACAGTTCCTATACCTCTGACCTTTGAAGTTGTCTTGTTCCCCATGCGTACTGACCCTCCACTGACGTCCCTTAGTGTTTCAAACCACTCCTTCTTGTACGTCATATGGTAACTGCAGCCTGTGTCCAATACCCATTCATTCTCGAGATTTATATCCGTTGAATAAAGAGCTTCCAGAACATATAAACCTGCAGCTTCGTTCTTGTTATCTTTTACCATTGCAGCCTCTCCTCTGTTGCTGCTCCCTTGGTGTTTTGGTTTGTTTTGAGACTTGCCTTTGTTTGGACAAGACCCCTTGAAGTGTCCTTCTTCACCACACGACCAGCACACCTTTCTTCCACGTGACTTTGAACGTGACTTGGACCTTGAGTTCCTGTCTCGATTGTCTGACCTTCCACGCTGTTCCCCTTTCTCTCTAGCATATAAACTTTCTGCTTCACCTTTAGACCCCTTTGAGTTTGAACCATTTTCAAGCTCCTTTGCGTATATTGCAGCAACAACTTCATCCAAAGTGAGAGTTGTTCTTCCTGTGCCGTATCTCAGTGTGTCTCTTAGTTGGTCAAACTGTCTTGGTAGAGACATGAGTAGCAATATAGCTTGGTCTTCATCGGGTACTTGAACATCAATGTTCTCTAGATCTGTTATAAGATGTAGAAACTCATCGATGTTGCTCTCAATGGACAGACTGTCAGACATCTTGAACCCATAGAGCTTCTGCTTAAGATAGAAACGATTTGGGAGAGCTTTGGCGAGGTACAGCATGTCTAACGCCTTAAGCATCCCTGCAGCGGTTTCTTCCTTTCGTATCTTCCTCAGAACTCTGTTTGTGACGCTCAGGATGATGGTACTTCTGGCCTTTTTGATTTTCTCAGCTAAAGCTTCTTCCTTTTCTTCAGCTACCTTCTTCTCTTCCGGTGTTTCATCCGGATCTCGAACCTTCTCCTTGACTTTATCAGACTCTTCTAAAGCTTTGCTCAGCCCTTGAAGATCCATCTGTGCCAAGAGTTTGTCTTTCCATAACATGTAATCTCCATGGCCATCGAACTTCTCGATCTCGATTCTTGGTGATGACATGATCTCGTACAGAGACCAAAGCTCAGAACCTGAGCTCTGATACCAATATGTGAAGAAACTACCACCTAAAGGTGTCTCCTTTAGCCTTCCTGTTGCAACACACACTCACCAAGACTCCAACTTTACTCGCTTCCTTGAAGAAACAGAGTTTATGAAAACAGAGTTCAAGAACAGAGTAATAAAACAGATTTAAGAAGAAGAAATAACAGAGCAAGACACAAGCGATTGTTAACCCAGTTACACCCGTTAACGAGGGTGTTAGTCTGGGCCGGGAACTGTCTCCCGGAATCCACTAGATCAGAGTTTACAAGTGTATTTGAATCTCAAGGTCTTTGCAGTACCTATCTTGATTCTAATGTAGCTCACAAACTCAAAGAACACTCACAAGTTTACACTTTGAAAAATGCTCTCTTTTCTGCTCTTATCTATCTCTCTCAACTAAGACACATATATATACTCACTCACACTTGACCTAAAGCTCTTCGGATGCTCCAGCTGGCCACACTCCATCCGTACGACCCATTAAAGATGCATAACGTTAACTTCCTGCAGAGAAGCCGACAAAATATGCTTTAACAGACTAAACCTCAACAGCTAGTCTTGTGGTCCTTCAATCCCAATAAGTCACGTGAGTTGTGCCTCGTCATCAGTTACTTCCTCCCCACGCCTAGCTTAGATTCAAACTTGTCTTGATCTTCTTTGCTAATTTCTTAACACTCCTAAGCTCACCGCAATCACCCTTAAACTAAACATGATGTCAATCCTTAATCCACATTTGTTGAAGCATATATAAAAATCCCTTAGCTTCTTCTTCCAAGCTTGACTTTACCTATGTAATTTTCGCCACCTGAAATAATATGTTTTCCATCTCCTCCAGAGCAATTCAATCAATCCTTACAAATTCCCTATCCTCTTGATAACTGCTATCAAAATTATCATTCCACACGTTTGTCTGAGCTCCATCCGCAATCCAACACTCGAGCTTTCTTGTGTATCAAGTCTTTACCTGTGTGGATGGATTTCCAGATGTCGTGTTGTACCTTCCCTTATGTATCTTGGCTAATAACGAATTGGGATTCTGAAGAATTCCCAGAGCTTGTTTACCTAGCAAGTCTTTATCTACTATGCAATTTTTTTAGATTTGTATTTCTTTTTCTTTTTATAAAAAAAAAACTATTGTCTTTTAGTCAATTTTTATCCTTTAAAGAAACGATTTCTTTTTTTTTTCTTTTTGTATTGTTGACAGAAGAAAGTTTAATTATGAATATCAATTCGACGACTTTTCCAATTCAATGATTTAAAATTAAGCCTAATAATATCTTAACAGGGTCTTTGGCGGGACATTATTCAATACCATGACAACAATTCATTTCCGTGTCCGTATGACTATAATCATAATCATATTTTAAATTTTTAAAATAACGTACTTAATTAATATCGACACTGTACAAAAAGGCACTATAAATACGGTTACTCATTATTATCGTCTTGTAATAGAATCGACAAGTCTCTCACACACTCTCTCAATCCAAAACTATGGAGATTAACGGCGATCAACCGCCGCTAATCTGGCCGCAATTTGAATCTACAACCTATACTCGCCGGCGATCACCGATTCCGACGATGCTAGTTCCTGCGATGATCGGAGTCCTCTCAGCGGCTGTATTTCTTCTGTTTACGACCTTCGTCGTCCCTCCCTTTCTCTCCGTCACATCTCAGATTCTTCAGCCAGCTTCGGTGAAGAGAGGATGGGACTCGATCAACGTGGTTCTTGTACTTTTCGCGATCATCTGCGGCGTACTCGCCAGACGAAACGACGACGGATCGTTGATAGGTGAAGAACAAGGACAAGGAGCTATGATAGGCGAAACCGTCGGTGATGACGTGTACGACGCTGATAGGCTCAAGATCTACGAGAGCTTGAGTAGGTTACCGGTTACCGGGGGTTTACCGTTGAGGCGTAGTAGTAGCTCGTATCCTGATCTGAGGAATGGAGTTTTCAGGGAGACTGTTGATCGCCGGTTCCGGTTCTACGACGATTTCGAAATCGACAAGTACCGATCGGAAGAATCAACGGTGGTGATTGAGGAACAGTTTCGGAGTCTTTCTAAAACTGAAATCGAAGAATCTGAGGCTAAGGAAATAACGGTTGATAAGGTCGTTGTAACGCCGTCGCAACAACCACCGGCACCACCGCCGCCTAATCCTCCACCTCTTCGAAGGACTCATCGTTCCGTTAGAAAGACAGATACGCAAGAAAGGTCGAAACGCAGTGAGACTAGTTCTGACTCTACCAGATTTAAGCGAACGCTTCGACCACCGCCGTCACCACCTCCGCCGCCACCGCCGCCGCCGAGGACACTTCAGCGAAGAAAGAGCAATGCGGCTAAAGAGATTAAAATGGTGTTCGCTTCTCTGTATAATCAAGGAAAGAGGAAGAAGAAACAAAAGAGAAAAGAGAGAAGAGAATCTCCGGTGGTGGTGGAGATGGAACCACCGCAATATCAATCGTCTATACCACCGCCACCTCCACCACCGCCTCCGCTACGTTCGCCACAGTCAGTGTTCTACGGATTGTTTAAGAAAGGAGCTAAGAGCAAAAAGATTCACTCCATTCCGGCGCCGCCTCCGCCTCCACCGCCGAGGAAGATCCAAACGGATCCTCAGACACCACCACGGAGTGTGAAATCGAGTAGACCTCCGCGTCCTGCTAAACAGACAAATTTAAACGAAGAGAGCAGCTACCAATTAACTCAAACCACACCACCTCCGCCTCCGCCGCCTCCGTTTAGGGTGCCACCGCTGAAGTTCGTGGTGAGTGGTGATTTCGCGATGATAAGGAGTAATCAGAGCTCCAGATGTAGCTCACCTGAGCGAGAAGTGATCGATCTAGGCTGGGGTCTAGAACTCACACGATCTGATGCCCGAGAGGAAAGCAACGTCGCCGTGAATAGTGGCGGCGGGTTCTGTCCAAGCCCGGACGTTAACGCGAAAGCGGACAACTTCATCGCCAGGCTCAGAGGCGAGTGGAGGCTCGATAAGGTCAACTCTGTCAAGAGGAGAAGGAGCATGAGTTCTGTCTAGGGTCCGATATATAAGGCAATACTATTGAGAAAACCACGTAGTTTTAGTTTTCTCATCTAAAGCTTCGTGCTGCGCAAGGAACGTACAAGCACGATCTACAACAAACATCTTCAGGCAAAACTTGGTAAACATTTGCTGTCGGAGATGGTTTATATGTATTGGAGCATTCGCTGTGACTCTATATCACTCGAATTTGAAGTTACCGGTAATATTGGTATTACCGGTAAAGTAAATCGGCTAGAACCGGCTGATAACTTTTTGAGTTAAACCGGTTGTGTGACTTTTGTTTGGTTTGAGTTTCCCGACATGTTTGTAGTTGGTATTGATGTATGTATGGCCCGTGGGATGTAAGCATAGTTGTGGGCTCTTAGTTTTGTTGCGCCCACCTCTCCTGATCTTTCTCCCCTTTTCTTTTGATGTAAATGTTTTCTTTTTTGCAAAGATTGTGTTGATATATATATGCACTTTGATATTTAGATATCTTTATTTGTGTGATAAGCAAAAGGCTTGATTGGCCAAGAGCTTTCCATCACCGATCTTTAGCTGAAAGCAGAGCCCAAAAAGAATGAACAAGACGAGAACTCCGTCTCTGGCATTGTCTATAGTCGTCATCGCTGTTTCCCTTCTCACTGGCATTGTCTATACCTAGTCTTCATCGTTGTTTCCCTTTTCACCGGAGCTTCCGTAGTCCACGACATATATAAGCCACATCTCCTAAGCATCGCTAAGTCTCTGCACACTGCATATTATGTCAGGTGTTATTATGATCTTAAGTGCTCTAATGTACTTAGTTCTAGACTTCTAATCACTTTCTTCATTCTTTATATATTACTCTTAATATAAGCCAGATCGTTTTTATATCAGTTTCAGACGTACACCGCATAAGCCGAATGTATAACGGCTTCTGTCCCAAAAATATATGGATTTTATTTAGCTTAGAGGAAAAATGAAATTCTGAATATATTAGTAGTCACAGACTCACAAAGCAGTACCAGTACAATATGCTACATAAACAGTATGCTCTTCTAAATATTTTTAATAAAGTGATTGGTAGATGATTTATTTAGAAAACTATTATATAAAATTAATATATGATATTTAATTTGTTTATTTTTAAATACTAGAAATGTATTTATATTTATAATATATTTTATATTTTTTATATTTATATTGACAATAATATATCATATTTAATAATATATACACTTATATTTTAAATGTAAAATTTATTCTTCTAAAAATTTAAAATTATTTTATTTTTAATTTACTTTTGTTTTAAAATATAAATTTAATTATATATATAAATATAATTTGTAACATTATTAAATAAATAAATAAATCATACTAAATTATTTTTATTTTTATAATTTTAAATGCAAATGTTCTATTAAAAGTTTTAAATTTTTTTCTATTGTGTAGAGAGCATTTGAAAAGTATTTACATATGTTAAACACTATTCTAAATGCTCTTGTAGCAGATTGGATAATGAAAAACATAATGTTTATGATAATGTTCTGTCAATTCAACTAAGATTGATAGAAAATGAGCACAAAGTGGTGAAGTGGCCGGTAGGAAGATTTCTGCTATCAAAGTTTAAATCTTTGACAAATTATCTTCACTAAAACGTTCTTCTAGAATCAAAGCCCAATAAAAAGAATTAGAGCCCAATAAAAAACGAAGGACTTATTTTGGGCTATAGTACAATACGAACTATTGTTTTTATCTTCGGTTCTCATCTAGGCCTTTTCGCTAAAATCTTGTTCTATATTTTTGTCAAAAATTTGTACTCATTAGGTGATTTTATTAAGGGGGAAAACACCATTTAAATCCCGAACTTTCAAAACTAAACCAAAAAAACTTCAATTTTTAAGTAAGCCAAATAAATCTTGAATTTTCAAATTTTTCTCAAATTAATCCTAAACTTCTGTTGACTCAGCCTTTTTAATCATATCGAAGTCAACGTTAATTAGACGTAAAACATCTGTTAATTAGTAAAACGGTGAGTTTTAGTGACTCATTAAAATTAAGAGTTTCCTCCTTTCTTCTTCGTGGACTGCAGTCTTTTTTTTTTTGAACAAATGGACTGCAGTCTCTAATAGCAGAAATATTTCTTTTTCACCATATGTTCAGATAAGACTCTTGAATTTCCCAACAAACGTATATGTGCTGAGATTGTAAAAGTGAACTTCAATTGCTGATGATGCTTAGGCTGTTGTTCATGGTAATTCTGTACAAATTTGTGTGTTTTTCTCGACCATGTTGCTGATTATCTTATAATGGTCTTTTGGTTTTGACAAAACGACAAGGTAAGGATTGTGAACCATCACAAAGCATGGAGTTTAGAACCACTAATAACAAGGAACCACTAATAACAAGGAACATTTGACATAAGAGTTTTGAAGCAGTACATAACAAAAGGGTTTAAGGATTGTGTACTATTACATAACAAAATACTCATGACACAACAAAATACAAAGGAATTTAGATTCGTGACGTAACAAAAGAGATGAAGACCGTGAGTCACTATACCAATAGAACACTTGATCAAGCTTGTGATTGTTCTTGAGAAAAACCATGGGAAAGTCCTTGTGTTGGTTTCTCCAACAAAAATTGCAAGAATAAGTAAAAACAAGAAAAAATGAAACTTAGAAAGCAAATTATACTGCATATTGAAGCCTTGGCCGACCCCTTGGCCTCTTTGGTTCCCTTTCAGCTGTTGGATTTCCCCATGTGGTTTTGTTTTGGCTGTGTCTAAGCAACTAGAACATGCCATCAAACGTTTCTCTCGACCAAGTTTGTGGACATCCACTTATTACATCAAGAACGAAATGGAAACAGAGAAAGCAATTATAAAATAGAGAAAACATTTATGGAACAGGAGGTGGGATGCGATAGAAAACCTGCAGTAAAGAAGGGGATGTTTGCGAAGATGGCGGAATGGAGATGAGACGATCACGAACCAGAGGATCGACATGAGCAATAACCCCGGCTTCGGTTGTTGACGTTTTCTGAGACATAGGCATGTTCCTCTCATGCCACACGACATGATGAATAAAGCTCTTGCTCATGCTCACGCTCCTTTGATCATGTCTATCTTCACGGTGCGTTTTAGCTCGTCTCGTTACAAGCTTATTCCTCTACGTCATTAATATTTTCAAGTTCCAAAGATCTTCACCTACTTTCTTTCTGTAATCACTGGAATTTTTTCGGATTTAGTTGGTTATGGGAAATAGGGCTCACGCCTCAGAGCATAGTTCTTAATTTTAATGAGTCATCAAAATGCACCGTTTTACTATTTAACAGACGCTTATGTTTATTTAACGTTTGACTTCGATATAGTTAAAAAGGCTGAGTCAATGGAAGTTTATGATTATTTTGGAAATTTTTAAAAAGTTTAGGATTTATTTAGCTTGTTTAGAAGTTGGAGCTTTTTAGCTTATTTTTGAAAGTTTAGGATTTAAATGGCGTTTTTCCCTTTCATTAAGTAGGACCTTGTCTTTTCTTTTTGAACTGAGTAAGACCTTGTCCTTTTTTCATAACGTATGATCTTTATATATATACACAAGTTTTTGGCTGAGAGATTAATCTATCTATATTATTAAAAGAGAAATACACATATAAATTGTCTCTAAGTTTTCAAAGTTATTTACACTACTATGCCACTTATGCCACTAAGAATTAAATAAGTTACCAATTTTAATGTTTGTTTTTTTCATATGAGTTAATGTGATGTCCTAATATTAATTAAGTTACTTATTTAAATGTTTGTCTTTTTCAGTTGAGTTAATGTGTTGTCCAAATATAAAATTTAACTTTCCTAATCTATTAAATTAATTTCGAAATTATTTATATTTTTATTAATTGCTGTATTTTCAGTTTAATAAATACATTTCCTAATTCTAAATTTATCACATTTAATGAATAAAAATTGCATATGGTATGGTAGGAAAATTATTGTGCCATCACTATCTTTTAATATTCGAACCAAATCAATTTTTATATTAAGTTTAAGTTTTTGGCATACATTATTCAAATTTAATTTTTATATATATTTTTTACTTTATATTTTAAGATTTTTAAGGTTTTTTAAACAATTTAAATGAGTTATCTGAACAAGAATATGAACCGAAATTAAATACCCGAATGAGGCTAAGACCTTTCATCCCGAAAACCTAAAACCCAAAGAGACCTGAATCAACCCCGAATGGACATCCGAACGCGCATCCTACTACAAGATATAGAAACATAATCACTTTATTTATTTTCGAAAAATTATTTTCCATTGACTTTTTCATCAGTCTACAGTAATTATAAAACTAATTGTCAAAATCCAATATGAAAATTATTGAACACATAAACCCATTTATAATAAATTGGCAGTTAGATCAAATATTTATTATATTACATTTCATTTTCTTACAAATTTTAATCTTAATTTTTATACGTCACAAATTTGTTAAAAATCTAAAAATTATTTTTTTTTCTTACAAATTTTATAACTAATTTTATAACTAATGCATCATACTTATCATTCGAAAACTTTGTTTGCTATATATCTTACACATACATTGATACATCTAATCATATAAATGTTAAATTTATTTAGGTGATCTCCAGTATCGGTGATACATTTTACGTTAAACACAAAATTATTAAATTACTTAATTTAATATGATTACATTTACAAATATAACATTTAGTACACCCAAAATAAAATTTAAAATTAAATACCAAGTGAGATTATTTTCTTAACAAATTTATATTAATAAAAATTCCAAATATTTGGAATTTGAAAGCATTATAATCCACACCTATACTATTTTAGTTATGATGATTGAATTTATATAAGAATATTTTATTAAAATTTTAATTTTTTTAATAACTGCAAAAAATTAGTTTTCGATCTAAATTTATGATCAAATATTACAAATATATCATTTAATACAAACAAAAAATTAAAAACATAAAATAAATACCCGTGCGACGGTCGCACGGGTCAAGATCTAGTTAAGGTTTCATTTATTAATTTCGATTATATTTTTATACGCTTAGAATATAAATATTTTGAATATATTCTGGTTATATTCAGGCCAATGAAAGCAGCGTGATGAATACGTCGACGCAGTATGAAAATACGACAATTAACTTATGGAAGGAAGGATGATAATTATTCATCCGGTCCAATTGCCAATGTCGTTGATCATAACTAATAAAAATCATTAAGATTCCAAATGAGAAAATATTATCTTAGACCAGCTAACATGTAAATTCCCTTTACGAAACTACAAAGGTCTAAAATCAAATTAATATCTTTCTAACCAAAAATCAGATCTCCAATGGTTTTCTTCCTGATTAAAAGTAATGTCTATACAGGAAGCGCAGATCGCTCAGAAAGTGTTGTTAGATGCCATCAACCCATGTGCATTGATCAACCTTCGCCGTGTCAATAGCTTACACACAATCGGTTTAACTTTTATATATTCCATATAAAATATTTATACTCTATAGTACACTACCATATTCCATACTTATATAATGAAATTTGTATGTAAAAACTGAGAGAGGTGGTGTTACACGTACAAGTGGATCCTAAATATCCAACTTATATATTTAGAATCTAACATTTGTGTGAATATAATCTCCAGAACATTTAATTTGACTTCAAATACTTATAGACCACGAAGACAGAAGGGAAACCAATCTTCCTCATCCCAAGACAAGATTCCCTGCTTCTTCATGGCTTCTTGCAGAAAAGAAAAAGAAAACATTTTTTTTGCTAATTAAAAGATAACATCTTTAAGATGCAAAATTTATATGTTAAAAATTTACTATACTTTGATTATTTAGTGATCTCATGGAATACATTACCTAAATTAATTCTATAAATTCGCATATTACCGAGAACAAAATAATACTATCATGCTATAATATCCTGGACGTATTACTATTTTTTTAGCAAGGACCTATTACTTTTTTCCTATGATTTAATCTGGAATTTTGACCAACTTCGCACAAAAAAAAACGAAAGCAAATCTTGGTCTATATTTTGCTTAATGACATTCAAGTGTCAAACGATCGTTTATCTGAACACGAATCTCATTATTTTACTATAAAATTGTATAATTAAAACAAATAACTTAAATAATATCGTCTCATGTTCAAAAAAAATAAGGGAAATCGGCTAAAAAGAACACGAACTTTGCAGGAATTGCCAAAACAAACCTGGACATATTGGCTGGCCAATAAAATCCTGAACTTTCATTGACTTTTTCAGTTTATTAAGAACGTTACGATTGACTTACCAGATTAGCATACCGTTAATAGAGATAACAGATAATTTAGATGACGTTAAAACGTTGTTAGACAAGGAGATGAAACGACGTAGTTTCAATTAGAAATGTTATTAAAAAAATGTGTTTCCATTGAGGATCAAACCCGTGCACTGGTGTTTAATGGAACAGGTTTTTGCCATTGAGCTAGTGGACTTTACAATAGATTGACGAACAAAGTTCTTTATATTGGCTTCGAAAAATAAAATTTTATTTTTTATTTAAGAAAATAAAAATCTTAAAAAGTTTTCAATTTTTTTTTTAAAAAAATCTAAATCTAGCTTTAAAAATAGATATATTTTTTAAAAAAACGATTTTTTAAAATGAAAATTTGGGAAGATTTAAATCAATTTTTTTTTAAAAACATTGAAAACTTTGGAAGACTTTTATTTTTTTTTAGGAAATCAATTTTTTTTTTAAAAAAAATTGAAAATTGTGGAAGATTTTTATTTTTTAAGAAAAAATAATTATTTTTTCTTAAAAAAAAATCTTCCAAAGTTTTCAATTTTTAATTTTTTTTTTCAAAATCTAGCTTAAAAAATCAATTTAAAAAAAAAAATCGAAATTTAAAGAAAAAATAAAGATTTTGGAAGATTTAAATAGAAATTTTTTAAAATCGAAATCCTTTTAATTAAATAAAACGATGTCGTCTTGAGATTTTGTCTTAAATAAAACATCCACATCTTTTAATCAATAAAGAGAAATAAGTAGAGTAGTATTCCAAAAAGTCCACCAGCCCAGTGGCAAAAACCTCTACCTACAACCCCGAGGGCATGGGTTCGAGCCCAACCAAAAACAATTTTAATTAAACTAACGACGTCGTTTTGAGGTTTTGTCTTAACAAAGATCTACATGAAACGACGTCATTTCGTTAAACGACAATAATTAACGGTGAGTTAACACTGTCATAACTCTCTGTTAACGGTGTGCTAATCTGGTCAGTCAATCGTAATTTTCTTAATCAAACAAGTATTAAAAGGGAAATATAAGCCTTAGATAGACTGTCCACGTCAGATTGGAAATTCAGACCAATCAGAAAGTTTAAAATCGCCATGTCACCGCGGGTCACTTAGAATGGGCTTCTGTGTTGGTTTTATTAAAATTTCCATCCGGCCCACTCCATTCCATGCCGACAAACCTGTTTCAAGTGTCGAGAGTCTCTTCCCTGATTTTTTCACTTCATCTTCTCCAATGTCTAATTTTTTTTTCAGTTACATTCTCAATCAATGATGATCTTAAAGCTATTTTTAAGTGTTTCGTTCCACCTCCTTCTCTTATATAAATAGCTACCTCTACACTTAAATAAAAAACCTTCTTTATAGCAGCTATATCCGGGACCATGAAATCGATCGGAAAATCTCTGTTCTCCACTGGAAAATCAATGCTTCTCCAACAGGTATGGATCTCCTTAGTCATTATTTCGTATTTAGCTGTCACTGCTATCACAAAGATTGAAAATTTATGTTCTCTATGTGTCATGGATCATTGATGTGTATTTGAAAATTGCTCAGACTTTTCTCAGTTTTGCACTCTACAAGAGAATCTCAAGAGCCGGCAGATTACTCAAGGTAAGCTTACTCATGTCTTCTTACTTTTGACTCTCAGCGAGCATACTGTAGATTCCTAACTAATCAAAAAAGGCATTACCCTGTTTGATGTGTGTTTTGCTTCTCTGCTTGGGCTATGGTTTTGATGATGATGTTTCAGGAAGTATGGGAATGCAAATACCTAGACCTTTTTGATTATCTTCCTCTTACTGCCCTTAAGAAGAGTAAGCTTTGAGCTCTTCTTTTAAGCTGGTATTTCAGACGTAGTTTTCAAAGACACGATTTTACTTCATCAGTTTTTATCAATTACAGATTTTATGTTTGCTTAGAGGCCTTTCACTTTCTCTAAATACACTTGATAATATCCGGAACTTGGATTGGCTACAGGAGGTATGATCTTCTCTTTTTTCTGCCCAAGTCCTTAGTTCTGATTGGATTTGAAGAGTTCTGAGTTGTTGATGGGTGTCTCTCTCCTTGAGCTCTCTTAAGAATCAAGTGCTAACTTCCAAATTAGTATTAGGTTGTTTTCTGAAAGAGTAAAAGAATATCTTATTGGTCATCTATTTGAACTATGTCTAGGTGCCAAACTAAGGGCCAATTGTGATTTACTATGGTCTGATCCCCATGATCGATGTGGGTTATCTCCACGAGGTGGCGGTATACATTTGGAAAGCTCAATTCAATGACAACAAAGGACTCGATATCATATCAAGAGTCCATCAGCTTCCCATGGAAGGTTTTAATTAGTGGCAGGTATGTATGTTCATCTCGATTGCTCAAGGCTCTATCGAAGGTAAGATTGGTCCATCTATCTTTCCATAACTGTGGATTAAATCATTGATCTCTCAAAACTTTTGATGGTAACAGGAAAAGAATGTGGTGACAGTGTTGCACCAAACTATTGCTACTGGTATGGAAACTTTGCAGCAATTGTAGAGATAAAGAGAGGAGCAAAATTTCCTCCAGTTTGATTCAGCTCCTCTACAAGACAAAAGAACACTGGTCCTAAAACCTATACAATGGCATCTGCTCAGCTTCGAAAAGAGAATCAGGCTGGGGTTTTCAAACACAACTGAGATCTTTCCTTTATGTACATCTGGTATATTTCTAACCTCTATAATCTCCAAGAAAACCTGCAGGTTCTTTACAAGGATCAAAAGTCTGAATTATAAACAATAGGATACCATGAAGAAGCTACCTCAACTACTTCCAGCTCTTGAAATTGGATTAAATTTAGGGAATTCTCTTTTGCAGTTGATTCGTTGGCAAAACATCAGAAGCATAAGGCAAAGTTGTGCGTGTGCAGGTATATTGCCTCTATACATTGCACTGGATTTCCAGTATCTTCTACCAGATGTTTCCTTCCATGAAGTGTTAGAAAACTTAGGATCGAGTCTGCCTCGGTCAGAATCTTTGTAATCATGTTCCAGCACCTTACCAAGAGCTTCTGCAAATCATCATAGTAAGCTACCGGATGGCGCTGATGGTGTGTGCCAAATAAGATCAACATCATAAGTCGGAACAGGAAAACATATTCAAATATTCATTTCATGTCTACAAACAAGACTTTCATCAAATACAAGGAAAAAACAGAAACAACAAAACACATAAGTAATTATGTAATTACATTATACGATCACAGCATAAAGAAACGCGTCGTTACTTAAAAAGTTACAAGATCCAAATGTAGTTCCCTTCCTTATACGTTCATATAAATCACTGTAATATACTTTAATGATAAGAAAAAGAAATCCTTCTATTGTTTCTTCATCTTCCAATGAAATACAAAACTTATGTCTAAGCATATTTTTTTAATTTTTTTTATTTCAACCAGTTGATTAGGTTCTTCAATCTAGGAAAAAGTATGTTTAGGCAAAATATTGGTCTGATATAAACACTAAAATTCTCTTAACAGTTTGACCAAAAAAAAAAAAAATTAGCTAGACTGTTATAATTAGTTAAAATAAAGTTCTAATGAAATAATTTCTCACATATTTAAAATTGTCCCATTATTCTATAGGATGAAGTTGAAATTTCTTTCAAACAATTATCAAAAGAAAAAAAGTTCTAAAATATATAAATGTAAAACAATTATTTACTAACCATGTAAGTTATATTTTTTAAACTAATCAAAACAATAAAAAATACTGATCACCTCAACATAATCTAAAATATTCTGCAAAAACTTCACAAACATTATTTAAACTTCAAAGAAAAATTAAAGAATATATCGAATACCCAGACCATCAACTTACATTACTGTTTAGTAATGTAAACATTATTTAAAAACTTAATAAAAACTTCACAAACATTATTTAAAATTCATGTTTACTGTGTTTGACGTGCTATTTTTCAGTAATTAGGAACCTAATTTATACTAAAAAGGTTTTGTGCTAAAAAGGTAAAAAAAAGTCGAAGATGATATTATTAATTTTCAGAAAATATAAAATATTCAGTAAAAATGAAAAAATACAATTTTTGTAAGAATAAAATATAAATAAAAAAAAATCACCTATTTATTACAAGTACAGAAATAATAAATTTAAACATATTATCCGCGCGTAGCGCGGACTCGGCTCTAGTAAACTTAAAAAGTCAATGAAAGAGTACATGTTTGTTTTGGCAATTCCTACAAAGTTCGTGATTTTTCTGGGTGATTTCCCAAAAAAATAATAATATATCGTCTCAATGAACTACACTTCCTCCTCCTTCATAAATATCTTTGTACCACGCAAACCTCTCACACTCTCTATCTTAATTAATATATTCTCTCTCTACTCACCGGAAATAAAATCAAAATGATCACCGGCAAAGACATGTACGACGTATTAGCGGCGATGGTGCCGCTATACGTAGCTATGATGCTAGCCTACGGTTCAGTACGGTGGTGGGGAATATTTACACCGAGCCAATGCTCCGGTATAAACCGGTTCGTTGCGGTTTTCGCGGTTCCACTTCTCTCTTTTCATTTCATCTCCTCTAATGATCCGTATGCCATGAACTACCATTTTCTTGCCGCTGATTCTCTTCAGAAAATCGTCATCCTCTCCGCACTCTTTCTTTGGCAGGCTAGTCTCTAAATTAATAATAATAATCTTTATATGCATCATGTTTTATAGTTTTTTTAATTATAAGCAAATCTTAAATCTTAAACCAAGTGGTGATAGTTACGTGATTGTAGTTCACTGGTAGTCATTGTGATGATAGAAACTAAACATCGACTTTTTACGATAAGTAATATTTATTTGGTGATAAACTGATAACAAATGGTGATGAAGTTTTAGATCTTTAACTTGTACTATTTCTTTCATAATACAATTCTTTAGAAATATTTTTTGTTTTAAAAATAAATGGATTTCATATTTCTATGTAACTTTGTATTTATTGAATAATATATGACCAATCATAATATATATTTTTTGTAACTGGCTTAACTAAATGTAATTTATATATTACTATTTTTAAATAATATTCTTTAATTATCTGTGTTTTAGTAAGAAAATTATAATATGAAACAAGAAGAAGTATATTTTTTTCTGGACAAATCAATAAGCAATAATTGACTTTAAAGAACTCTTCTCTCCAGAAAATGCCGAATTAAAATCAGGATTTGTCACAATAAAAATGTTGTTACCCGTATTGGGTTCGTCAGCTAACTTTGAGAATTAATGAAATTTACTTCCGGACTTGTATAATGGATATATGTTGATGTGTATTATGGCGATTATTTTCAGGCGTTTAGTCGCAGAGGAAGTCTAGAATGGATGATAACGCTCTTTTCCCTATCGACACTACCAAACACGTTGGTAATGGGAATCCCTTTGCTCCGGGCGATGTACGGGGACTTCTCCGGTAACCTAATGGTGCAGGTCGTGGTGCTTCAGAGTATCATATGGTATACATTAATGCTCTTCTTGTTTGAGTTCCGTGGTGCTAAGCTTCTCATCTCAGATCAGTTCCCGGAAACGGCCGGTTCCATCACTTCTTTCCGAGTTGACTCTGATGTTGTCTCTCTCAATGGCCGTGAACCTCTCCAGGTATGAATGTCCACAGTAAAGGCCTTATTTTTTATATGTTGCGTAAAGTTAAGCAACCAATTTACTCAAACTTAATTAAAAAAAAAAACAGTTGACTCAAACTTTTTAGATATAAATGTATAAGTAGCATTTACAGAGTAGTAATTTGGTAAAACATGTGAAAGTCTAATACAATCTTGATTAATTCAAAAAAAAAAATACAATCTTGATTAGCTTTGTTTGAGTTATTTTTCCAGAAGTCAAATACAACTACTATATTTTATTTTAGCATATTCAAATAAATATACAAACTCATCCTTTTCATGTACTTCACATTAACTAAATATGTGTTTTTAATTTAATAATTAGACTGATGCGGAGATAGGTGACGACGGGAAGCTCCACGTGGTTGTCCGAAGATCAAGCGCGGCCTCATCTATGATCTCATCGTTCAATAAATCTCACGTTGGAGGAGTTAACTCCTCCATGATAACGCCGCGAGCTTCAAATCTCACCGGTGTGGAGATTTACTCCGTTCAATCTTCTCGAGGGCCGACGCCGAGAGCTTCGAGCTTTAACCAGACAGATTTTTACGCTATGTTTAACGCAAGCAAAGCTCCGAGCCCTCGTCACGGCTACACCAATAGCTACGGCGGCGCTGGATCAGGTCCGGGTGGAGATGTTTACTCCCTTCAGTCGTCTAAAGGAGTGACGCCAAGAACGTCGAATTTTGATGAGGAAGTTTTGAAGACCAAGAAAGGAGCAAGAGGAGGGAAAAGCATTAGTGGTGAATTATATAACAACAATAATGGTATGCTTTTTGTCTTTGGGGTCAGAAAACTATTAGAAACTCATCATAAACCTAAGATTTATGGTATTTAAAAAAAAATATTAGTAACGAAACAAAATATGATAGGAAATTATAGTATTTACAGAAAAGTATCATTTGTTTTTCTTGTGATGTTCTTTTTGTATGCATGAGAATGTAATATTTAAACATGTGGCTCAGTTCCATCGTACCCACCACCGAACCCGATGTTCACGGGGTCAACGAGCGGAGCAAGTGGAGTAAAGAAAAAGGAAAGTTGTGGCGGAGCAGGAGGAGGACAGAACAAGGAAATGAACATGTTCGTGTGGAGTTCGAGTGCTTCTCCGGTGTCCGAAGCCAACGCCAGGAACGCTATGACCAGAGGTGCCTCCACCGATTTATCCACCGACCCAAAAGCTTCCCTTCCTCCTCAAGACAACCTAGCTTACAAAGGTTGGTTAATCTTCCACTCATTCTTTTTACGTTTAGTAGAATTGTGTAGTCCCATTCTTGGTTTTAGTTTCCCCGTTTTATATCTTTAATTTTTTTATCAAAAATAAGAAAAAGCAAATTAACGTTGATTTTTTTTTTTGGTTCCTTTGGTTACAATTTCAACATTTTGTGTATAAACTATGATTTATTCGATTTCTTTTTAAGAAAATCATTTTATAAACAAAAGCAAAACAAAAAAAATTATAATGAACTTTTTTGGAGCTAGACTCGTTCTTTTTTTTTTGTTTCTAAATCATTTTCACGAATTGCTATTCTGATTGGATTAGTTCATTGAATGTTTTCAATATCAAACTGAACTATATTAGTCATATATAAGTTCGTATTTTCGTCGATTGTAAACAATCATAATCTAGGAAAATATATTAGTTAGATATTAATTCTCAAAAACTTAATGATGACAGCGATGCATAGTCTGATAGAGAACATGACACCGGGAAGAAAAGGGCAAGTGGAGACGGACCAAGACGGTAATAACGAGGGAAAGTCGGGGGTAAATTCGTCACCTTATAATGGGAAGAAAGGTAGTGACGTGGAAGACGGTGGTCCCGGCGGTCCAAGGAAACAGCAGATGCCGCCGGCGAGCGTGATGACGAGATTAATACTGATAATGGTTTGGAGAAAACTCATTCGAAACCCTAACACTTACTCTAGTCTCTTTGGCCTTGCTTGGTCCCTTGTCTCCTACAAGTAAGTCCAAATTTTAGAAATAACAGTACTCATAGTTTATTTTTAAAATTTTTTAAAATTTATGCGCATTATTTTGGTCCCTCCCGTTTTACATAATATATATGTTGTTTCTGAGAAAAAGGCTTTACATAATATATACGTTGTTTCCTCGATGTTGATTTTATGGGACAGATGGAATATAAAGATGCCGACCATAGTGAGTGGATCGATTGCGATACTATCTGATGCTGGTCTTGGCATGGCTATGTTTAGTCTTGGTATGAAGTTTTCTTCGTAATGTTAAGAGACGTATATGGGTTTTTATGCTAACTAATTATAGTTGTTGATATACAGGTCTATTTATGGCATTGCAACCAAAGATAATAGCATGCGGAAAATCAGTGGCAGTCTTCGCGATGGCCGTAAGGTTCTTGACCGGACCAGCCGTGATCGCAGCAACCTCAATTGCAATTGGTCTTCGAGGCAATCTCCTCCATATCGCTATCGTTCAGGTTAATCATTAATTTTATATATTTAAATTTACTTACAAATTACAATTAATAGTAGTGAATTTGACATTCTTTCAATAGTTTCATATATACTTATTAAGAAAAAATATATATATTTGTGAAGGCTGCTCTTCCTCAAGGAATTGTTCCTTTTGTTTTCGCCAAGGAATATAACGTCCATCCTGATATTCTCAGCACTGCGTAAGTTGTTTTTCTCTCCTTCTCTAACTAAAGTTGCTCTAAAGTCTAAACATTTATTTATGATGATCAATACCTTCTTTTAGAAAAATATTTTCACAAACTTCATTTCAAAACTCTTTTTGCTCGTCAAGTTATAAGATATATTATATTCCCAAAACTATTAAAATGTTTCATTCTGTAATTTAACTCTATATATATATATTGTTTTGCAGGGTTATATTCGGAATGCTGGTTGCTTTGCCTGTAACGGTGCTATACTACGTTCTTTTGGGGATTTAAGTTATAATCAAGACGTAATGGCAAATTAAAGACGATACATGCACCCAAGCTGATTTTAAAAAAAAATTACTAAGCAAAGAAGGGGACTAATTCCAGTTCATGCTTAGGTGGATGGACAATGCAATGTCGTATTAATTAATTTATAGCAGATGATATAATAGATATTTTAGTTAGTTTTGTTATAATTTTTACGCACATGCATGTACGTGACTCTTTGTAATTTTTGTTACATTTATTAAAATTTTGGGATGTGCGTACGATGTATACTTTTTATTTTATTGATTTGCTGTTTATCAAATTATATTCTAGCTAGATCATGCAAATTTGTTTAGATTAGATCTTGCGCTTTTGTAAATCTCTATACACTTATTTGGATCTCATGCGCTAATCCTTCCAAATTCAGCCTTCATTTCATTTCTTTTATCTTACTTTGCATGTACGTATGTTTATTCGGTTGAATGTAGTCGCATTTCTTTTTATCGAAAAATATATATTTTTGTTTAATTGATAGTATTCCGAACCTATAAGATGACGCAAACTAATTCCTTAAAAAAAGTGTAGTCTGTGGATGACCTTATCTTTGAGTATAGTATTTGTGAATTTTTTTTTTTTTATCTTTTTAAAAATGCATGCATTATTGATGCAGATAAATATTTGGAATATTTCCAAATATATTATTTATTTAATTAAGGGTTTTGATAATTATTTTAATGTTTTAGGGTTTTATAGTTTTCTTATATATAGTCTTTTAGACCCTATGGTTATATTCAGTTTTATGATGATTTAATAAAAGGAGTTTTCCAGAAGAGGTTTGATAAACCACTGTGAAGAGTATTCACAACCTTTAAGAGCTTTTAATTAAGCACTGTGAAGAGTATTCACAAACCCTAGATTCGTGTATTCTTGGAATAAACGGATCTAGTTCTATCCCTAGAAGCTTCCGCTACATCAGTTGGTATCAGAGCCAAACGGTTCTATTATCTTGATCGCAGATGTATCTACAACAACAACAACTAGTTGAGATAGTTGAGATCTTGGAAAAGCTTAAAGAAGATATCAACAAGTTTCAACAAGATCTCAACAAGATTAATAAGAAGTTAGAACAAGATTTCTGCAAGGCATTAAATAAATTCGATGAGGCATTAAAGAAAAGAGAAGTAGCACGAGCTCAAGATGTGCAGTTGGATGATGATGAAAACGAGGAGAGCTTTATCGAAGAAGATATTTGTGTTGTCGATTTTGTCTATAAAGATGAAGTTTGTGCAAAACTCGGACGGGACGAGATCTGTGTAAAGTCTCTGCAGAACGATTTTCGTGCAAAAATAGGGCGAAATTGTATTCATGACGATTTTGTGCAGAATCTTAATTATCTGTTATGTGCAAATTTTGTGCAAAAACGGATTTATGAAGATTCAAGTTACAAACAGATCCGTGCAAAATTCGTGCAAAATATGCTATTGAAGATTCGAGGAAGAGTTTTTCTTGGAAAACGTTTTGGATTCGAAGACTACGATCAAGATTCGAGGACGAATCTTCTCCAACCCGGAGAGAATGATGCAGATAAATATTTGGAATATTTCCAAATATATTATTTATTTAATTAAGGGTTTTGATAATTATTTTAATGTTTTAGGGTTTTATAGTTTTCTTATATATAGTCTTTTAGACCCTATGGTTGTATTCAGTTTTATGATGATTTAATAAAAGGAGTTTTCCAGAAGAGGTTCTGATAAACCACTGTGAAGAGTATTCACAACCTTTAAGAGCTTTTAATTAAGCACTGTGAAGAGTATTTACAAACCTTAGATTCGTGTATTCTTGGAATAAACGGATCTAGTTCTATCCCTAAAAGCTTCCGCTACATCAGTTATGTTCTCTACCCCTTTCAGATTTTATATTTATGTTTTGCTTATTTCTCTTGACGTTATAAAATAGTAGTAACATGCTAGAAAGAAGAAAAGCATTGCTTTGCTTCTGGAGGCGTTGACTGTGTATCACGTGGGGTATCAAAACGAAGCGATAAACGTTAAGAACTCGCTCTCTGGTCGGAACGTACATTGAACGAACAAGCAGGGGTTAGCGAATATTACCATAAATTAAAATATTCGTGATTTGATTAGTAGTTAACAGATATCAAAATTTTGTATTTACTTTGATACGAATATCTAAAAAGTTAACAGTTACTTGTAACCATTAACGGATATTTAAGGATATCTTATATATTATATTCGGTACAAGCAATATCTAAAAAAAAACTATATGAGATTATTTTCAAAAAACATACTTTACATAATATGAAATAAAAATGTACAGATTATTGAAATTATATATTCCGTAAATTTTAAATTAATTAAATTTTTATAGAACATATAGTTTTAAAAAAACTGTAATTTTATAAAGAATTTATATTTCTTTCTTAGTTTAATACTTTTATAAGTAATGTTATAAATAAAATTATATATTAAAATAATAATTATATAAAACTATACATTTAAAAATTATATATTTGATTAAAAATATATATCTAACTGTATATATTTCAGAGCGTAACGGATATCCAAATCTAAAATTTTAGTATTATGATTTTTTTCATTTTTAGTGAATATTAATTTTTACTATTTATTTTATTTCGAAAATTTATAAATATCTGGATTTTTCAAATTAAATCTACATAAATAACTAATCAAATCAAAATATCCAGCCCTAGGAACAACAACTCGTGAAATTCAATAACCATTCTTGATTCATCTCTAAATAGTTGTCCTCACTTATCTGACAATAGATCTTTTATATTATTACGCGTAATATATTATTAAATGCGTAAGGGTACTGTGCTATAGCATATTTATACTAGGGGCAAAAAATATTTATATATAATGTTATGAAGTTGACAGATATTTTTGTGCATTGAGTAGGGGACAACATCTGCGTAGAGACAGCTCTTGTCTCTCTAGGCATCTTATTGTTATAAAGCATCCGTTTAGTTTTCTTGTGGTTTCTTGAATAATTAATCTTTGTACTGTTTCAATTTAGTATGATCAGGCACGAGCATATAGTAGTCGCCAAATCTTGATTACATGTAGAACAAATATTGAACACCAAAAAAACTATTGCGAACTAATTATTGTTCAATTATCATGTAGTATTTCACTTGGACGTATTTTATTTATTGGATACGTTTTGTATGATAGATGTGTATATAGTATGTACTATATAGTTTAGCTTCCAATTTTTTTTCTAAATCAGTTTCAGAAAAATATGAGATTTCAAAGAATGCAAGAACAAAATGATCGTCGAGGGAGACAAAAAGTTTGTATGAAGTATTAAGGATAGTGAGTGAATGTAGTTTGAGCTACTTTTCCCTATCTGCTTAGGAGTAGGCAGGCATATCTGATATCTCCTAGTGTCTTGCTTGGGATCCTTCTGTAACCCCGCTAAGCTTTATATCTGTTTGTTTCTCCATACTCACGTTCACCAAAACGTCTTTGGCCAAACAAACTCTTGGTTCACTCCATGACATTTGAACTCTCGTAGACAGTATTCCCAAACATCATCACACCGGTAGATGAAACCATCATATTGGCTTTTATCAACTTTATAGTGCAAGTGTGATTCTCTGAGGACGTTCGATGAGCTTCAGAACAAGGACAATGTCACTAGTTCTAAAAAAATTGAACATTTAAAAACAAATCAGTCGACTGAGAACGGTTTCGATCGCCCAACCCTGTGTTTGGGGAAATATATTGATATTTCTTGGTTATATAATAAGATTTCACTAGTAAAGATTCCAAAGTCAAGCAATCGTATTATCAATAACCGAAAAAACATGAATCCAAACTTGACCGCATAGACAAACCCCGAAAAACTGTACTTTTGGGGTCTCCCAATATCAATTATAAACCCCCATAGTTAACACCAAACGATACTTTTTTGTTCTTGTTAGTCCTAGAAGTAGTACTTAAAACTCGCGGAGCGTCTTGTCATAAAACCCGGGTATCCACCAAATCAGAGTGAACCTGAGGAGAGTAAAATGTTGTTAATACTTGAAAAATACCAAATTTTGGTAAAGGGAAACGCTAACCAAACCGAGAACATTAATCATCAATTTGTACTATATATCACAATGCTTCAAGTTTGTTGTTTATACCTTCTCCAGAAGATTTTTTCTTGCCCCAGCACTTTAGTTTGTTGCTGAGAGGAGTTTTTGACACCGGAATGAATTTTCCCACCAGAGCAAGAGGCCAACTGTTCCAAAAGGTATTTGATTGAGTACAACATTAGTTATGTTTCAACAAGCATTTTGCACATGTACACGTAACGTGTATAAATGTTGACATTATATAAAATAAAAGTCACCTGATCACACCGATGGCAACACATATTAGCCATTGTTGCCAGTTAAGTTTTGTCGTGGAAGCGAATTTGCCGAGGAACTCAACAATGATAACCTGACATACGAAAAAACAAGGTTTAGTTTTCATGTGGAAAGAATTAAGGGATGTGTAAATTACAATACGTTCTTGTGATGGACCCATATTATTATATTATTGTTTACCTGGAGGACGAGAGTTATGACTATTATTCCCATGAAGAGACGATTCTTGATAACGCCTTTGAAGATGTTCTTCTCGTCTGGTTTTCGAGCATTGAACTCGTTGAATGCCTGTCAAACCAAAACAAAAAAAAATCAATGAACATACACGCTTGTTTACATGCTCGATCCTTTTGATTTGAATTTACTTACTTGGCAGAGCACGAAGGCGTTGAAAATTATTGTGTTCTTCACTCTGGTGGCATGTGTAGGAACTTCATGCTCGAGGCCAAGTATGCTTATCCCTCGGAAATTGAGAACCAGTAATACACTCACTTGATAGATAGCCTGAAAAATTTATGTAAGTATGTGGGTGATTGCAAATATACAGAGACGTTTTTAATCATCGACTTTTTTTTAACCTGAATCAACAGGTTTCTCCACATGATGTTGGTGATAAGAGGCTCCTTTCTGCCCACGGGAGGCCTTCCCATGAGGTGATCAGTAGGTGGTTCAGTAGCTAAAGCCAATGCTCCGAGAGTGTCCATAATCAGATTAACCCACAGAAGCTGTATGATAAAGAAAACGCCAAATGTATGAACAAAACTGTATGTTTTTGGTTTGGGAGAGAGATTTGAAACGAGCTAAATGCTACAGAAACTCAAACCTGCACAGCGGTAAGTGGAACGTCACCGCTTGAAATAGCAGCTACGACGTTAATGACAAGAGCAGCAACATTGACTGTTAGCTGAAACTGGATGAATTTCTGAATGTTGGCGTACACTGATCGTCCCCAGCGAACAACCTATATATATATCAGAAGCCATTCCAAGTTTAAGGTTGGAATACCGAATAATCAGATACAATTGCAAGAAAAAAATTCTAGATTTTGGCAATGAAGTGAATATGAAACAAACCTTGACAACTGAAGCAAAGTTATCATCCAAGATAATGATGTCTGAACTTTCCTTAGCCACTTCTGTTCCTGCTATTCCCATAGCAAGACCAATATCGGCCTGTAAATCCAACACCAATCAGAAAATGATCGGCTCTGAATAAGCATAGACAAAAAAAAATACTTGGCACATAGAACTTTCAATAGTTGTACACTTCAGCATAATCAGTTAAAAATTCTTCAATTGTTTACCTCGTGGAGTGCAGGAGCGTCATTTGTCCCATCTCCAGTCACAGCAACAACATGCCCACGTCTTCTAAGCGATTGTACCAGCAGAAGCTTGTCATTAGGAGATGATCGGCCCATAACCTTCACACGTGAAGCAAACAATTTTTGAATTTCAAGTTAGGCTGTTACTACTTACCATATTACAATAACTGAATACATCTGAATTGGGTGAAACCCATTCAGACTCGAGAACTCAAATGTGGTGTTATGAACATTACCGATATTTTGTCACTAATCTTGTCCCTTTCTGCATCAGTCAAGGCCCGGAATGATTTTCCTTCAATAAGAGTAGGCTCGGAGGCATCAGCATCTGACGTTAATATTCCACACTCCAAAGCAATAGCCCTGGCAGTTTGGACGTTGTCACCAGTGACCATACGGACCTGAACATCAACAAACACCATAAAGTGATCATGCAGGCAAAAAAAGGAAAAACAACTTACAATGGGCTTTTTTTTTTAAATTTAAAACAAGTACCTTGACACCAGCATTCTGACACAACTGGACTGAATCTTTGACTCCTGGTCTACATGGATCCTGTGCACAATTCAAACAACTTGTTAAAAAACATTACCAAGAATATTGCAGAACATGGCAGGTGGTTGTTGTCTGAAAATGGCAAAACTTTGTAAGCGGAAAAGTGAAGCAATCTCGCAGGATGAGAGCCGCACGACTACAAACTATATACTTAACTACTCTCCAAATAAAGCAAAATGTGCAGGGAATAAATCAAAATCATTCCTCACCTTTATGCCTACTATAGCTAGCAAAATAAGGTCGTCTTCCGGGAGTACCCACTTTGAGAGTTCTTCGCCTGTTGGCACCTTTTCAGCATCATAGGGTCTAAAGGCCAGTGCGACACATCGTAAGGTTCTTCCAGCCATATCTTCGATACCATTCTTGAAATACTGTGCCTGGAAACATCAAGAAATTGGATTGGGCAACACAGTAACCATAAGGTAAATTGCAGAATCATACAGATATGCCTAATTTAAGGTTAATAAATTAGACTTGTTTCCACAAACCTTGTCTTCAGTCATTGGTGCCACATTACCATCCTCATCGATGTAGCTTCTGCAAGATGCAAGGACAATTTCAGAAGCTCCTTTCCAGTGAATATGAACTTCACCATCAGCCTGAAAAGTAATATCGGAAACAGAAAAGTTCAAATAAAAAAACTCAATTGTGCGTATAGAGAACTGAGAGCCAAATCACTTTTAACTGGGACTTCACAGGCTTAATTTCTTTCACAACCATACAGAAATGGAGTACATAAATTCCCTTAACAAGAAAGGAATAAAGAGAATGATTTATTCCACAAACTCTTTAGTATCGTTGCCCAAAAAAAAAGATTCATCTATATTTTAGCAGCAGACATGTTACCGTTTTTACAGCAACACCACCACGTTTCTTCTCTGAGTTAAACGGAAAAGCATGAAGAATAGAAGACTGCGACCTGGCTGTCTCGAAATTCATGCCCAGCTGAAAGAGAGGGAAAATACAAATCACGAGTCCACTAATAGAGTATATAACTATGTTAAAACTAGAAACTATGAACACTTAAAAAACTAAACCTTAATTCCCCAGCCAAGAATGGCTTTTTCTGTAGGTGAACCAGAGAACTCTAAATCACCACCACCCTGCAAGCAAATAAAATCCCATGAGTCCTGTCTTCTCTATCACGAAGCAATATTAAAGAAATTATCTAAAAAATCTGATTCTTCAGTGGAGCTATCAAAGCTACTCACCTCTGGGACGTAGATACTACCAGTTGTGTTTTGAGATATTCCTTCAACGCACAACGAAGTGATAGTTGCTGGCAATTGTTCAGTATCTGTTTTCTTGCCCCCGGCATACGACTCAACCACTGTCATCTATTTTTTAGAAAAAGAGAAAAAATTAGTAACATCATGTAGCGAAACTGTCAAGAGTACATTACTCTATCTTAGAGCAAGAACCCAGCCCATATTTGTAAACACAAGTCACACCTGATTCAAAGTTAGTGTTCCAGTTTTATCGCTGCAAATAGTGGTGGCAGAGCCCATCGTCTCACAAGCAGATAGCCTCCGCACCTGTATAGCAAATCATGCGATATGATATAACTTCTAAAAGAATCATATATTGTTAACTCTCACATCACATAAGAGAATAGGGAGAAGGTAAAATAATCATACCAAAGCCTTATCTGCCATCATTTTCCTCATTGAATAGGCAAGGCTGAAACGAAACAAATGGTAGAAAAGCAAATACAATCAGCAAAAAGAAGTGATCTCCTTAAACTATGAAATTAGCATAAAAAGTAGGAAGGAGAACAAAGACTTCTGATATAGCAAGATAGAAATTGCATACGTTAATGTAACAGCTAATGGAAGGCCCTCAGGCACTGCCACGACGACAATTGTAACCTGCATCGGTAGCAGATTATTAGCATTTCTACGGAAAATTAAAATCTCTTTGTCTCGGCTCCTTATTAAGTTAAGAGGGAAAACTAAAAAAACATACCGCAACGGTAATAACTTTGATCACATCATCAACTACATGACCGATTTTTGTCTTTCCTTTAACAAATTGAGGACCTCCTCTTACGTCTTCAGTGTGACCGGTGAAATATCTGTTAAAAGAAAAAAGAGGACAACATACAAGTTTGTTCAGTAATGACGATATGGATAAATTTTCAAAATAATAACCAGTGAAGATCAACTCTTACCGAACCAGAAGAATCACAAGAACAGAAGCAGCAACAATTAACCCAATGGTTCCAATAAACGTAGCTACTCCATTTAAGCGCACCTGGTACAAGCGCGTCAAAGATTAGCTCGATTTGTATAAAAAATCAAGATTCATCTAACAATGGTTTTAAAATTTACCTGTAAGGGAGTTTCTTCACCATTGTCTTCAGAAATACTGGCCATCAGCAATCCCCATTCAGTGTTGACTCCAACACCAGTGACCTTGCATAAAGAAAAGACATACATAATTTAACTATCTCCTGAGATAGACCAACTTTTTACTAATACTATTAGCTTAGCTATTTTCTTCTATGGAACAAGAAAAATTAGAAGGAATCCTACCAGCATAACACCATTTCCATCTGCCACTTTACAGCCAGACATTAGGAATGGGTCCTTGTTAGCGTCTTTGTTAACCTATCAAGAAAAGAAAGGCCGACAGTTAAGAGTTATCCCAAAAAGAGACGAGAAAAAGAAACAACTTCGCTATGATAGAAAACAAAAACATACAATTTTGCTCTCTCCAGTCATGCTAGACTCATCAAGGGCAAGAGAGTGGCCAGCTATCAGCACTCCATCTGCAGGGACCTAAAGATAATATTCATTTTCAGTTAGACACAAGGTAAATGGGCGAAGACCAAATCAAAAGGAGAGGAATAAATGATATACCTGATTTCCAATGTTGAGGGGTATGACATCACCAACTACAAGGTCATAGATCGAAACTTCCACTCGTCTTCCACCTCTTACAACCTGTGAAGATCAACAGTGTGACTAAGAAACGAAACAACAAAAAGAGGATATGAGAAAATATATGCACTAGTGCAAATTCATACCTCGAGATGTATGTTTCTCTTCTCATCATTCAAGTTCTGAAACTGGAGTGACTGTTTGAAGTCACTGACAGCTGCAGAGGAGGAGAAAGCATCAGCAGAAGAAAAAACACTACAGAAGTCATTCCGAAAATAATTCAGTGGAATAGGTTAGAATTACCTGTCACAACAACCACAAGAATCACTGCAAATGCAATGCTTCCTCCATCATACCAACCTTCTTTGATCCCCTGTAAAGCAACGGTTTAAATTGCAGTTGACATTATACATTTGAAAGAGGGAAGAGGAGCCCAGATTAATTAATTTCATCAACAAACCTCTGTTTTTATCCCAAGTGCTAAAGACGCAACCGCAGCCACCATCAGAATGATCAAAGTGAGATCCTGGCAAGCATCCCAAAGAAACCTCTGCAAAACAAGAAAAAGCTTTATGAGAAAGTGAGCAAAGGAA
Organism: Raphanus sativus; assembly: GCF_000801105.2. NCBI lineage: Eukaryota > Viridiplantae > Streptophyta > Magnoliopsida > Brassicales > Brassicaceae > Raphanus > Raphanus sativus. The sequence goes on along the minus strand of NC_079512.1, from coordinate 22,296,426 downwards.
AATACAACTCCAAGCAAAAACATAAATATCTTCATACCAGAAACCCTTTCCCTTTCTTGCGAGGATACGTGTTCGAACCATAAATGGTCTTACGCTTTAGCAAGTCATCATCATCTCCACTGACACCTTTCTCGATATTTGTCTTGAGTAAGTCTGACAACCCTTGAGCCTGACGCAATTTCCCACCAACAAATTAGTGCGGACAAAAAAAAAGATGAAATACCAGAAAAATCCAACCAAGAGACCAGAGAACTTTACCCCTCCATACTGCTTCAGAGAAGTGATGTTGTGGTCCTTTGACATGAGGACAAGCTGTTCAGGTCCGATTCCAAAATCACCAGCTGGAGTAGCAGAAGCTACTGGTTTTTCAACTCCTGAAAGAGAAAGAAGACCACACCAGTTAAAGAAATATAAGCACAGCACAAACGGATAGAGTTCACCAATATTACCTTGCTCACGCCCCATATCCATGAAACGATTAGCAGCCTAACAAAAAAATAAAAAACTCACTATCAAGACCATGATTCACCAGCAGCCAGATTAAAAAAAAAAAAAAAAACAAACCAAGAGAGCATGAGCGTGACTCCTGATTTTCTGCCTCATCTCTCTCGTCTCTTGCTCCTTCTTCAAATCCAACGTGTAGCGGAATCTCCTAGAGGCATTGAGCACCAGCGCAGCTTTCTGCCATAAACAAAACATACAAAGAACAAATCCAATTTAAGAGCCATATAACACCATCAAAGCAAGCAATTCTGGAGTACAAGTAGGGACGCAGAGTCGTATAGAATCATTTAAATATAGTAAGTAGAAGGATAAGGTCTTACTCTCCACTGTTGGAGGCGCTCGAGGGAAGCATTCTTGGCGGGGATGGAGAACGTGTCACTATCGGAGTCGGAGTTTTCGCCTTTGCCGGACTCCAAATCGCTTCCCCGACGTCTTCCCGGAGATTGCTTGAAGGGACTAGTCATCGTACTCAATCCCTAAATCGAAATCCTCCTCTGAGAAAGGAAAGGAAAAAAAGAAAAAGATAAGTAAGTTTTGCTGTTTAAAGGTAGGTTGCTTCTGCTTTCAACAAGCACGTGAAATAGCAAGCTGGTGAGGGAAAGAAACAAAAAAAAAAAACAAAAGTAAAGCCTCTCTTCGAATCAAAGTATCTTCGTAACTTCCGAGAATCTCAATTTTCAAAATTCAAATTTCAGATTTCTTCCGAATCTTACTGGCATTTGCCTAGATTCGTGGAAAAAATAGTGTAGATATAGATGAGCACGAGTTTTCTCTCACCACAGCGACGGTTATGCAAAGCAGTCAACAGGTTTTCAAAACAACGAAGAAGAAGACGAAGAATAAAAGAGGAGACAAAGCGACCAACACTGCAAATCTTAGACTAATTAATAATATATTATTGAGACGAGGAAACTCGGTTTAGCAAAACCATTTAAAAATCGTCGTCGGTTTAAGCAAATTCCACCTGGATTGGAGGAAAACTCTGGTTGGTTTCGCCGGGAAAAGTTGCTTGTTCTCGTCGCTTTCAACTTTCACGGTGGGAGAGATAGAGAAAGAGATTGGGAAGAGTAGCGAATATATTTATATCGATAACGCGGATGTATCGTGTATGTATGGATTAGGGTTGATGAGTAGTAATCTGCACATTGAATGTTTTTAAGGAAGCCCCTGGCCCGTTATAGAGTAACTTTATTTTGTTTGCTTTGCCAACTACGCAACGTGGCACGCGTTAAATAAATGCTCTACTCATGTAAATTAGCCTTTTATTATTTTTAATAATTAATTAATTACCAAATATCTGTATTATTATCCCGGGTATTGATTACTCCTTTTAACTAAACCGAATCTATCTTATTTTAACAAACAAAAAGAAAGAAAACTAGTACCAGTTTGAATGATATACAAACAAAACAGTCAAAACAAAAAGAAAGAAAGCATGAACACTTTTGCGTCAGTTTCAAATCACGTTTACAACAAATTATTTTTAATTGGTAAATATGGTTTTGAAATCAGAAAAATGATCTATTTTTATAATTTATTTGAAAAAAATATCAAGATTTTGCAAGAAAGTTTTTCCGGTTCAGAGATCATTCATTTACCACAAACACATAATTTGAAAGCGGATAATCTAGTACAAAATATTAAGAAACAATCAATCTTTGTCACTCACATGAATGCAGAGCTATCACTGTGAGTATAAATTTTGTTCTCAAATCAGATATAGATTTAGTCAACTATAATTTTTACTTAACCAATGTTTATCTTTAAACGAGAAATCAATACGATCATCTTTGCTAAACTAAAAAAACTAACAAAAATTATCATAAAATATTGATTTTACACAGTTTTACTAAAAACACATGAACACTTCATTGATCCAACAAATTTAAATTTGTTTTGGTTGAAAAAAATTTGATGTAAACCAATAATCTAAAATTCAAGCAAAAAATGAATTCATACTCAGATACAAGAAGTAGAAAAACATGACTGAATCCCCCAAAAACATAAAAACAAAACCCATCAAATTTTAAAAATCCCAATTAATTAATTTAGTTGAATTTAATTTTAACTTAACAATCAATTAGTATTAACAATATTAGAACAACATCTAAGCATCATTTGGTCTAGGCCGAGGTTTTCGGGTTTGTGGATTCAGCCTCTTAGGCTTCATTTGGGTATTATCTAGTATATGACGGGTTCTGCTAATACTTCAGTTTGTATATAATTTGTAACTCATATTAAACCCCATTTTACAACCATACTTATTTAGGATCTAGTTATTTCAGTTGAATTTTGAATATTTTTAGATATCATATAAACTAAAAAATGAAATTTAGTATTTAAATTATTTATTTCCATTTTAAATACTTATTTTGAATACTAATTCAAATCTTCGGATCAAGTTTTTCGAATTTTTTTGGGTTTTTTTTGTTTTCATGTCGTTTGGACTACCCATTCAGATTATGTTGATAACATTTTAGATTTAAATATGTTTTATATCATCTTACAAGAATCATTCATGTTTTTTTTTTACATTTTAGATCAAGATTCATTATTTTATTAGCTTTAATTTTGGACTATTAGTTTTTTGGATCAATGAAGTGTTCATTGTTTTTAGTTGAATCCCGCTTGTAAATAATCCAAGGAATCCTAGTATTCTACCGCTGAGTTAGCAACCACCCCCCCCCCCCCCCCCCAAAAAGTACTGCAAATATGTAGTTTTTCTTTCGACGATGGAGCTTATCCCCCACCGTTTCACTGGCCGACCTAGACTAAAAATGTGTAAGTTTGATATTTTACATTGAGTTTTGTTAGTTTTTTGTATTTAAAAAATAACGCCGTTCTGATTTCCATTAAAAAAAATTCTCTTAAATTAAAATTTTATATGACTAAATTTATACCTAATTTAGTTTGGTCAAGACATATTCATATGCTATGAATTAATGAAGAATTGTTTTTTTCTGGATGAAAGTGTGTAACTTCAGTATCTGTTTGACCGTTTTCCCTTGGCTGATATGATTAAACCAAACCTAAGTAACTAAGTAAGACTCTGTTAAATTTTAAACCAAACCTGTCCTATAAAAGATATGATTCATCAAACATATATAATACTATGTTTTAAAAGATACATGTTTTTCAGACAGGTTAATAAAACATATACATTTCAATATTAAATTCATATTTTTGATTGTTTATTTCTTATAATTTTAAAACAAAAATTAGTAAATACAATTGTTTTAATTTTTTTTACAATTACCCTTTATTAGTTGATTAAAGTGCACTGAAATACAAAATATATGTATTTTTGAAACAATATTTTTCCTTAAAAGATGTTTCTTTATGGAATAGAAGGAATAAAAAATATGATTTACCAAAGAAGAAAAGTAAATTTAATTTTCTAAAAAAAAGTAAATCTTCAAGTCATTAATATGTTGCTTATGAAAGAAAACTATTGCCAATTTAAACATGTGTAACTTAATTTGGTTTGCAAATTGTATTAGAGAAGATTATTATTATTATTTTATTTTTTGAAAAAGGGCTTGTATTAGATAAGATTATTGCCAGTTTAAAACATGTGTAATTTAATTTAGTTTCTATGTATATATATATATATATATATCTTAGCTTTAGTCATGGTCCTTTAGCACCAGACTATACCTAAACTGGTGCCTTAAACTTTTTTTTATCAACAGAATGAGATACAAGCTATTGTATCACTTTGTACGTTACTTTTAAATAAAATTCACATTTTTAATTAAAAACTCATAAACACCTCATATATTTGTACATTTCAAACATATATACACACATGTATATGTATGTATTAAACAACCAAAATTACAAAACATTATACAAAGCTTTGACGATACTATAACTACTGTTTACACATTGTATTCGAGAACCCATGAAACATGTCAAATAGAATATAAATGGGAAAGCTCTCGTCTTACTTTGTCAGCATTAAATATAACTAACTACTCCCTCTGTTTCTTAAAGAGTGTCGTTGTGACATTTTTCACACAGATTAAGAAAGTTGTTGAAATATATGTAAGTTGTAATTAATTATACCTCTTTGACCAGTAGTATTTTAGATAAATAAAATTATTTATAAAATCAATGCAGTTTGCAATTAATTTTCAGCTGAAAGTTAGTATAATTTACATTGGAATTGTAAAGTGACATTCTTTGTGTAACAAGAAAATGAGTTCAGAGTGACACTTATTATGAAGAAAAATTTACGCTACAGGACAGTTTCATGTTTTTAATTACAAGATAAAGCAGTTTATACTACTAGAGTAGTTTTTACTAACTAATCATACTTTTCACTTAAAATCTAACTAAATGAATTTGTAACTAAAGACAATATACTAACTTTTTCTTTCTTTCTCACGAGACTAAACCACAACCACAATAAAGTGGTGGGCCCTTTTATTCTTTTATCTTCTTTTTCCTCTTAAGCTTTGCATTTCTTTTTGTAAAATGAAATTTGCTTAGAAAATTCAAATCTGATTCTTAAATTTTTTTTTCTCAATTTTCTTTTATGAAATCGTTTTCTCCATTGCTCGATCTATCTTTTGAAATCCGTGAAGGTGCATCTCCGAGGTTGGTGTACACTTATTTAATGTACACATGTTATTTTGTGTACGTTTTTGACATATACACGTGTACATTCAAAATGAACAAATATATGTGATTAAGTTGTGGACTCCAGTGTACATGTGGACTCCAGTGTACATGTGGACATGTATCGAACTCAAGTGTACATGTGGACATCAAACTCTGATGTACATGTGAATATTGAATTTTGGTGTACATGTGGATAGTGTACTCCGGTGCTTTGAGATGAATTGTGTTGTACATGTATATACCTTGATACATGTATAGCTTCATACATGTAAATACCTTGATACATATTTAAATAAGCGTCAGTAGTGACTAGAAGGTGTGTACACACCAATCGTGCAACTCCAAACAATCTTACAATCTTGAAGAACCCGAGAAACTGTCCATGTGTACACATGATTATTGTACACCAACAATATATGTTTGCTACAACATTATGTACACTGCACTATTTTTACTATTCATTACAACTTTGGTATTTACATCTACTACTATAGCCACTTTCATATTTGAAGTTATCTTTTTAGATATATCAAGCTATATCTCTGATGGTGAGGCGATATCAACAACATGATTTATTCAAGCTTCAACCATGGCGTTGATCTCTTCTTTCTTGTACACCAAAATATATCAGTGTCCCTTCGTGATAGTGGAAGTCATTTGACATAAAAACGTATCAATGCTCATTCATGAAAGTGAAAATCATTTGACACCAGTTTTCAGTATCCATCTTTCACTTTTTCATTTTAATTTAATACATTGTTTTTAGGTTGTTCTATTCGTGAAAGTAGACACTAAAATGTATCAAAGCTGTTTAATTGAATATGCTTAAGTTTATGGTTTGGACTTATCAGTGAGACACGATTCAAATATACATGTACACTAAAAATATATAGTATTGTACATGTATACATCAAATATTCTACAAATGTACATCCATAATCGTACGTCACATAGACACCATCAAAAATATATCAACACCTATGCTATCAAGATCTAAAATAAGTTTCATTCACGACAACGAGAATCTTTTTTATTCACATAAACCACGCTTCCTTGTCCTTATACCTACAAAGACAAATCTCTTCGTAACATATGCATGCATATACTAACATTATGTACACATCCACGTGGTCACCCAATATACTTGTGTACACGAAAAAATGTGTATACACAAAACACAAAAGCAATACTCGTGTACACGAACAAATGTACATACACAAAACAAAAAAGCAATACAAAATTTGTTTACTTAGAAATGTATACATGCAGGTTTTATAAAATGTACATACACAAAATATAAAAGCACGTGTACATGTAGATTTTATAAAAAAGGAACATAGACTTTGTATAATCATTTTGTTTCAGTGTCCACGAACTTAGGTTGTACACATATACATTAAATTTGTTGTCCATAATTATAATTTTTTAATGAGTGGCAATCTTGTAATTATTTCATCTTTTTGTTCTAGGGTTTTCTGGATTTCCTACAAATATATCTCAGAGCCGCCATTGATTTTTATCATGCAATATTCATTATATTTTTTGTTCAGAAGGAGTAGACACGAAGATTTTACGATAGATCTGGGTTTCTGTTCAGGTGACGACTGCTTCTTCTTCATCTTCATTCTTTTTAACCATTAAAACCATTGTAACCATTGTAACAGAGAGAGAGAGAGAGAGAGAGAGAGAGAGAGAGAGAGAGAGAGAGAGAGAGAGAGAGAGAGAGGCTGTTTCTGTATTACAGAAAAGAAGAAAAAATAAAATTAAAAAATGTAGGACCCATTTAGTTTAAAAAATGCACGTAGTTAGGAAATAGTTAGCTTGTAGTTATAGAAAACTACCTTAGGAATCATAACTGCTCTATATTGTAATAAATAACTTAAAACTGTCCTAGAATGAAAATAACTCCATAAACAGAGGGAGTACTATATACTGTACTTGACATCGAACTTATTCTTAACCAATTGGCGCTTTGTAATCTTATTAGTAGTTTTCCGTTATTATTTATTTAGTGAGCCTCGATATAAAGTGACTACAACGTATTTTTTGTCGTGATGCACCGACTACTGAATATAGAACAAACCCCTATCAAATAATCCGGAATGACTATCGAGATTCATCACGATCGAGAAATAGATAAGCTTACAGTTGGTTATTTTATTTATATTCAGTTTTATAGCTCAGATAGTACTTTGCGATCAACGATAGATGTGTTAACAAAAACACGGATACACGGCAAGTAAACACAGCTTGTAGGAAAAACCGAAGAGGCATCTGAATGACAAACAACCGTTTCTGTATTAAAGAAATTAAAAAGAAGGCAACGCACTTAAAATCTCGTCGACGTACGTATGCAGAACAATTTCAAAAAGCATATTTTTTCTTTTGTTAAGCAAATAATGACGTTTTAATGCATCTAAGTTGCTAATCAAAGCAAGAGTGTCTTAGGGATCCACAAAAAGGTCAAAAAAACTCACTAGGACAAGAAAGGTTCAATTACAACACAATAGAGGTGACTAAAGCTTTTTTTTTCTAAACTTTAAATATTATAGATGATCGAAAAATTTTACAAACTAACATTTTAGTTCGAGCCATCTCGACAAAAAAAAAAGAAAAAACAAGATGATTCACAATAGTTTGATTGAAGACTAGTGACCTAACACAATCACAAAACCATAAAATTTCTGAAGATTTTTTTCTTTCTCCTGAAGGAGATAATATTCTTCATCTCTTTGTCAATGATTTTGAAAACAGTGGTAGCCGGTAAAGAGATCTGATTATGGAACAAGTTATTTCATTGTTTCCATAGATGAAACACCACTGTTTGCACAACTAACTTTCTGAGTAGTGATTAAAGCTTAGCTAAACTAAAAATTATATGGACAACAATGACGTTTGCTGTAGACACAACGAGAGACTTGATGTCGGAACCTACATTAACACTGCACAGCAAAGAACAGTTCGAGGCACCGTAGACTGTCCCGAAGGCGAGTCCAACCGGAGAATAGGCGAACACATGATTGGCCCGCCCTGGTTTGAATATTACTAGCGGTGAAATTCACTCCAGACATTGCAGTCTTAAGAAGATGATAGATCGTGATTTCGATAATCTAAACCTGACAAAAAGTCAACAGTTGAAGCACAAGTGGATTACAAGCAGATAGAAACAGAGGTTTAGCAAGTTTTAGCAACTCGACTCTGATCCCATCACGCGAGCAGAGCACAAAAGGTACCAACTTCAGAACATCAAGAGAAGTGGGAGAGAGAGCTTTTTTCCTTCTGAAACTTGAAGAAAAAAAGAACATGAGCTCCTATCAGTAGACGAGAAAGAAGAAGAGACCTATCTAAAAGAGCTGAGACGATATAGCAGAATAACGACACGAAATTCTGAACCATCTCGAAAACCTTCAATATATCTGTATTTTAACAAAACGCTATAGCAGTTGTCGAGGAAGTGTACTAGAAGAAAAGTTTTCAGCGAATAGTCTCGCCATCGCTTTTTTAATTTCGGAACGAGTCACAACATGAAAGTTCAAACAATTTTAGTCCTAATTTTTTTGATCATGTTATTTTAGTCATGTCGTTACTCAATAGTCATAGTTGACCAATAATTTTTAAAGTTGATGATTTTTTTGGTATAAATATAAATCAATATATTTATTAAAAAAAAAATTTGAATATTAAATATATATTTATAATAACTAATTAACTATAACAATAATAAAACGGGGTTATAAACGATCATGTCATGTATTGTTGTTAGTCTAGTGTCTTTGACTTTATTTATGACGTGTCGATACGAAGAAAAACGATTTCTTACGTGTCCGTTTGACTTGCCGACTAAGAATTATGACCATTGCGAGTTGTGAAGACTATTCATCTCTTGGGTCGACCAACATTTTTTTATTGAAGAGTCGACCAACTTTGTAGCTCTTTCTTTTTCCATCAAGTAAAATTAATATAAAAATCAAAAGCCCAGAAAAACATACAAAAAGCTCATACATGAGCAAACAGACACTAAATAAAAAGGCTCATATACAGGCCGAAAAGAACCTGAGCCCAACAATGGCCCAAGCATAAACTCGTACGGTCGAAAGCACCGCTCCCACGCGTCACTGGAAACACCACGTGTCCACAGAGCTTTCCAAACCGTCCACGCGCTCCAATCCACCGATTGCAAGAGACATGCGTCGTCTATCCAACCCTTCACGAACCAACGGCCGGGAATATCACCGGAGAAAACGAAACGAAACTTGTTTCGCCGAGATACGCCGACGACAAACCACCGCACCCATCATCGTCACCAATACTTGCTCCTCCGGAACGCATCATCAAGCATGTCTTGAGATCTTATCCGGAACCAAAACCGTACCTCCTATCCAACCATCGAAACCTTTAAAACTCGGAAACCCCGAGTTCCAGCGAACCAGACAGCTTCGTTTTCAAAGAAAAGAAGACGACAGCTCTAAAGACTAAGCCGGCAGTACAGAGATGAAGGAACCTCCGCTTCCGGAATCAAAAGCCGGCACCAACGGAGAAATAAACCCGTCACCCGGAATCTGAAAAACCACCGCTGGGAAACCACCGCGACACTCACTTTCTCTCTCAAAAAAAGAGAGAAGACGGAGCGTCTACCATTCCCCCGTCGACCAACTTTGTAGCTATTAAGCCTATTATCAGTATATATACGAGAATATAAATATATAATATTCTCAATTTTAGATATTTTTTTCTTTGTTTTTGAAAATATCGAAATGGACAAATATGAAAGGATATACTTCTGAAAGGACGTATACCATGCATGCGCACGCTAATTAAAAGAAAGGTATGGTCGTAAATATTAAATACCCTTGAAACATCAATCCATATCTCGAATAGAACCTTTTTTTTATCAACTTCACTAATCAAATACATTATACATTAGTTTTGTGCTGCAAAAAAGTGTGATAAGTAAAGGCTTTTAGTAATAAATTCTTTCAACTAAAGTTCAGAAAAAAATAAAATTAAAATTTCTTCGACTAAAATGTTATCATAAGTAAACTCTTCAACTGTAGTTTAAACAGAAAATACCATTTAACTTAGATTCGTTAATGTCAAAACGAAAAAATTAAATATGTATCATGAACATCATTCAGTTATTTTAACTAACAAATATCTCAACTTGAAATCGGTTAGTATCCGTTTTTTTGTAACTTTGTAGTTAGTATCCGTTTTCTTTTTCTTATACTATCGTTAAATCTTTGATGAAACTGCATAGTTACCAATGAAACGTGTACAATACACATAACAATTATATACATTTCTTGTATCATATTTGTATTTACAACTAGATTGATTGGTAATTTCTTTCATAATTGTTTGGTAGTTAAATTAGAACATTATGTTTTCCACCATATAAAATAAAAATTAGAAGCAGAAATAAGTACATACCCTTTGCTAAAAAAACAAGTACATATATCAATACTATTAATTCTTCAACATGTCCAATTGATATGGGGTTATATCCAACAATTATTTTTTCCACAATAAAAAAACTATATATTCTATAACTGAATCTAAATAAATATTTTGTAACCACCTTTTAACTCCATAATGGTAAGGGCTTATTAGAAAAAAACCAAATATTTTATAACTGTTTTCCTTTAATTCCTATATTCTAGGTTCCATAACTGCAACATTTATGAAAATGTACAAATAAATTATTGATATATGTCGATTTAAATATGTATAATAATTACAGCATTTTTTGAAAATATATGCACATTTTGTTACGGAAAATATATGTTATTAATCAACAATAATACATTAATTAATCCAAATTAATAACCACCTTCATTTTTACTATTATGACTACTAATATTTAAAATCTAAGTTTATGCTTTATATTTACTAACCCTGACCTTTTAATAAAATAAATAATTAATATAATATTATTTACCATTGAAAAAATTAATATAAAATAAAAATAATTAGATTTTTATTTCAATTCATGAAATACAAATTTATTTAACTAATATATCTACAAAATTAGGATTTTGCCGATAAATAATAATTATCATGAAATTAAATAATTAAAAGATAATTAAATTTATCTCAATTTTTCGGGTCAACCATTACAAAATCACGGATAAATGAAAATTTGATGGATTTTTAATCGTATGGGATTTCTAAATAGAAATTTTATAATTTAATTCAAAATCTAAGCTGAATTCAATGTAGATCACTAGATTTACCACTGGTGCCGTAGATTCATATCATATATGAAAATATACTAAAACTATATCATAAATTAAATTTAGCAAAATTTGGATAAATATAATAAATTAATATTTTGATATGTAGGTCCAATTTAATCAGATTCGAGGCCTAGACTTATGGGATAGATTCTATATTGGTTTTTCGAGTACGAATATTTAATTGCGTGAATAATTCAAAATGCTAATAAATACCACAGTATTCTAATTTTATTTTAACCTGATTATATATTTCATCATCAAAATTATTTTTATTAAAACGTTAAACCTATTATAATATTCACATATATAATGCTTTCTTTGTAACATTTAAATGTAAATAAATAGTCAGAAATATAAATTTATATTCAATAAATTTAATTTGTTTCGGCAAATAAATTTGCACTTTGAAAACGTGGATCAAAAATAATATTACTTTATTATTTAAGAAAAATAAAAATTTATAGCTGTTAGAAATAAAGTACAATTAATATATAAAATGATTATGATAGAAGTGTTTATAGTTATGAAAAATCACAAATTTAATATAACTATCAAAATTTTTTACTGAACTTTTTAAAAAGTAATATTTACACAAATATGATCACAGAAAACACAAATATGATTTACAAAGAATACACAAACATGAAATTAAAATTTCTAAAAAAAATATAAAACAAAAATATATCCGCCCTTTGAAGGGCGGATCAAAATCTAGTTTGCGGTTTAAACTTCCAACTACAAGTAACGCAATGTTAACTAAAAGTGACTTATTATGTTGTTAATGTCTTCTTATCAACAACCGTCTCTCTCTTATTGGCCATAAAAGAACAAAAAAGTAATCAGTGTATATTTATGTCGGCAGAAACCTACAACAGGAGGAGGATCAATATTAGTTCCAATATACAAAGTAAAGCTCATACAGCTAATCAATATCTCCAATCGTAATAACCATTTCCTATTTCCAGATATTTCTTCATTGTGCGTCTAGTCTTAGATTATTAATCACGTCGTTATTATCAACACTGGTACTTTGAGCGAAGAGAAAGATCTGGTTCGATTTCGTAATCCGGAAAATACTATAGGTGGGATGCGATATTACTACATCACCTCCAAATATACAGTTTTGGGGACCATATAGCTCACACTCAAAGTATACTTTATAACATATATTTGTAGGTCGGCGATGTATTTTCTTAACTGGTTAATCTGTGTTTTAGAAAATATCTGTTTTCTTCTTTCTCAAAAAAGAAAATATCAATTTTCAAAAAAAGAAAAGAAAATATCTGTTTTCTTTTTACCTACTTCTGATTGTGACCATGAGAAAAAAAAACAGGTTGGTCCGTTATAATAGGAACATAAACATTATAAATAATTCAAGTAACAAATGAATAAACAAAAGCATATATTTTGCTAATTTTTTATTCTTAAAAATATTATGATAACAGGTTAAATTCCAGGCGAATATAGTATAGACAAATTAATTTTATGTTCTATTATTTATTTACATCTATTTACATATTTAGAAACTATGTTATTTTTATAATAATTATATAACATAATAATTGAAAAGTTAGTAACTATTACATATATAATCAGACTAGATCACATCAGCGAAAACAATATTTTATTTATTTACAATACTTTATATTGTAAAAATAAAAGAATCACTTTTGTTTTTGTTTTGATTGAATGTTAAATTTAATTCAAAAGAAAAAGACATTTTTACATCAGTTATGTCCTTTTTCTATCGATAGAAATTCAAAACTTTTAAAACTTCTCCTATTTGAATTAAAGCCACTTTTGTTTACTTTATATGGTATATAATTATGACACTAACACACACATATATATAATATACCTTTTTAATATTTAATACTAGTTTTATACTAATATGATTTTATGATAATCAGTATTTTATTAATAACAAAACATTTAGAAACATCGTTCACAAATTTTCAATTGTGACTTTTAGCAATTTTAATAATTTATAATTATTAAGAAATTAAAAATGTTGTAACATTTAATTATATGAATATTATGATTATTTTGTTTTTAATGATATAAAATTAACTGATGACAAAAAAATAGATATAAAATTAACAAAATCATAATATATATATATATATATATATATGATCAAATTTTTATTATTGAATACTACTAACATATTTATTTTAAATCACATTAAATGATTTTATGCAAATATTTTAAATCAAATATTTAGTTTAATATATTTTTGTATGTGGTGTTTTTCCGTCTTCTATATAGTCGATTTTATCAGGTTTATTTTGTTTTCGATTCAGGTTTACAGGGTATGATGTGTTTGCAATAGTTTTTGAGTTATTTTCTACATTTTCATTTCATTTAATTTATAATTTCAATTTCATAAAATCACACTAGAACGAAAAAGAATCGTGACAAAGCATTTTCTTTTCATTTTTTAAATTGGTCCTTATTTTACTCGATTTTATTTAGTTTTTGGGTTTAACTAAGTAAACTTGATTAAGATCTGAAACCTGAAGTTATATTGGGTTCAACTGATTTTTTTTTAGATATTACTAAAATCTAAACCGGTCTTTTTAATATCTGAACGAATCTCAAAATTCGTAAACTCAAAAAATCAAAATACAATTGAACCTAAACTGAAATCCAAGTGATCCCCTGAATATCCGGACGAATATAGTATACCCAAACTAATATTATGTAATATTATTTATTTTACATCCATTTAATAATAATTATATAGATTCATAATAATTGAAAAGTTAGCAACTATTACATATATAATCAAACTGGAGAATCACATCAATGATAACATATTTTTATTTATTTACAAAATATGATATTGTAAATTAATACAAGAATCACTTTTGTTTATTTTATATGGTACATAATTAAATTTTTGATATTAATATATATATATATACTTTTTAATCTGAAAATCAACTAAGGTGATGATTGTTTTACTAGTTTTTAGATTTTGGTTTCTAGTTTCTAGCTTTTAATTTTTGGTTTTTAAATTTTAGTTTTTATATTTTGGTTTTTGATTTTGCAGTAGCTTTTAGTTTTTTGAAAAACATGATTGGTTCTTTTAGATTTTGGTTTTAACTTTTGGGTTTTCCAATAAAGTTAATAAAATAAGAATATTAATAAATATTAATTTTAAAATAATAAAAAATACTGTCATCAAAACACATCAAATATATTTTTTACAGAATTTATTTTTTATACAATATAAATACAAAAAACTATTGTAATTCCTACATAGATATATAGATTTGATAATAAATATATTTATGCCATACATATATTTTAAAATAAAAATAAAAATAATTCTTTGTGTAGACATAATTTTTTATGAGAGTATATTTTTATATTCTATTTAACTATTTTATTATATAAAGTTAAGAGCTAATTTTTGGTTCTAGGGAAAAACTTAAAGAATTTAGATTTTGGTTTTAAAGAAAAACGATTACCAATAAAGCATATAAAAATTATATAAAAGTAAATTTAAATAACTTATTTTATTTTATTGACAAGTTTAAAAATGTTTGTAATAGAAAGTGTTTTTATTATCATATTAATAAACAAAGGCTTTTACTGTAGCTGATTTTTTAAAAGTAATTATTGTTTTTATCTTGTTCCATGGATTAATGCATAAATAGTAAAGGATTATTTAAAAAAAATTGAAAACTGACGTTGGATTTGAACAGAAACCACAGAAACTTAGATTTTGGTTTTTCTTCAGAAAATACAGTTATTTGAAAAAACTAGTTTCCCTAGATTTTAGGGAATCATTTTTTTCAAAATCTTGATTGGCAATAAAATGGTTTTTCAAAAGCAAAAACCAGAAACTATTTCGAAAACTGAAAACTATCAAGCTCTAAATGAAGCTTTCTTTTATATGGTTTTATGATAATTGGTATTTTATTAATAACGAAAAATTTAAACATCAAAATTTTCAATTATGATTTTAACAGATTTAATAATTTATAATTATTAAAAATTTAAATATAAAATATAAAAAAATTTCCAATATATTATTATATGATTTATATGATTATTTTGTTATTTTAATAATATAAAATTTTAAAAATCATAAAAATACAAAATTTTATCAAATCTTTATTATTCAATGTTGCTAACATATTTAAATAACATTAAATATGTTAAAAACAATTTTGTTTTTAAATATATTTTGGTTTAATAACATTAAATATGAATAATTGATTCAAATAATTAGTTTAATATATTTTGGTATGTGGTGCTTTTCCTTTTTCTATATTGTCGAGTTTATCGGATTCTTTATATTTTGGTTCATGTTTACTAGATATGATGTGTTTGCAATAGTTTTTGAGTTATGTTCTCTATTTTCATTTTATTTAATTTCAGATAATCACACTGGAACAAAAAAGAATCGTGATAAAGCATTTCTCATTTAATTTTTTTAAAATATTTAGGTTTTTGTTTTACTAGATCTTTATTATATTTTAGAGTTTAGTTAAATAAGCCTGATTAAAATATGAAACCGAAACTATATCGGGTTCAACTGATTTATTGGAAGCCTTGCTAAATACGAACCAACCTCAATCCGGTTAAGCTTGAACCGAATCCAAATTATTTTTTTACAATATCCGAACGGAACTCAAAATTGATAAACTTTGAAAATTTAAAATTCAATTGAACCTAAACTGAAACCCAAGTGGTCCCCGCGAGTACCCAACCTTAGGTATGCTTACAATGGATTGAAATTTGATAGTAAACTCAGAAGAAATATGCAACATGGGGACACAATTTTGAAAATTTAAGTTTGGGTGCATAAGTAGGTAGATTTATCTGAGGCTTAAGAAATGACAAACAAATAAACTAAGCTACACCTTCATTAATGATATTTAACAGACAAAAAATGGAAGAGCAGATACAGCCTAGAAAATGGGAGTCTGAGGAAATTTTATTAACAAGTAAATCAAATAAGAAACACAACTTCAAGCATTGGATGCTTTTTTCTGTAATTCAAAACATCAATATTTATGCAAGTATTGGCCAACAAAAAGAATCGACCGACATAAAATAATATTTCCTATAGCAATATCTCCTTAAAAATTATTCGGATAACAACTATATTAATTAGTGAGGTTAATATAAAGGAAAATAACACTTTGCCAAACCAAAACGCAAGAGACCATAAGAAAGAGACTCATCTTTACTTTTCCATCCCAAATACTTTATAGTTTCAACTAAATTTGATTAGAAAGTATAGAATAAAGCACAATCCACACATCAAATCATTAGCAATAAAATAATAAATCCATTACACAAGCATATGCTTTAAGCCTTTAGTCCAAGAGAACAATTTGGATTAAATAAAGTAATTTTTTAGAAAGCAACAAGCAATATTTTGTGTATGCCGGCTTAAATAAAAATTCTTCTGGGAACTATAAACTTTATGAGAAAAAGAAAAGATTCTATGAATTATTTTCTTTTTGAAAATCATTACTTTTGAGTCTCAATTACAACTTATTATTTGTAAACCAGGGCCCAAATGTGCCAAAGCCCACCAATATATATAGGCCCAAAGCCTCGATCAAAAGAAAAAAAGTATATAGGCCCAAAGCCTAGCTCCCGAAGGATGTTAGTTGCTCCATTAAGTTGCAATAACTAGAAAGTGTCTATCAGTCTTTGTAGTGATCAAGGAACTGAAACAGAATCTTCTTCCCGCAAGTTCCAGATGGGAACATTAACACAGACAAAACATGAATAGTTTTACATATTGAAATAAGCAAAACAAAATGAGAATCAAAAAGAGAAGCAAAGGAAACAATGAGAATAAGAAAGTGTTGATAAATGATCATCATTCATCGTCTGAGTACTCAAACTTAACT
Source organism: Raphanus sativus (assembly GCF_000801105.2). NCBI lineage: Eukaryota > Viridiplantae > Streptophyta > Magnoliopsida > Brassicales > Brassicaceae > Raphanus > Raphanus sativus. The sequence goes on along the minus strand of NC_079512.1, from coordinate 22,279,178 downwards.
GAATGTGATTGAAGATCAATCTCTCCTCCTCTGTAGCTTCCTCTTTTCTTCTTCGTCTTCTCATGTCGGAAACCCCTTTAACAAAACAAAAAGCAAAAAAATCAGAGACTTCAAGACATGAAGCCTAAACCAAAGCTAAACACCCACTCTGAACCAAACAGAGTGTCCAAAAGGATGAGAAGGTTTACCTTCCTCTGACTTGCCCTAGAACCTCTTGAGCTTTAGCACCATAGCCCGAATCAGCACCACCCTATATACAACACAAAGAAGTAAACTTCAATAGTCATTTGTAAAACAAAGATTGTTATTGAAGAGAGAAATGGAGAGTATATAGAACCTTGGCCCAATAAGAGTTGTCTTTAAGCCTATCGTCAGTGAACACAACTTCCTCAACGTTCACTCTCTGAAACGGTTTCTTCGGCTGTAAATCAAACACGCATCAGTACTACAAGAATCACCTTAATCTCAAAAGATGATGCAAAACGCAAGTTACCTCTTTAGAGTCAGAAAGCCCCTTTCCAGACTTCTTATTAGTTGATTTTGTTTCAACGTTACCGTTCTCCTCAACATCAGTTTGCTTAACAGGTGTTTCTTGAACATCCATATCTTCCTTCTTCCTACGTTTAGAGTCCTCATCATCATCATCTGTCTGTTCTTTTGTCTCTTCTTCAGGCTCTGATCTTTTTCTCTTCTTGGAAACTCTCTCCTCATCACCCAAAGTCTCAGACTCGGCAGCTTTCGACTTGGTCTTCTTCTTCTTCTTTTTCTCTTTCTCTTTCACTCCATCTTCGACCTCACCATCAGTCTCTTTGACCTTCTCCTCCTTAGCTACCTCCACTTTCGGTTCCTTCTTGTTCTTCTTCTTCTCTTTAATCCCATCTCCAATCTCACCATCAGTCTCTTTAACCTTCTCCTCCTTAGTTACCTCCACCTTCTTCTTCTTTTTCTCCTTCTTTACTTCCTCTGCAGCTTCTTTCTTCTGATCATCAGATGCATTCTTCTCCACTTCATCTTTCTCCTCCACAGCTTCTAGATTGCTACATTACACAGAACAAGAAAAAGACAAAAAAAAAAGCCAGATTGATAGACGTTCCAACATGAACCAACACAACTTATATCTTCTTAGCATGTAATAAAATTCGAAAGGGAACATAACAACTTGTTAAGGTTATGTAATAAGCGGACAAAAAGCCCACCTCGTGTTCAAAAACACACCGTAAACTTCCTCTAGATCCGGTAATGCACTATCCAATTCCTTCTTCTGAAACAAGTAAACAAAAAGAACAGCATTCACATCAACAAAAAAATACATCTTTCTGAGCAAGTTTCGGTCTTTTTCTCGGAAAATTGATTTGTGCAATCAAACCTCGATTTCGGCTTCGGAGAGCAGTTTCTTGAAGCACTTAGAAAACCCACATCGGTCCAAGTACTGAGCTATCGAACGGAGAAGGAGAGACTTCTGCTCCGATTTCAAGCTCAAGGCTTTGCTCTCTTTCCCCATAATAACCGGTCTAGAGATCAACACTTGGCGAGGCGTGAGAGCTAAGAGGGCTGGGTTTATGTTGTTTCGAGAAGGCTCCGTTGCTAGGGTTTTGGGCATATGTGTGTATATGAAGCTCGTGAGCTTTGGAGAAAATCTGGTGAAGACAAAGGTTTTAGGTGAAATTAGGGTTTTTTTTCTCAATTATTTTTTTTATTAAAAACATCGGAGCTTCGAACCGAACATACAGTTCCGGTTCGGTTATTAAGTAATTTCAGTTTATTCGGTTATGTTTTCTAAATAGAATAACGATATGGGCTGAACTTTTAATATTACTAAAAGCCTGCTTTGGCATGTGGGTTAAAACTTGTTGGTTGTTGGGTTTAGACGCAGACAAGGTTTTGCGACAACATTTCCGAAAACCTCCTTGAAACTCTCAAATATAGAAGCCATATGCTGCTTATTAGTCTATGAAGATAATTAAATAGAGAGCCTTGAGATCTCTGAACAAAAATCCCCTTGATGAAGCAAAGTATCACGGAGCTCACTCTTATTACCATCCATGGTAACAACTGCTGAAGAGGAGTGCTCTGTGGGGTGTAAAATTTGATTAAAATCCCCACCAATAACCCACACAACCTTGAATTTGAATCTAGAGATAGCACACTACTTGTGTTAACTAGATCAACTCAAGTATATATTTTGTCAATCTTGTTTTCTCTTATTGTGATTTGTACATTCCACGCGATTAAAACTATCTGGAGTACTGGTCCAAAAACTTATAGAATTAAGATCATGCCGTTCGACATTCATACTATCAAATTTAGGTGTTTAATATAGATAAGTGATGATTAAAGATGATGAATAAATGGAATATGCAAAGATGAAAATGAAGAAGAGATAGATTAGAAATTTAGAATGTGCATATGTAATGAGTTGTGTATGATTGATTTGGTGAAATTTTATGAAATCTTATTAGTGAAGTTACCTGAAGTTGCTAGTTTACAAAAAAAAGAGTTACCGAAAGATTATTGAATTCTCAGCACTAATCATTTTTTTGCAATATTTGAGTTGATCTAGGTAAATAGTAGACCGGAATAAAATAACTAATAAATATCTGTGAAAAGAATAAACATATTCTCAGCACTAGTCAATGGTATATTCTCAGCACTAGTCAATGGTTGGTTCAACAGGTACTTGCATGCAAAATTATTTTGTATTTATTGTCTAGAGTAAAGCGCATTGCACGATCGTAGGCACTAGAAAAGAAAATATTTTGAGAGAATTGATTACACCAAACTTGAGTTTCAACATTACATTTCAAGAGAACCATTAGGTCCAATAAGTATAATATAAATTTTGAAGTGACTCAAGAAGACTACAAAAGAGAAGTATGAACATCATATCAAGAGAGTGAATCTAATGCTGAAACATCAATGTCGGTTTACATAACACAGATACATACGAAAGCCACAGACAAAATGCCCCCTTGATTGAAACGCTAATTATTTAACTTTAGTTCTAAGAACAAAAGGAAATCAAATAAATAGCGAAGCTACAATAGTTATTTTTGATGATACAAAACGAGACGACGGTCGCAAGAAGAACAAAGGTACTTTCTCTTGATGTTGAAACAGAGAGGAACGAAACAAAACATCCATTTTCTTTCGACATCAATCATTTGCACTTTACCTCCACAATACGGACACGATCCAGGTGCTTGCTGTCTCCCTAACTCTGTCTCTTCCTTTCCGCATAAACAAACTAGACGCGCTGTTTTTCTCAAATTTGATTCTTCTCTTATTGTTTTCATGGTAGGTTTAAATTCTTGTACAAAATTTTGGTTGATTAGAGAAATCTCTGGGCTTTTCAGGAAAAAAATCAACTACTTATTGGGATAAACTGTTTTTTTTTTTGTCTCACTGCTTCTGAGAAGCTTCCTATGCAGAATTTTGATTGGTGCATGAACATGACTTTATAGAGAAAAGAGGAAAAAAACGGCTTAGCTTATTTAGCCGTTTCATCACTTTACTACTGGTTTACAAAGATACATTTGCTGACTCAGTTTATATGTCAGATAGGGTCATCTAATCTATTAAAAAGGAGTACAAAATTAGATTAACTTTTTATTTTTTCACTAGAATTACGTTGCCTTGCCACTGAGATATTAAATAAAATTATATTTAAGAATGATTGTTTTTTCCTAATTTAAATAATAGATTTAAAAAATTTAATATATTTTCCTAATTTAAATAATAGATTTTTTTAAAAAATCTTAACCAAAATAGATTTTCTAATATATTTTGTATTAACATATTAAATATTTTAATATTTATTAGTAGTAAATAATAAAATAAAATATCACGCATCATAATCAATTTATATAATATATAAATAAAATATAAAATAATTTATTATATATTATTAGCATAATGCTTTCATAATATAAATTCAATTAGTTATAAATATAAAAATTGTTTATATGATACACTGTGATATAATAGACGATTAAATCACAAAATATAATTATTTTAATAAATAAAATTCTTATGTCTTAAAATGTTATATTAACAATTATGTAATATATTTTAATTATAAATATATATATATATATATATATATATATATATATATATTATAAAATGGTATATATATTATACCATTAGTACAAGAAAAAAGTAAAGTGAAAGAAAATATTTATACAGTCACGGGTCAAGCTCTAAAAATAAACAAAAATAACGCAAGATTATTTTTTTTAACAAATTTATTTTAATAGAAATTATAGTTCCAAATATGTTTATATATTTTATGTATTTATAAATTGTCTTTTTTTGTTTTTATGGGATGATAAGATTTTTGAATTAAAGAATTTATGACTCTCTTTATATTATTTTAATTAGAAAATTTAAAATTTATATCATAATATTTTATTGAAATTTAGTTTTAATTTTTATTATAACTGTAAAAATTATTTTCCAATCTAAATTTATATTTAAGTATTAAAAATACATCATTTAATATTAAAAAAAAAACTAAAAACATAAAATAAATACCCGTCCGGTCGGGCGGATCAAAATCTAATTTATTTTTAAAGCAAAGTAATAAATAAATTGATTATAATATGAAATATGCTTTATTCTTGGTATGTAATTTATTGTATCTTTGAGTGATTTAGATTTCATCGAATGCGTACAAATTCCAAGTTTCCAAGTTCGAGTAGATCTTTCGGTTTATTCTTTTGTTCCTTTGTTTATTACTTTTATATATAAAATTTCCATTATAATGTGGGGTCTGACTGGTGTTACTCGTTTTTCTTCTTCGTATGTAATGTAAACACTTATTAAAATGTGCTTTTGAATGTTGCTAAACCACTCATTAGTGTGGAAAATAATGCGATTACTTACGTGGGAAAAAACATTTACGATAAAAAAGACAGTTTGAGAAGAAGCCCAATGGGCCTAATCAATCCGCCATTTGCGACTTGGAACCCGCCAAAACGCAACCGTTTTTCGAAAGTGGAACAGATTCATCGATCTTCATCCCTCCCTCCCTCCGACTCTATCGAACAGTGGCGAAGAAGAACGAAGAGAGAATGAGCTCTGCAACAGTAAACAGAAACTGGAAGCACACAGTCCTCTACCTAACCCTAATCATATCTCTGATCTACTCCATCGAAACCTTAATCTCGCACAAGCTACACATCAACCACACCAATATCCGTCTCAAAAGGTCTCCGAATCTCCCTCTACGCTTCCGCGACGATGGAACCTTCAAAATCCTCCAGGTAGGTTACGATCAATCAGCTTATTTGCGTTCGATTTCGTTTTGATCGACATTGCTGTAGGTCGCGGATATGCATTACGGGATGGGGAGCATCACTCGATGCAGAGATGTGGTGGCTGCTGAATTCGATTACTGCTCCGATCTCAACACCACTCGGTTCCTTCGTAGGATGATCCAAGCTGAGAAACCCGATTTGATCGCGTTTACTGGTACAAAACTGAACTTACTAAATCTGTTCTTAAGGATCTCCACATATAGTAAGAAGCTTTGGTTATATTATTGCGTTATGAATCTTGAATCAGTGAACAGTTTGTGTTCGATTCTCTGTTGCTTAATGAATTAGGGGATAATATATTTGGATCAAGCACTACAGATGCAGCTGAATCTCTTCTTGAAGCAATCGGTCCAGCCATTGAATATGGAATCCCATGGGCTGCCGTTTTAGGAAACCATGACCAGGAATCCACTTTGAACCGTCTAGAGTTGATGACTTTCCTCTCCCTTATGGATTTTTCTGTCTCTCAGATCAATCCACCGGTTGGAGGAGATGGCGAATTGAGATTGATCGATGGCTTTGGGAATTACCAACTTAGAGTACACGGCGCACCTGGTTCCGTGTTGTCGAATAGCACCGTCTTTGACCTCTTCTTTCTTGACAGTGGAGATAGAGAGACTTTCCAAGGTAGGCGAACATATGGATGGATCAAGGATTCTCAACTTCGTTGGCTTCAAGATACTTCTAAACAGGTAAATAGCCTTGCCGTTTCTTATTACATCTGACGAAATATCATTTATTCAGATATTTTTTTGGCCCTGCGGGTTTGAACCGAACTGATATTTTTGGTTTTCGGTTCAGTTCCGTTTTGAAATCATGTTCGGGAAGCTTTTGAAAATACTTCTGTTCGGTCTCAGTTAGTTCGGTTTAAAAAAAAAACAAAAATCAAATTAACTGAATTATCCAAATATAACCAAAATATTTGAAATAACCAAACCAAACTAATAGCCAAATTTAAAATTAAAAACTAACCAAACCGAAACCACGTTTTTCTTGGTTCAATCCGGTGAGATTGTGGCGAACTGAAACCGAGAAAAACTGACCGGGATAACTGAAAAAAAAAACTGAATCCGCAGACCATCTTTTTATATGAATTCACACTGGTACTGAGATTCATTGACCTCTAAAAAGACTCACTGACTAAACAGGGTCATAACCAAAGCATTGCCGGTAATCATCATCCAGCGTTAGCATTCTTCCACATCCCAATCTTGGAAGTTCGTGATCTGTGGTACACACCCTTTATTGGCCAGTTTCAAGAGGGTGTGGCATGCTCCATCGTTCAATCAGGAGTCTTAAAGACCTTTTTGTCCATGGGAAATGTAAAAGCCGCTTTCATAGGACACGACCATGTCAACGACTTCTGTGGAAATCTAAAAGGAGTATGGTTTTGTTACGGTGGAGGGTTTGGATACCATGCTTATGGAAGACCAAATTGGCACAGAAGAGCTAGAGTAATTGAGGCTGAGCTCGGAAAAGGGAGAGATACATGGACAGGTGTCGAACTTATCAGAACGTGGAAACGTCTTGACGATGAAGACTTGAGCAAGATAGACGAACAAGTCCTTTGGGAAGCTTCCTATACTTCGTACGTTAAGTGACCAATGGAAAAGCGAATAAGGTACGTTCGTTATTTCATGATTGCCCATCTTTTGGTAGTTAAAACGTTTTTCAGATGGGCACAACATGAGATCCTATCTTTTGCTAGGACCACTTGTGTCGAAAACATGTGAAACGAAACACCGAAACTTCACTTGTGATTCTTTGAAATGGCTCTTTAGTTGTCCTTGTTTTAGTGTGATCTCTTTGACTATTATATTTATTTTTCAAGAATAAAATTATTTAGCATTCTTTAGAAATGGTATTAGTAATTTATTAGCTAATTAACATCATAAATTTTGATTTGTCGTGTAAAATCTATTTATAAATACGTTGTTTGTCAAATCACTTTTGTCATTTTGTTTCTGAGGGGACTGTAGATTTTGACAACAGGTCCCAGAACAGTTAGGACCCTATGATGTATAAAAAAGCCCTCGTGTCGAATATCATCCTAAATATTTTATTAATATAATTATGATAGCCTTTATTTTTCTTTTAAATTGAAAAAATATCTAGATCTGTACAGTAAGTAGATAACAAGTTAAAGTGTGTAACTGTGTATATTAACTGAAATCTACCGTTGTTGTCTCCCGAGACTTTGGTTCTCTGTCTCATTCTCACGCTCTCATTGGCCTTCTCTATATAAAGCTCACAGGTCGAGAGAGACAAGGAGACACACTACATAGACGATCATTCAGTTTGATTACAAAAGGAGATCTGTCGGAAAAATGGAGAATATCGACCAAGAATTCAACAATTACTGGGAGCACAACTCCTTCCTCCAAAACGAAGACTTCGAATACGACAGGTTCTTTCTTTTTCTTTTTCTTTCTGTCTCGTTTTCTTGCTCACTTTCTCGGGAACACTTGAGGTTTTGATTTTCGTTTTTTGTTTCCTCTTAAAGCTGGCCTTTGGAGGAAGCTATTTCTGGGTCGTGTGATTCGAGCTCGCCTGATGGGGCGGCTTCGTCACCGGCTTCTAAGAATATTGTATCGGAGAGAAACCGAAGACAGAAACTTAACCAGAGACTCTTCGCTCTTCGATCAGTTGTTCCTAATATCACTAAGGTTCTTTTTAATATAATTTTCATCTCCTGGCTGTTTCTAGTTCCAGCAGGATTCAAGCTCATTACGGATTCTGTTTTATTTTTCTTGTCTCATAGATGGATAAAGCATCAATAATCAAAGATGCTATTAGTTACATACAAGGGTTACAATATGAAGAAGCCAAGCTCGAAGCCGAGATCAGAGAACTTGAATCTACACCCAAGAGTAGTTTGAGTTTCAGTAAAGATTTTGATCGTGATTTACTGGTTCCTGTCACGTCCAAGAAGATGAAACAGCTTGATTCTGGTTCTTCCCGTTCTCTCATCGAAGTTATCGAAGTAAGTTTTTTTTTTCCGGTTACTAGTTAATCAAAACAAATTTAAGTAAAGAATTTCCATTAAATAATTGTGGGTGATTGAAGCTGAAGGTAACATCCATGGGAGATAGGGTAATGGTGGTGAATGTAACATGTAATAAGAGGACAGACACAATGGTGAAACTGTGTGAAGTCTTTGAGTCATTGAATCTCAAAATCCTCACTTCCAATCTCAACTCTTTCTCTGGGATGATCTTCTACACTCTCTTTATTGAGGTCAGTATCTTTCTTCTCTCTCTCTCTCTCTCTCTCTCTCTCTCTCTCTCTCTCTCTCTCTCTCTCTCTCTCTCTCTCTCTCTCTCTCTCCAATTTGCTCTTTAGTTTGTTACTACTCCCTCCGTTTCATATTAAGTGTCGTTTTAGAGAATTTTTTTCGTTGCAAAATAAGTGTCGTTTTAGAGTTTCAATGCAAAATTTATTTACTTTATTCTCCATTCTATTTTTTTATTGGTTGAATTGTATCGGTAATGATGTTTTTATATTGAAAATATGCAAAATTAAATGTTTTCTTAATCCGTGTGCACAAATCTAAAACGACACTTATAGTGAAACAGAGGGAGTATTAAAGAATCAATGATTAAAATTAATCAAGATGTGGATAGTAAACTTTTCAAAAAAAGTAAAAGGAAGCATTTAGATATATATAAATATTAGTAATAACTTTAGTTCACTTTTCTTAAAGTCCCCATCATCCAATGCTAATTAGGTAAACTATACGATACCAGTAGCTTCTCTGGTGTCTCAAAATATTTCTTAAAAGTTAATATTAAGTATTAACAAAAGTAGAAACATTTTTTGTTTATTTTTGCAAATCTTTTAGCTTTTGATATATTTCCTAATTTGTGTAAACCGTGAATCGAGTTTTATACTAGATTGCAATCTCATCCAATTGTTTTTGAAGGATTTTCTATAGTTTAAGTCTCTATTCGTGCCAAATTATTTTAATACTAAATGTCTAAATTGGTCACGCTGGCAATGAGCCATTGTGTGATTACTATAGTTGTTTACCTGACAAAATAAATAAAATATATTTTCTAAAATGCAAGATATTTGATTTGATACTGATTTAGACATGGACCTTTCTAGTTGATTTAAAGCAAGATCTTATTAGAGTAATTTAATGATTAAATTAGAAGAAATTATTTGGGTTTGGTCGTCTGGAGTTATACTTTGCTTTTGTTGGACACTTTACTGTGTTGGCTGGCTATTTCATCAAGCATTTTTTACTTGATACCTTTGACAGAACAAAAGAAACTAAATACTTCTAATACCACTGTTAAAAGCGTCAAATTGAAAAAAAATATTAAAATATATGATTTTTTTGTTTATCAGTTTACAAACTACTAAAGATTTTATTTTCATAGTAGTTTTTTGTGAAAAAAAATGTTTGTGCTTCTTTTATGTATGGGTAAATACTAAATAGTGTTCCGGTTTGTAATGTTATAACGTAGATGGGTTCCGTATCGGAACCTTCCAGTCTGGACCAAACATTGATTGAGGTTCTTTTAGAATCACTTTTGGTCCCACATTTATTGGAGTTTGGTCCATTTGGCTGGTTAGGAAAATAAAATAGATTTTATCTGTGGTAAGCAGAATCTGATTGCTTCGTAATGCATATTGCTCATCGAATTAAATAACGATAGGATATCATGATAAAATATTAGCTATGAGTCTATATTGTCTGGACTCTGGAGTTATCAAATACCCCAATAGAGAAAAAAAACAAGGCAATAAATTATTGGATCTTAAGAGGTAAGATTTTGATTGCAATTGCCAATATAATAATGGGGCCTGTCTCTTCTTTGCCTCGTGTCTTCGTTTGGTTTTTCGATTTTGTAATGTCCTATTAAAGCATTGATGATATAGTTACTATTCTATATATAATTGCAACAGGCGGATGAAGAAGAACAAGAGGTGGTGAGACTAAAAATAGAAACAGGAATAGGAGCATATAATGAAACTCAAAGCCCCACTTGGAGCATCGACTCTCTGTACTAATCACTTCTTTTTTTGGTTTTTGATTTGTTATGTTATTTTTTACAAATTAATAATGTGTCTCAGTTTTCGTTTTGTTGTCCATCACAAAGACTTGTTTTTCGGTTTATATGATTTCTCTAATAACCCTACGCATTGATTTGGGGGATGGTGGTGAATGGTTAGTTGTCCTTATATAGATTGAAAAATGAAAAGGAGATTTGCTTCTTATTAATTAACAGATAGATAATGCAATTTTGATAGCGTAGGGTAAATGAGTAGGACCATTGAATCAATGATTTATTTACACTTTTGTCAACAAAAGAAAACAAAAGCATTTCACTAGGCCCACTCGTGATAAAAGTCAAGATAGGAAGCTCTTTAATGCTAATATTTAGTTTCAATGTTTTGGTGGACAAGTGTTGGTGGACTCCATTTTTCAAAGAGCCCAATAAAAACGATTGAAATCGAAAAGAAAACACTTCGATATGATTAACGCTAAAAGACTGGTTATGGCCACTGCAAAAGGAAATAATAAAGAAAAACTTAAAGAGTTGCACACAAATTTGACATAGCAGTATAGCACGAACCGCAAGCGGTTTACCAGTATTTGAGCAGCTCTCCGGCAACATAGTGGTAGCTAACTTTTTTTTCTTCTTCACAGGATTGCCTCTGCCTCTGCGTTCACACAAGTAATATTAGAGACATTAGCCTCACACTCACCATAGACATTTGCCTTACTAGTTTCGTTGGAAATTTGGCTTGATATGTGGGTTTTTCAGACAGATGATTGGGATCATGTCCATTAACATAGCTTGTACTTGATCCACTGGTTTACTAGCTGAATTACCTCGTCCTCGTCGGCAGACTCATTAATCTCCTCTGTTTCACCTCCGCTCGCCTCTGCGTCTCTGCAGTGGCTGCAGTGAGTTTGTAAAAGACCCTACCCTTGTATTAACATCTCCAGTATTGACCGTCCTCTACAACTCGTAATTGCCATTTTCGAAGAAGCTGATTTTTGGGTTTAAGCAGTACCACAAGAAGCTGCTAATACTGCTACCCTTGTATCATGTTAAAGTCTACTAAATCGAACAGAGATAAAATCATTGCAAGCTTTTTTATATTTAACTCTTTCCATTTCGTGAAAATTGTCATTTTGACATATTCATACCTACTCCCTCTGTTTCATAATAAGTGTCACTTTAACCTCCTTTTCTTGTTATACAAAGAGTGTCACTTTACAATTCCAATATAAATTATACTAACTTTCAGCTGAAAATTAATTGCAAACTGCATTGATTTTATAAATAATTTTATTTATCTAAAATACTACTCCCTCCGTTTCTTAAAGAGTGTCGTTGTGACATTTTTCACACATATTAAGAAAGTTGTTGAAATATATGTAAATTGTAATCAATTATACCACTTTGACCAATAGTATTTTAGATAAATAAAACTATTTATAAAATCAATGAAGTTTACAATTAATTTTTAGCTGAAAGTTAGTATAATTTACATTGGAATTATAAAGTGACACTCTTTGTGTAACAAGAAAATGAGCTAAGAGTGACACTTATTATGAAACAGAGGGAGTATTGGTCAAAGAGGTATAATTAATTACAATTTACATATATTTCAACAACTTTCTTAATCTGTGTGAAAAATATCACAACGACACTCTTTAAGAAACGGAGGGAGTATTAAAAATTACACATATTCAATCAATATTATTTGAAATAAATAAAATTATTTATAAAATTAATGCATTTGTAACTAAAATTATGTTGAAAATTGCATTAGAATTATAAAATGACAGTTTTTATGTACAAGAAAAAAAATTGACATATTTTAAAAATACATAGGGAATAGGAGATAATGAGAGGTTGAAATTATTATTTCGTTGGTAGACAAGGACTCATCAAAATGTGTTGACTCATTCTCCAGTAATTAAGTTAGATGAATTTCTTTATTTTTTTTTTTTGACAACAATGAACTACTCTAACGTGATTCCACCGATTCGGAAAGCCAAACCGGAGGTATCGAATCGACATATAACATAGCTGAAGGTGAACTCCTTGCCCCATGAGCAAGCTTGTCCGCCATTGTATTTTGCGCCCTTGGAATATGTCTGATCTTGAAATTAGGGAAGAAAGTCTTACTTCGGCGAATTTCCTCCATGTGCGTAGTAAATGCTGGCCATTCTTCGGGTGAGGACACCATCGTCACCAATTGAGAACAATCTGTAGCAAAAACCACATCTGAGAACTGCAGGGTCTTCATGCACTCCATTGCCCAAATCAGCGCTTCACATTCTGCATGTAAAGGAGATAGGCTACGTCGGAGATTCATTGCCCCCATCATTTTATAAAGATGAATTTCTTTATAAAATCACAATTTGTGATAAGTGAATTGATTCATATACTTGATTTGTAATATAATATTGACCCATCTTTACTATATAATTTATCCGTTTATTTTAATTATCGTTTTAGATTTGTACACAAATTAAAAAAATATTTAATTTTGTATATTTTATATATAAAATATCATTATCTATATACCCAATCACATTTTAACAAGAAAAATAGAATAACATATAAAAATTAATAAATTCTACATTGAAATTATAGATTGACATTTACTTTGAAACAAAAAAAAATTATTTTACAATGATAACTAAATTGAAGCAGAGAGTATTATGTATGATCTCTTTCAATTTCTGATGTGAAAGATTTTGTTTATAATATTAGTATCAAACTCTTCCACATACTTAGCCCTCGGTGTGTAAACGTCCTCACATAGGTTTGCTCCCTTTTCAAGCTGTCTTCTAACCAGTGTGAGCTAAGTTTATCTATATGGAAACACCAAGAAATCAAATTTGATGCACTTTCATAAATAAAAATTTCACTTGAAAATTTGTAAGTATCAAAAAATCTGAAAATAGTTTATTTTTAATAGGATCTCCAAAATTTCATGATCCGTACCAACAAATGCAATGGACCCTCCGATTTTAAGCAACTTTATCACATACTAAAAGCAACAAAGAAGAAGAGCATTTGAAAATGCGAAAGATTGATTTAACGTAGCTCACAAGTTAAGATGACAATTTCGTCACGACATAACATAATAATTTCGATAAAGAGCTCAGAATAAGTGTTTTAGTTACGGATCCAGGTTTGCCGATGATCTTAGCGACGGCCTTGGTAACATCCTTGAGGATGACGGAGCATGTGACGACCAGACGACGTCGACTGGTATGTTTATGAACAAATTCAGAGTGGGCGTCTTCTTTATTATTTTTGATCAGATCAAAGCTATGATTTCGATCCCGAAGCAGTGGCTTTCAGGTTGTGAAAGTTGAGACAACGATTGGTAAGCAAAGACTAAACTAGTCTAGTGTTATTTATTCAAATAGAACTGAATTTAACATGAACCAGTCAGAAGATAAGAGATAATGGACTTGTTAAAAATTAGGCCCATTTAATTTCGTACCCAAATGTAAAAAAAGTTAAAAAAAAATAGCATTATTACTAAACAATAAGTTATGTCAAAGTGCATCAACTTTGAACTCTTTCTTCTCCGTTACATTTCTGGAGGGGGACCAATAGAATTGTCTTTCACATTTTAAAATTTTATTTAATCAGCATGGAGAAATATGGAATATCATAACTCTTTCACCTTTGTCTTTCCATGGTTATGATAAGCTTTCCAGGATCCAAGATAAAGAGTAACATCATTGGTATAATTGTTTGCATTGAATAAGTAAAAATAAAACAAACAAAATTACAACATGTTATTACTTCTCTAATATTTATTTTCCGTTTAAAAAAACACTTCTAGTTAGTTAGTCATCTTGTTTGTTTGTTTTCTTTCTTTGGACCTAAAACGTTACAAAGTTCTATCATAAGTATGGAAGGTGCCGATGAAAGAGTTATGCCATTGTGTTCTTTACCCATGCTGGTTCAAAACAATAGGATTCGAAATTTAGCGATGCATAATTGCAACGGTCCCCTCCCCTTGTTTCAGAAAAAGAAAAAGAAAAATACTTCACTTGTTTGTAACTATTTTGGTTATTCTTGACTCTTGAGCCATGACAGAATAAATAAACATTTCTAAATTTATATTTACACATCTCACTTGGATCTTTTTTTTGAATGAATTCATATCTCTAGTTGTGTTTTCGTTTTACTTGCTTTTTAGTTTCTCACTTTAATTACTATATGAGACCCATATATTATATAGTTTAGCAAATTTCTAGCATGTCTATGTACATATATAATATATGATTAACTTAACGTTAAAAGACTGTAAACTTCGGTTCCACTTCATGTTTAGAGATCAGCCGCTCTACGACTTACATTCTCGATTTCAAAACCAGAATATCACGAGAATAATGAATATACACTTGAGAGATATAACTCTTTGTGCTAAATTATTATTATATAATATATTATGATAATATTATTTTCTTACTCTTATTTTGTATTTAAATAAGACAAAATATTATATAAGTTAGAATAAGGAATATATATTTATGTTTTTAATAAATCTGATTTCTATTCATATAATTTGAAATTCGTTATAAGAGATAAATATAGCTATAGTTTTTTGGTATAAAACCGAACCAAACCAAAAATCGATGGTATATAAACCGAACCAAACCAATTTAGATATAGTTCCAATTAGGCCTGAGATTTTTATCCATATCCATTTATCCGACCCAAAACCGACCCGAAATTGACCGGTTTGGTTTGGTTTGGGTAAGTCTAAATTTATCCGATGGATCAAATTATATTTAACCATGGATATCGGGTCGGTTCGGGTATTTACCCGAAATCCAATGGGTACCCGATATAAACCGAATTCTATGTAAAAACACATAAATATGTGTCTCATGAGGGTCGAACCCAGGTGTGAAAGCTGATATAACATCTGCAATACCACTGGACCACCATAACTTTATTGTATATTTTACATTTTACTTATATATCTCTATTTTGTTGTGTTATTATGTTTACATTGTAACCGCTGAGAGTCGAACCTAAGTTGTTTAGGGTCAAGTCTCAAGAGTAATACTACTAGATTAGCTCAACTTCTCTGTAATTATATACATATTAGTAGTATATATACGATATTCATTTATTTTCATAAAAAAATAAAAATACAATGAATAAAATAAAAAATATTTCAGATATTGAGTATGATTTTGGATAAAATTTAACCGAACCGAATGTTACCGGTTTTTTCCGGGTTATACATGGTTACTTTCATCAAAAATCCGAACCGACCCGGAACCGGTCGGTACCGAACCGAAACCAAACCGTAAGTCTTCCAAGTACTCATTGGATATAATTTCTAAATAACCGAAATATCCGGACCCGAACGGGTACTATCCGAAACCGAACCGAATATCCGAAATCCCAGGCCTAGTTCCAAACTTCCAATATAGTAGTTAATTTTCATAAACCAAAATACCAAAAAACAAACGAAGGTTAGATTAAACATGCCTAAAGTGTGAGGACAAAATTTTCGAAGACCCATTAAATATGGCCGAAATAACCACATGGTAAGATAATTGTAAAACAAGTAAATACAAAATAGTTTTGAATTTCTAAGACAATACTATAACATTTAGGGCTTCTGCATATCCGCTTCCTTCCGGATTGTTGATCAATCACAGTATGCAAATTTTTGCTTTGATTTCATTTTTTTTAGTGAGAGTGTGAATTAACAGTGAAAAGTAAAAAAAAATCAACATTTATATTTCATATAGTCATCTTGTTAATCACGTTATCTAAAACTATAATCCTATTGAAGTTCTCATAAATGACAAATTACAACTCAAGCACGTCTCATCTTACTTTATTAATAAGGTATTTACTTCAAAAGTAAACTTCTAAAAATTAACAAAAATAGAGTAAATTAAAATTTTCTCCACTATATAAATTTTCCAAAATAAAGATAAAGATGAACTGATATTTTCTCCAATGATTTACTTTATATGTGTTTGCCAAAAAAAACCAAGAAGTTTCCAATTTAATTTTAGTATTAGTTATTAATACATAACGCATTCATTTGCAAGTTTATTCATCTTATCCAACCATGAACAAAAGTAATTAATATTTAATATAAACTAAATATTATCATTGAATAAAATTATTATACATAACGTAAACAAATAACATTAGATTTATTAAGAAAAACTAAACATAAGTATATTTCCTACAAATGATCAACTAAATTAAATGTTCTGAAATGAGGAATGAGCATCTTTATTCTATATATTCTTCTAAATCAAATCAGAAGCTCTTTGAAATGGATATATTCATACTCTTAGATATCTACAGATAATTAAATAAAAATAGTAATATGAACTTTAAAATTAGTTGGATAATAGTAACACATAATTTATTTACTGAAATTTAGAGTAAGTTATAATTAAAAGAACAGTTTTCAATTTTAAAATATCATCTTGAAAAATGAAGAAATATATAGTATTTTAAAATTTAAGGTACAAATGTTCATTGATTTAAAATTTGAAGACAGAAAAACAGAAATATTGCTGAACCAAAATTTTCTACACAACAAAGCAAAAATGAAAAAAACGAAACACCCATGGGGTATATCTGAATATAAACAATATACTTTAATTTACTGCTGTTAAAATTGAATAGCTAATATGTTTTTCTCTACAAAACTTGTGTGAAAAGTAGTACGTAATTAGTAAAAGATTGAGGATGGGTCACATGTTGTCAGAAGAAAAGAATGTCATATAATAACAAAAATAACTTTGGAACAGGGCCACAACAAGGTTTATCCTGTTTTATTTTCCTTGAGGTTCTAATTCTCTCTCTAGTAAGATTTTTTTTTTGTCAATTGAATTCTGTCAAAACATTTCTAGTTTGGCTTGTTAGTTCTATTCCCGGTCAAAAAATCGATTTGAAGTTTTGTTCTAATTAATAAGTATGTGTGATTGGATATGAACCAATGGTGAGCATTAATCTAAAGATTCATGATGTGCATTAATTTTAAAGAAAGCACATGACAAAATCTGAGCAAATCTGAAAAAAATATGCTGACAAGTGACAAATTTGTATTGACTATCTAGTAAATTATAAGTGACGAGTGACGAATTCGTGTAGACATGTCATAAAATTTCATATTTTGGAACGATAAATTTTTTAAACTACGGAACAAGATATTCTACGGAATATTTTATCTTCGTCAAAATAATATGTCTGAAAATTTTATCCAGATATTTATAACGTCCACTATGCAAGGCTGGCCTGTGCTAAAGTATATGAAACAAGGGTTTTAGACACCAAATTTCATAAAAGAAATAGCGCATCAGTTACAAATAGTTTCTTTAGTATAGTGGTTGGCAGGTTTATACGTCTCCAAGAACTGTTGAGTTCAATTTCTTCCAAGAGCATTTTTTTGTAATTTTGATTTAGGCGTTCAGTTGTTCTGGACCGGCACTGCCACTATGATATCAAGAAATGGGGCGAAACCTATAAATAAAAATATCAAATTACCAATTAAAAAATATTGGATTCTGTAGCTTTTTCCCTAAAACTTCTACTGAGTCATGGCCAATGATAAATTCTAAAGAAAAATTATGCAAGTAAAAGAGGAATATCCAACTCCACGGAATGCTAGTCAATAATGGTATCTGTGAAATAATTATTTATTAATGGTAAATTTGAAAAATAATATCAAATTTGTGATAGAATTGAAATTTCTCCTATATAATTTAGAAAATTTATTCAAACATATAATTCTAACCCATACCTCTTTAATTAATACAATGCACGTTGATGTATATCTAAACTCAAACATTGTATCTCGTAAGTTATTTTGAATGTTTAGTTCTAATTATCAATTCCATATTACAAAATTCATTTTCATAATATATTTTTGCAATGTGTAGTGGAAGATATAGTGATACACTATTTACTTTATGAATGTTTTCTGATTGTTCAACCAATGTTTTATGATTGTTTCAACCATCCTCAATTTCATCAGTCCTTTTGGCAGTTTTGTAAATGTAATGTTTGCGCATTTTTCTTCACTTTTTCTGAAAGCTGAATAAATAAAATCTGACTATGTGTAAGAATTATCCAAAAATGCTAAAAATGAAAATGATTATCGATTTATGAGTATGAGTTAGATTTTTTTTCCTGGAACTGAGTATGAGTTAGATTTACGAAATTGAAAAACCAAATGCAAATTCGATAGTCACCAATTGAAAAAAAAACAAAAGGAGTAATATGAAATAGGTGTTGGGTGTTTTAAACCATCTTTCAAAAAAAGAGTAATTGGATGTTTTGTAAACGTGTGGTCATAAACTCATAATCTAATCTATTAAAACTGAAGTACAAATTTAGAATAACCCTTAAACTTGCACAATATTTACAATACAATGCCACTAGAATAATTAAAAAACTTACCTTTTATTATTCTTTGATTTTTCTGGTTATTAATGAATTTTTTAAATCTAATCTTACCTAAAAACATAGTAACAAGAAAGTCAAAATCAAATTGTCATCTTCTCTATTAAAACCTATAATAACTACGTGTATAGACAAATCATATAAACTGTATTTAATTAAATTTAAATATGTTTAGTTGGTTATTTTTTAAGAAATACAAAGGGTTTGTACATACGATAGAAATAATGGCATTGCCATTACAAACCAGGTCATTCTCTCCTTCAAAAAGTGGAAAGAAAATTCTCCAATTTTCAGTACCATCATCATAACATGACTTATACTTTATCACCTCTTCTTTGAATACAAACTATTAGAATATACCTTTGATCTTTTTTTTTGGGTCAAACCAGTTTTATCTTATTCATTTATACAAGTAATAAACACAAGTGGCAATCTATAAGTCAGTAACCTGAACCGGTTACGTATAAATCAAAATTTACATTTTTTACAATTTAAATATGTTTTTATCAATACCAAATATATAATATACAAAACGTAAAGTTTATGTCTAGACCGAACCAATATAAGATATATTTCATTTAACCATCCATTCAAATTATTATTTGTGGATTTACCAAAATATGGTATATGAAGAGAATATTCTAAAAGTAAAAATAATCCTATTATCCTATTTGATTCCGGTTCGATTTTGATGTATAAAAACTTAAAAATATTCAAATACTTATACAGTTAATTATATTATGATACATATAAAATATATATTAATAATCATGAAAATATCAATTTCTGAAAAATAGTAAAAAGTTAACACCCGCACGGGCGTGCGGGTCAAGCTCTAGTTAATGTTTAAATACAGTGTTATTTTGATAATATACGGATAACTCGTGGATATCATAGCTGTCTCTACATATACAACGGATATGTATATCCTAACATGATAAAGAAAATATATATAAAAGGTAGAAAATCTAATATCTAATCAGAAGTCATTGATCGTAATGAGGTAAACGTAGGTTTAGATTTCGCCACAAATTACTTCAAATAATACCAAAAAGGCTCCAATCATTTTCCCTCTCACATACACAATCCACTAGCCAACCACTTTCTCTCTCCACACTTTTTAGAAGGAAAATATTAATATAAACGTAATTATTATTTCTAAACACTATATTATAATTTTTAAGTATGGGAAAACTGTAAACGGTAAGCTTGCTTGTATATGAGGAAACTGTAGACTTCTAGTCATATTAGCCAATTAGCCATAGCTATATAACACACGTCAAATATTTATATGAAGCCCATTATTTTACTGTTGTTTATTTAATAGGAACCGAATGTAAATTTGAAGTTAAATCCGGTGAGCAATATGTTATATAAGCATTTTAGCAACAAAAAAAAAGTTATATAAGCAATCACGTACATACTTGGATTCAACCGAAAAAAATAGAATTATCATATATGCATACATTTTTTTTTGTAAACTATCATATATGCATACATGCTCAGAAAAAGTTATCATGATTCATGCATATATTTTTTTTTTGAAAAAAATAAAAATTCATGCATATATATTGAAACATCATCTGTTACAAATTATGGATAAGAATTGTCGATATAATTTCTTTGACACATTCTTTTGTCAACTCTGGACAAATAAATTATCGATGTAAGTAATCTGGGTACTTAATGAAAAATTAGTAAATTCGAAAACCTTAAACCAAAAATGGTCACAAATTTGTAAAGTCGGTTCTTAGAAACACGTGAAAACTTCTCCGACCAGGCGACAACAATCAGTTAAACAACCACGTCATCATAAAATCTAGTAAACCCAATGACATTAGGCCACGTCGATGGATAAGGTGACGTTTGTCTTGTGTTCTCTTTAAAACTAGTTTCATTGCACAATCATATGAAATTAGAAATTTTATTATTTCTCTTTGTTTAGCATTTTTGTTTCTTATTTATTAGATATTGGAGCAAAAACGTATTCAACTAACCGATAGATTAAATGTTTTATTGGGAAACAAATCACCAAAATTCATGAGCCGATTATTACTGTTTTAAAAGATTTGAGGAACTGGTATTTAGATAAGCTAAGCATTTGCAATGAGATTTTCCTTGTAAAAGTTTTCGTGTAAAAGTATAGAGAAAATTTATCCTGGGAGATTTTTCAAAAAAAAAAAAAAAATATCCTGGGAGTATTCATGGATAAGAAATATCGTAAAATTTTGGAAATACTAGATAACTAAATATACAAAAGTGAAAAAAAAAATCCAGCAGTAGAGACCCCATACAGTCCAGAACGGCCTATTGCGAGCTATCTTGTCCTTCTTCGCCAATCACCATATGCTCTCCCTTCACTCTCTCGTCTTCTTCTTCCACCACTCTCTTTCTCTCTCTCTGTTTCTCCACATCTCAGTGAGATTAATCTTCACAATTTTATTTACGGAGCGGAGAGCTCTTTGTTTGTTTTATTAAACTTTCATCAAAACCCTAATCTTCTCGTCTTATATAACTCGTGACTCTTGTTTCTCCTCCAATCTCTCCTCTCCCTCTGTACTAACCAATTGAGTTCCTTCTGTAAAACTTCACTCGTTGGCCAGTTTCTTCGGTTTTCACAAAAATCTCAGATTCCAATTGTTTTTTTCCCTTTTTTCTCTGCTTTTTTTTCTTTAGATGATGAACATTTATAAGAATCTTTCTTTCCTCTCCTCATTTACCTAAAGTTTTGACCCTTTTTCTTTCTCCAATTTTGTATTCACAGTTAAATATATAAAGGGTTCTTCTCTACAGAGGGTTTAGGTGTTTTATATAAATAAGTTTTTTTTTTAAAATTTCATTTCCCTCAATTTCATAAAACAAAAGAGGGACATAAACAGTGTACTTGCACCACTGGTTCTGATTCTCAACATCAGGCCAAGAAATGTCGGCTTGCTTAAGCAGCGGCGCCTCCGCCGCATACAGCTTCGAGTTAGAAAAAATAAAATCTCCACCGTCAAGCTCAACAACAACAACGAGAGCCACTTCCCCATCATCAACAATCACCGAATCTTCAAACTCAATCTCCACCCGGAAGCCAAGAACGCAGCGGAAACGACCGAACCAAAGCTACAACGAAGCCGCGGCTCTCCTCTCCACCGCTTACCCCAACATCTTCTTCTCTCCCTCCTCCACCAACCACTTGTACGCCAACAAGAAAACTCATCATCACTTCTATGGATTCGATGACGACGTCGACGACGACGCTGAGCTCCTCCTACCCTCCGAGCCGCCGGATTTTCTGTTTAATCCCATCCTTCAAGCCTATTCCGGTGTGAGTGTCAACGAATCGGAGGTGAGTCAGTTTGAATTCTCCGAGGAGTTCGAGTCGATTCTGGTAGAGGAAGTTGAAGAGGGAGGAGTGGATAGTATAATGGGGAAACTCGAACCGGGAATAAACCGGCGAGTTAACCGGTTTGATCATCATCAGATCATGAGAGGATTTAAATTCGCCGAAAACATCCCACTGGGACTTGTTGGACTGAGAACCGCTCTCAGAGACCACAACAACGACGCGAGGTTTCGCACCGTCGACTTCGATCGGATCTCGCCGCGTGTCCAATCCGTAACCGTCGATGGTGAGAAGACGGAGGAGGTTAAGAAGAGCAAGAAGAAGAAGAAGAAGAAAGTTGCGGCTGCGGTGTCATTGAAGACGGAATCGAGTAAAGAAGAAGAGACGGAGGAGAGATCGGGTCGTCCGATGTTGAAGCTCGACTACGACGGCGTTTTGGAAGCTTGGTCTGATAAAACGTTGCCGTTTGGGGAGGAGATTCTGGGCTCGGAAGCTACCGGAGCCGACGTCAACGTATGTGTCTTTCTTTCTCTGATTTCTTTCCTCTCTCTCGCTGTTGATTATTTGATTTTTTTTTCTATATTAGTTTTGGAATTAATTAATTAATTAATCGTAACTGATAAATTCGTAATTCTGTTACAACTACTAGTGTGATGCCAAGTGGAGGTTACAGTGTGGTGTCTGAAGGGAGTGTGTTTATGTTTTGTTTTTATGCTCTTAAATAATCGATAGTTAGTAGTAGTTTATTAGCGGGCACATTAGGATGAAATTATGTAAGTTTTTTTTTTTGAACATTAAAATTTATGTTAGTTTCTGACAAGAACTTATTAAAATTTTCTGAAAAAGTTCCTTTTCCGTACTTATGAAAATATGAATAATTAAACATTTGACTTTGGTAGATGGTCTTTTTGCTCCTTTTTATCATTTCAAAAGAAAAAAAACAGCTTTTTATCAATTGAGAAAAGGAGATTTCTTTTTATTTGTTGAAGTGGACTTTAGACATTGCACGTGAATGTTCACGTAGAAGATAAACGAAGAGGTTCAAAAAAATTTCTTTTTTTTTCAAAACTTGTTTCGTATATATCTGTCTTAGTTGTATACTCCTTTTAGCATAAAAGGATATATGTTAGTTTGTGAGGTTTACATAAGCCTCAGAAAACATAAATGAAAATGTGTCCATGTGAACTAATGTGGTGGAACATGGCTTTTGTGACAGGCCAGATTAGCTCAGATTGATTTGTTCGGAGACAGTGGAGTGCGAGAGGCAAGTGTTTTGAGGTACAAAGAGAAACGTCAAACTCGGCTTTTCTACAAGAAAATTAGATACCAAGTTCGAAAACTTAACGCAGATCAACGTCCTCGAGTGAAGGTATCTTCACCCACCTTACTCCGTGGCTAAAACATGTAGGTTTTACCATTCATGCATAATTTGTTTTAAATAGTTTTAGACCGGGTTCTTAACCAATTCATATAATTTATACTTTTAGTTACTAATCTTTTTAAAACTAACAAACATAACTAGAATCTGAATTTATTTAGTTAATATAACAATTATCATCTTAAACTAGAAAAAAATAATCTGTATAAATATATACATATTTAGTGGAAACAAACTAAATAGTAAATTTTAGATTGGGTCAAGGATAGACATTATATTTTTGATTACGACAATGAATCTAATATTAACGCTACCTTCGTTCTGTGGTTGATGATTGGATTGGAACAGGGACGATTCGTGCGAAGGTCCAGTGCAAGCCCTCCAAGTTGTCAAAGATAACAAGGAAAAAAGAGAGCCAAGATTCACTCCTTTTATATTTCTTCTTAGTTTTAAATTTATCTTCTTTTTTTTTTGAAATTTTGTCACCCTCATTTTGGTTCTTTGATTTATGGTCTGTGCCGTTTATAATGTAGGCTTTTCTTCCTTAATTAATTGAGAGAAAGTGAGGGATTAATAAAAGTTTTTTTTCTTTTGCATAATGAATGTGTTAAATTAAAATCATTGTATAAATAACCAATAGGTAACTTAGTGGTAATTTTCTGGAGGTTAGTGTGTGTATCTATATCCGAGAACTAAATTTTACTAATCGGTCAGTTTGAGTTTGAGTTTCGGACCAAGTGGTTAACATGGTGGGTTATAATAGGCGATCGATCCACTATGTAGCACTAAGTGTATTTACCCTGAAACTGACTGGACCAGCCGACAAGGTATATAATGTTGGTAACCGGTTTTACAAAAACTGACTGGATCAGCCGACAAAATTCGATATGAAGATTTTTATTATTGTTGTATTTTATTATGTTACATAGTCATATTATAGTGAAGAAGATTATTGTTTATTGTATAATTTTTGAATTAGTTTATTTGAGTCTTTATATATACACTGTTATGTAACTCTCTCTCTCTCTCTCTCTCTCTCTCTCTCTCTCTCTCTCTCTCTCTCTCTCTCTCTCTCTCTCTCTCTCTCTCTCTCTCTCTCTCTCTCTCTCTCTCAGGACTAGATATTGTACTAGGATCCAAAAAAACTGAACCAGAATTGACCCAAAAATACAGGTTTGGGTTTGGTCGGGGTCTAGAGCAAAGTACCTATGGAGTATTTTTTTTTGGAACCGCAAATCTTTGTCGAGTCCAAGTCTTACCCAAAATCTGATCAGGTATCCTAAGTACATGAAATATTTTGTGTATATTAGATATATTTAGATTGAGTTTTCGGTTATATTTTCTGATATAATTTCAAATTTTAAAAATATATTTTTGGTATTCAGTTAAAAATTTGGGTATTTGGTTTATAAGATCAGATTTTAGGTAAAATTTCAGGTATTTTTGGATATTTGAATATTTTGGTATTTATTTGAATTTTCATATATGTTTCTGTGTTGGGTAATGTTTTCAATTTTCAAGTATTTTATATTTTTCGGGTCTTAATTTTTCAAACCGAAGACCCATTTGTACCAAAATTACAGGTATTTGAATTATGGACTGAATCCGAAAGAAACCAATTCAAAACCAAACCAAAAAATTTCAAAACTTAATTAGGTCCAAATATTTATGACCCTAAATGAACCGATCGGTATCTTACCCAAAGATCTGATGCCCATGCTCTCTCTCTCTCTCTCTCTCTAAGCTGGCATGAATACTTGAATAGGGATTCGTGGAACGAAGAAAAGTTTTGATCGATCCGACGGTTCCTTACCCCAAACCACTTGTTTCATGCAGGGGTGGACCTAGGCACGGATCATCAGATATCTGTGTTTTTGAAGATATTTGTGATTTGCTTAGAATGTTATGGATATTTAATTTTCCGATTTGCTTTGCTTCGGAAAAATAGGGATATTCGGAAAAACGGATATCCGAAAATAAATAGATATTTGCGGATACTTACGGATATCTCATTTGTTTTGATTAATACAAATAATCTTAAAAATTCGATACAAATTTGTTTTGTAAAATATTTTTTTTGCATGATATAAAAGATAAAAATTAAAGATATAGTAAATTTACATATTTTGTAAATTTTTAAACTTAAGTTAACAATTATAATAACACAAAACTTAAGAAAAAAATTATAATTTTCATAAATGTCTTGTTTTTCTTTTGTGTAATACTTTTATATAAGTAATAATGTGAATAGAATCTGTCAAATCATATGTTAGAATAATAATTATATAATTTTATACATTTAAGACTTTAAATATAATCAAAATATACATGTATTTATATATTGACGGATCGGATCGGATATTCGTTTTCAAAATTTTAATATTTGTGATTTGCTTCGATTTTAACGGATATTGAATTTTAGTATTTGCTTTGCTTCGGAAATTTATGGATATTCAAAATTTTTGGATCAAATAGCAACGGATAACGAATCAAATCAAATTTCACTGATAAAATGCCCAGCCCTATCTACCGGCTTGAACAGGTGTGTGACTTGTGCCACAGGCTCAATAATATAAAGCTGTTTTGATTTTTTTTTTCCCAAATTGAAATTATATAACAAGAGGTCCAAAGCCCCAAAGCACAGGGACAAGCCCATTACAGACAGACCAACAAAGCCAAAAAATACAACTGGCCCAAAAAACAACAAAACCCTACACTGACCCGAAGGCCCAGTAACACTAACCCAACAAACCCGACCGACCTCACTCCACGCGTTTGCATCCTCACCACCCAGGAGCCACGCGTCATGCCCACAATGCCTCAACCGTCACCACGCTGCCTCACCGACAGTCGCGACCGGAACTCGAGTCGTCGGGACCACCGGAAGTAAGAATAATAGGTCGCCGGGATCTGTAGCCACTACCTCGCAGACTTCGCTTGATCTGGTTCACGGAGATCTTCCATGGGCCACACCCTAGATCTCGTCCACCGCCATCGAAACCACCAGCTTCTTCTTCTTCGCCCTCTCTTCCACACGGCCGTGAGCTCAACCAGAAGCGAGACTCCACCAACCGAAACAACACAGCAGCAAAAACGGAAGCATCTAATTACTAACCCTAACAACACCGCCGCCGCCTATAACCATACTAGACGACGCGGAAACTAAATCCGACCGTTCACCCTTGTCGGAAAGGTGCCACGGCGGAGGCCGAAGCCAAACGTCCATCGCGCGGTGGATGAGACGCCGGACGCAAGAAAAAAAACTATTACACAAATGGAAAGCCAAAGAGGAAAGGCACCAGATTAGATGAGACTAACGCCGGACCGACGGTGGCTGTGGAAGCCCACGCCGTCGGCCGGAGAGGAGGAAACCCCCGGATCTACTTTCTCTCACTAGCTTTCTCTCACTAGCTTTCTCTCTCGGCTAAAGTGGTTACGTTCAGGTTTCCTTCCTACTGCTCTACATTTCAGAAACATGATATAAAGCTGTTTTGATATGTGTAAGCAATTATTAATATATAATTTTGTTAACAAAAAAAAAACACCCGCCGAAATAATAGTTATTGTTTAAGAGACCACTGTAATGATCTCGCGACTACGACATGATTGTCGTCTTAAAATAAGAATATACGACATTTGAAATAAGTATTATGAAAACAATAAGTATTATTGAAAAAGGAAATGATCAACATCACTAGTATTCTGTTACGCACGTTTTGAGGACGAAGAAGAAGAAAGTCTGTTATCTTGTACGTACAGAGCCATTGAACCAAAGCATCATCAAGATCCAGATTTAGATATTTAGACAAAACTGTAACTCGACATGGGGACGTTCACGAGCTTACGCAAAGCCTATGGAGCCCTCAAGGATTCCACCACCGTCGGTCTCGCTAAGGTCAACAGCGAATTTAAGGTCTCATTCTCCTGATCTTGAAAAGTCACCTTTTTCCAAATATATGATCTATGCATGTTCTTGATTCTTGATCTTATACGTAATTATTATTAGGATCTAGATATTGCGATCGTCAAGGCAACCAATCATGCAGAGTCTCCTCCCAAAGAACTTCATGTTCGTAGTAAGTTTCTTCTGCTTTTCCAAAACTAGGATATGATTCAAGAACTAAAACATGCGACGGGGTTGTGTTTATGCAGAGATATTCTCAGCGACATCTGTAATACAACCACGAGCAGATGTTGCTTACTGCATTCATGCATTGTCTAAGAGATTATCCAAAACTCGCACTTGGGTTGTAAGTTATTTCCTGCTTCGCAAGTTTCTTTTTAACAAGATTGACAAACACACATCAATACAGGTAGCAATGAAGGTGTTAATAGTCATTCACAGAACGTTAAGAGAAGGTGATCCTACGTTCAGAGAAGAGCTTCTAAACTACTCCCACAGAAGACATATACTCAGAATCTCCAACTTCAAAGACGACACAAGTCCTCTTGGTGAACTGAATAATCATTCCCCTATTTCTCTTTATATAAAATCGCTAGGCGTTAATTATACGATTTACATAGGGGATTAGTGGCAGTGCCTAGGCGCGTGCTTAGGCAGGCGTCGTCTAATATAGTTTTAAAATAAAATAAGTATAGAAAAATGGTTTCGCCTATGACTGTCTATTCAAACTTTTAGAACACTGATATGGCATTTATCTCATTCTCTCTTGATTTTATCATATTGTCTTTGATGCAGCTTGGGATTGCTCTGCTTGGGTTAGAACATACGCGCTCTTTCTTGAAGAGCGGCTTGAATGTTATCGCGTCTTAAAGTATGATATAGAGGCAGATCGTTTGCCAAAAGCTTCTGGTGCAGCTTCCAAGGTTTGTCTTCTCACTTCTCATCAACTAGTAACTGTCCAAGTTTTGTTACAAATCTTTGTGTTTCAATTTGTTATGTAGACGCATAGGACAAGGATGTTGTCTGGTGAAGATCTGTTAGAACATTTACCTGCTTTGCAGCAGCTTCTTTTCCGGCTTATCGGATGTCAAGTAAACTTCGCTCTTTGCTTTCTTACTATTTTTGTTTGCGTGCTAGAGAAGATTTTTTTCCTTATTTGTTTTCAGTTTTGCAGCCTGAAGGAGCAGCTTATAGCAACTATCTAATCCAGTATGCTCTTGCTTTGGTGCTTAAAGAAAGCTTTAAAATCTATTGTGCTATCAACGATGGAATCATTAATCTTGTTGATATGGTTAGTTATAAAAAAAGTTACAATTCCTGCCTTTGCTTCGCTATCTACTCATCTCTCTGTGTCATTGTAGTTCTTTGAGATGACAAGACATGATGCAGTGAAAGCTCTAAACATATACAAACGAGCTGGTCAACAGGTGAGCTGCAGCTAAAGTTTCTTTTGGGAATATATTAAGCTTATCTTCAAAGATGTTCCTGTTGATGTTTTTATTGTCATAGGCTGAAAATTTAGCTGAGTTTTATGATTACTGCAAAGGGCTAGCGCTAGCAAGGAACTTTCAGTTCCCAACATTAAGACAGGTTGGTTCTTAGCTTTCAAAAAGTTCTTGATTGTTGTATAATTCCACTCTTTGGTGCCTAATCAAAAAGATCTGTTTTCAGCCTCCTCCATCGTTTCTTGCAACAATGGAAGAGTACATTAAAGAAGCACCTCAGAGTGGTTCTGTACAGAAAAAGCTGGTACAGATAATATTCATCTCATCAGTATTCTCAAATTTTGGTTTCATTTAATCATCTCCACATGATTTATCATTTTGTTTCTGTTTGTATTAACAGGAGTATCAGGAAAAAGAAGAGGAACAAGAACCACAAGAAGAAGAACAGCCTGAAGAACCTGCAGAAGATGAAAACCAAAAGGAGAAGACCGAAAATGATCAGCCGCCTATAGAAGAAGAGCAAGAGGAGCCTCAAGAGGAGAAAGAAGAGGAAGAACCTAAACCTTCACCATTGATAGACACTGATGATTTACTGGTGAGTCTTCTTCATCTGTACATATAGTTAAACTATCAAAACCTAAATGTATGACCCTTTTACTTGGATTGGTGCAGGGTCTAAATGAAATAAACCCTCAAGCCGCAGAGATAGAAGAAAAAAATGCATTGGCTCTTGCCATATATCCACCAGGACATGAAAATTCAGGCCCATCTAAAAGTCTAAGCTTAATAGAAGCTGGAGGAAGTGGTTGGGAGCTTGCTCTAGTCACACCACAGAACAACAACAACAACACTAACAACAATTCTCATCCAACAATAGCAACAAAACTAGTAAGACTCTCATTCAATTTTGAAAACTTTCTATTTTTAACTCACATGGTGTATCTGTTTATAGGGTGGAGGATTTGACAACCTTCTGCTAGATAGTCTCTATGAAGACGACACAGCAAGAAGACAGATCCAATTAACCAATGCTGGTTATGGATTTGGAGCCACGGCTACAACTGGAGAACCAGCGTCATTGAACCCGAACCCGTTTGGGATGCAACAAGATCCTTTTGCAATGTCTAGCAACATGGCTCCACCAACCAATGTTCAAATGGCTATGCAGCAACAACAAATGATGATGATGAATCATCAAAATCCATACAAGATCAACAACTATTCACCTTATCATCAGCAACATCATCACTTCTCATCAAATCCTTCATCTTCTTCCTCTAACCCATTTGGTGATGCTTTCCTTGCTCTTCCTGCTCCTCCTTCATCTGCTACTCAGCAGAAACAAAACCATCATCATATGCTCCTTTAGGAAGAGTCATCTCAATAACTTGTCTCTTGTTTTTTTTTTTAAACTAATTTCGATGTAATTCAGGTTTCAGGTTATTATTATTATTCTTTGATTCTTTACTAGTATAAGACTCTTCTATATTTTTGGGATAATTTTTCTTTTTCTCTTCTAATTTTAATTTTTATTTCACCTTAATATTTGTATGCTTAGCTTACCTCACTTTTTTTCTATGAAAGATGTTGATCCAGACAGAAAAGGAGGGAAAATTATAATCAAATGCACTCTTGACTTCTCTTGTCATAAAACCGTTTAAAATCCATAAGGAAAAAAGCCAAAGAAACTCAACTCCTCTCAAGAAACCTACACCTAACTAGCGGGGTTGACCTGGTGGTGTTGAGGGAGCTTCGGCCCCAATACACACCCGGGTTCGAACCGCTGGCCAGGTAATTGGGATATCTAATTCTCCATAGTACCAAATGGTCTGCCTCGCGCTGAGGGGTTGGCTTCTGGGGTGGAAGTCCCTCTAGGTTAAACCAAAAAAAAAAAAAAAAAAGAACCTACACCTCTAATTTAATCGCTGCTAAAGGAAATTAAAAAAAATAATCAAACTCTCTCATATGGACTCCCTCCATTTAACAATATTATCGTTTAATTTTTTTGCTCATAGATTAAAAATTATTATTTATTCAATATATTATTTTTTGACCTTATAAATTAACAAACTAAAAATAAGGACTAACTTAGAAAACTTATTTAATACTCCCTTTGTTCCATATTACTTGATTTTTTGCCACAATACACAAATATTAAGATAAACTATATCTTATTAAAAGTATTACTAAATTACAATTTAAAACTAGTTTATTTAATTATAAACAAAAATAAAAGTAATTCAATTGGTTACACAGTTTTTGATAAAATTAAAATTACATAGATTTGTGCAAACATCATCTATTAGTGCATCTATAATGTATGCCTCTATATTTTTCTCTAAATTAAAGATCTCTATTATAAAGGTATATTTGCTCCAATGTATACCGCTATAATAGAAATCTTCTATTTTAAAGAAAAATATAGAGGAATATTACTTTTTGTCTATATATTTAGAGCATCTATAACTCTTCACTATGTTTGCCTCTATAATAGTATTTGGAACCAAAACTACTTCATTCCTACTCTATTTATTCCTCTAAAATAGAAATTACTATATTTTCCTCTATTTATTGAGGAAAATAGTATTCCTATATATTTTGTTCTATATTTGGAAATTTCTATTTAATAAAATATATTAGAATAAATCACATTCAAAAGTAAATCACATCTCTATTATAGAGTTTTTCTAATAGATCATCTCTCATGTATACACATACACAAACTGAATTCTCAGAAGTTCAAATTACGTAATTGACAAAAAAAAATCAGGATTTATTTGTCAGAAATTTAAATTACGTAGCCGAGTCACAATAAACTTTACATTCTGAGAACAATAAATTTTCATTCCTACCAAGTTCTCTTAAAGCATCTTCAACCGTTAAGATATATATACAGGTATGGGACTCTAAACCTTCGTTTTAAAATACTGTAAAATGGTAAAGAATATGCTTTTCATAGAAGTTGTGCAGCTCCTTCAAATTCTATGTATACCTCAGTAACCTCATCATCTTGTTAATAACGCAAAGTAAGCCATTTTGAGAGATCTCCACCACGAGCTCCGGCTGAACTGTTTTAGATTTCTTTACTCAGTTTAGTATCTCACACCCATAGAATAAGAAAAATGCAACATTTGTTATTTAGATATATGGATTGACTCAAATCCTTTATCACTTACTTAAGCTAGTCTTTTTTTGGATGCGAGATATTTTCTAACAATATCATTCGAGATAATAATTCTTTTAACCATGAATCTCGACCGAATCCATTATTATGCTCCGAACTAATTTGTTTAGATATTTCGAAAAGAACGAACTTTTGAACCATCAATTAGTAAAATTATCATGCCAATTAACGATTCTATTGGTCGAAATTTTGTATTTTTCTTTTTGATTTATTTTTCTATTCGAGCTTATAATTGGAAAGTCACATTAATTGTTAATCGCACTAATCATTTTTTGCGCTAGAATCTTAATAAATGTCCGCCATTAATCACAACTTGCAGAACAATTTTAATAAATGTCGACTAATCATTAAATGTCTTAATGGCATTAAATGTCTTGCACAAGTTATGATTATGAACATACCTTACTTATACCTTACAAATTTAATATATTTCCTTTAACCAATTGCTCTCATTAATCATAACTTGCTAATCGGAATATTACATTAATTGTTCTCATTAATCATAACTTGCGCAAGAATTACAATAAATACGTGTATTAATAAGTTTCCTTTTTACAAATTCAGAATTAAAATATTATGATATTTTGGCTTATCATGCAAGCTAAATCATTGAGAAACGTACACCAATTTACTATATATAAGATATTCACAGTAGAAGAAACGAAGCCACTGATTTTTTATTCTCAACTTTTTATGTTCATATTGTTTTTGTTGTTTTACATCATTAAACTTTTATATATACATATTTCATCAGAGCTGACTTTTCTTTTGGTTTATATGCAGATGCCATATTATAACGATTTCACCACGATGCAGGTAAATGTTTTTATCTCTTTATATGATTTGATTAATCGTAGATTTATTTGAATTCTAATTCTTACCTTTTTAATATGTTAGAAATGATTGTTTGTTAAAGCTTAGAAGGAGAATAATGCTTTCATATGTATTTTTCTATTGGTTTTTTAATTTACAATTTTAGTTTATATATGTGCAGACCAACGATTATGACATTTTCTCATGTGGATCCATATGTACTTAAATGATCATATCATCCAAAACACGTAAACTATAATGTAAGTTTCATGCTTTGTTACATTCTTTATGTTTTTCAAATAATTATTTGCTTATACATTAAAGAACAAAATCTTTAATCAATATTTTATTATAAAAATTAGTATAACTTCTTATACATATTATCAACTTTGTACTCAAATATGATTTTATACAATTTATCATATTATAAAATGTATATCTTATAAATTCATATATATAAACTATATAGTTCTTTTTTTGTCATCATAAACTATATAGTTATATGTCAACTATATTATAAATTGATTGGCCGATTTATTTTTTAAATTTTTTCTTTTTCTAAAAACATATCCTACGCCATCTCTTTCTCTCATCTCCTTCTCTTTCTTCTTCTCGATTTCACTTTATACTAAAACAAAACTAAACGGAGTAAGGGAAAGTTGGGAACACATATCTGCACATTTTTGATAGAACATGCATTGATTATTAATTCTTTTCTTGCGCAATTAATATGATCTCTTATGAATCTATTATAAATGTAATTTACCTTATTTATTTGAATAATTCTTGCGAAAGTTTTAATCACATTTTTTGATATTTATTGAGAATTTGTTATTCTTACACAATAGGGTATCACATTAATTCGACTTTTAAATCTTTCTAAATTTTCAAAGTCGTTTTTAATCTTGTTGCCTTATTTTAAATAAATCTAACTTGCGCAACAAGACTAATATTTAATTCAAATCAGTTTATGATATTGTATATTTAATAACTTTATTTATTCTTGCGCAATGTGGTATCACATTAATTGGACTTTTAAATATTTATAAATTTTCAAAGTCGTTTTTAATCTTGTTGCTTTATTTTAAATAAATCTAACTTGCGCAAAAAGACAAATATTTAATTCAAATCAGCTTATGATACTGTAGATTTATTTACTTTATTTATTCAATTTAAATGTTTATTATGAAAAATTAATATTTCATGCTTTGCCTCCTAAACATGTATTACACTTTAGTGTTTGCTTACATTTTAGAGTTACAATAGCATACTAATGAGATGAACTTTTTTTTTTGCAAGTCCTGATGTTACAGTCCTCAGGTGATATTTTCTCTGGTTCTGGATTTTTCAGGAACTCTCTTGTCTAAAAGAAAAAGCCAAAAAGATCATGACAGTAGCCTTGAGGATCAACACTCTCTCAACAAGAGACATTCCCACAAGAAAATCAAAGGGGAGTGATCTCGAAGATTTTTAAAAACATTTATTTCCTGTCGTTATGGCTTTGTCTTACTTCCGCATTCTTACTATGATAAAAAAGGATTTGACTTATCATATCTAGCTTGGGATTTTTTGATTATTGAAAACTTACTTATGTTGCAATGATTTTTGTCACTGTCCGCGTTATTCATTATTATTTATTTCAAAAAAAAAACACATTTAGTCTTTTCTTTTCTTGTGCTCATGATAATTTTTAAAATAATTGCATTGTAATAACGCCCATATTTTAGTAATAATCTGTTAGAAGATATGAAATTATCTAATTTTCGTTCTAATGACATGTTATTATTTAGTCAATGTATTCGTTATTGTTTTTTAGTTATATTTTTTTATTGGATTATTTTTTTGTTTTCAGATCTCAATATATAATAAGGTCATTTTTATAATTATTATTATCATCATTTAACAATTATATTATTACTTGTTTATTATTTAGTTGTCACAATTTGCCTTGAATGGAAAATATGTCCATATTTATAACATTAATGATTACCAATTAATGATGATTACAACATCACGTAACATATATTCGTCATATTTAATTCACAAGATTGATTGGTAATAAATAAGAATGATTTATGTTAACGCATTAAATTCAAAACATCTATATACCAATAAAAAGAATGTAATAAATTGTATGAATATATTATTTGATACTAACTTGTCGTGCAATCATATTTAAACACAGTAATAAATATGATATCAAGTTGCGCAAGTAATCCACATTGAAAATAAGGTAAGTTATTAATAAAAAGTTAACAATTTACAAACATGGTAAATTACATTTAAAATCGTGAAATAAATACTCTTGGGATTCAAATTACTGTTAAAAGAACGTTTACATTTTTGTATTTTCAAAAAAAAAGGTTTACGATGAGGGGGAGAGAGAGAGGGAGATTTAGTGTTTTGGGTATATCCAAGGATTTACAGTTTAGTGTTTAGGATTTATCCAAAGGTTTAGGGTATATCCAAGAATTTAGGGTTTAGTGTTTTTGGTTTTTTACCCAAGGGTTTAAGCTTTGTCCAAGGGTTTAGGGTATAGTGTTTATTGTTTATGATTTACTTTTTTGTGACGATTTTAAAATTGTTAAAGAAAATTCTTCTTTTCGCAGCTACTAATATTTTTCATTTATTTTAAAAACTTAACACAAATTATTATTATTTTATTTATTATCTTTAAAAGAAGATGTACATTAATTGACAAACTATCATTAGTTGGTAATTCACCCAAGAATTACAACATTCATCTGTTTGACATGTTATTACAACATTTATCTGTTTGATTTCTACGAAAGGTGATCTTAGAATATTAAGATACCTATTATATTATCATAAATTGATCTGCAGTAAATATGATATCAACTTGCCAAAGCAATCCGTATTTAATATAAGGTAAGTTTAAAACCAAATTAACTAAAGGTAAATTATTTAAACAAAGCAATAAATATGATACCAAGTTGCGTAAATAATACACAATGAAAATAAGGTAAGTTATTAATAAAAAATTTAACAAATTACAAATAGGAAAGTAACACAAATTTGAGAGAGAGAGAGAGAGAGAGAGATAGAAAGAGAGAGAGAGAAATTTAGTGTTTTGGGTATACCCAAGGGTTTACAGTTTAGTGTTTAGGATTTATCCAATGGTTTAGGGTATATCCACAATTTTAGAGTTTAGTGTTTGGATTTTTACCCAAGGGTTTAAGATTTGTCCAAGGGTTTAGGGTATAATGTTTAGTGTTTACGATTTACTCTTTTGTGACGGTTTTAAAATTGTTAAAAAAATTCATCTTTTGACAGCTAATAATATTTTCATTTATTTTAAAAACTTAACACAAATTATTATTATTTTATTTATTATCTTTAAAAAATGTTGTACATTATTTGCAAACTATGATTAGTTGGTAGTTCACCCAAGAAAAAATCATGATAAAATATTAAACTAGGAAACATTTCTATATAAATCAAAATTGTGGTAGTTAAAAAAATAATTGGTGAACTAAAAGAATGTTTACATTTTTATATTTTTCAAAAAAAAAAAGGTTTACGATGAGAGAGAGAGAGAGAGAGAGAGATAGAGAGAGAGAGAGAGAGAGAGAGAGAGAAGAGAGAGAGAGAGAGAGAGAGAGAGAGAGACGCGGGTTAAACACTAAATCTCTCTATCTCTCTCTCTTTCTCTGTCTTAACTAGATACAAAATATTCTGTAATATTTAACCCGCGGGTCCCGCGAATTACCTGCAAATTTGGGTTGGGCGGGTGCATGTATTTTGAATCTTTCATTGCGGGTCATACGGATCGAAATTATGAGTCAAAAAACTAGGTGACCCGCGGGTTGGCGGGACGGACGGGGTGGGTCGATCCGCAGACCCAGCTCTACCCGTATAATTTGAATCTGTACGATGCCCGCACAGGGTGCAGACCGGCCACCTAGTTAATATATAAAAGATTTGTCACTTGTGTTATGTTTATTGCTAACTAATTTTAAGTTGAATAGTTCAAGATAAATATGAATTAAATATGGTATCAAAACCTCATTTGTTGACATAAGACAAGTGAACAAAAGACTCGTCACTTGTGTTGGTATCAAAACCTCATTTGTTGGGTTCGAGATGACTGCTAAAACCCATCATCTCGAAAAAGGTATTAAAAATCTTATATCCAAAATTTTAAAGGAGTAACACTATATATTATAAATTTGTTCTAATCTAGTTATCGCCAGTTGCTTGATATAATTTTATGAGAGTTATAATCATGATTTTCTTTTATGAGATTGATAGTTGACGATGAAGTATCCACGTTTTATGTTGTGATTATCCATTATTATTTAGACATATATCATAATGAATTCTAAAATAAAGTACTTAATAAATAACATTACTCGTAGAAGCAAAGTATATGATATTATTATCAGAAAAATCGCATAAAAAACCTTTATAGTGTTACTTACTAGCACTCTAAATTTTAAAGTTTTTCACTAACACTTTTAATTTTTAAAGTGATTTTTGTATTATAAAAAACCTTCAAAGCAAAAAGTTGACATGTTCAGCAGGTAATTTTACAAAAATAATTATTTAATTAATAAAATAAATAAATAAATTCAAATAATAAATAAAAATCGAACTTTTAATAAAATTCACAAAAATAAAAACATAATTAAAAAATTATATTAAAATTTTATAAAATTAAATAATTTTCTAAGATTTTAACAAAATAAAAATAACTAAAATTTTAAGAATAAAGAAGATTAAATTTAAATAGAGAAGAACTAAATAAAAATTTCATTTTTAATAAAAATAGTCAAAATAGTCTTATTTAATTATAATATTTTCTCAAAAAGTATATCATATTATCTTGGACAATAACAATTTCAAATATATCACTAGTGACAATGATGGTTTCTGATTTTTATTTAATTTATGAGTATTTATTAAATTTTACGATTTTTTTTAATTTTCTGATTTTTTATTTTTTTATTTTAATTATTAAATAATATTATTTAAAATATTATTTAATTAGTAAAAGAATCAAAAATTAAATAAAAATCAGGAATTAAACAAAAATTGTAAAATTTAATAAAAATCACAAATTAAATAAAAATCAGAAAATTATAAACAAATCAGAAATTAATTAATAGTTAGTTAAATATTAATCAGAAAATTAATTAATATTTAGAAAATAAAAATTCAAAAATAAATGAGATCAAATTAAAATCGGAAAAATAAAAAATTCATATATTTCAAAAAAATGAAAATTCAAAAGTTTGAAAAAGATTTGTCTTTCATTTTCAA
Source organism: Raphanus sativus (assembly GCF_000801105.2). Taxonomy (NCBI): domain Eukaryota; kingdom Viridiplantae; phylum Streptophyta; class Magnoliopsida; order Brassicales; family Brassicaceae; genus Raphanus; species Raphanus sativus. Next base: position 22,241,074 of record NC_079512.1, on the reverse strand, counting down.
CGACGATGTTGGAAACTATCATTGGAGATATGACAATTATTGTTATTATTAATGGTTATGTGAGAAACCATTATCGTCGCCACTAGTGAATTTTGAATTTTCTATTTTCCAGTTTTTTTTAAATTGTGGGGTATTTTGTATTTAGTTCTTCTCTATTTAAATTTAATCTTATTTATTATTATTTTTCTAGTTATTTTATTTATTAATATTTTAGAAAATTATTTAATTTTAAAAATATTTATTTAATTTTCTAAAATTTTAGTTTAGTTTTTCGATTTTTTATTTAGTTTTGTAACTTTTTAAAAAAGTTTTGATTTTTATTTATTCTTTTAGATTTATTTATTTATTTTGTTTATTTTATTAATTAAATAATTATTTTTAAAAAATTACTAGCTTAACCGGTCAACTTTTTGCTTTGAAGGATTTATGATATAAATGTCACTTTGAAAATTAAAAGTGTTAGTGAAAAAATTTCAAGGTTTAAAGTGCTAGTAAGTAACACTTTGATGGTTTTTTTTTCTTTTTTTTTGTTCAAAAAACACTTTGAAGATTTTTGTATGCGATTTTCCTTATTATTATCTAAACCCAACAACATAATTAAGAATATCCGTACATGCATCAACTACATCTAAGGTGATTATTCTTTATGAGGTAAATATTATCTCATAATCAATATCAATATTATTAAAGTTGAAGTATGACCAATTGATAAATGATTAGTCCAACTATTTATATAACTGTTATTATTTTATTGGGAAAATTGTCTTTTAAATCACGAATTTTCAAATTTGGTTGAAAAAAAGTCTGAACTTTCTCTTGGACCATTTAAAGCACCAATTTAATTTGACTAGCCATTTTAAACATCAATTTAGTTTGACTAAACCAAATTAAGCATGACGTTAACTCGCATAACAGAATGATTAAACAGAGTTAAATGTCGTCTCTAATCTCCGTTAAATCCAAAACGACGTCGTTTAAAAATCTTTTAAAAATATACATTTGGGTGGAATCGAACTCATGACAATAGACACACACATGTAAGGCTCAAACCACTAGACCACTTAAATTGTTTTTAACATAATTGACTAGTAATAGTTATTATTGTGAAACCTCCAAATCATCTTATTCAACCCTAAATCCCTAAATAATTTTATAAATATTAAAACTTGTAAATAAATTATTAACTATTCAAATTTTTGTGAACATTACTAAAAATATCAAAACTTATAATAATTATTAACTTAACTATAATATTAAGTTTTATTTACAAGTATTATTAAAAATACTACTTATAATTAACTATATGATACTAAATGATTTTTAATTATAATTTTTAATTAATAGCAATACTAAATGATTTTTAATTATAATTTTTCATAACACTAAAATATTTTAATTAAAAATCACAATTAAAAATCATTTTGTTTTATTAGTAATTAAAAATCATCTAGTAATTAAAATTATAATTAACAATCATTTGGTATACTATTAATTAAAAATTATAATTAATTATTATTATAAATCAGACAAGTTATTATTAACTATAATTGTTTATTATAATTTTTAATAATACTAAAAGATTATATTATAAAGTTCAAAAAGTGCAAGTAGTCTAGTGGTTTACGTGTTACATGTGTGTGTCTTTGGTCACAGGTTCGATCTACCCAGATGCGATTTTTTAAAAGATTTCTAAACGACGTCGTTTTGAACTTAACGGAGATTAGAGACGGTATTTAACTCGGTTTAATCATTCTATTATCCAAGTTAATGTCTTGCTTAATTTGGTTTAGTCAAACTAAATTGATGTTTAAAATGGCTAGTCAAATTAAATTGGTGCTTTAAATGGTACAAGGGAAAGTTCAGACTTTTTTCAACCAAATTTGAAAGTTCGTGATTTATTTCCCTTACTTTATTTCATTTATATAAAATAACTCATACATTTTTTCCTACTTTATAATACTAATCAATCTGATTTCCACAAAAAACGGAACCCACTTCTCTGGAATCATAACGGTAACAGTTATGAATAACTATTCCTTCGAAAGTTAATTAGTTCAACCATCTATTAAAATCACATTTTATGGATAACATATATTTACTGGCCCATCACAAATTCAACTTGATAAACATCTGTCTATCAATAAACTAAGCCCATTAGTCTACTGTTATTTATTTTATACAGCAATTAGATTCTTTATTTTACCTCTTCAAAGGTTGTATATATTTTTTGTTTTTTATTTTTTTAGAAATTTAATTTTTATATTTGTGTGTTTTAATTACATTTGTATTTTTTGTAATCATATTCATGTAAAATATTTTTTTTTTAAATGATTAGTAAGATATTTTAATAACTGTATTAAAATAGTTAGATTAAACCTATATCAATAGGTTATATTTTTTTCTGGGTAAATATCAATAGGTTATATTAGAATAGATATATTGTAGACAGATATAATTACAAAAATCATATATATAATTATAATAAAACACAAATCAATACTAATAAAATATGAACATGACCTATTGATATAGGTGTGATCCAACTATTTTAATACAATTATTAAAACATCTTATAAAAAAAATATAATTCAACAAAACACAAATATGAATAAAACACACAAATATAAAAATTAAATTTCTATAAAAAATATAAAACAAAAAATAATCCCGCTTTTTTAAAGGCGGATCATAATCTAGTTAATTATTAAAAAATAAAGAAGACTGTGGTTAAAAACACAAAAGAAAGTAGGCTAAAAGAAGGGGAAAAAATAGCGATAGATGTTACGTCCCGTATCCTATGATATATGACTACCTCCATTTTCTTTTTCTTGTTTTTTTTTCTTTGCTAAATAAATGGTTAAATCTGAATTTATTAAAAGACAAATATCTAACCCCTGGATAAAGATACATGCCACGAATAAATTTTTTTTTGGCATTCAAATAAACCGAAAACCGAAAGTAATAGTTCATATTCGTATGACCAATGGAATTTGAAACAGAATTCGCTGTATTGAATTGGATCTCTCAAGCGCCACTAAACTACCACCACTAATTTATTTTTATTTTTTTTCTTGTTAGTCACTATCTCAATTTCTTTTGCCAACACTAATTCAATCGAAATATATTATTAGTCTTGTAAATTTGTAAATTTTAGAAGTATCACTATGAAAATGATAGTTAATAAGAGAAACACTCTTTTGATGTCTTGTAATTTAGAGGAATTCATATGCAACTTTTCATCAAGGGTAAGTATACAAATATATATATCCTTTTGTGACATCCGATTTTTTATAAAATATTATATATTTTGTTTAAACTAAAAATAATACAAGCTGTTTGACCGCAATAATTGAATAATTAACCAAGCAACACTTAACCAATTGAGTTTGGGCCATGATATTGATAACGAGCCCTTGAATTATGACACAGAAAAATCTTTAATTCTGCCTAATTGAGATGGCGGGTCAAATCGGCTTATCTCACAGGCTTTCACAGCCGTGAACTTGAGCAAAAAAAAAAACTGGGTTTTAACCTTTACTTTATTTAGATTTGACCAAAAAAACCTTTACTTTATTTAGACTTTATTAATAAACTAAAATGTGCACGAATACAATCTAATCTATTAAAATTGAAGTACAAATAAAAATTAACCCTTAAACTTGCATAATATTACAATCATATGCCACTAAATTAATTAATAAATATAATTTAAGTATTTATTGTATTTTCCTTAAATGACTAATATTAAAACTACTACTTGCTATATTCTAGCTAACCAACAAACTTACCATATTTTGATATTCTATGCAATTAATTAAAAATAAATTTCTATTATTGTTATTATTTTAATGTTGTAATTAAAAATAACATAAATTTTAAATATATTGACATACACACACAAATTATTTATTTAAATCCAGTATAACAATGTAAAACGTTAGATTGATCAAAAAAGTTGAAGAATGAATAATGGTTACTTACGTTGTTGTTTTAGTACACTCGGTCTCATGCATTGATGATGATTTAAATTTTGTGAAAATATGTCGTAACTATATGTAATTAGACATATGCAGTAATAATAATTATTATGCAGTTGAATAGAGAAAAATACAATACTGTTTTAAAATTACATACTTATATTTTACCTTATTTATTAATAATAAATTTATGTATCTATTTAATAAATTTAGAATGCAATATTTTTGAAAGCTATGTAGTTATATTTTTCATTATTTATTGGTGATATCTAAAAATTAAGAACCACATAAAAGAGTTATTTACATGATATATAATTAAAATATAAGTTAGTATGTAAATATATTAGACATATGCATTAATAATAATTGTCACGCAGTTGAATAATGAATAACACTTTTTAAAATTATTGAGGTAAATATAATAATATATAGTTAGTAATATGATTTTCGGATACCCTTTCAAGTATGGATCATTTTTTTAGGTATTAAATTTTTGGAGTTTTGAAATTAGGTTCCGTTCAAGTATTATAATTTTTTGGTAACTTTTGAGTCGGATCCTCCTGGTCCGAATGGATTCAATTCCGATGTATTGAAAATTAAAATTGTCCAGATAATTAATCTATCTAAAATTTCAAATCTTTTTACCGTAAATAGTTTCAAATAATTTTACCAGAAAAAACCATACTACCCGAGTCAGTTCAGATATTTTGTTTTCAAACTAAAAAAATAATTTAAAATTAACAATAACAAAAGAATACATATTATTAGTTTTGGTTCGGATTCAATCATGATGTATAGGAACCTAAAATATTCAAATAACCAATATCATTTAGTTATATAGTGACACATCTAAAATATATGATACTAATTATAAAAAACCAAAAATCAAAATTAAAACCCGCACGGGTGTGTGGGTCAAGCTCTAGTTCTAGAGTTAAAAAAGGTTAAAATGTCGGTTTAAGAGGTACGGACGTAAAAGTTGCAAACCGACGAATTAACAGATAAAACATCAGAATCACACTTCACATATTAAGGGGGAAAAACAATTAAATCACAAAAAACATCTAAACATGCAACACAGCAAAACATGAAATAAAAATATATAAGCCACAACCCCCGTTCATTGGCTTGAGACGAACAATCGATTTCGAGTTTTAAAAAAGTTAACGTCTTTTCATCAAAAAGCCAAGATCTAAATATCTACACATATCTAATTATACTGCTTTCAACATACCAGAGCTTCCGACAATAACATAACTCCGCTGCTACAAAAGATTTGGTTTCAATATCCCACCTACAAGGATTAAAATCTCAATCAACAATACAATCTAAAACCTTAAGCAGTCTACAGAAGACGTATACTAAACACTAAAGAAAAGATCAATCAAATGCAATAAACCCCGGAAAATTAAGTCTGAAACTTATTATCTAGGATCTGGATTCGATCCGAGATCCGCTGATCCGATCCGATCCAAAATAGGAAATTCGGAGTGGTCGAATCCGGATCCATATAGTATAATTTCTGATCCGTCAAGATCCATATATCTTGAATTTTAGGTGTAGATATCAAGATCCAGATCCGCATTTTTAATTTTTATTTGATAATTATATTTGATATGTTAGTATTTAACATAAAATTAGTTTTAGAATATTTCATATTAATATTTATACAATATATATATAGTTTTTGTCACAAAATAGCACTAAAAAATAAAATGATCAGAATAACACCTTTTTGTTTTGAAAAATTTAATTGTAATTTTTTTATTTTTTAAAAATTGAATACATTCCTAAAACTCAATTCCTTAAATCTAAACTTTAAGTCTTAGATTAATTAACCCAAAAGTTATAAATGCATATTTATCATTCAATAAACTTTTTGTGATCATTTTCTTCTTTGTGATGTTGTTTTATGATAAAAATTTGGTTTAGTGATATCTTAGACTTTTTCTCAATATTTAATTTATGATTTTTTTTAAGAAAAAACTACTATTTAAAAAGATTTTTTACAAACTCAGATCCTGATCTGAATATCAGCGGGTAATATAATATCTTGACGGATATAAAAACCACGAACCCTAATCTAAATACTAAATCAACGGATCCGAAAAATCCAGATCAAAAATACCATGAATTTCTCGTGTATCCGGATCCGTTCCACCCCATACCAAAAACACTCTAATAGGACCAAGAAAGCAATAGATCGGAAACAGAAAAATTCAAACTGAATGTCATTGCCACATATCCATTTCCTGATCCATTTTAGGCATCATCACGTACACCATATATACAATGATCAGAATGTTATAATCATCTTTGTTCACGTAGTGTAACATCTTCGTTGTTTACTACATGACTACATTTATTAAGTTTGAATTTGATACCACTTTGTAGTTTGTACTGTTTTGATTCTTTTCACTGTCACCATTTGTGCAAAATTCTACGCCAACTCTTGAAATATGAACTTATTTTTTTTCTGATGGTTAAACTTATTTTTTAAGATCCTAAAATTTATTTACTATTTCTCCATTCACCATGTAATATTGTATGTATTTTTTCGTTACTAACACGATATAAAAAACACTTTGGTATATACTTCTTTCATTTCATGTTGTAGAGAAAATTTTTCGTTGAAAAATAAGTGTCATTTTAGAATTTTAATGCAGAATTTATTAATTTTATCATCCAATTTATTTTTTTCTATTGGTTAAAATATTTATGTGTATTGGTAATGATATTTTTATATAGAAAATATACAAAATTAAATGATTTCTTAATCTGGTGTGCCCAAATCTAAAATGGCACTTATTATAAAACAGAGAAAGTATTATCTATCTCCAAATTGTTTAATCTCTAATATTTGCAATACATTCTAAATAATTTCTGGACAAATGACAAAAGAATAAATAATTTTTAACAACAAAAGTATTTTTCCTCTTTTTAAATCTTCCACATATGTCACTAAATTAGAAATTGAGATATTATACATCTGATCATTGCAAAAGATAAAAAGCGTCTGAAACTTTGTGGTAAATGGAAAGGTTTTGGATTCAACATATTTTAAGTTTGATCTACTTGATACGTGAAATTAATATAATATGGACATATACGTAAATATAAATTTCTGTTTGCAGTTCATTTACATATGTGGAGAAAATATATATCCATTGCTACAATTCTTTTTTGAGGATTAGTTTGAACTCTTTTATAGACCTAGAATATCTACAGGTCAATAAAAAAAATAAAAAGTTTTGCAAAATACTTTTTTTTGTAAATAGATATTGATTTATTTTTGTAGCTATTGCTGATTTCTTTTGTTTTTGTAGTGATAAATCTCATAGTCAAATAATATGAAGTTTCACAAATGATTAAATCCTGTAAGGTGATTAGTAAGTTCTTATTTATTAGTTTTTTTCATCAAACTATCAAGTAGATTTATCTCTTTACCCGAAAACACTTTCAACATTATTAAAATCAAGTGGCCACTTTGACCTATTTCCATAATTTGTTTCGGTTAAAGTATAATTTATTAGGGGGGCTGTTTTTACCCTCAATCACATGATCACACGGATATGATTTTATTGTTTAAAGTATTTTCAACCATTTTTAAAAGAAAACACCTTTAAAATAATAAAATAATAAAATAATAAAATAATAAAATAGTTTTCTAATTAGTGGTCTTCATATTTATTTTAAAATTTCTATATATTATATTTTTAGTTATCAATATTACTAAAATTAAAAATATAATCATTAAACTTCCAAAAACAAATAAAAATACTATCTAAAAAGATATTAAAAAAAAAATATATTGAGAGTAAGAATATGTGGCTAAATATGACTTTGATTTGTATAAACATGTTAATAATGTATTTTTAATCAAAACATTTTAAAATATATAATGATAAGTATTAAAATATGATATATAATTGTAGAACTAAATGATAAAATAGTATTTTACAAAGTTGAATAATAACCTCTTAAAAGATAAAGAAATAAAAAATTCTTAGAAATGTTTTTAAAATTCATCTGAAAACCCGGAAAGATGAACTAACCATAAATTGCACATCTTCTCGAAAATTTAGTTTTGGCAACAATTTCATAGATCTGAAATATGCCAGATTAACAGAAATATGATATAATTTATTAAGAACAGACTTATTAACTCACTAATTTATTATTATTTAAAGACCATGGTTGCTTGCTAAATTATTTCTTATACATTTTTGTTATCACCCCAATGACCCCATCACTAAAATTTATTTTAACATATATTCTCTCCATTTCATTTTAGTTATCGTTTTAGGTTTATACACATAGATTAAGAAAATATTTAATTTTACATATTTTCAAAATAAAAACATCATTACTAATAAATATAATCATGTTTCAATCAATAGAAAATATAATATAAATTATTATTAATAAATTTTGCATTAAAAATTTAAAATAATATTTATTTTAAATAAAAGATTATACTTTACAACGACAAATAAAATGAAATGAATATTAGTTTTTTTTTGTGTCAGGCAGATGGTGGCGGGCGCTTGCCGATTGCCTTAGACCATCATTATCAGTGGCCTTAGGGCCAGCCCTTAACAAATTTTGGGTTTAAAATAAATGGGAAATGAGTAAGGGCAGGCCAAACGGGCCTAAATTAAGGTCTGATTTTCGTGGCCCTTAAGGGCACGTGTGAGCACGGGATTGGGAGAAGAAACCGAAGTCGAGAAGAGATTGAAGTGTTTTGTCGGTCTGTTCTTCTCACTTTTCGAAAACGAAATCGAGAAGCTACCATCGTCATCTCCGTTTCTTCGATCTTGATTCTCATCGATTGACGTTTATTCTCTCCGTTCATCGGCGTTCTCCGTTTCTTATCTCTTCCATCTCGGTTTCGTCTTGGTTTATCTCGATCTCAAAGAGATTGGAACCCATCTCGATCTACGGCGGTTCTCTCTTCGATCTGGGGCGGTTCTCTCTTCGATTGGAACCCATCTCGATCTACGGCGGTTCTCTCTTCGATCTGCGGCGGTTCTCTCTTCGATTGGAACCCATCTCGATCTACGGCGGTTCTCTCTTCGATCTGCGGCGGTTCTCTCTCACTTCAGCGGCGGTTCTCTCTCACTTCAGCAGCGGTTCTCTCTCACTTCAGCGGCGGTTGGCTTCGGGTATCAGCGGTGGATCTCCATCTCGATCTGTTCCGGTTTCAGCGGCGGTTCGTTCGGTATCAGCGACGGTTGCGTTCGGCTTCAGCGGCGGTTGCGTTCGGGTTCAGCGGTGGGTCGGTTCGGCTTCTGCGGCGGTTTGGTTCGGGTTCTTCGGTGGTTCTGTTCGGGTTCTGCGACGGTTCGATTCGGTTTCTCCGGCGGTTCACTCCGGTTCTGCGGCGGTTCTCTATAGTCGGCTATATCAACAAGGTATGTGAAACACTCTGTTAAGATTTCATTGAATGACTGATTTTGTTTTGAAAATAATATTGTCTCTGTTCTGAAACTGAGTATATGATTGAATCACATTGTTGATATTAGATATAAATATGCATTAAAACGTTGAAACATAGATTTGCCATATATTTGTTGATATAGATTGGAAGTTGAGAAAATTATATACGGTTTGTTTGTTGATGTATGTCTATGCTTAATGGTTTCTTTGGGATAACTCTTGACTGATAGATATATTGTTGATGTAGCCGAGTATAGATATGACTGTGAAGGAGAATAATGGTTTGTTTGTGATAACTCTTTACTGGTTATAGTTACATTGGTTAGGTTTAGTGTAGTTGCTTCTTATAGTTACATTCGTTAGGGTTATATTTCAATCGTAATTGCTTATATCTACTCGTTATAGTTACATTGTAATTGGTTAGGCTTTTTAGGTGTGTAATAATAACTTTAGATTAGACATTTCTTGTTGATGGTTAGTCATTATGTGGGTTAGTTATTACTCTTTACTTGCTTATATCTACTCGCTATAGTTATTACTCTTCAATTGCTTATAATTAAACCCCATCTCATCCCCCATAAATATACACACCCACTACTCTATTCTATCATCTCACTCTCTTCCTTCTTCCATACTCATATGGACACCAGTGGACCGTGCTGTTCGTCGCAAATGGACACCAGTGGACCGTGTTGTTCAATCAATGAAATATGTTATCTTTAAAGTTTAAAATTAAGTGTTATTAATGTCTGTTCTTATATGCCATAATTATGTGAAAATTATGTGATATTAATCTCTGTTGTTTTCTGCAGGTAAAGATACAAATGGGGCTTCACAGCTATAGCCAGCCATCGGAGTCAGAGGATATCTTTGGGAATGATACCCACAGTGGGTACAGCGAGACGGAGGATCTCATTAGACGTGACCAAGCTGAGTTAAGCTTATCTCGTGAACCGGTGGTGTACCCTCCACAACCTGAGGTGGAGTTCGGCTTCCCGCAGAGTTGCTACTGTGGAGGTCAGCCACACCTTGCAACCTCTACCAGCAGGAACGATCCAGGTTATATTGATACCAGCAGAGTTGAACGTGTTTGTGTTCTGCAGAGAGTTGTCTCATTGTTTTGTGTTAATGCGTCTGTGATACAGGGCGGAGATATTACACTTGCGCAAATGTAGACGACGGGGACTGTCATGTGTTTAAATGGTGGGATGTGGCCGTGATGGAAGAGATGAGAGCAAGAGATCTCCACGTGCATCAGCTGGCCGAAAAGGTTGAAAACCTTACTCTTTTTAGTGACTATGAGACTGAGCAGAAGCTCCTGAGCCTAGAGAAGGTTGTTGGTGATTTAGCTAAGGAGAAATCAAGGTTCACTTTTGAGTACTTTGTGGCTTTACTGGTTCTGGTGGCAGTTTTACTAGGCATGCTGGTTATGTTGACTTAATGTTGTTATGTTTTTCTAGGCTTGATGCAATGTCTTTGTGGCTTGTAATGATGTTTTAACTTTGTGGCTTTATGTTTATGTAATGTTTGATGTAATCGGATGTTGAAAAATGTTTATGGTTAAGTAATGTTTTATGTTTATGAAAATTGTTTATGTGAACTAATTGGTCACAAGATGTGAATAATTATGTGACACTGCTTGGTCACAAGGCAACATTGGTCACAAGACAACATTGGTCACAAGACAACATAAAATGTATCACAAGATGTACTTTCAAATAATGCAGGAAATTTTGTCAGCATATATCATGTGAATTGTTTCTTTATCACATGAAAAAGTCACAAGATTAAATCAATTGCAACTATAGTATCACGGGAGAAGAAATGCACTTCTTTAAATAACCTTCTTCTCTCAATTGCAAAATGCACTTGCTCACTCCTTTCCTATTTCCAATAATTTTTATCTCTTTCAAAAATTGTCGATGGCTTCTTCTTCTCATTATCATTACCACAGAGAAGATAATGATCAATTAGATTCCATGTTTGATGATTTATCTGAAGAAGACGGTGATATTTTTCCAGAACCTAAAGAGCGCAAGAAACGAATTTTTATCGAGAGAAACCGGGAAGAAGGCGCCACCAAACTCTGGAATGATTATTTTAGTGCAACTCCAACATACGGGCATCGTTTATTTCGGCGACGGTTTCGAATGAACAAACCGTTGTTCATGCGTATTGTCAATCGTCTCTCTACCGAAGTACCATATTTTCGCCCAACACAAGATGCAACCGGGCGATCTGGTCTAACTCCGCTCCAAAAATGTACTGCAGCAATTCGTCAATTGGCATACGGTGGTGGGGCTGATACAGTTGACGAGTATGTACGACTAGGTGAAACAACTGCTGCAAAATGTTTGCACCGTTTTGCTGCAGGAATAATCCACTTGTTTGGAGATCAATATCTAAGACGCCCTACACCGGAGGATCTTCAAAGACTACTCTTTGAAGGAGAAGAACGTGGCTTTCCGGGGATGATTGGAAGCATCGATTGTATGCATTGGGAGTGGAAGAATTGTCCTTCCGCTTGGAAAGGAATGTATTCACGAGGAACCGGAAAACCAACACTTGTATTGGAGGCGGTAGCTTCATATGACCTCTGGATATGGCACGCGTTTTTTGGAGCTCCAGGTACAATGAACGACCTTAATATTCTTGATCGCTCACCTGTTTTTGATGACATTATTAACGGAATAGCTCCGCAAGTCAACTTCAACGTCAACGGAAGAGAGTATCACTTGGCTTACTATCTCACAGATGGTATTTATCCACAATGGGCGACTTTTATTCAATCTATCCGACTTCCACAGGGTGAGAAAAATAAACTATTTGCTAAAAGGCAAGAATCAGTCCGAAAGGATGTTGAGCGTGCCTTTGGAGTCCTGCAAGCTAGATTCGCCGTTGTTAAAAATCCATCTAAATTATGGGAAAAAGAAAAAATAAAAAATATAATGAAAGCTTGCATCATACTCCACAATATGATTGTCGAAAATGAACGAGGTTCATACAGTCTGCGTAACATTTCCGAATTTATTGACGGAGAAGGAGAAGGTGCATATTCCGTCGGTCTAGATGATACACTACGCAATACAATTGATGCTCGAAGAAGGATTCAGGATACACCAACAAATCATCGATTAAAAGCTGATTTGATTGAAAATATATGGGCTAAATTTGGACATCTTCCAAATAACATATAAATTATTAAGTTTCTATAAATTGAATAAAATGTTTGTTTCCTTTTTTTTTGTGTTTGTGATGTTTTTTTTTTTTCTAATTTGTTGTAATTTGTTTTTTTTTTTTGCAACTTTTGTTATTTGTTTAAGTTATATTTTAATGTTAAATTTGGGTTTTATATGTTTTATATATAACTTCTCTTTCATATATCATTATTTACTAAAATAAACACTTATATTATTAAGGGCCAAATAAATTCCCTACCAATAATCAATGTCTTTAAAAAGTGCCCTTAACTAATTCCCTTAACCCAACTTTAATAATTAAATATGTCTTAGGCCCAAAGATTTGGGACACCAATATAGATGCTCTTACATATACGTGAATCGGACGTACGTACAGTTTGAATTGTTTACACTATTAAATATTATATATATGTACACTTGACTAAAAGGCACGTACTCTATTCTATTTCTTTTTTTTAACTTTATGTAATAATATATATACTCTATTCTACTAGTTTTGTCAACTTTATGTATAAATATATATTATCTCGAAGTATTCTTTAATAAATTCATAATATAAGACTAGATTATTATCTAGCAATCTAGATTAATATTTATTAAATTAATTTTATCTATCTTATACTAGATTATTATAAATATTAAAATTATATAAGACAATAAGATAATTTTACAAAAAAAAAATATAATTTAATTAATTATAAAATTTTATATACATTCCTAATATATTATATTAAATATAAATCCAATATAATTTTCTTTATTTAAGTTAAATTTTATATGTCTATATTTAATTACTGAATCAATAATTTTAAATAATATTTTCTGGATATGCATTCAAATTTATAAAGAGCTGCATACAAGACAATCGAGTATATATAATTCTCTATTTTATAAATTATCACATCGTTTTCAACTTGGTAATCAACATTAACATTAATTATAATTTCTATAGTAAACTTTTGTATATTATAAATTTCTAACATGAATATATATATATATATATATATATATATATATATATTCCAACATGCTTATAAACATTTATTTATCTTGATAAATAACATTTCATTTATAATTTCAAATTGTTATTAATGAAGAAAAATTGAAATTATAAATTAGTATAGATTTATTACAATTTCTATAAATTAATAATGTTGTAAATAAATATTATAATAGAATTGTGCTGTAATTCTGATCTATATCAGAGATCTCCATTTAAAAGAGATTATTTACGCTTTGAATGTGTATTATCAAACATGAAAAGAAATGAACATTCGTCGACACCTTCGATCCAACAATCATTATTGCACCTTAAACTCAATGAGCAGCCACGTTTGAGAAGTCATGTAAGGGAAATAACGTTTTTGAAAAAACAAGTGCAAGGGAAATAGCTTTGCAATTAATATCTCTAAGGAAACAAATGGCAGTGTAATTATCTAATGCAAGTGGTCATGAATGTGGATGATACATTCGTATTTGAAACCTGAATTAATATCACATATTTGGTTTTATGATCTCCTTAATTATAGCCTGGATCTAACCAAGGTGGATGATACATACGTATCTATCTTATTAAAACAGAAATACATATATAGAAATACTCTTAGTTTTCAAATTTAATTATATTTTCATGCCACTGAGAATTAAATTGAGTTTCCTATTTAAATATTTGTTTTTTTCTGTTAGATTAATGTGTTTCTTTTTCTTTCCTATTTTAATGATTATTTTTTTCAGTTAAATTAATGTGTTTTTTCTTTCCTATTTTAATGTTTATCTTTTTATTTAGATTAATGTATTTTTTTAATTTTTCAACAATTAATGATATTTTAAAGTTGTCTTTTTGTCAACTTAAAATTGTCTAAACTATTTCAAAATATAAAAAATAGTCAAAAGTAAACATATAAAGTAGATAAATAATAATCAAACACCAAAAATATTTAAAATATATATTTATTCTCCATCCAAATATTGAAGTTCAACCTGTTTTTTAATTTTTAATTTAGGTATTTTGGCTTACATTACTCAAATTTATATGTTTTGAGAAATTTAAAGTATATATAAATTTTGAAAATTTTAAAATAATTCAAACGGGTTATTTGTATGCGAACCAAACCCACAAATACCCGAATCAAATTAAAACCAAAATTTATAAATATTTAAATGTTGTTGAAATCTTTAAACTCGGGAATCTCAAACCCAATAGATTTTAACCGAACAGTGAGTATCCAAATACACATCCGTAACATAGTCAATGTAAAATGATCAAGTATTACAAATACATCATTTAGTATAAATAAATAAAAACTAAAATAGAAAATTAATACCCGTGCGGTCGCACGGATCAATATCTAGTTTTTGTTTTATTTCAGACGGCATTCTGTAACTATCATTTGCTCAAAATTTCTAAGTAGCTGAGGCCAGCTATCAATAATACTGCGTTGATAAGTATAAATCATTTTTGTTTTGAACTGATAATCTTAAATAGTCACTCTTAAAACCACTAAACAACCGTGTACATATATCAAAGTATCCAAAACCAAACATATATTGAAATTTCCAAGGAAAATTCATTTCACCATTTTCAAATGGACCGCCATAATGAACCAAATAGTATTATATTAACCCGTCAAGGTCAAAGAAAAGTCGTATGAAACAAGTATCCCTAAAAAAGCTTGACGCTGGATGCAATGCTTCAAAAACTCCAATAGTCAACGTTCAAAACATGCACCCTTTACTTAAGTTTGTGTCCTTACTTGTGTCATAAACCCCGTCTCTCTATATATAGGCACTACACATAGGCCATCAACATTTATAACTTGAACTTCTTTGAGCTAAGAAAATAAAACAAAACAAAACGAAAACACACAAAAATGGATAACGTTTGGATTCTATTGCCACTCGTATTGCTTATACTAGCCTACAAACTCTTATTCTCATCCAAAACACAGCGTTTCAATCTCCCACCAGGACCAACTCCGTTTCCCATTGTCGGCAATCTCCACCTCGTGAAGCCGCCTGTACACCGTCTCTTCCGCCGCTTCGCAGAAAAATACGGTGACATCTTCTCCCTCCGCTACGGCTCTCGCCAAGTCGTCGTGATCTCTTCTTTACCCCTTGTCAAAGAATGCTTCACTGGTGACAATGACGTCATTTTAACAAACCGACCGCATTTTCTGACGGCCAAGTACGTCGCCTACGACTACACTACCATCGGAACCGCACCTTACGGCGACCACTGGCGTAATCTCCGCCGTATATGCTCTCTTGAGATCCTTTCTTCTAACCGCCTCACCGGGTTCCTCTCCATTCGTAGTGACGAGATACGACGGTTGCTCACGAAACTCTCACGTGACTATAATGGCCGTATCGTTGAACTTGAACCTCTTCTTGCAGATTTGACGTTCAATAACATTGTCCGTATGGTTACAGGGCGACGCTACTACGGAGACCAGGTTCGTTTCATTTATTATATGAATATAGATAGTAATTAATCAACGTTTAAAGATTCACTAATCATTTACAGTAAGAAATATTAGTGTTCTTGTTGGAAAATATTTAATGTTTTACCTACCAAAATTGACCTATTATGTAATTTGTCTATTACTTTTTATACACTATTAAATCATTCGATCTATGTGAATTATCAGACTAAATTATTTGTCTTAAATGATTATATCTTAAAGGTTCATAACAAGGAAGAAGCGAGTCTATTCAAGAAACTAGTGACGCAGATCAACGACAATAGTGGTGCGAGCCATCCAGGAGATTATCTACCGATTCTTAAAGTGTTCGGACACAGCTATGAGAAGAAAGTGAAAGCACTCGGCGAAGCCATGGACACTTTCTTGCAGCGTCTGTTGGACGATTGCCGAAGAGATGGAGAGAGCAACACAATGCTTAGTCATTTGTTGTCTTTACAACAAGACCAACCCAAGTATTATAGTGATGTCATCATCAAAGGCCTCATGCTTGTAAGTACACTTTATAATCCATCTCTCTTTTACAATTTATATTTGCAAAAAAATATGCATAGATGAACTAACATATTTGAATTATAAATATAGAGCATGATGCTTGCGGGAACGGATACTGCAGCCGTGACGCTAGAATGGGCGATGGCAAATTTGTTGAAAAACCCTGAAGTGTTGAAGAAGGCAAAAACCGAGATAGATGATACGATTGGCCAAGAACGTTTGGTCAACGAGCCAGACATTGTGAATCTCCCTTATCTCCAAAACATAGTTCTCGAGACCTTCCGGTTGTGCCCGGCCGCACCACTTCTTGTACCACGTTCTCCTTCTGAAGATATCAAGATTGGAGGATACGACGTGCCGCGCGGTACGATCGTACTAGTGAACTCTTGGGCCATCCATAGAGACCCGAAGCTATGGGATGAACCTGAGAGGTTCATGCCAGAGCGGTTCGAAGATAAAGCAGCTGCAAACGCTAATAAGCTTATGATGTTTGGGAACGGACGAAGGACTTGTCCTGGTGCAGCTTTGGGGCAGAGGATGGTATCCCTAGCTTTAGGGTCGTTGATTCAATGCTTTGACTGGGAAAAGGTCAATGGTGAGAACATTGATATGACCGAGAATCCAGGAATGGCTATGCGTAAGCTCGTGCCATTACGAGCCATCTG
The DNA here is from genome assembly GCF_000801105.2 of Raphanus sativus. Taxonomy (NCBI): domain Eukaryota; kingdom Viridiplantae; phylum Streptophyta; class Magnoliopsida; order Brassicales; family Brassicaceae; genus Raphanus; species Raphanus sativus. The sequence goes on along the minus strand of NC_079512.1, from coordinate 22,223,819 downwards.
CCATCAGCGTCCCATTATGACTAATGGCTTGGCTTAAGATGACACTATGTTTTATTAAATCTACTTGGTTCACTATTCGATGATTGCCGTGGTCCAAAAGTCTTTTCGGATTTATTTGATAGATTTTGAATTGTTTTCAAATATTTTGTGATTGTCTTGGTGATGAAAAATAATTATAAGAAAATGTAAGATTCGATGAACAATGTCGTAATTGCAAAATCAGATTCGAAGCACGACAATAGTTTGTTGATACTGTATTGGATAAAACAAAGGTTTGGAAATTAAATAAAGACCGTCTATGTTATTATTTGTCGAGAAAGGCATACATGAAGAATGTCGTAATATGTAAAAGAGAAAACAGAAAGTGATACATGAGAAATATGTAAAGGAGAAAGTCTCCCCTAAAAGATATTACGGCGGATTAAAGTCTTTTTCAAAACAAAGAACAAAAAAAAAGATATTACGGCGGCGGGTGTTCATATCCTTTGGCTAAAACTGTATGACAAAAGTGTAGTTTAGATATACTTTTGAAAAATATATCCGATGAGTTCATACTAAGGGTCCGAATGGAGCAGCGGGACAAGTGCAGTTCTCCCGCCATATGCAGTTCTCCCGCACTGCATTCACCATTCACCATTTTCTGTTTGTAAAAGCAGTTCAAGCGGGAGATCTGCATGCAGTTCAATATTTTTTGTCTTTTTGTGAAAAAAGCAGGAGATCTGCATGCAGATCTCATCCGCTAATATTTGATGGTGTTGATCTGCTTTTTTTTTTGTTTGGTCAATAAATAACTTTGTTACAACACATAACTTTAAAATATATTTATCTAGTCTTATAAATATAATATTTTTACTTTATTTTATTTACAACTTTAACAATACAAAATTATCATATTTTTACTTATTATTTTTTGTCATATAATTTTTACTTTTTAAAATAATCATTTTAATATAATACATATTTCAATATATTATGTATATCTATAGTAATATAGTTTAAATATGTATACTAATATAAGAGATGCGTATTTTGTATCACGCAAATATATAGTAATATAATTTAAATATGTATACTTATGAAGAGGAGATGTATATTTCATTTATATATTTAATTATGATATGTATTATGAAAATATATAGTAATATAATTGAAATATGAACAATATGGAAGAGATATATCATTAAATTTTTATTTTAAATTGTGACTTTATGAATTTAGTGCAATAATTTTTGTTATTTATGTACTATATTTATATATTATATACTTTGATATATTTTATTATAATCTTTTAAACATTTAATCTACTTTATTTGGACTTTTTTATTTAGAACTATAATAACTATTTGTTCTGAACTATAATAACTGTTTATTCTGATTGTTCCGCATTTCTTCTGCATATTCTGTTTGATCCGTTTGATCTGCACTTCTCCTGCTTGATCTGCTTGATCTACACTTCTCCTGCTTGATCCGTTTGATCCGCTTGATCTGCACTGCTTGAATCGCTTTTACCATTCGAAGCCTTAGTATTAACTAATGTATATCGTATTCTTGTACATTGGTTAATCATTATATGTCAGGATCAAGATACAGTAAGTTTGATTACCAACTTGAAAATTTATATGATATTTTCAATTATTGCTTAGCTATTATTTGAAACTTTCAATTCATTGCTTAGTTTTTTAAATTAAATTTCTCTCTATGGTATGACTAATTCATAACCAAAGAATTTACAAGTTGAACATTAACAAAATATATTTTACAGCTTTGTAATATGTATTTTTGTCATCATGTTGATTATATTGTTTGCAAGAAATTAAAAACTCTTTTCATTATCAATTATGTACTCTGAGTTTACGATACATTAGCGATGTATCTAATAGAAAAATATAAAACAATATATGTTATTTTCGTTTCAATTTAATTATCATTCACGTTTATGCATATAAATTAATAAAACATGTGATTTTGTATATTTTCAAATATTAACTATAATTATCGATGCACCTAACCATATTTGAACAAACAAAAAGTAAATTGAAAAATCTTATTAATAAATTTTTACATTAAAATTTTAAAATGATACTTATTGAAACAATTTTTTTTTCTACAACCACAATTACACTGAAACAGAGTGAGTATTTTTTAAGAATGTGTACTGATATCAGTTGTGAGCATTGACCTCACAAGTGTAGTTAGATAAGAACAGTGAACACCACGGGTAAATTTCTAAAAAAGTTTAAAAGGCATAAAAGAAAAACATGCAGAAAAGCATAAAAGAGAGACATGTAAAAGAAAGAGCCTCTCCTAATAAATACAACAACATTTTTTTTATCTCTACTTTATTTTTATTATTAAATAGAATTTGAAATAAAAATAATTTTATTCTATCTATTTTTCACTACATAATATAGTGAAACTAAATTTATTTTATAAACGAAGTAATGCATTTTTTATTATTCTATTTTTGTTCTAAAATAGAATAGGTTGGAGTAAATCTCATTCCACTATAAAATTTATATATTTTAAAAAAAAATTCATAATAAAGTCCGATCACAATAACCGAATTGATTATCTTTATGCATTAGGATACTAGATTACCTAGTATAAAACATTGAAAAATCATCAAAAACCTTCCTTTTTTTTCTATTTCAATTTCTGGATTACTATATGATGATTTTACAACTTTTCATATATAGAAATAGAAAGAAATAGACTAGAAACGATATTTGCTATGTTAATGACACCAAAAAAATATTAAATAAATAGAATTGAGAAATGAAATTGAGATATAGATGAAATATAATGAAATAAAACCGTTTTGAAGTTTCCTATGAAATGAAGCATTGGATATACTCTAAAATAGATAACGTATTTTAATTTAAATTTAATTGGATATACAATTTTCCCAAACTCTTGATTCAATAAGATGGAGACAAAATTTCATAATAATATATCCGATGAGAGTCAAAAGTTATCAATATTTTGACTAAGTATATCTTATAATGTCATGATCAAAATACTGAAAGTTTGATTACGAACTTGAATTTTGTTATGATATTTCTTTTACTGCTTATTTTAAAATTAAACCTTTCAATTTATTGCTTTATTTTAACTTTAATTATCTGTATGCTATGACCAGTTCATAAAACAGAGAATTCACAAGTTGAACATTGACAAAATATATAACTACAACAGTACAACGTTAAATACTATAGATTTGTCACTTCTTGACTAAATTGTTTGCAAGAAAGCAAAATCCCTTATTGTTACGTACTAACTATGTTTTCTACATACAACAGCGACGTATCAGTTTCACAAAAGTAAAATCGAAAACAATGAAAACAATTTGGTAGTCGGAGTATTTGGCTGGTCAATGACTCGCAAAGGTTCTCAAAGACCGTTACGAGCATGCTGCAGCTGCGGCAAACTCTACAGCTCTATTTCTGTTACAGCATTGGGAATGGAAAAACAGCCTTGTTTTGGTTTGATTATTGGACAGAGTGGGTCCACTCCATCTTCTCTTTGGCCAATCTCGACCTAGAGACCTTTCGATTTCAATTACCACAACTGTCTCTCGAGAGGATTGTGCAATGGTCACTGGAATTGACCTCCTCTAAGGTCAGAATATGCAGAAACGCTTCAAGTACGTAGTGTTAGTGTTATCGTATGCCTACCCCCAGCGAAGAAAATGGGAATGATGTCTACTTGTGGAGAAATCGCCAAGGTGGTTTTTGAAGTTCATTTCTCTCAAGTGTTACTTGGAAACGCACTCGAACTCCATCTCCTACTGTTCCGTGGCATTCTGTTGTTTGGTTCCGAAGGGAAATCTCTTGTTGCTCTTTCATTACTTGGACAGCTTATCTTGGAAGGCTTCCTACACGGAATCGCTTGTTATCTTGGGGTATGTTGGTGCAACCAGATTGTGTTCTATGTTATAATGCTCTTGAATCTCATACGCATTTTTTTGTGTCAATCGTCACCCTCGCTGCACAATTACATGGACCTCATGCAGCTCTTGCGATTATAGTGATGAAGCTGCTCAACCAGGTTATCACCTACAACCTCTGGCACGAACGGAATGCCCGCATCTTTCAAGAATACTCAACTCTCTCAGGACGTATTCTTCAGGCTGGTCGATCGGAGCATGAGAGTAGGTTGCTTTCTCTTCCCTTAGTGACTGCTGCCTCTCATTTTTTACTTGAGCTTTATTTTTGGTTTGTCACCCCTTATAGTTAAGGATTATCCTCTCTTTCTACTCTCTTTGTAATAAGTTATGTTCGACAACAATGTTAAAATCCAAAACAATGTCCTTTTAAAAATGTTTATACAAAAATGGTTACAAAAACTGATTATCAACTTTGAGAAATGACCTCTGAGATGTTTGGTATGGAAACCAATATATGGGTAATCAGTTTGGCCCCAATACGGACTCGGGTTCGAATCCCGCTGACCACTGAGAAATTAACTTTTCGGCATTGCCAGGAACAGGAGAGCGACACGTGGACTGAAAACGTAAACTGTAAATATGTGACTAGTCTGGACCTGGAAACCAGGATACCTCTGTATAATCCAAAAAGAAATGGACTATTAAGTTAGATTCTTTAATCCGAGCTTGATTACGTTTTTTCTGATAGCACCTGAGTGTTAGATGTGGGAAAAAGTGCATATTTCAATATGAACTTTACGCGTCGTGCATATTCCTTCACGAACTTTGTAGTAGTGCGTATTCCACACTGAACTAAACAAATTTTTTAAAATACTATATGAACTTTATGCGTCGTGTCTATTCCTTCACGAATTTTATAGTAGTGCGTATTTCACATTGAACAAAACCAAAATCAAAAAATACTACATAGACTCTCAAAATCGTGCTTATTTCAATATTGAGTGTTAAATGTGTTAGTCATCCGTTAATGTATCAAAACAACATCATTTTGTATAAATTTGTGAAATTAAAAACTAAAAAATAAAAATTAAAAATAAAATACATTCTCAAAATTGTGCTTATATATATTGACTGTCAAAAGTAATAGTCATCATTGATTTTATCAAAAGACTATTTTGGATAAATTCTATGAAATTGTCCGTCATTTTTTAATTTTTTTATTTTACAAAAAAATTATCCAAAATGACGTTGTTTTAATAAATTAATGTATGACTTGACTAACACCTTTCACTTACTGACAAAGAAAGACTAACATCTTTGACGGTCAATATATATATAATCACGATTTTGAGCGTCAAAGATGTTCGTCTTTTTTTTGTCAGCAAATCAAAGGTGTAGTCATATATATATGTACATTAACCGTCAAAAGTGTTAGTATTTTTCTGTTTAGGAAATCAAAAGTGTTAGTCATACGTTAATTTATCAAAATAACGTCATTTTTGATAGATTTTATAAAAGATAAAAAATTACAAATTGACGGATAATTTCATAGAATTTATCCAAAATAAAATCTTTTGATAAATTAAAACATGACTAACACATTTGACAGTCAATATATAAGTACAATTTTGAGAGGTTTTTGGTAAATTAAATGATGACTATTACATTTGACAGTCAATATATATAAGCACAATTTTAAGAGTCTATATTTTATTTTGATTTTTAATTTCACAAAATTTATTCAAAATGACGTTGTTTTGATAAATTAACGGATGACTAACACATTTAACGTTCAATATTGAAATAAGCACAATTTTGAGAGTCTATGCAGTATTTTTTTATTTTTGTTTAGATCAATGTGAAATACGCACTACTAAAAAGTTCGTGAAGGAATAGACACGACGCATAAAGTTCATATAGTATTTTAAAAAATTTGTTTAGTTCAGTGTGGAATACGCACTGCTACAAAGTTCGTGAAGGAATAGGCACGACGCTTAAAGTTCATGTTGAAATAGACACTTTTTCCGTTAGATGTGATCAGATAAATTGTGTTTTTCCAAAAAAAAAAAGAGAAAAAATCAGATACTTTCTCATATGATGCTAACTTATTATTGAGCTAAGTTTGATATTATCTTGGATCAGATTCATTTTTGGTGTGCTCAGATGGGAGATGCTTTATTTCTCGATAGAATGCTTCTCCAGATTCGCTTGTCTTGCAAGTAATGACTTTGAGCTTTGTTTCTATAATTTGTGACACCATCACACAACCAATCATGAAAGTGTGTTTCTTTTTCCTTCTGTTGGAAAATTTTGCAAGGTACTACAGCGGTTACCCTCCCTAAGGAACTAGGGCCATCACGGTTTATCCATTTTACATCGGAAAGAGAGTTTGTCCAGCTGCTTCACCAGGGCTATCCAGTGGTTGTCGCATTCACCATAAGGTGTAACTTTAACTTCCCTCAAAAGTACGTTTCTTTTGATGTATTCAAACTCACATGCGTCTCTCATTCTTTATAACAAAAGTAACTACACACAACATCTTGACCGGATGCTTGAGGAAGCTGCTGCTGAGTTCTATCCCAACATCAAGTTTATGCGTGTGAGTTCCTACAACAATATACAAAGAATTGGTTGAAACTTTCAAAACCCACTAACTGTCCCAAGTATCCTGGATTCTGCATAACTCGCCAGAAAAGCGAATGCTCTTTCCTCTAATCTACCTGACCTGTCATGCTCTTTTGGTTTATATCGTAAAAATGAATATCACACAAATGCAGGCGGGTAATGAAGGAAAGGTCCAAGATCCAAATATCACCCGGTATTCTGTTAAAGTCGTACCTGTAAGTTAGAGCATTACACATTGTCCTTTCTGTTGCCTTTTGTGCCTTGTCTTTTGAAACAATGCCCGTATTATCCTATTGCAGAGTCTAAACATCGCTTTCTTGTTTGTCTCGTTTGGGCGGTATAACTATGATATGAGCCCCTATGGGTTCAGAGAGTTCTTCAAGCGCCAGGGGGTTCGTACTTCGGATCCTTAATGAAGCAACTTGAACGTGGTAAGTATTTGAAGCTTTTTAAGTCGAGAGCTTGCGTTTGCTTTTCAATTTTGCCGGTCTCGTTACGAGTAAACCGGTTTATTCAGATTACTTGGTGATAATTGCCATTTTCAACTATAGTAAATATAGTATGTCATATCTCATTAAAAATGTTTGATAGTAACCCATCCGACTGAATTTTCTTATCACTTGGGGGTTCCTTGCGAGTTCGGCCATTGCCCAAATCATAATGTCATTGCAGAAGTATTGATTCCCCCTAGAAGAATGTTCTGCGGACAAAGATGGTTACTGTCAAATCTTTTTTAATGAGAGATGGCTTACTACATTTACCATCAAGACCGCTTGATATGGTTTCTTGTGAGTTTGCCATATCCAAGTACAGTTTCTTCCTTCTCTGTTTTTCTGTAGATGCAGACCAATCATTTGTTAATAGAAAGTATCAAGATCTCTCACACTTCTCTCTCCCTGTCCTGGCGTCTAGACGAGTGAACCAGTCAAAAATCCAACCGATATAGGGGAAAAATCTGAACCACAACTTGATCTTTCTGTCTTAGAAAAAGTACAGATGTAGACCAATAATTTGTTCATAGAAATAGTATTCATACTTTTTCAAATGATTAATATGCAGACCTTGATCTTTCTTATTATAAACTCTTAATAAGATTATATATCTTATATCTTATAAATAATAAGTAATACTATATAATGTAAAAATAGATTAAGTTAATGATTAAAAATGTCAACATAATAAACATAAAACGGTTATATGTTCTTACTTTACAGATGGCTACATCAATATGGACTCAAGTTTGTAAGATAGTCATAAATCATGTGCATTGTTTTTTTGTCCAAATCTTAATATGAATGCTTATTCATACTTTTCAAATGAATTATAAACTGGCTCCATGTAAAAGCATTAACATTTCCAAGGAATAAACCAAATTTCTCAATTATTTCTTTATTACAAATCTATCTTTGTGTTGAAAATGTACTACACAACTTAACGAAATTTCGATGGATTGAATTTTAGTGTGACTTATTGAAATTAATTTTATGAAATTTTTTATTTAATGTGTATAAGGGATTGCTGCTATATGGAAATTTTGTATACACGTCAGATATTTTTTTGTGGGAAGCATTACTATGATGACACTGTAATCTATTTTTGTGAAAAATATTATGGTGATGACACATCGACAAGAATCATTCTCAACACTTCTCAATTAATATATAGAGAATGTTATAAATAAAATTAAATAAGGAATGTAATGTAATGTTTTATTTTCTCTTTCATCTATATAAAATCTAAAATGTATGTGCTAGAATTAATAAAATGCATTATTTTGTGCCCAATAGTTTTTGTAAGAGATGTTGAATATACGGTGTGTTTGTGAAGTATTAAAAGTAAGTAAATTTATTAGTTGAATAATAGTTAAAAATAATAATTTGTTAGAATTTTTCACAACATAGTATACAGTCTGTTGACTTGATATAACTTATTAAAATTAATAAGTGATGTTTATTCTTGATTTTGAATAAAATAAATTTTAGTTATGATTTCACAAAATTATTTTCTTATTCTTATATTTACAAGTGTTTGTTTATATGCTTCCAATGAACACACCTATTAATTTATTAAAAAATATAATTTTCGTTTCTATAGTATTTCGCTTTTTGTGCACCGGTTTCTGTATATCAGCTTCCGATTTTATGTAATCTAGATGCTTACACCATCTTAGGATCAGAGTGATAACCAGAGGCAAAGTCAAATGTGATATGAGGGGGGGTCACATGACCCATGTGATTTTTTTAAAACAAAAAAATTTACTTGTATTTCTAAAAAAATATGATGAATATAATTTATTAACCCCTGTAAAATATACTACTATTTGTTATCAATTTGATCCCTCGAAACATTTCTTCTGCCTCGCCACTGGTGACAACCTAACTAAATTTAATCTTAGAAAAATTCCGATCACTCATTAAGTGCTATTAATCCATCTAATTGCCAGAAAGTCTCAAGTCAACCAAATGACTTTGATTATTCTGTCACAAAGTGTTTGATGTGTAAAATGAGTGGTCGTCTGAGACCAAAATAATTGAAGTATTTCAATTTCAAAGTAGTTTTTTTTTTTGGTAAAAAAATTCAAAGTTGTTGACTGGAGACTTTCTGTTTTTTTTTAACTTAAGCGTACGCTTACAGAAGCCAAAAATAAAACAAAATAAACTGTGGAGCGAGAAGAAGCCTGAATGACTAGTGAAGCTATGTCGATTGTTGTGAATGTCACTAGCTTATCAAATGTGGTAGCTCAAGAAAAAAATCTGAATGGGAGTTCGAGTACGAGCACTCAAGATGAAAACATACATGAGAAAATTAAGAAGGCAGCTCAAGATGGGGATATAGAGAGACTCTACGAACTGATAGCAGAAGATCCAAACATTCTAGGTCACTTTGATGAAGTGCCTTTTTGCGAGACGCCACTACACATTGCAGCTGGAAAAGGAAAAACTCATTTTGCCATGGAACTAATGACCCTGAAACCGTCCCTTGCTTCAAAGCTAAACGTGTCAGGTTTCAGCCCCATGCATTTAGCGCTGCTGAACAACCATACCCGAATGGTGAGAGGTTTTGTAGCACTCGACAGCAGCTTAGTCAGGATCAAGGGAAGAGGAAGGGTTACTCCTTTGCATCACGTTGCTCGAATGGGTGATGCAGAGTTGTTGAGTGAGTTCTTGTTTGCTTGTCCTTCTTCCATTGAAGATCTAACGATTAAGTGTGAGACAGCTGTGCACGTTGCCGTGAAGAACCACCAGTTGATGGCATTTAAGGTTCTAATGGGGTGGCTCAAGAGAGTAAACAAGGAGGAAATCTTGGACTGGAAAGATGAAGATGGTAACACCGTCTTCCATATTGCTGCGTCTATAAATCATACTGAGGTAAAAAAAAATGTTTGTTGTTTTTTACCCAAGTTCTTGTTCATACATGATTGTTGGTTAAAACCTATAAAAAAATAGACAATTACAAAAACAATATCTATTTATTATAGTTATTTGATGTGTTTTTTAAATCTGTGGAAACACTAGAAATCTATTTTTGAGGAAGGAGGTAATATTTGTTTATGTCCTATATTCTTTATCATTTAGGATTTATTTATTTATTCTAGAGTTATATACGCTTGAGGTGTGTTCGAGTTTTGCAGGTGATAAAGTCACTGCGTAAAACCGTCAAATTAAAAGCCAAGAACTTGGATGGCAAAACTGCAATGGACATACTACAAAATTACCAATCTCCTTGCTTTCCTAAAGGAAGAAGACTTCTCCGCAGTGTTAAAGAAAGACTACTTTCTGGTTCCACAATGACTCTAGCAGAATATTTGAGAAAAAATCTAACGTTTATGGAGAAACGAAACAAATTCTTGGGGATGAGCAACTTGAGCTCAATTGGAGAGAGGTCTCTGAAGACTAGCAAACGAAACGATGCAATACTTATTGTTGCTGTACTGATAGTAACTGCTACTTACCAGGTAGGTTTCAGTCCTCCTGGTGGAGTTTGGCAGGAAAATTCCTCAAATTCTACCGCTCACAATGTTCACCACGCTGGACAGATGACTATGTCTTTTAACATGGCCTTATTTTTTCTTGCCTTCAACGGGGTTGCTTTCCTATCATCTCTATATGTGATCATGGTCCTCATAATTGGACTCCCGATGTGGAAGTTAATTTACTGTTCAGTGGCGGTCTTAAGTGTCGCTATGTTAGCATCATACGCTGCTATATTCCCGACTCGAGACGGCCAGTTGGAAGGGATATCAGCTATTATCTTTATCATGGCCTTCCGATTGACGATAGCAACCATGTTGTGTGCTACTTTCGTGGCCTTTACTATTGATAAATGTCGTCGGCACCGAGTGGACTTCCCGGCGAGCTGCTTCTCCTCATAGGATACTTTTTTTTGGGTGAGAATTCTTGTTTTGGTAATGTAAGGAAGAAGTGTCTACTGGTTTGTTTGGCCAGAAAAGAGAATTAGCTCTAGCCAATAAAAAAAATCTATCAAAAAGTGTGTGAACACTGTAAAAAGAAGAGTCATATACTAAGGATAAATTTGGGTTCTTAATCCACATCTAAAACCGTCTAACGGAAAAAAATGATCGGAGAATGAATAACAAAAAAACAATATTTAGGTTCTTGAAGATTGAACTATGTTTCTGTTTTTGGTTTTGTAAACAATTCGTATGGTATATGATAAACTGGGACATCTTTATACGACTGATCAGACCCTTAAGAATTTATTTTCCAAAATCCGAATAAGTTTGTATACATGTTTACCTTTTTCTATGTACGGATCTAAGATAATTATTTACATAATTATAAGAAACTCTAAACTTGTGTTTGCTTCAATATTATTATCTAGTAGTCTAGATTAATATTTATTAAATTAATTTTATTTATCTTATACTAGGTTATTATAACATTATATAAGAAAATAAGATAATTTTATAAACAAATATATAAATATATAATTTAATTAATTATAAAATTTTATATACATTCCTAATATATTAATTAAATATAGCTCCAATATAATTTTCTTTACTTAAAGTTAAATTTTATATGTCTATATTTAATTACTGAATCAATAATTTTAAATAATATTTTCTGGATATGCGTTCAAATTTATAAAAGAGCTTCATACAAGACAATCACGTATATATATAATTGTTATTTTATAAATTATCACATCGTTTTCAACTTGGTAATCAACATTAACATTAATTATACTTTTATAGTAAACCTTTGTATTTTATAAATTTCTAACATGAATATATATACAATTATTATAATAGTGCTTATAAACATTTATTTATCGTGATAGTTACATTTCATTTATAATTTCAAAATTTTATAATTTTTAATGAAGAAAAGTTTAAGTTATACATTAGTATAAATTTATTACAATTTCTAATAAATTAATAATTTTTGTAAATAATATTATAATAGAATTGTGCTGTAATTCTGATCTATATCAGAGATCTCCATTTAGAAGAGACTATTTACGCTCTGAATATGTATTATCAAACGTGAAAAGAAATGAACATTCGTCGACACCTTCGATCCAACAATCATTACTGCAAAACAAGTGTAAGGGAAAAGTTCAAAAAAAAAAAAAAAACAAGTGTAAGGGAAATAGCTTTTTTGAAAAACAACTGCAAGGGAAATAGCTCTTCTCGACACGTTTGAGAAGTCGTGTAAGGGAAATAGCTTTTTTGAAAAACAAGTGCAAGGGAAATAGCTTTGCAATTAATAGCTCTAAGGAAACTAATCGTAGTGTAGTGTAATTATCTAATGCAAGTGGTCATGAGTGTGGATGATACATTCGTATTTGAAACCTGAATATCACATATTTGGTTTTATGATGTCCTTGTTTAGGTCTAACCAAGGTGGATGATACATTTGCTCAAATTTTCTAAGTTGCTGAGGCCAGCTATCAATAATACTGCATTGATAAGTATAAATCATCTATGTTTTTTTTTTTTTGCTAAATTATCTTCTATTAATAAATCATCTATGTTTTGAACTGATAATCTTAAATAGTCACTCTTAAAACCACTAAACAACCGACCGTGTATATATATCAAAGTATCCAAAAACCAAACATATATTGAAATTTCCAAGGAAAATTCATTTCACCATTTTCAAGTGGACCGCCATAATGAACCAAATAGTATCATAACAACCCGTCAAGGTCAAAGAAAAGTCGTATGAAACAAGTATCCCTTAAAAAGCTTGACGTGGTATGCAAAGCTTGACGTGTGTTTAAGTTTGTGTCCTTACTTGTGCCATAAACCCCGTCTCTCTATATATAGTAACATAGGCACTACACATAGGCCATCAACATTAATAAGTTGAACCTCTGTGAGCTAAGAAAATAGAAACAAAACAAAACGAAAACACACAAAAATGAACAACGTTTGGATTCTATTGCCACTCGTATTGCTTATACTAGCCTACAAATTCTTATTCTCATCCAAAACGCAGCGTTTCAATCTCCCACCAGGACCAACTCCGTTTCCCATTGTCGGCAATCTCCACCTCGTGAAACCGCCTGTACACCGTCTCTTCCGCCGCTTCGCAGAAAAATACGGTGACATCTTCTCCCTCCGTTACGGCTCTCGCCAAGTCGTCGTGATCTCTTCTTTACCCCTTGTCAAAGAATGCTTCACTGGTGACAACGACGTCATTCTAGCAAACCGGCCGTACTTTCTGACGGCCAAGTACGTCGCCTACGACTACACCCCATGGGAACCGCACCTTACGGCGACCACTGGCGCAATCTCCGCCGTATATGCTCTCTTGAGATCCTTTGTTCTAACCGCCTCACCGGGTTCCTCTCCGTTCGTAGTGACGAGATACGACGGTTGCTAACGAAACTCTCACGAGACTGTAATGGTCGTGTCGTTGAGCTTGAGCCTCTTCTTGCAGATTTGTCGTTCAATAATATTGTCCGTATGGTCACAGGGCGACGCTACTACGGAGACCAGGTTCGTTTCATTTAAATGAATGAATATATAGTAACGTTTAATACACTAAGAAAGTATAGTGTTCCTGTAGAAAAATATAAAGTATTTATCTATCAAAGTTGGACCCTATTAACCAAGTGGTGGTGGTAGTCCGGTGACAATTTTTTGGAGTTTAGTGTGTATTCACATTAGTCCTGGGTTTGATTCCTTCTAGATGGACAAAATGATTTATATGGTGGATCGTAATAAATAATCGATTCATTCAACTTTGGCATTAACCGGAAGATATTATTCAAACTCGGAAGGTATTATTCAAAATTGGTCAGGCAGTGTAATATCCAGTCTACTCTGTAACACTAAGTGTGTTACTATCGAGATCGTCCGGATCAGCCGATAGAATTTATTAAAAAAGAAAAAAATGGACCGTATTATGTACTGTTTTATTATGTGGACTATTCAGCATTTCAGACTAAATTATTTGTCTTGAATGATTTTTAAAGGTTCATAACAAGGAAAAAGCGAATCTATTCAAGAAACTAGTGAAGCAGATCAACGATAATAGTGGTGCGAGCCATCCAGGAGATTATCTACCGATTCTTAAAGTGTTCGGACATAGCTATGAGAAGAAAGTGAAAGCACTCGGTGAAGCCATGGACACTTTCTTGCAGCGTCTGCTCGACGATTGCCGAAGAGATGGAGAGAGCAACACAATGCTTAGTCATTTGCTGTCTTTACAACAGGACCAACCCAAGTATTACAATGACACCATCATCAAAGGCCTCATGCTTGTAAGTTCACTTGATAATCTATCACTTTTTACTTTTTATATTTTTTTTGTGTGAAATTACATTTTATATTTGCAAGAATATGTATAGATGAACTAACATATTTGAATTATAAATATAGAGTATGATGCTTGCGGGAACGGATACTGCAGCCGTGACGCTAGAATGGGCGATTGCAAATTTGTTGAAAAACCCTGAAGTGTTGAAGAAGGCAAAAACCGAGATAGATGATAAGATTGGACAAGAACGTTTGGTCCACGAGCCAGACATTGTGAATCTCCCTTATCTCCAAAACATAGTTCTTGAGACCTTCCGGTTGTGTCCGGCCGCACCACTTCTTGTACCGCGTTCTCCTTCTGAAGATATCAAAATTGGAGGATATGACGTGCCACGCGGCACGATCGTACTAGTCAACTCTTGGGCCATCCATAGAGACCCAAAGCTATGGGATGAGCCTAAGAGGTTCATGCCAGAGCGGTTTGAAGACAAAGCAGGTGTGAACGCTAATAAACTTATGATGTTTGGGAACGGAAGAAGGACTTGTCCTGGTGCAGCTTTGGGGCAGAGGATTGTATCCCTGGCTTTAGGGTCGTTGATTCAATGCTTTGACTGGGAGAAAGTCAATGGTGAGGACATTGATATGACCGAGAATCCAGGAATTGTTATGCGTAAGCTCGTGCCATTACGAGCTGTTTGCCATCAGCGTCCCATTATGACTAATGGGTTGGCTTAAGATGACACTATGTATATTAAATCAACTTGGTTCACCATTTGAAAATTGCCGCGGTTCAAAAGTCTTTTGGATTTATTTTAGAAAAATTGTGGTGTATATACAAGAAAAACTAGCATATTTGCGAAAATTGATTTTTTGAGTTTCGAGGTGACGTGTTTTTTTTAATTGTCCATAGCACCCCTATTATCCTGTTTTTCAACCTAGTGCCTAATACATATTCGAACCTTACATTTCATCATTACGCGAGACTAGAATATATCTAACCTCTCTAATTTCTTTTGGTTTTTCCGTCGGAACGATCCGTCTTCTCTCACATTATCTCTGTTTCTTCAGTCGAAACCCTTGCTAAAAAATTATCACCAAATCCTCAGTATTTTTTTTTATTTCTACGTGGAAACCATTGCTCCGTTCAATTCTTCTGTCTGCCGTAGTATTTGATTATGTCTCATATTCTTATCCATTTAGGACTATTCATCCTAGAGTTATATACGCCTGAGAGGTGTACTCGAGTTTTGCAGGTGATAAAGTCGCTGCGTAAAACCGTTAAATTAAAAGCCAAGAACTTGGATGGCAAAACTGCAACGGACATACTTCAAACTCACCAATCTCGTTGCTTTCCTAGAGGAAGAAGACTTCTCCACAGTGTTTAAAAAAAAAAAAAGACTATTTTCTGGTTCTACAATGACACTTGCAGAATACTTGAGAAAAAAATCTAAGATTTATGGAAAAACGAAACAAATTCTTGGGGATGAGCTCAATTCGAGAGAGGTCTCTAAAGACTGCTAGCAAATGCAACGATGCAATACTTGTTGTTGCTGTACTGATAGCAACAGCTACTTACCTGGTTGGTTTCAGTCCTCCTGGGGGAGTTTGGCAGGAAAATTCCTCAAATCCTACCGCTCACAATGTTCACCACGCTGGACAGATGACTGTGTCTTTTTACAATGCCTTATTTATTCTTGCCTTTAACGGGTTTGCTTTCCTACAATCTCTATATGTGATCATAGTTCTCATAATTGGACTCCCAATGTGGAAGTTAATTTATGGTTCAGTGGCGGTTTTAAGTGTCGCTATGGTAGTATCATACGCTATATATTCCCGACTCGAGACGACCAATTGGAAGGGATATTAGCGATCATCTCCGTCTTGGCCTTCCGACTGATCATAGCAACCATGTTGTGTGCTACTTTCGTGGCGTTCACTATTGATAACTGTCGTCGGCACCGAGTGGACTTCCCGGACTGCTTCTCCCCATAGGATACCTTTTCTATTTAACAGGATTAAACCAGCCCTAATACTTGTACACAAATATGTAAACAATTTTAATATATTAAAAATGTATAATTCATTCCTAGGTAAAAATTAAATTAAATTTTATATTTTTATCACGTCAAATTTATCTATTTATTTTATAAATCAGAAACTTATCTAAACAGAATATAATTATTTTACAAATCAAATTATAAATCATAAAATATATTTTTTATTTTTTTCTAATTTTTTTTCTAATTTTGCTTCTAATGTCACATACTATTTCTAACAAAAAAAACATTAAACTAATAGTTGTCGTTTTAATTAATAAATCTAATGTTATTTTCAAAATTGCCCTTCACTTTTATACACATTCACACATAAAAAATGTATTTGATCAAAAAAAAAGAGTAAAGACCTGACTGATTTCCCTGCTACCATTTGCAAACACATCTTTTGCAGTTAGCAGCGGTTGACAGTGTTTCAAAACAATCATACTAACTTCTACAAATTGCTTCAAACCACTCTAAACATCTTAAGATCAAAAATTGGTTTCAACTAGCATTTGTGATTGCAGGCAGTTGCGGGTGGATAATTATTTTTTTAACATTTTAGATTTTAAAATTAAAAATAGAAATATTATAAATAAAAATATATAAACATTTTATGTATTAATTTAAATTCACAAAGTATCATCATTTGTTTTATAAAAACTTTAAACTAGCTATTCATTAATTTTTTTAAATATTAATATGCATACATGTATAAAGATATACACATATATAAAACGAAACAAAATATTCTTTTATTTTTTTTAATATAAATCTTCAATCTTTATTAAATTATAAATTTTATCTAATTAAAATATTAAAAAGAAACATAATATTATTATTAATCATATTATATTAATAATTATTATATTTTATCACAGTAGTATATTTTTATATTTTTATAATATTATTATATTTTTATATTAGTAATTTATTATTAAACCGCTGTAATATCTCATAATCAATCAGTCACAAATATCCCGCAAACGCAACAATTTTCAAATGTTATGTCAGTTATACAAAACACTTGAAACCGTAACCGCAACCACAACCACACGCATCCGCAAACTCTCGTACACGCAACTGCAACCGCTGCGTTTGAACTAGCCAGACCCTAAAATAGTACTCCCTCTGTTTTTTTATGTAAGTAGTTTTAGATGAATGCACAAATATTAAGAAAGTCATTAATTTTTTCAAAAGTAGCATTGGATGTATAAATTAAGTGTAGTTAAACCAATCATAAATAAGTAAATATTATTTGATTGGTCACACTTAACCCAATAAAGAAAGAAATCATTTAAAATTATGAAAACTACTTATATTTTGAAACAAATAAATTTTGCTTAAACTACTTACAATAAAAAACAGAGGAAGTATTATTGTAAACTAAGTTTGCCATCATCTGTTTTTCAAGTGGAAACTCTTCTGCTGACAACTCGAGAAAACTATTTTTTCTCCAAGAATAATTTTTTTTATCTTCTCTTATGTGTTTGCTCTTGAAATTTTCTGCGAAAAAACTCCAATTTCATAATCAGATTTTGAATTATGAGATATGTCAAAAAGAGTTGCTCTGATTGATTTAGCGACTTAAGGGTAAAGAAATTGGTGCAGAGAAGAGTAGTGAGTTGGAGAAAAATTGGGAAGTTTTTTCAAGTGGTTTTAGCGATTAGTTTGCTCTTCTCTTTCTCTCATCTTCTCGCTCTCAAGCTTGATCATATTCTTTCTCCATCATGGTGGTCAGTTCTTTATTTTTCGTAATTGTTGCCTTCATTTCTCTTTTGTGTAACCAAAGTTGAGATAATTATTGAATCAGTTGATGGGTTTTTCTGATATAAAGTTTTGACTAAGTTTAGTTTAGGTGCAAAATATAAAAATTGGATTTTTGTGTGTTTAGTGATATCTAAAGTAGAAGTCTTTATCATTCGTTGGCTCTATTTTTTTGCAGATTTGTATTTACACTCTTGTGGCTGTTTCATACTATGATATATTGTGGTAGATTTAACTGCATGATCCATCTATGACATCTTTTGTGATTATCACATTTGGTCTTTGTGAGTATCATGTTGTGTGTAACTTTTAAAGTTCTAGTTTATGTCGGTGGACTCCTTTTCATTTTAATTTGCAATGCCAATGCTTGTTGCTTTTGAGATCCTTCTCTATGTACATCTTGAAGACCAATATGGTATACTCTTTAACTTGTAATATTACTCATGACTATGTTTTTATGATATATTTGGTTGTGTCTCTCAGTTCTTCTATTGTAGTTGTTTATGATAGATTTGGTTGTGTCTTACCATTCCTTGCGTTTGGATAGCGATTTTGAGACCAGACTTGGTTTCTTAGTTATTGTTTAATACTATTTAAAATCATTCCAAAAATTCGTAACTCGTTATATTTTCTTTTCCTTTAGTTTTTAGGAAAAATGATTTTTGCTCATTTGGTGATGAACTTAAAAGACTGAAAACAATCATGTGTATTGTAATATTCCATAATTTTTTTGCCAATCTCTCTATTTTTCTGGTTTGGAGACTATATATTTTTATTCAAAATGCAGTTTTTAATCTATATTTCCTTTACACTTGCAAACACTATAACCGCAAGATTGAATGATGGGTTTGTTTTCTTGCATCTTTATGTTTCTTTTGTTTATGGTCATTGCATAGTATATTTTTATTGAAAATTATTTTCTCTTAAGTATGAATAAATAGTCTGAGACTATTAGAGATAAAATGATTTTTGGGAGTGAGAATTTTTACCAACACGTGTATTTGTGACTATTTCACTTTCAATAGCTCGTTTTGCCATATGCCACGATGAGTCTTGTTCCATTGCAGAGATATTTATAATGATGTGCTCGAGAACGAGATAAGCAGTTTCTTCATATAAAAGTATTTAGAAATAATAAAAATGTAAAACTATTCATTTTCCAGATATACGTTTATTGTGTATTTACTTAAACACAATATAAGAAATATCAATTTACGCTAATATGAAATAGAATTTATAATAATTTCTAGTTTTTATTGAATAAATAAAAATATCAATTTAAAAATTTATAGATTTACATTTTTAAGTAAATACACAATATAAGAAATTTATAGAATTTTTAATATATCATGATAAGCTTATTAGTTTTTTTTTTTTTTTTTTTTTTTTTTTTTGATAATCCTGGGGTTCCCCACTTCGTGGGTCATTCCCCAGGGCCCGGTCAGGCAGCGGTCCGCTTCACCCGGGAGGGTATTACCTGGGCTGAGGACAAGGCCCAACACCCAGTACCGCTGGTGACACAGAAGAGTAGTTCCCCCCGCCTAGCGTCGAACCCGGGGGGAACTACTCTTCTGTGATATAATATCATGATAAGCTTATTAGTTGATATAATAACAAACACAAGATCAGAAAATTTTGTGCAATATCTCAACAAATTAAATTTTAAGATGATCTTTTCAACTGAAAGAATCTAACAATAACGTGCGAGTGTTTTTCTTTTTAAGCCATTTTCACTCGAAGAGTTTGATAAGGCGCGCGAGGAGATGGCAGCGAGGAGTAGACCACGTGACCAGAAGGATAAAAACATTCTTCGTTTCCTTCCTCGTGAAGGCAAACCAGACAAGAAGACAGAGCATTGCAAAATATGTCTGGACGACGTTGATTCCGACCTAATGTTTTACGTTGAAAGATGCGGTCATCGGTTCTGCGTTGACTGCGTCAAACAACACATAGAGGTGAAGCTGGCTGATCGTAAGATACCAGACTGTCCTCATCACAGATGCATCTTCCATCTCTCTATCGACAGATGCGGCGATCTTTTGTCGTACAAGGAAAGCTTGGTGTGGATGCAGAGGATTAGAGAGAACTCGATTCCTTTGGCGCAGAGAGTTTATTGTCCGTACGAGAGTTGCTCTCATGTGATGTCCACGGCCGAACTTTCTACATGTGGATCATCATCATCCACTGGACTTAGGAGATGCTTTAAATGCCGTGGGGAGTTCTGTCTCCACTGCAGAGTTCCGTGGCATGGTAGGCTATCGTGCAACGACTACAGGAGGTTGTATCCTCATCGTTTTCAAGAAATTAGTGATGTTGCGAAGCTGAGATCTTTGGCGAATGTTAATGGGTGGCGTCAATGTCCCACGTGTTATCACATGGTTGCACGGTCTTACGGATGCAACCGCATAACTTGCAGGTACATCTGTTCTCTCTCTAAAACAAGTAGAGAGATTATTTTCTTTTGTTAGTTTCATAACGAACTTTTGATGCGGTTTAGGTGTGGGAATGCATTTTGCTACCAGTGCGGTTACTTATGGGACGGAGGGTTCCATGGAGATTGCAACCAAGATTTCATGTGGGCGTTTTCTCCTATATTAGTCTTTGTTTCTCTTGTACTACTACTAGGTTTCGTTTTACACCACCTCACTAAATAGGAAGACTTGTTGTATGAAACTTGCGAGCAGCACTCCCGCAAACAACTCGGACAAAGATTTGGACAGTGTGTGATGAAAATTAATCTCGTTTCTTCAATTTTTTCTTATGCATTAATCTAGGTCTCTCTCTGTAAGGAACAACCTATCGAGCTAGAAAGTAAGACAAACCCCATGAGTCCTTAGATGCTGACTGAGCTAGAGGCAATTATTTGCACTCGGTTCAAATGGTCCTTCGTGCCTCTATTCCTTTTGTCTAAATTACTGAAGATTATCGAGATATTTTGTCTGAAATATTTGCAGTCGACAGTTCTCAATAATATCCTTTGAATTTTAAAACGATAATTTGCCATCAGGCGTATGCAGAGCAGCCAAGTTGAAACTGACCGCTGAGGCTACGTAGGCATCTTTTCATTAGATCTCGATTTCTTATCCAACGATATTGGGTGAAGACAAAAAACCAAACATGTTTTCCTGACATAACATTATAGTCTTCTTGCAAAAAGTTCAATCTAAAGAAAAAACAATTTCGATAAGAGAAGCACAACACCCTCAAAAACTAACACGTTCGAAAAGAGTTTATTGATGGGTCCCTTCTTAACCAAAGAGATCAAAACCAAAGTCTCCTTCCTCCTCCTCAGATTCTTCCTTCTTCTTCTCTTCCTCCTTTGCGGCTGCGGCGGCCTCACCTCCACCACCGCCTCCAGCTGCTGCACCTCCACCGGCAGCAAATCCTCCTCCGGAACCACCACCAATGGTCACCTGCTCCATTTCATTTTCTATTATTACCACAAAGATTGCCAATACGCATTGCAACTGACAAAATGAGTTCTTGTTTGATCTAACTTAAAACGATCAGAATAACAATAGATTCTATCACAAGCTACTTAGCCAAAAAAACATAAAGCGATCTCTTCAATTCAGTGATCCTACGTCTTTAGATTCGAATCAAGAATAAACGAAACAGATCTAGCTATCAATGTGAGAGAGAGACCTGGCAGACGGCGGAGGTAGGGCAGACGAGGGAGAAGGAAGACTGAACGCCACCGGAGGAATCGGCGGAGAGAGCAGCCTGAACAAGCTTGCGCTGGAGATCGTAGGTGGAAGAAGCGGAGGCTTCGAGGTCTCCCTCGTATTGCTTAGCCGTCCATTCTCCGCCTTTGTTTTTGCAGACGAATGTGAATACTCCCATCTTTCTTCTCTCTTCTTTTTTATAACGACGGCGAGTTATCTAAAGCTGACAAGGGTAGTGTGCGAAGTCTTAGTGCGTTTATATATGAGTGATATTTCGAGAAACCTAACAAACCCTAGATCAGCTAAATACTCTACTGGGCCCGATACAGAGCCCATCAAAAGCTCTACGTTTTTTAATTGATCTGTGTTCTGTAATAACAAAGACTTTTGAGATTAGAAGTTTTTAGTTTTCTGTAAATTTATATTGTTTGTTTTCTTTTCTTTTTTGGAACCTTTTTTTTTTTTGACAGAGAATCTCCACCCCAATTCTATAAAGGATCATAGTCATGGTACCATTACAATCATAACAATCATCAGGTACACCAAGTCATAGTAGTGTTTTCAGACTAAAAACATATTGTAACTCGACCACAACATGGAAGAAGCACACTAGAACTCTACCCTTCTACTGCCGAGATACCATTGTGTTCACAAACATTCTTGGTAGGTTCTGGTTCTGCATTCTTCTCATATTCTTCTTCAGCTTTTCTTCCTCTTGGAACTGCCACTGGAGATCGACTTCTGTATCTTTTTTGGAACTTAATTTATATATAGTTTGTTTGAGAATTACGTCTGTTTAGTTGTATTCAGGAGTATAAT
Organism: Raphanus sativus; assembly: GCF_000801105.2. Taxonomy (NCBI): domain Eukaryota; kingdom Viridiplantae; phylum Streptophyta; class Magnoliopsida; order Brassicales; family Brassicaceae; genus Raphanus; species Raphanus sativus. The sequence goes on along the minus strand of NC_079512.1, from coordinate 22,201,289 downwards.
AAATTTTATACATTATAGGTTGATAATAAATTTTATACATTATAGTTTGAAAATTAACAGAATTTTCCAGAGCTTTAAATTTTTTTAGACTTTTACAGTTTGGGTTTTGAAACAATGAAAATGCAGAAGCAAAAAAGAAGAATAGATAATAGCAGAGTGAATGGCGACAACACCACCAACAAGGTTCTCGTACTCCACCCTCTCAAATCGTTCCTGCATTCGTTTAACGTGCTTTAATCTTGTAAACGTTTTATAGACACCAACCCCAATCACACATGGTTTTCATATAGTCGTATCTATTAAAAATTTAAACACATATCTTTTTGTAACATGAATCTAGCACAGCCTTCACTAAAGATTTTGATCACGCCATGTTGTTACTAATGTTCTTGACGAAACCCAAAAGTTAAAACATCATTCATGATGTGACAACACCATCCAGTAAAATAACGCAACATCACCTGCATATTAAAAAACAACCAATATATATGACAAGAGAATATTACATTTTCAACAACAAAAAAAAATCTTTAAGAGGCAAGATCAATTGGATCCACTGGCCCGTTCCACCGACCAAATCAAGATGCTTCATCCCTGGAAATGGTGTCAAAATTGATAACACTTGTGATGAAAGTATGCCATATAGCTTCTATACAAATTAAAGTCCTCTTTTTTTTGTTCCTGCAACCAAGTCCAACAAATTTAACTGGTGAAACCGAGAACAAAGATGCTTCACGGATAGAAAACGAAAACACTAACTTTCAAAATCTAAGCTCGACGGAGAGAGAAGGGCGAGTTCCAGAGAGTAAAGATTGGGCTATTGTATTCAATATGGGCCTATTTAATTTGGTCCCGGCCCATATGAGTTAAGTCATTGATGATGAGACGCGGCCAAGGTATAAAAAAACGGGAAACAATTGTATTGTTTGTTATCGTTACTAGTATTTTGCGCCACCGCGTAAAATTCGGCGTTCAAAAGCTATACGGCCATGGCGGAAACTGATAGACGATTTTCCAGAATTGTATGGATCCGCGATGCGGGAAGAAGAAGAGGAAGACGAAATCTAAGGGAGATGAGAAGAGAAAGAGCAAAGAGAAAAACTGACAACTGCGAATGGCGCGGCGGGGAGGAGACAAGTGAATGTGACGAACCTTGTTAGTGCATTCACCTTTTTTTTTTTCTAATTTTGTTTTTTCATCATAACCATTGATTTAATTGAGCTTATGGACGGACGATTAATTAATTTCTCACAAATATCCAAGACCTTAATCAACTAATTAAAAATATAACCAAAATTTGAAGCTTAATCAACTAATCAAGTCTACGTATTTAATTTTGAAGCTTAATCAACTAATTAAAAATATCACCAAATTTTGAAGCTTAATCAACTAATCAAGTCTACGTATTTAATTTTGATGCTTAATCAACTAATTAAAATATTACCAATTTTAAAGCTTAATCTAGGGCTGGGCAAAAAGTCCGAACCCGAAAAACCGAACCGAACCCGATCCGGAAAAGTAGTACCGAACCCGAACCGAAATTGATTAAATATCCGAACGGGTTCAAAATTTCGGTATTTAAAGAACCGAAACCGAACCCGATCCGAACCAAAATATTTTGGGTACCCGAATGTATCCGAAATAAATCTATATACTTAAATGTATACATTATTTTTATATATAATGTATATTAAAAATATTAAAAATATATAAGAACTTTTAAGTTTTCCAGAATACTCAAAAAATATATGCAAATAGTCAAAAGTAAATGTTTAAAACAGCTAAAGTATACTGAAAACACCAAAATAGTTAAATATCTATTGATTTTTTATCCAAATATTCAAAGAAAACCAATTTATATGTTAAATTAAGGTATTTTGACATATATGTTATGAAAATTTATATGTAATATATTATCTTTCTTATAGATTTTGAAAATTTAAAGTATATAATGAATTTTGAAAATTTGAAAACATTTTAAATTGATTATCCGAACCCGAACCGAACCCGCAAAGATCCGAACCGAACCCGAACCGAAATTTAGAAATATCCGAATGGGGCTGAAATCTTTGACCCCGAAAACCCGAAACCCGAATGGACTGAACCGAAACCCGAATGGGTACCCGAACGCCCAGCCCTAGTTTAATCAACTAGTCAAGTCTACGTATTTAATTTTGAAGCTTAATCAACTAATTAAAAGATTACCAAGTTCATTTCGTTTTGCCAAATCTCTCTCTCTCCATTGTTTTCTGACGAGTAAAAAACCTGAAATAGCGGGGGAAACCACAAAGGTTGTTTTTTTTTTTCCCTTTTAACTTTTTTGGAATCAAGAGAATTTTAGAACGATGCACCTTGTTCTTGAAAAAAATCTGTAAAAGGTATTATCTTTTTTTTTGTAATTACTTGTTTTCAATTTTTCTTGTCAATGACAAAACACACAACAAAGTAATCTATAATCCCACACCATTATGCGCATCAGCTTCATGCATGCATTTTATTATCGTCCACCACCTCGTTTGTTTTTTGGGGGTTTAATGCATGTGGGTTCTAATCTCCCCCTCGAAATTAGTCATTTTTTTCTTATCAATCTGGTACATACTTGGTCATAAAGAATTATCTTAGGGATTTTGGCTTCCTCTCGATGTTGCTCGTTGCTGAATATCCTCTGTTACATTTATTATCTTTTGGTTGAGAAAGTAATTAGGGGTTTCATAAAAGTATGAATCAATAGAAGCTTCATGTCTCATTAATAATGCTTGTTTCAACGATTCTAGCACCTTCATTGTGTTACACGATTCTCCTTTTTTTTTTTTGAGATAGAAGTCTGCAGAGTCTGAGAAATTTTCCGGTTAAAATGTCAAAATTCATACTCGTTATTTACCTTTGCAGGTTTACTCTGTTTTTTGAAATCTAAGAAGCTGAGGAGAGTTTAAGGTTTTAAAAAAAAAAACAGAATGACGTTTTCGATGAGAGATTTAGATGAGGCTCTCCAAGGATGTGGCCAGAAATCGTAACCTTCTCTCTCACTCTTAATCTCTCTCTCTTTTTTTTTGAACTTCTTGTGGTTTATTGCTTTTGAATCATTTGAATATATTATATCTCTTGGTGATTGCATATATATATGATACAGAGGGATTGAAATATGGCGCATCGAGAATTTCAAACCTGTCACTGTTCCAAAAGAGTCTCATGGTAAATTTTTCACCGGGGATTCCTATATTGTCTTAAAGGTCCGTTCTCTTTTCCTAGTTTATATCAACTCCTTGATGATCAAATACTTCTTGATAGTGTCTAAAACCTTCTTATATCTAACCATCTCATGCCAGACCACAGCGTCAAGAACCGGTTCCCTGCATCACGATATCCACTACTGGCTCGGTAAAGATTCCAGTCAGGTAATATTAACCACCCTCTTCACAATTCCTGCGTCTTTATTCAATGAATAAGAATAATGTTGGTGGTGTTAATTTAAAAAACAGGATGAAGCTGGCGCTGTAGCCATTATGACGGTTGAGTTAGATTCAGCGTTAGGTGGGCGTGCTGTTCAGTACCGAGAAGTACAGGGTCACGAGACTGAGAAGTTCCTTTCCTACTTCAAACCTTGCATTATACCTCAGGAAGGTGGAGTTGCTTCCGGTTTCAACCACGTCAAGCCCGAGAAGCACCAGACGCGTCTGTATATCTCTAAAGGCAAACATGTCGTCCGTGTAAGAGAGGCAAGTCAGTTAACTTAACAGTGTCCTGAATAGTCTTTTTTTTTAACTCAGCGGGTCCCTTTATGTTTGCATTCTTTTTATTTTCTCATTTTTACAGGTTCCGTTTGCTAGATCGACTCTCAACCACGACGATGTTTTCATTCTCGATACAGAGTCTAAAATATTTCAGTTCAGTGGTTCTAATTCGAGTATTCAAGAAAGAGCAAAAGCTCTTGAGGTTGTTCAGTACATTAAAGACACTTACCATGATGGAAAGTGCGATATCGCAGCTGTAGGTAAGTGAACTAAGCTGTCAAGAGGCTAAGGTTTTTTTAACCAAAAGTTAAAATGTGATTTGCTTAATTACTTGTAGAGGATGGGAGGTTGATGGCTGATGCTGAAGCTGGAGAGTTTTGGGGTTTGTTTGGTGGGTTTGCTCCTCTTCCTAAGAAATCAGCACTCCGTGATCACAAAACCGCTGGATCTGATGGGATCAAACTCTTCAGGTAGACAGACCACATTTCATCTTAAACCGAAGTTGCCTTGTAAATTGACCGATTGCTGGAAAATATTATTAATGTTCTGATGTGAGATATGTTTGATCGGTCTTTCAAGTGTTGAGAAGGGACAGACAAAACACATAGAAGCTGAGTGTTTGCAGAAAGAGCTTCTAGAGACTAACAAATGTTACATTCTTGATTGTGGTCTGGAGTTGTTTGTTTGGAAGGGAAGAAATACTTCAATCGACCAAAGGAAGAGCGCAAGTGAAACTGCAGAAGTAAATTTATTTCTCATACACCAAACCAAACGAATAGTCTTTTGGTTTGATGAGTTTTTGCTAAACGTCATTTTTTGACAGGAGTTTTTCCGCTCGTCTGAACGTCCAAAATCAAACCTGGTGAGTGTGATGGAAGGGTTTGAAACAGTGATGTTCCGATCTAAGTTTGATTCATGGCCGACTACAAGTGCCGTGGCTGAGCCCCAACAAGGCAGAAGCAAAGTGGCAGGTGTACTAGTAACACAAGTAGCATTGATTTTAAATTGCTGAAATTTTGATCTCTCTCGGTTACGAGATACTTAATCTCTGTTTCTTTTTTTTTACCAGCTCTTTTGCAACGGCAAGGAGTTAATGTTCAAGGCCTGGTTAAGAGTTCTTCTTCTTCGTCTTCTTCTTCTTCTTCTAAAGACGAGCCTAAGCCATACATTGATGGCACAGGAGATCTCCAGGTAGTGACTTGATACCAGCATTGAAGTGTTCCAATAAGTTAACATAATCTTTTGATTGTCAACTATGAAACTTTACAGGTCTGGCGAATCAATCGCGAGGAAAAGATCCCTCTAGAACCAGCAGAGCAATCAAAGCTCTATAGTGGAGATTGTTATATATTCCAGTACTCATATCCCGGAGAAGACAGAGAAGAAACTCTAGTGGGTACTTGGTTAGGAAAGCAAAGCGTTCAGGTACATTTCATCACACACATATATATGGAGACTATTGCTCTCTATATCTGCTCACTGATGGTAATGATATATATATATATAGGAAGACAGAGCATCTGCTATTTCCATGGCAAGCAAGATGGTTGAATCCATGAAGTCTATGCCAGCTCAGGTACTTATTCTCGTTATTTTCTGTTACAGATTCTAGGTCCAATATTACATTTAGGAGATGCATTTGTTAGTGTTTATCCATGCAGGCTCGCATTTACGAGGGAAAAGAACCGATTCAGTTTTTCGTTATCATGCAAAGCTTCATCACATTTAAGGTTAGTATCCTAAGTCTTATTCCTTCAGGTTTTCTTTTTGTTAGTTTTGAAGTGATCTTTTTTTTATCACAATCTTTTGTCTCAGGGTGGTCTTAGTGATGCTTTCAAAAAGTACATAGCAGAGAACAAAGTACCTGACACTACTTATGATGCAGAGGGTGTTGCGCTGTTTAGGGTTCAAGGTTCTGGACCAGAGAACATGCAGGCCATACAGATAGAAGCGGTAACGTATACTGAAAACCATAATGAAGCAGCTTTCTTCTTCTTCATCAGTTTAGTAATTCAATTAGTATCTGGTTCCAACAGGTTTCTACAGGGTTAAATTCTTCTTACTGCTATATATTACATGGTGATTCTACGGTTTTCACTTGGCGTGGCAATCTAACTTCACCGGATGATCAAGGACTTATGGAGAGAATGTTGGATCTGATCAAGGTAAATAATATTGAGATTTGTTTCTGCATTTAAGAGATTACCTCCTCAGATCTCTCGTATGGTTTTGACCCTCTGGTTCATTTGAATTACAGCCAAATGAAAACACCAAGGCACACAAAGAAGGCTCAGAGTCTGAACAGTTTTGGAAATTATTAGGAGGGAAATCAGAATATCCAAGCCAAAAGATCAAAAAGGATGGAGAGAGTGATCCTCATCTCTTCTCTTGCACATTCTCAAACGGTAAAAAAAAACATATGGCAACATCTGTTCCCATGACTTTCACTTTTTCACTTATACCCTTTTTTTTTCTAAATCCAAGCACTGATATAAACTGTCATTTTTCATTTTCTGGTGGGTTTGATAATTCTTGTGCATGCTGCTATTTTACCAGAAAATCTAAAGGTAACATATGGTTTCCATTTTTATAAGCCAGGTTTCTATTATGATTACTCACCAGGGCTCTTCTTTCTTTCTTATTATCCTCATATAGGTTACGGAGATCTTCAACTTCACTCAAGATGATCTGATGACTGAAGATATCTTCATTCTTGATTGTCACACTGAGATCTTTGTCTGGATGGGGGAACAAGCTGACCCCAAGAAGAAACCGCGAGCTTTAGCCATTGGGGAGGTACTTAAAGATTCATTCAAATACATTTAAACGTACAAAACTGCAAACTATTCTTATAGATCCTCTTCCTCAACAGAAATTTCTTAAGCACGACTTCCTTCTAGAGAATCTAGCAAGCGAGACACCTATATACATTGTAACCGAAGGAAACGAACCTCCATTTTTTACTCGGTTCTTCACCTGGGACTCTTCTAAATCTGCAGTAAGTGACTTCTCTCTCTCTATATATATTATACTTGCTAGATTCATGTTAAAGGGATAAAACTGCTTCTTTCTTTCAGATGCATGGAAACTCTTTCCAGAAAAAGCTAGCAATCTTGACGAACAAAGGACAGCCGCTTCTAGATGTAATAAGCTTTTACCTCATTTTGTGCAAAATCAATCTCTGGACACTTCTGTTTTAGATGTTTTGTGTCGTTTTATGCTCTCAGAAACCTAAAAGGAGAGTACCGGTGTATAGCAGCAGCAGGTCCAGCGTTCCAGACAAATCACAGCCGCGGTCAAGAAGTATGAGTTCTACTCCAGACAGAGCTCGTGTGAGGGGACGGTCTCCAGCATTCAACGCACTTGCTGCAAACTTTGAGAACGTAGGCACAAGAAACCTATCAACTCCACCACCTATGGTTAGCCCATTGGTCCGGAAGCTTTACCCTAAGTCTCTTGCACCAGACCTCACCAAGCTGGCCCCCAAATCCTCAGCTTTTGCTGCCCGTACAGCGCTTTTCGAGAAATCTAGGCCTGCTCCTCAAGAACCATCAAGTAGCATTCATGAAGATTCAAACGAAGCAGAGACACCAAAGCTGAGATCAGAGGGAGAATCAATGAGCAGCATTGATGAAGATTCAAAAGAAGAAGAAGAAGCAGAGAAAGAAGAAAGCAACCTCCCTACTTTCCCATACGAACGGCTCAAAACTGACTCAGAGGATCCTCCATCAGATATCGATCTCACTAGAAGAGAGGTTCAGATTCTTCAAAAAAACACATATCATAAGATTCGTTTATTGGAATTGTGTTTATATAGCTTCTCTTTACGACAGGCGTACATGACTTCAGCAGAGTTCAAGGAGAAGTTTGAGATGACAAATAGTGAGTTCTATAAACTGCCCAAGTGGAAACAAAACAAGCTTAAAATGGCTCTTCATTTATTCTGAAACACACTCAAGAAGCTTCTTCTTCTTCATCTCAACCACCAAAACCCGTAAGTTGGTGATCCCTTTGTTTCGGTGTAATCTTACACTTATGGATAGACCAGGAGATCCGGTTCAACTGCTAAACACAGGTTCTTGATCAAGTTTTGAAAGATCAAGAAATCGGTTTTAGTGTAGAGTGTCTTCCCTTTGTTAAATCTTATACTTAACTCTTCTTTTGCAGTTCAAGAAATACACACAGGGCATCATACATTGATCTTCACCTTGTGAGCTGCTTACAAATAATGAAAAAGAAAATTATACTTCGGATTTTGTTTGTGTGTCGGTTTGTTTACCATCTCACTGATCTGTTTGGCTGTTTCCTGTTGGGTACTTCACTTGTCTCTGTTGCTTTATATTATTGAAGAAACAATGTAAATTATCTTTATTCGGGTCGTCAGTAATCTTCATCAGTCCCATGTTTAAAACCTTTTTAATAACTTTACAATATAAATACTGTTGCAAAATATATAATTTATATAATGCTTTAATAATAACTAGACTACAATCTAGATAATAATTTAGTTTGAAATTATCGGGGATAATTGGTTGACGGTTGTAGAATTCAGGCTGTATAATTTTTTTTATATATGTATATGTAACTGTCGAAATTAAATAAAAATAATAATAAAAAGATGATTCTAACAATAATATTGTTTTGCTTTATAAAAAGGAATAATTGCACTCTACACACAAGATTTATATGTTAAATAATTTTTATGTCATAGGTTTCTATTGTCATTTTTAAATTTTTTGAATTTAATTTTAAAAACTACATAAAACATGATTGATAATTTTATGATAATAGATAAAAACTAAACTAAAATCACTTGTTACAACTCAATCAATTATTCACATTTTTTACAATGTTCTAATAGTTATGAATTTTTTTAGTTGCAAATAGTTATGGTGTTTCTAGTTGTTTTAACAGCTGTCTAAAATAAATTTTATCTGATTTTTTTCACAATGTTTCTGAATGTTCCACTAATCAGAATTGTTTTGTTATTTGTATCAAATCTTACATGTTTGACGTTAAATAATTCATATGCCAAATTAGTATAACCATAATATTCGATGGAAGTAGGAGTGGGACGGATCAGATATCTGAAATATTTTGAGCTATCCGGATCCATGTTTTATTCGGCGGATCCGTGATTTTATTATCATTATCCAGATCGGAGGTTCTCAGATATCCGAGTATCAGATATCCTTTTAAAAATTATAATATCTGGCGGATATCCGGATCCGGATTTTGAATATTAAAATAAATAAAAATAATATTAAAATATATAAAAATATTAACAGTAATTTAAAAATAAAAATGTATATAATGTTTATAATTATTATTATATATGCTATTATAAATTTTATACAAAACTTAGATATTATTATAAAATGAAAATATAATAAATAAAATTAGTTTTTATATATAGATATTATTATTTTAAAAATAATTATTAGTAAAAATTATGGATTCGGATATTCGGAATAAAAAGTAAAATATGCAGATTCGTTTTTGACGGATCCAACATTTACTATCTGGATCCGGCCTTTCTGAATATTTGGATTTTTGGAACGGATCCGGATCAGATCAGACTCGGACAAAAGTCCCATGCCTAATTATCACCGTGTTCATATCATTTTTAGTAAACCATTATTTGTGTTACCGTATATATGCTACTTTAGCAAATATTATTGAAAAATGTAATGTAATATTAATTGAATGACATTGGAAGTCAAAATTACATAACATGCAATAAGACTATTACAAAAGAATTAAACTGAAGCATACACTAACTATTTTTATCATAATTGTTGATAAAAAAACTTTAATAAAATATCACAAAATAATATTTATATTTTTAAAATAATAAAAGTCAAATAAACAAAAGATATGTAAATTTGTTTATTTAGAAAATATATAACAAATAAAATTTGTATTTAGTTTTGAAAAAATAACGTGTCAAAACATAACAAATATTATATCTATTCAAACTCGGGAATTACCGGATAACCACATGGTAACTAAATAAATAAACAGAGTAAGTTTTAAACAGTTAAAAGAAAAAAGAAATCAAAAACAAAATGAAAACATTACAAAGGCATAGAAGAAGAAGAGTACTACTACTACAAACGACGATCCTCCCGTTATTGTTAATTTGTGCACTATCCATGGCGAAGGAGCGTCCTTCTTTCGAGCTCGCCAAAGGCATCAATTGCCTCGACAAAATCGTCCTCCGCGAGTCTCGCTGCCGCTCCGCCGAGGTATTCTCCCCTCCCTGCTACGCTCTGTTTACTTGATGATCCTTACAACCGCCAAGACTGATCTGAGATTTGTAGATTTTTTTGTTTTGTATTGAGATCGCTGGTTGTAGTGTATGATTACGTTTGTGTGAATCTATTAGTGTATTATGGGGGCGAGGCGATGGATCTGTTGATTATCAAAGGAAGGTGTTGGTTGTGAGTGTGTGATTGATCAAAATCATTTGAAGAGTGCAAATTATTAGGATTCTTTTAGTTTGAATTTCATCGTTTTGAGGAATGGTGCATGCAGGTATACTTGTATGGTGGTCATGTGACTTCCTGGAAGAATGAGAACGGAGAAGAGTTACTTTTCCTCAGCAGCAAGGTACTTACTATACACCATCTTACCACCTTATTTAAGATTTGAGTTTTGTGTTTACTAAGGACATTTGGTTCATGATTCATGTTAAAAAAAAGAACCTTCAAACTCAATTAGGAATAAAGCAAGGGGTCAAGATACTCTCCCTTTTAACTTGAGTTTGTGGAGATAAATAAATTAATACCAAAAAAGGTTGATGTTAGATATGCTCAACATTTATCATTAGATGTTTCTCTAGTTAGTTGGTTGTCTCTTTAGTGCAAAAGAGTATTTAATCTTTTGAGTAATTTGTCTCAAACTTTACTTCATGTTTGGTTTTAATTTCCTAAAGAAGCATGTGAAAAGAACAGAGTAATCTTATTTTACTGTCTAGTAATTTTCTCACGTTAAGACTAGTTTGTTATGCCCGGTAGAGATCTCTGAAACCCATGTGCTCTGTATTGTGCAGTCTATATTCAAGCCTCCAAAACCCATCCGTGGAGGGATTCCACTGTGCTTTCCTCAAGTATGTGTTTATACACTTCTTCCCATCTTGTGTTCCCCTCACGTTATGTGAAAACCTTTCAAGTAAAATGTTTTTTGTACGTGCAGTTCAGTAACTATGGTCCAGTCAAATCTCATGGATTCGCTAGAAACAGGATTTGGGAAGTCGATACTAGCCCACCTCCTCTGCCTTCAAATTATTCTTCTAATGCTTTTGTTGACCTGATCCTAAGGCCAACTGAAGACGATCTCAAGATGTGGCCTAACAAGTAAGACTCTTCAGAACATTATGCACGTATATTAACCTAGAAACAATGTCTACATTAGAATCTTGGTGTGTGTGTTTTATTTTTTCTTCATCAACTCTCACAAAGAAGAGCATTTCTAACTTCCATCTCGGTGTATCCATTTTTCAGTTTTGAGTTCCGGATGAGGGTAGCTTTGGGATGTGAAGGGGAATTGACGCTGACATCTCGTATCAGGAACATCAACTCTGATGGAAAGCCTTTTTCATTCACATTTGCTTATCACACCTATTTCTCTGTCTCGGACATTAGGTAAACCTCATCTTGCATTTGTGTGTTTTCATGCCAATTAGGTGCAGTTTCACTGGTAATAGAAACACTGATAATGCATCTCTGTTTTGTTTTGCTTGTGTTCAGTGAAGTACGGGTTGAAGGACTGGAAACGCTGGATTATCTAGACAAATTAAAGAACAGAGAACGTTTTACCGAGCAAGACGATGCTATTACTTTTGAATCTGAAGTAAAGTTTCAGATTCATATCACTCCTTTCTTTCTGTGATATATCTGTTTGTCTAGTATCATAACTTGTTGACTTGTTCATAACATAGACTGACAAGATTTACCTAAGTACTCCTACAAAGATTGCTATCTTGGACCACGAGAAAAAGAGGACTTTTGTTATTCGCAAGGAAGGGCTTGCCGATGCTGGTAAAACCTAAAACCCTCAGAATCCAAAGTTCTATACTATTATGAATCATTTTTTTGCAGTGGTGTGGAATCCATGGGAAAAGAAATCAAAGAAGATATCAGACTTGGGAGATGAAGACTATAAGTATATGCTGTGTGTTGAAGCTGCAGCTATCGAAAGACCGATCACGTTGAAACCGGGTGAAGAATGGACAGGAAGACTCGAGCTCTCTGCGGTTCCTTCTAGTTACTCAAGTGGACAGCTTGATCCCAGGAAACTCCTCCATTGAATTTTTCAAGCGTCCAAAACATCATCTTTCTTTCTCCTCTCTTTCTCTTAGTTAATTGCAGGTAACTTCTATTTTACTTTTCTTTATCATTTGGTTTTGTTATGAACACTTTTGTATGTTTCAAACTACATAGCACATCATAATACAGTACTAGTTTTGCCTCTTATTTGGAATATTCTAAATACCGTAGCGTTGATAAAATTAAATTTGATTTGTACAGAGTACTGTGAAGAAAGGAGGGAAGGAAGGTGTGAAGATGGTCATCAGATTATACTATAAAGAAACTGAGATCGAATAAAGAAAAAGATATTGCTTCTTAGCTCTCTTTAACACGATTTGCGGATCAAGACAAGAGACTTGCGCTTGTTAAAATGTCGCTTAATTAATTATATTTCAATGGTATACTCGACCAATTAGTGCTTGTGTCCTGCCTTTGTCCCGGCTGAAGTCAGTAATCTACTATTGTATGATTGCTTCAGATACATTGATAGATATGCTTAAGTTTTCTTGTAATGAGTTCAGATTACGTGTTGATCTGTACAGTTTCTTGGATTTACAATTTTTTTTTAATTATCACCATGACAATAATTAATAACTTTTAGTATCATTTCCTCTTGTCTGATCACTGGTTGTCGTGAGCTCTCACATCACTCCTGCTGTGGGTACTTTTACATCCTCACATCAAACGTATCCAACTTTACCTTAGCTTGTGAATGTTGGGATCTGATTGTGTATTTTGCTTCTTGATTGGTTCCTAGAGATAATATAATATAGGTAGACCAACCAGTTCTTGTATCTATCTAGCCTTTGTTCGGTCAGATCCAAAGGTATTTTAATCTGAAAAAAATACATATATATTAATGAAAGGTTAGTCCTACCTACAATACAAGTGCCCCAAAATCTAATCGGGATCTAAAGCTTGATAAATGTTGGATCTGACCATTTTTCCAAGTACGATATGGTGTATTAGTTATATGTTTATGTCTTTGTCCTAAGTTGATGCATCCACTTTGTCTAAGTGACATCAAATGACCATTAACTTCGTAATCAACACTAAAAAAAGGTCATCATATATTATTCTCGTTAATGGTTCGACATTGACATCAATTATTGAAGTGCCGTAATAATTGATAAGCAACTTGAGAAGAACAATACGCGATAAAAAAAGGACAACTTGAGAAGAACAAGTTCGATATTGGCATCGTGTGATAACTTAAAATTAAAACCAAGTTCGATATTACATCGTGTGATAACTTAAAATTAAAACAAATATTGTAACAGCCCGACCGTCCACGGCTAATAGACCATCCACGTCCGTTTTTTCGGTCTGCGAGTTTCGTTCCGTTTTAATCAGGTCCGTTAATTTTTCCAAAATCTCGAATTATTGTTTACTGACTCTACAATCACCACCCAACTTTTCTCTATGTTTTGGTTTCACTCGCACGATATCGCGAATCAATTTCCGATATATCACATATCCTTTCACTACCCCAGTTCAAACACACTTAACTCTGGAGTTCTAAACGGATGTGTGACGGAAAAAGTAAGTCAATTTCAGCAACATAAGTAGTCAAATCAATTTTCTTAAACTTTTCCATATATCACAACTCGGGATGTTACCATTCACTTCTTCTCAAAAAACGCAACGTCTTCGTTGCGCCTCATGACAGGTCTCAAGACGCTTCGATCGGATCAGAACCGAGATGGCTAACCAGTTCTAATATTACTTGTAACTCCCCGACCGTCCATGGCTAATGGGCCATCCACGTCCATTCGGCTCCTGGGCCCCATACCATTCCAACGATCGGTCTATTAATTTTTTTCAAAAACTCGAAATAATTGTTTACTGACCATGTAATCACTATCCGACTTTTTTCCGTGCTTTGGCCTTATTCGCACGGTATCATAAATTAATTACCGATAGGTTATCCATCATTTCATTATTCCAGCTCAAACACATTTAACTTTACAGTTCTAAACGGATGTGTGAAGGAAAAATTAAGTTAATTTTGGTACATAGATAGTCAAATCAATTTTTTAAGCCTTTTAATATATCACAACTCATAATCTTACAAATATATTATGTGAAAACGAAAACTCAGAACCGAAAAAGAACATATTGCAGGAAAACACAGGATTACACCTGGCTCGAACCTCTGGAGATTCCCTAGCTTGTTTTTGCATTAAAATGGTATTTCTGTACAAAAATAATACTAAATTAATGGTGCTTTGTCGTTAATGCTTTACGTTGGTTACAGTGTCGTCTTTTGAATCCGATTCAGTGCATGTGGGAGCTGAGGTTGTCCATAGTTGGTCCATTCCATTGTAATTGCTTTTTTTTTTGAACAACAAGATTGATTAAATGGGGAATCTAATTGCTACTATTATAAAAATAGAGTACCAACCATAAAATATATACGTAGTAAACAGTGTACTCAGAGAAACTCTCTCTCTTCTTCTACAGAGAGATTTTTTTCTCGTCTTCTTCAACCTTTTTACCAAAACAATATCTTTCAGAAGGTTTGAAGTTTGTTTGAAGAGAGAGAGAGTCCGTCAGTTTGTTTGTTTCCCCGGTTTCGGTGTCTCCGACCGGCTTTGTTTCCGGCGATGCATCTGCTCATTCGATGGTCGTCCGGCTTTTGACTCCGGGAAGCGGTGGCTTCCATAGCATCTGCTTCGCCGGCTCCATCTCCGGGATACGGCAGCTTCGTTAGCGTCGTATGCGCCGGATCTGTTTGATCGTCGATTCAAGGCCTTCACTTCTCCATCGTCTCTCGATTTTCTCCTCTGAAGTCTTCTTTCCTTGAAGATCGGAGTTGTTGAATCGATTGAAGATGGTGCTCCTTTTGAAGAGACGATCCGGTTGCGTAAAGCTTTCTGTGAAGACTATTTCGTTAGGATGGTTTTTCACCGATCTCTCTCTGCTCATGGCGGAGCTCCGACGTGACCCTTTCCCGAGGAGGTGGGCGGGTTCGGCTTGACGCGTGTCTTCGAATCGTGTGTCGATCGGACAGGTGGTGGCTTGGAACGTTTACCTTCCTCGACGGTTTTCGTTTTATGGACTGATGGCCCATAAAACTTGTGTAATTTCGGCCCGTTGTTTAGGCCTTGTTGTTTGTGTTGGGCTTAGGTCCTGTTTTGGGCTTTGTCCTTAATAAAATTGCAATATTGAGGAAAAAAAAAACAGTGTACTCATTTGGCATATAGATATAATATCCAAATCGTGTTAATTTGTATAAAGTTTAAGCTGGGATCATGATTTGGTTAGAAAAGTTATGAAATTGCATAGCTGTACAAGCTTATAACTGTATCCGATTTCCGATTTTTCGGACAAATTTTATATATTAATATATATTTTTTTTTCAAAAAAACTAACTGTGTGAAATGATGATTTGTAAATAAAAGTTTAGTTTAATTATCAGACTGCAGATGACTAAGTAATTATCAAAAAAATTACATAATTATGGAATCACAATACAGAAAATCAATTTTACAACGGTATCTTACTTTTTAGAAAACTGTAAAATCACTTCAAGATATTATAAATCTGAATCAATTATTTTTAAGTTTGCATGAATTGCAATCTCATGTTTTATTATATTCTCTATTTTTATAATATAATTTGTTTTAGCTAAGAAGAGGAATTACAAAATATTAGTCTTTTAAAACATTTTAAATATTAATTAAATATAATTTAAACCGTTATAATTTTTAAAAAAAATTTAGTTGCCACACATTTTTCGATAAAGGTAAAATCTATATAAAATATAAAATTAATTTATGTTTTGAAGAAAAATTCTCTTAAATATTTTTTATATAAATATATATGAGATGAACTTGCCTATGTAATAATATTTCAATTTCAAATAAATGTTGTTATAAGAAAATTGTTACAAAACATATCGTCTGTGAATTTCAATACAATTTTCTTATTATTTTTATTCCTAACTCAATTGAAGAAATTATTAGTTTTGGAATTTCAATAATTAAATAAAGGTAAAAATGAATGTGTAAATCACTGTTGTATTTGTATAGTCATTATAGTGGGGTACGGATGGGACCCACAATGTGTGTTAGAAAGGCTACAACGCGTGCTAGCTCTTTTTGTTATTAATCCCAAAATCTATTAACTCTCCCTTTGCTTCCACATGCCGCCACTTCAGTGGAGGTCCCTTAATTTCTGTCCTTTTACATTATTCACATCAAATCAATGAACCATATAACTATTGGAAATAACATTTTATAGAATAGAATAAAGATTAATACTCTAAAATTTGTTATTGTGTTATAAATATTTATATTTTTAATTTAAATGTAAAAGTATAAATGGTTTAAATTAATTACAAATCAAATAAATTTTGAAACAATTTAAAACTAGAAAATAATTGACAAATGTAACTATTTAATTTTTCTTAATATAAGGAGAAATTGTTAGAAATCTCATAAGTTAAATAATACTTTCCAAAAATAATACTAATAAAAAAATATGTTAACATTTGGGTTTTAGTTTTAGTAATTATTGTTTAGGGTTGGATATTAAAGAGTTGGGGTTGAATTTATTAATGTTCTATAAATATTTTTTAAAATTAGCTTAGTGTTATTTTATCACAAATTTAAGAAATTTGTGAAAATAGTCATTCATTGATGGTAAATTTGAAAAAAATGTATCAAACTTGTAATAGAATTAAAATTTCCCCAAATAAGTGACCAACTTAAAACATTATTCTTGAAATACACAAGAATAAGCTAATAATTGGTGTGAAGAGTCTATATGAGTCTGTGTGTTTGATGACAAAAAAAAGCTAATAATTTTTTAGAAAAAAATAATAAATATTAAGAGCAAATCATTTTATTTTATTACTAAATATGAATTGTTATTTTTAGTTCAGGTTAATCCAAATGCATTTTGTGTGCTATTTTCAATTAAAATATTAGATTATTTGCAAAATTAACTCAAAACTCAAAGGCAAACACAAAACCAACCAATGCTTTTTTTTTGGAAATTTCATTTGTCCTATATACCTCACAAGTTCAGACTATTCACGAAAATACCATTAATTTTTTTCCGAAGATTGTATTTTTACTCTCTGAACCTCATCATCTCAAGTATTTACAAGATTATCATTAACATTAATACACCAATCACTATCAACAACAATTTGAAGCTCTTAATGCACCTCAATCGATTTACACTCTTTTCTCATTTTTTTATGAACTAAAAACAATATCTTTTTCACTTTCTCTCCATATTCATTCAAAAAAACCTAAGATTTTAATTCTAAAAATTTTATGGTTCATAGAATCATTGAAGCTTACGATTTTTGGTGGGTCACTTTTGTTTGAGATTCTGGGTGCTTGGAGAAGACTTCTGTATGCTAAACAAGTTATCTCACTAATTGAAACTATGAAATCAGTTTTTTTCCAGATTTGTTCGTCAGACGATTTCCCTGTAAATCTTCTGGCAGTAGAAAACTTACACGGAAGTCTTCTGGTCAATGCATATGTTAGTTTTGCAATTGACTTTTATGTGTTTTTAGAGACGACTTCTATGGAAGTCTTGCACTTTCTTTTGTTAACAAAAAAACTCAAAAATACTAAAGAAGATTTCCCGCTAAGTCGTCTAGGATAAACATGTTAGTTTTGCATTTGACCGGATTGTGTCATAAATTTAACTTTTCCTGGACGATTTACTGGTAACTCGTCCGAAAGAAAATTAAAACTTCAATATTTTATTATAATTAGACGACTTCCATGTAAGTCATTTCATGTTACTTTGAAATTTAAAAATAAAACTTAAATATTTACTTTTATATGGACGACATACGCGGAAGTTGTCCGGTAGACGACTTACACGGAAGTCTTCTGTAATAAGTCTTCCAGGATTTTATTCCGAGATTCTGGTCAAACCTTGGTTATTACAGAAGATTTCCGTGTAAGTCATCCAGATAAAATTAAATATTTATTTTTTTCAGTTGCAAAAGTAACCTGAAACGACTTACATGGTAGTCGTCTAATTATAATAAAATATTGAAGTTTTATTTTTCTTCTAGACGACTTACTTGTAAGTCGTCCAGGAAAAGTTAAATTTCTGACACAATCCGGTCAAATGCAAAACTAACATGTTTATCCTAGACGACTTAACGGGAAGTCTTCTCTGGTATTTTTCAAAAAAAAATTGTTAACAAAAGTAAGCCAATATTTACAAAGAAGACTTCCAAAGAAGTCTGATGTAGAGTAGACTTCTGTGGAAGTCATCCTTTGTAAATTTTCAATTGCAAAAATGACTCAAATTGACGACTTCCAAGAAGTCGCCCAGAAGACTTCTTCTGCGTCAATATTTAATAAACTTTCATTTTCTCTAAAACTATAAATTTTTTTTTTACATTTTCTTGTTAATTCATGTATATTAGTCAATACTGGGACTACTGAATGAAATTTATAACTTAATTTGTGATATTTATGAGGTTACTAACATTCATGTTTATTAAAGTTTCTAGCTGATCCGAGAATGAAGTCTTCTATGTTAGTTTTTGTAAACTTGTTAACTAATTTTAAGATATGTTTTTTTAACTTTCAAAAGTGTTAAGTAACTTCAAAAATATCAAGTCATTTGGTTTAATGTGTCTTCTTAGATCATAGGATATACTTTTAACTTTTATGAAATTTGAAATATAAATTTTCACTTAAATTTTGAATTTTCCGCTTAAATTTTAATTTTCCGCCAAAATTTTCCGCTTATATTTAATTTTTCGTTTTAAATTTAAGTCTTCCGAAAAGTCTTCTGAAAATAAATCTTCCAAGAAGTCTTCTGAAAATAAGTCTTCCGGAAGACTTTCCACAAGACTTCTATTGAAACTGTTATATGTTTGAACTAATATAATTTTTGATCTTTTGTGAATTTGACTATGTTTTCTTGTGAAGTTTTTTTTCCTTAGTTGTAGTAAATTTGACTAATTTTTTTGTGTTATTATGTTTTGCTATTGAAATTGAATCAATAACTTAAATAATGTCAAGTAATTTTTGCAAGATAATATTGTAGACATAAACATATTTACCAAAAATTTTCATTACAATCTTTTCAAATTTACAAAAGAATTCCCAAATAAAAGAGTACACATACAAATAAAAAACAGACCATAAACAAAACTATTATAGATCATTCCTTCACAAAAATAAGTTTGGACTCCACTTGATATTGGAGAAGACTTTGCCAAAAGACTTCCAGAAGACTTTCAAAATACTTCCATGAAGTCGTCTAATGCATTAAATGTAAGAAGTCTTCTAAGAAGACTTCCAGTGAAGTCTTCTAAGTCTATCTCAGATATGAAAAATCAGCATATCCAAAAACATCCAAATGATTTTAAAATATAGAAAAAATAAGGCAAAAGCTTAAAACATACAAAAAAGTTTTCAAAATGTAAGAGTTTTAAGCAACAAGAGGTTACCAACTAAAAAAATATGATATATAGATTTACTTTTAGAGGAGTAGAATATGAGAACCATGTAATGAAAGCCTACAAAACTAGATGAATTAGTTAGAATGACATGAGATAAAAAAATGATAAATTGATATAAAGTTTAGTATTTTCAAAAATGATAATTTTTGAAAAAAGGCAAGAGCTTTAACCGATAACACTAATCGTCAGACGACTTTCATAAAGTCGTCTAAACCCTAAACATAACTCTTAAACTAATTTAACTAGCTAAAGACTTCATAAAAACAAATTAAAATTAAAAAGTGTTTACTATACACAGAAATAAACACATATAGTTAAACATTTTATTTAAAAGAAAAACATTTAAGCTTTCCAAAATATAACCCTAAAAATACATACAATACTACAACATATGTTGCCAAACCCTAAACCAAAGAATATCATGATTTTCTATTTTCACTCATCTATGTTGAAAACAATTCAATGTTATTATGTCTTAATTT
Organism: Raphanus sativus; assembly: GCF_000801105.2. Taxonomy (NCBI): domain Eukaryota; kingdom Viridiplantae; phylum Streptophyta; class Magnoliopsida; order Brassicales; family Brassicaceae; genus Raphanus; species Raphanus sativus. The sequence goes on along the minus strand of NC_079512.1, from coordinate 22,181,308 downwards.
ACATCACTTAAACTGTTTATAATTACATGATTTTAATTTTTCACTTATCAAAATATTTTTTACAAAGTTTATAAATTATTTTTAAGATCAACTATACCATAAGACTTTTCTAGACGTCGTTTAGACAACTTACAGTATCTCAAAAGATTCAGAAGATCGGGGTAACATTCGTATAAATGAGTTCTGGTTTTTTGTTTGGTCACAAGGAGCTGACTTTAATTTCACAAAGTTTTTAGGTTAATTTTGCATTTGACTCAAGTTTGTGTATATTTTTGCATTTAAAATCATGTTTTGAGTCATATTTAGCGAATCCTCTTAAAATATTTGGATGATTTCTCGGTGGATTTTTGTTATATATCAAATAGGTGATTGTTTAGGTATAACAACAATAAAAATTAATTTATATTACAATGATAAAAATAGTATTCATATTTAGATAATATTATTCATATTTAGATAGCACACATACCTATTATTATTCGTCTGTTCTATTATTGTATCATCTAGTCTACGGCGGACATAATAACTTTGATTATCTTTAGTTTGTTTTTCATCAATCTCTTTCAGATATACAAACAAATTGTGTTAGGTAAAGCAAAAAAAGAAAGGGTTTAACAAACATGTAAACTTTTTTTTTTTTGTAAACTACAAACATGTATTTTTTTTAATTTTTTTTTACCATCTGAAATATATTATATATAAAAAACAAAAAACAAAGAGGCCTATAAACAGCCCAAAACAACAACATACATAAAGCCCAAACCGACAGGCCAAGTAAAAACAGACCCAAACCCGACCCACTTCCATCGCTTCACCACGTATGCGACAAACGCAGCAAATCATGGGACACGTGTCTGCAGGCTGGGTTTCGTCTCAAAAGGGTTGTCGGTCGCCGCCGAGATCTCATCGGAATCGCAAGCCAACCGCCCTTCTTTCTCCATAGAGGTCGACGCTGAAAATAGACGAAGCAAACACCCACCGGATACACCGGGACTCACCATGACCCCCGGATTCCATCCCAACGACTATGTCGAAGATATAGGAACCGGAGTCGATCTTATGGACCCAAACTTCAGAGAAGCGTCCATCGGTCCCACCGAGACCTCCTCCGAATTTGGCCACTCCCCACCGCGACGAAGAAACCGTGACACAGCGCGAACCCATCTACGAGATACGAAAGCCGGCGACCACCATCCGAGAAGAAATGGCACGGCCCCAGAGTCAATACGCCGGCGACGAACGATGGAGATACCACCGTCTCTCGGACAAACCTTAGCCGGACCACCATCAGAGAGAAAAAGATGCGTAGCCGGAAACCGAGACAGAAAATAAGAAAAACGCAAAGAAGCTTTGACCGGACCGGCGGTGGCTAGGGGAGCCAAACCCGCCGGCCGGAGACGAAAGTTCTCACCGGAGATTCTCTAGAGAGAAGTTGGAGAAAAAAACTAGAGAGAGAGTCTTTTGCTTTATGAGCAGCTCAAGTTTAATCTTGTAAAAAACTACAAACATGTAAACTTAAAAGGAGGTAAAAGATATTAACTAAAACCCGCACTTGAAAGTTCTACAGTGGACAATAATCTGCGGTCGGACAGATTACGCATCGGACAATAGTGTTTTTGGTTTTTCTTTTCTTTTATTTTCATAGGAAATATATTGTATATATAGTTTAGCAAAAAAAAAATATTGTATATATAAACATATTGTGCATATTATTTTGTTATGCTTACCACACAAAATAGGATACACATTGTGCATTTCGGAAACAAATTTTTTTACAAATTTTACATTCTGAAAATATATTTAGGTACATGCATATGTAACTAAAAGGTAATTCAAATAAAGTTAAAACTATAAAATAATATCCAATTTCATGAATTGATTATCACATATATGTTAGAAATTAAAATGTATTTTGAATATATAACTTTTAAATAATAAAAATTAATTTTCTAAAAATATATATTTTACTCATAGCTTTTTTGAATATGTATAAGCATTTCCAACCCTAACTTCATATCTTATCTAATGTTTTCATATCAATCATCTGAGTTACTAAAAAAGATTCCAAAAAAGTGGATCAGAATCGAGCTCGATCCAATTTTGTACCGTTTATTATGTACCATATATATATTTTCTGATCAAAAATTTATTATACATTTTAAAATATCTTTTACCAAGTAATATTTTATATCATTAATTTTATGAAATCATATTTATCTCCTATAACATAGGAATTGTAGTTGGAATGTATTACACTTCATTCTCTACCGTTTGTACTACCAGTTCGGCCGTCACCATTCATCTCTTACAAATATAACTAGGTGATTTTCCCGTGCTCATGCACGGGTATAAATATTTATAAAGTAAATATATTGTAATAATTTATTAATAGTTTAATTTTAGTTTCGATTTTTCTATAATTTATATAAATCATATCATATTGTTTTACTTAGATGTGTGATTTTGGATATGTAATATATTATTAGTTTGATTATAACTTTAGTGTATTAGATATCATCAAATTCTTCAAATTCAACTATGGTATTTTTTGTTCAAAATATATTAAAATTATGAATAATTTGTGATTTAATTTGGATTGATTTTTCCCTTAGATATGTATATATATTTTAGTAATAATATTACATATATTTTTGAAAATCAAATAAAAAACTTAAGTGTTGGTCTATTCAGAATACATAAATAAATATAACAATAATATTTTGAAATCTCATATATATATGTTTTAAAAAATAAATAAACTGTAACAATTAGTTAGTAATTTATTTTTATTTATTGGTATGGTTTGAAGCATCCATTAATATATATGTATAAAATAAATAACTATAAAATAATATGTTAATTACTCATTTTGTGAATAAGGTGACATATATTCTTATATTTAAAGTATAACTATTTTTATTTTTATTCATCCAATTAGATTGTTTATCGCATCAATTCATTTTTTCATCTTAAATGTGTAAATATTTTTTGCAATTATTATAAAATTTGTTATTTTATTTTCTTAAATATTTTAAAATAAAGAAATAATCAGTAGAAAGTTCCATAAAATAAAATAACGGATAAAAAATTTAATCTCAAACGCATATTAGGTATTTATAATAATTAAAATTATTTTGTAAGTTCTACGTAATATTATAACTTAGATTTATAAAAGTAAACTGAAAATTATTTTCAATAATCTTAATATATTCTTGAATATAATAATTCAGATTTTTCCTTATGTACTTTATTATAGGTATATTGGATTGTACAAATATAAGGGAAAAAGGAAAAAAGCAACTATATATTAAGTAAAACATAAATTTTTAATTGTGGAAAAATATAATATTTTAGGTTATTAAAATTTAGGATTATATTATTTAATTTTTTGTAATTTCTTGTTCAAAATATGCTTGTGATAAAATTAGTTGTCATAAAAATATCAATTAACGTTTTAAAAATAAATATCAGTTCTTATAAATTTTTATTGAGAAATTATTTTACATAAGTAAGAAAAATTTATAGACATTTTTAGGTTTTTAATTATAAAATATTAATATTCAATAAATATTATAATAATGAATAAACCATTTCAATAATACTAATTAAAATATTATTATTTAACTATAGGTATATTGGTTTATCTAATCAATTTCTTATGTAATTATTTGAGAAAATATATAGACATAAGGAAAATATTTTTATTACTTTGGAAATATTTTATATTGGTTAAGGTTATGTTTTAAAAGAAATATCTATTTTACTAAATATCAAAATTATTTTTGTTAACTTTCCTTTTTTTTTATGAAATCACATTATATATAAATATATTCTCTTATTTTAAATTCGTTTTTTAATTTTAAGATGTTTTAACTATATATGTTAACTAAAAAGGAAATTTCTAATTAACAGGAATTATTTAAAAAAAGGAAAATCGATTTTAATATAGTAATTATATCTAATATTTTTAATTCATTAAGGGTGTGATTGTAATCAACCATCGCGAGAGTTAACGTGAGCGCGACGCATAGGAAACTGACTTCTCAAATAATATTATAGAGATCTATTCACATCAAAAAACATTGTAAGTAAGTAACTAAGTATTCGTCTATATACATCATTGTGTAAGTACTATACGAAATTTAGATGTTGACCTGCAGATTCAAACTTTGGGAACTCTAAAGTTCTAAATATGTCCGATTTTATTTAAGCCAATAAAAGCAAAGATCGTGTCTCTGATTATTGTTATACTTATTGTACTTGAGATCATGTATCGTTTGGGTTTAGATTACTTTATACTTTATAGTACTAGATTTTGACCCGCGCTTCGGAAGCGCGGATATTATTTTTCACTTTTATGAAAAATATTATTTGTTTGTAATTATTGAATGTATTTATCTTATTAAAACTTCTTTATAATAAATTCGACATATTAGAGTACCTCTGGTAAACTATGTGTTTCTCTGACTTTATTTTATTCTCTTTTCAATCAATATATTTATTTGGCTTATTGTTAAAATAAATGATTTTAGAATATAACTGTACAATACTTTTACATTGATATTTTGTTTAAACAATGTGACATATTTCTATATTAATTAAATATTTACATTGTAATTTGTATACAATTCAACATATTTGTCTAATTGTTGTTAAAAGAAATGATTTTGAATTCAAATGTACAGTACTTTTATATTGTTTTTTCTTCAGCTCATATAATTTTTTAAAATAAATTTCTTTCAATATAAGCTATATCAAAAATTAGTCAACTAAAGAATCTATAAACAATTATTTACATAGCAATATAACATATTTATATATTTATTCAGTTTAATATATAAATTATTTATTACTGCCATATTTAAAATGAAAGTTTATTGATATATTTTTAGGTTGCTACAAACCAACCCGTACCGAAAATGATCCAACTCGAACCTCCTACGATATTTATAATATTCAAATGATATTTGTTTAATTTAAAAATCTAGGGGAAAAATATTGTGTATCACGAAAACATATATGATCAATTAGTTTCCTAAAATGTAGGAAGTTTAAATGGATTTGCTGATTTTATTTGGATAGAGATATTTTTTTAATAAAAATACAATCCAAGTTTCCAAACAATTTTTTAACTACAATCCAAGTTTCCAAACAAACTTATTCTTTATAAATGCTATCCAAGTAACCAAACACACCAAATTTTTTTAATACTCTTATCCAAGTATCCAAACACACCGAAATTGTACTTCAGCTTTAATAAGATAGATGAGTTTGTTTCCTCGTTCCTTCTGACTCACATGGTTCCGCTAATTCAGCCAGCCAGCTCTTTGTCTCTACAAGAATCACATTAAATTGTTTATTGAAATTATGTTAGTTTAATATCATACGCATGCATCCGCGGAAGGAATCATTTTATTTTTCTATTACAAAATCCTGGAGTTAAATATTAAACGCAGACCAATATAGTTTTCTATTTGATAAATTTGTATTATTTACAGTACTCATTTTGGGATCTGGATTCAAGGATGGTAATAGCAAAACACGATGATATGTGTTTCTTATAGCACCGGCAATTAGTTGAAACCTAAAAGATCCGCTAGATCTATGAACTCCAAAATAACTCATATACAATATATCTAAGTAATTAATGAATTATTAATGAGTAATAATCAATAGTATTATGATATTGAGCTATAGTAATTCAAAAATAATTTCGATAAGCCGGTGCGTAATCAAAGCCCATGTTAGCAGAAGATTTCTTTTCTTTTTCTTGGATTGGAAACAAAAAACCATGTTAGCAGTAGATTTGTTTGAGAGGAGAAAAAAAACAAATTAAGACAAGCCATATTAAAATACTAAATCATTTATATATTACTATTTAAAAGAACTATAAATGCCATTATAATCATCTGCTGATAACTTTTCTTTTCTATTCTTTGATGGGTTGTTTAATTTTGTGTCTTATGAAAAAGCTTAAGTTCTATTTATATGGTTTTGTTATGGTCCCTCTTTTTTCATGGGGCATATTTAAAACAATGAATCATTGTGTATCAGTTTATATATCACTCAGAGTATCTCCAATCTAAAATTTCAATTTCCTCTAAAATAGAATAAAATAAAATATAGAATAAAAATACTTCAACTCTACTGTATTTATCTCTTTTAACTTGGTGTCAGATCAAAAATTGACAATCATGGGGTTTTGTGTATGGTTGGATAATACCCCGTACGGATGCTGATGGTGGAGACTATATACGTATTTATTTATATTTGTAAAAGAATATATATAACGTGGAATCATTTTAATTTGTAAAAACACAACAGAAAACGAGACGCAAGTATTTTGTTACAAAGAAGATAGAAGCTTTGTCTTCAATTGGTTGTTATAATAATATACTGTTTACTTTAGTTTTTATATGGTTACATACATATCTTGATCATGTCCAGTGAGAACTTGTCAGGAATATATTGGCTAGAAAAACATTTTTGGTTCATCATTTGTAAAATCTCTTGAGTTTTATATTACATGACCACATCTAGTTATTTCATACCGCCGCTTGCAAGAATATATTTTTTTTTGACTTAAAAAGGGTTAAACCCGGGTCACTATTGGAACCAGACCTAATCCCCGGGGGAGTCGCAAGCCCGCGGATGGACTCCTTCTCCTGGGCATTCAAATGGGTCCTAAAGCATGGACACATATCCGCGTTAGGTGAACAGAACAATGTGACTTAGTTTCGCATAGCAGGAAGATCGAACCTGAAACGTGTTGGCGTCCCAGGCCCGTCCATTGCCACTTGACCACGATGCCCATTCACTTGCAAGAATATTATACACATTATTTACAGAATATATGTTCATAAGACTTGGGATTCTATAATTATCATCTTGGACATATTAATTTATCATATTTTGAGTTAAAACTACAACATCGTGAACATTTCTTCCAATATATTCTTTCTATTGCGACATATAAATCAATCAAAACAAAAATCATCTTCTTAGAGAGAATAAATGACTCCCAAGTTAGAGAGTAAATAAAGAATACTAGCAAATCCACGGTACTTGTGATTAATAAGAAAGTAACTATTGTCTCGTCTATTTGGTCAAAAAAAAAAAGCATATGAAAAATCTCAGTTTTTTAACAAATATGTGTATTATTAGCATCCGAAAAACGCTATCATATCGTTTTCATAGCGTTTCGAAGAACGCCGTGACAGCCGCAGCTATAATAGACCCCCCTCCTAGCGTAGCGTTTTTCGCGTGCTGTAACAATTTAGAGATATTATAGCATTTTTGCTTTGTTATATTAAACTTATTTATAGCGACTGGTTTTAGCTATTTTAAATATTTATGTGGCAGTTTCTGTGTGCTATAAAATATTTTCTTATGACAATTATTTTTTGTCATGGATTACGTTTTTGTAACTCAGTATTTTTGATCCTGTAATAGCAATGTACGTAAGCCATTGGAAAGATTAATACAGCATTTTTCTCGTGCTGGGAAGTTTATATTCATAGCTAACACTGAATATACGATTTTTTCTATATTGACACATTTGTTGGTTTGATTTACTGAATTTTGTTTATTTTTTGGGTTATTGAAATGCAAAATATTGGAAAAAGGAGAAATGAAAATAAGATTTTTTAGTAATTGTAACGAAAATAGAAATATGGGAAAAGCATTATGATGCTGACAATTGATTAATCATATAGCAAAGAAACACATACATAAACAACATACATAAACAACAATTAGTAATGACGGCCAGACTTGTTTCGTGAGGACTGTCCTTGTGCTTGTCGTATGTGTCTCATAAGAGACGAGTTTCTGAACATTGGGTCGATGTCTTCTTCAGGTTCCTCAATGCGTGTCAAGTAGCCAAGAGAGCGTCTGTACTCTGCTCTGGTTATCTCCTCCACATCATTCCCGCCCCTGAACTCTGCTCTGGTTATCTCCTCCACATCATTCCCACCCGAGGACTGTCCTCGTTGTTGTTCTGTGTTGAGTGCTTCTTGTTGTGGTTTTTGTTTTTGGAGTAGTTGTGGTCTCACTCCAGATGCCGGCAGAGCACATACGATGATCTTCCTTCCTTCCATTAGATTTCTAGACTGTAAAGTTAACACAAGTTAGAACTGTAATTGATATTTGATTATGAATATCTTAACTTAAAATGAAAACTTAACAGTAGTTAGATAGATCTATACGGTTACAATACACATAATTTGAAGAAGAAATAATAAATCGAAGATGATATTTGAAGAAGAATAAATGGAAATCGAATATCTCTGACCTTTGAAGAAGTTCCAAACCCAGATCTCTAAGGCTTCGAATCTTTAAGGATCTGTTAAGAGTTGTTACCTTTTTAATTAGAGAAATGTATAATAATCATAAGGATGAGTTAAATCTAGGGTTTAGGCGTTAGAGGGCGCAGACCTATTGATATGGATGAGTTCGATGGAAACCCAGAGAGTGAAATCGAGGTTGCTTAAGAGAGATTCATGGTTGTTTGAGATGGAATGGTGATGTGTAGACAGTGATTAGTGGTGGGTCGAAGTGGGCTCGTGGTGGCACAGAGAGAATTGCGGTTGTTTGAGATAACTCTGTAACCTAGGTTGCGGTGGAGAAGGAAGGAGATAAAAGACAAAAACAATTGTGAACCGTTAGATTAACATTTACGAACGGACATGATTAGAATCCTTGCCTTAAAATAATCAACCAATAGGAAGAGAGGACGAGGATAGATGGATGGTGGATTATGGGCCTTTGATCTTATATCAAATCGATGGCTACTAAAAAAAGAAGAGAAATTATGTTTCTGGGTATTTAAAATTATTTTTAAAATATGTAAAAAAATTGTAAAAATTTATAATCATGATTTTAAAATATAAATCTAATTTTAGCATCAATTTGTCAAAATATAAACCACAAAACACTTTAACTACACCAATATACCCTAATCCTCAAACTCAACACTACATATGCTAACACTTTCACAACAAAGATAATGTGGAAAGGGGAACTACATCATATGTTTTGTGATTAACATATCATTTTGTCTTAGTGTGTGTTATAGCATCTTGAAAAAGACCTGAAAACTATAAGTGGAATAAACCTTAAAAGAAATCTCTAAACCTAATCACAAAAAAAACATGAGAATCCTAACCCCTATCATTACCCTAAATTGAAAATAGTGATTTTCTAGCTGAACCAACAAATGGACATTTAGTTTATTGGGCTTTTGTAAAATTGAAATGATAAAATGGATCAAACACAATAACATAAAGTCTTAATTTAGTAAAATCATCCAAACCATACATAGATTAAATTTTTCAACCGAGTACATGAAAAAGAGAAACACACGAGTCATTGAAATACAAAGCCATGTTCTGAAACAGCAAAGAACAAGAACTTAACTAAACAGGAAACACCAAGTCACCATGCTCCTTTTGGTCTTTTGTCAAACCTGTAAATAAAGACATATAACCTTAGTTTTTTACATTTTCATACGGATGCAAGAGAACATGTGAGAAAGAACGCAAAATAAACACAACTCTCACCGTTATAATTTTATCCTCTGGCCAAGCAAGACAGCTGCCTAGTGCATCTTCCATATACTCGATCTCCGACGAAGTCCTCCACACAGCTGCATCTTTCACCTTGACAACATCCACAAAGACTCTACAAGCACCAAGCCCCAATGCCTGAAAGTGGACAAGATGCTCAGGATTACTCGAAGACCATCGTCCTTCAGCGACGACGACATTGTTTCCAGATATATCCAGCAGCTGGATTTTTTGATTTGGCTTGAATTTGTTACGCTGGAATCACACAAAGCAAAATCGAAGCCAAAATTCAAGCATCATCCCAGAACAAATCAACTAATTGAAGAAAAGAAAGTACCTCAGATCTGCGTAGAGGAGATGCTGGAGTAAATGGTTTCTTAGGAGCTGGTGGTGTTAATGGAGACTTCTGATTCTTAGAAGATGAACTCACTGCTTTAGAATCTGATTGTTGACGACGAGGAGAATCTGTCATATCCGATTCAAACACAACGCAATTTGCAGGCCATGCTACATAACAGTTCATAAAATCCTCCATAGTTGTCTTTCCTACAGTAGGCCTCCATATGTATGCCGTTGGGTTTAGGACCTCATCAACATAAACTTTTACTGCATTAGGACCAAGAGGGAGTCCATTGACCAATGATTTTGGTTCTTTTGTCTGCCATCGGCCTACAGCAACCACTTCCTCCTTCTTTATATAGTCCATGAGTTTGCATTTGTTAACTGAACCTGTGAAGGGGCTCTGCCAAAGACAACAAAGACGGGATAAAAAGGACTCAGAATCATACTCATGTATAGAGAGAAAACATAATCAGCTACAGAGGGAGAAGAAACTTAACGTTAGGAGCATTGTCCTCTGGAATGAGACCTGCTGTTGCAACAATACAGTGATCAGAATGCCATGCAATCATTTCGCCAACTGCATCCTCCAAAGTAAACATATTCTGTGCAGGGCGCCATAAAAAGGTGTCTGCTTTTATTGCAGTTTCAACTAAAACCTTCACCGCGTGAGGCCCTAAAGGAATCCCATTAACTAACTCATCAGCTTCAGCTGAAACCACCCTTCCCTCAGCAACTTTCACATCGACAGAAGCCCAGTCAACCAGATAACACTTGGGAAGTGATCTGGTATTATTTACACTCTACATGAAGAACAAGCAATGTCAAACCAATTCATATATACAATTCCATAGATAGAGTAAGGCAGATGAACTCAATTCATACCTGGTTTTCACTGACATCAGTTGCAGGTCCCTGATTATTCATTCTGCGAAGGGCCTTCTGTAAATCATTAACCTGTTCCTGCATGTACACCTGTTTTTGTTCCATTGCAGCGATATAGCTGTCCTTAACCTGTAAACAATTCAATTTGGTCATGCTAATGCCTCTGCCCATCGCCCGCAACCGCCCAGGTTGATCAGGTCCCAATATCTGAGATAGCATATCATGCTTTGGATTCGTTGTCGTTGAATCGGCATGACCCTCAAGTTCGATCTCTGATGCCTTTTTCTGGAAAGACATTAAAATTTCAATAACCACAAAGCAGCAACCAGCCAATCCAACTTCTTAGAAGCAATATGAAAGATTAAAACTTACAATCTTTTCAGCTGCATTAACATTGACAGGAGTACCATCCTTCTTTGTTCGTGATTTCACCCAAACTCGTAGCCTCGACACTTTTGATGGATCTTCGCTAGACTTGACCAAATCTTCTCTCAGCCTGACCATGCCTTTACGGCCGCAGGTGTGAGGAATCTGCTTCTGTCTTCTTTCTTTGTAAGAGTCGCTGACAACCTTAAAGGCTTGACTGGTCTTATCTCTGACAAATTTACGCCATTCAGCTGTAGTTACATTGTTTGGTTGCAGGCTCATCCTAGCTTTAATAGTTGGAGCTTTCCTAACAGATGTTACCAGACGTGATTTGGATGCTCTCCACAAACATCCCATCTGTTTAAACACAGCAACCTTTTTGAAGTCTTCGTCCAAATCAAACCTCATCTGCAGTCAGCAATGAGACATATTAAAATACAAGTTAAATGGATTGGAAGTAAAAGTAAAAAAAAATATGTTTACCTCAATAGATTTCCAAAGAACAGTCTTGATTTCTTCACTGACTTGTCTCCAGTTATCAATGATCACCGGCACATGTTCACGTACTAAGGGACCCAAGTAAGAGGATAACAATACTGAACCTGGACCACAGGGATCCCCCATATCTGTGAAGTCGACATGTTGCCGTTCATTTGGATCCTTGGCAATGTGTTTCATCTTTGTAGGTCCTCGACGTCTTTTACGTTGTGATGTACTAGCTGTGTCAGTCTGAGTCTGCACTCCATCAGCTCCAGCAACAGCTTCCTCTTCTTCCTCCATTTCGTTCTGATTCTCCTCCCCCAAGTCTTGTGCTTCTTCCTCCATTTCATTCTGAATCTCCTCTCCCAACTCCTGTGCTTCTTCCTCCATTTCATTCTGATTCTCCTCTCCCAACTCCTGTGCTTCTTCCTCCATTTCATTCTGATTCTCCTCCCCCAACTCCTGTGCTTCTTCCACCATTTCATCTGAGACTGCTCTGGTTGTTATATGTTCGATGAATTGCTCTTCATCTGCAACCTCCATTTCTACATCTGTCTGCTTCTTCGCACGCTTGGGCACACGCTTGGGCACACGCTTGTTCCTCTGGTTTCCCATCTTAGTTCACTCCTGCTGAAATAGAAAAGAGTTGGTAAGTATCAAAGAAAATCAGATGTAAGAAACAAACAACAAACAAGAATTAGATACTTCCAAAACACAAACAAACAACACGCAAAACACACTCAAAGCAACTGATCAGAAATAGATAATTCCATAACACAATTCACATACACAGATTCCTGCCCATTATCTTATATCCCACCTTCTCCAATAAACAAAAAAAATCAGATTATGGGCAGGAATCTGGAATCACAACTTCTCCAATATAAACAAAAAATCAAGTTATGGCCATCATCCAAAAAATCACAACTTATGGCCATCATCCAAAAAATCACAACTTCTCCTTTTCAAACATATATTCCTTCACAGTCAGCTCTGGCATTTCTAGATTCATCAACTAAATCATCAACATCCATGGCCACTACTGCTGGCATTGGACCAACATCCAAATGTCCATCCTCAGCATCTTCCTCACGGTATCTTCTTGTAGGCCCTCTCATAGCTACATACCAACTTGATGACTCATCTACTCTTGAGTAAAAGACTTGCTTTGCTTGTGAGGCGAGGATGTATGGATCTCTAGCATAAGCCATTTGACTTTGGTTGAGGTTCACTAGTGTGAAGCCATCTTCTACCTTGACTCCGTTACCTATATTTGCCCACTGACAGCGAAATACAGGAATGTAAAATGTATTGTAATCGATCAGCAGAATCTCCAACACTCTGCCATAGTATGTTACCAAGTCAACCATCTGCGAAGTATCTTTTGCACTTGATCTACACATAGCTGTTGCCTCATATAGAACACCACTGTTCTGGCTTTGTCTGTCAACTGAAATCGTGTGGAACCGCAGACCATTAACTATGTAACCAGTGTAAGACCTAGAGCTAACACGAGGTCCGTAGGCCAGCCATTTGAGTGTCTCGTCGTGATGGTCTGAGCTAATAGGTATCTATAAAAAGATATGTTGTGTCAATACATATGTATAGCCAAAGCCAGGAAACTAAATTGTTGATCATATTATGAGAACTACCTGCTCTTTTAACCAAGAAGCAAATTTCTGTGAATGCATTCTCCATAATATTGTTGCATCACGTCTACATTTTTCATTAGTGTCTTGTAGATGCTGTAGATGCATGCTTCAAAAGGATTCAAACAGAGTATTAGCAACTTAATAAACTAACAACCCGCAGTAACTACAAAACAAAAAGTAGCTTTGAAAGACTTACTCCACATAAGGTTCGACGATAGTCATATTCTGAATCACAGCAAGATGTACAATGCTCATATCCTTCTCAGAAAGAACACAACAAGTGCCAGCAGATATTGGACGACCTTCAAGAATAGAGCTACTCTCATACTCAGCGTTTCTATCAGGTTTCTCCTCATAACCTGTTGTTTTTTTCAAGAACTGACTGCAAAACCTAACACATTCCTCTGCGAGATACGCTTCAGCAATACAACCCTCTGGCCTTGCAAGGTTTCTGACAAAGTCTTTCAGCACCTTCATGAATCTCTCAAATGGGTACATCCAACGGAAATGAACTGGTCCACATAACCGAGCTTCCCTGCCTAGATGAACTACCAAATGCACCATTATATCAAAGAAACTTGGAGGAAAAAAACGCTCAAACATGCAGAGTGTTTCCACAATTTCCTCCTCCATTGCTGTAATTTTGTCTACATCAATTACCCGCTGACAGAGATGATGGAAGAAAGCACAGAGGCGTCGAATAGCTATCCTAACACCTTTAGGTAATAACCCTGTCCAAATTATAAATGGAGAAGCTGTTGCATCAGGACATCTAAATCTTGACTAATACAAAGTTTAAAGACTCAGTTGATACCTCTGATAGCAACCGGAAGAAGCTGTTGCATCAATACATGGTAATCATGTGATTTCAACCCTGATATCTTAGATTCTTCCAACTTCACACACCTTGATATATTTGAGCAATAACCATCCGGACCTCTGAAGTCTGATAACCGCTTGCAGAATACTTTTTTCTCTTTGCTGGACAGAGACCAAGGAGCTGGAGGAAGGTATGTTCTTTTTCCACGGGGTTGAGGATGTAAATCCTTCCTAATGCCAAGCAGTTCTAGATCTTTCCTCGCGTTAAGACCGTCTTTAGATTTTCCACAATGCAACAATGTTGCTATAAGGCTTGCAGCAACATTTCTTTCCACGTGCATAACGTCTAAGTTGTGTCTTACCGGTAGATCCTATACAAAACAAACAAAGATAATAGTGTCAAAGAAAGGTGGTGACTGCACAGGTCATAAAAACTGATATCTCTTCAGATTAGAAACATACCTCCCAATAAGGTAACTTGAAAAAGACTGACCGCTTCTTCCATCTAGATAGCTCTTCCTCATCAACTGCTTCTTCCTCTTCCTCTTCCTCTGAATCACTGGATTCATCATCCGTATTGGAGTCTGATCCAACCGTCTCATTAATCTTCCTCTTCCTTCCAGTTACTTTCACTTTTCCAAAATCATTCTTGTAGTTTCTGAGTATATGACTTATGTTATGACCACTCAGAATTCTACCTTTTTTCCCATGCTCTGCTTTCCCATCAAACCAAGCTTTCTTTCCTCGATAAGGATGTGTGGGAGGAAGACCTTTCCGGTGGGACATATAAACGTGCTTCCTGCAGTTAGTCAACCACATCGTGTCTGTGTTTTTCCCACACACTGGACAACCCATTTTCCCCTTTACTTTGCAGCCTGCGAGATTACCATATGCTGGAAAATCCTGAATGGTCCAGAGAAGCATTGCTCTTAATGTGAAAGTCGTGTGGCTGACTGCATCATACGTTACCTCTCCTTTCTCCCACAGGTGGTTAAGATCCTCTATAAGCGGTTCTAAGTACACATCAATGTTGTTACCAGGTTGGGTTGGACCAGGAATGAGCAACGACAACATGATGTTCTCCTCCTTCATACACTTTTCAGGTGACAGGTTGTAAATGACAAGCAAAACGGGCCAGCAACTGTAGTTCACATTCTTCATGCTGAAAGGATTGAACCCATCAGTGGACAGCCCAAGCCGAAGATTCCTTTCTTCAGCGGCAAATGAAGGATATCTGTCATTCATCTGATCCCAAGTTACAGAATCAACCGGATGTCTGCTTTTCCCATCAGTGCTTTTATTACTAAAATGCCACCTTAAGTCCTTTGACATGTCCTCTGACCTGAACATCCTCTTCAGACGTGGGATTATGGGAAAATACCTAAGAACTTTCTGTGGAATACCTTTCTTTACATCACCTGTGCGCAAGTTACTCTTCCATCTTGATGCATTGCATTTCGGACATTTGTCTAACTTCTCAAACTCCTTTCTGAATAGACAGCAGTCGTTCACACAGGCGTGTATCTTCTCATAACCCATATCAAAAGATCTCAAGAACCTCTTTACTTCGTACAAGGACGTGTGCAAGACATTATCCTTGGGTAGCATCTGTGGCAAAGTCTCAAGCAACAGATCAAAGCTTCTATCAGACCAACCATTCTGAGTCTTTATCCTAAAGAGTGAAACAATAGCAGAGAGCTTGCTGTGGTTACCACAACTTGGATACAGAGGTGTTTCTGCATCGGCTAGCTTAGCAAGAAACTCATCTTCTGCCTTATCTTCACCTTCAGCAACCTCACTTAAGTCACCATGCCTTAGAAACTCTTCATCAACATACGCTGCTGCTTGGTATAACCCTAAAATCTCATTGCTCTTCTCACTTGCACTGCTTCTGCTGTCAGTCCCTGATATTACTTCTCCATGGTGATACCAATCCTCCCTCATTTTGTAACTCAAATCCATTCCCCTAGTTACTAAATGATCCACAATAACACTGGCTGAGTGACGATCTACGTTGCGACAGTCAATACATGGGCAGATGATCAACTCAGACTCTCGCAAATCTGCAGCAACTGACCTCACAAATTCCCATGCACCTCTCTCATAATCAGGATCAGCTCTTCGGTTTAGAGACATGAAAGCATAATTTAAACACTCTTAATCACACACAAAATATAAGTTCCTATAATATATATTGTTTTTCCATACCTGTTTAGATGAACCCATGACTTTTCAACCATTTTATGTCCTAAGTTTCTAACCGATAAACCAACAAAATCAAGCAAAGCCATAAATTATAAGTCAAACATACACCAAACAGACACATTGTTATTCAAATAAGTACCAATAAACTATCAATTATTCAATCGCCAATCTATCAAATACTATAACTCAGTCATTCACTACCACCTACAAGAAACAACTTCTATTGGGTGAAAAAGAAAAACCTCAATAAGCTCCTTCCGATTTCAACTCCACTTCACTCCAAAACGGACAATCAAAAGCTCAAACCTGCAAAGCAAAAGAGAACAGACAAGAACCACAAATCAATTCGCGTTCGGTCCAAAACAATCAAACCATAAATCAATTCTCCTCACGATACAAAATACGAAACAGAACTGATTAGCTCTAACCTGACTTCTCTCCTCCTAATCTTCGGTTAAATCAAATTTTTAAAACCTGTAACAAATCAAACGATCGAATTCATCAAAGAGAAATCATATACATTTAAGTTATCGAAGGAATTAATCAGACAAAATGGAATCTGGGTTCACCGGGAAGCTGTCCGCCGGCGATGAAAGCACCGTACCGTACGGATTCTGGTCAAAGATCGGCGAGATTGAGCTTCCCCATTCTTTTTTTTCTTCGATAGTTTCTAAGTGAAGAGAAGGAGAGGCGGAAAAGGTTGAAACAAACCTTAGGTCTTTTGCATCGCGACACCACTTTACTCTTTTTAACTGAATTTTTAATTATTTTTTTACCGGGTTACTGATAAATATAGCTAGCGAGTAAATAACGCTACCAAAAATATGGGCATAACTTTTGGTAGCAGTTCGTGAATTCGTGCTACCGTGAACTGCTACCAATACCCGTATTTCTTGTAGTGTATAATTCTAGTAAAATAACTCTCAGCCTTTTCCTTGCCTCCTTCACAATATCACAGCCAGTCCAAATTAGCCTTTCAAAAACTAAGTAGCTTCAATCACAAGATATTAGTATTTTTTATTAATCCTTATTTCAAAGCATCCTCTGGCCTTAGCTGCCCGTTCCCATTATTCCCTCTTCTCTCTCTACCCTCCTCTTTCTATATCTCTATCTCCCCTTCCACACTGCTTTATATTGATGTTGGCAAAATCTTAAAGTAATCTCTCAGATTCTGGATTACTTATTATTATGTCTTGGAGAAATTGGTAAAGAAACATTTTGTATAAGGTAAGTGCAGTGCGTCTTGAAGGGATTCTCTAAGTGAGTGAGTATTGTGGCATGAGCATAGAACATGCATGTAATCAATGATCTTCTTTGGAGAGAATCACAGCTTGGCCACTCTTCTTTTCAGGTAACTTTATGGTAACTTTTATAGAGTACATATATATTCATTTCGGTGGGTATTTTACAGATCGATGGAGGTGATGAACTATTTATAGAAAGGTTTTTTTTAATCTAGATTTATAGAAAGGGTTGCTATACATCATACATGTATATGTGTGTGCGTTTATACAACGGAACAGATCTATATACAAGTGGTATTTCTGCACACATGTATAATACAAATATATGTATATGTAAGAGAAAAAGAAAATTACAAATTGGCTTAAGTTTTTTTAAATTTCAGGACCTCTGTGAATAGTATAGTTGAACCGGGGCTTCTAGCTCAGTTGGTAAAGGGTTCACAGCTGTGAGTTCCGCCACCTGGATTCGAATCCCGGCCACTGGGGAATTAACATTTCGGCATCGCCAGGGACAGAGGACCGACATGTGGCAACACGTGATTAGTCTGAACCATTTCGGTGGGGTCATGATACCTCTGTATAATTCAAAAAAAAAAGAATAGTATAGTTGATAATCAAATGTTGATAGCCAAACAGATATTTAAAAGAAATATACATATATATCACAAACGTATAAAGTATAAACGTTATCTTTGAACTTAATAAACGTTATCTTTTGACCAAATTATTGTCCTTGTCTTATCCTATTGGGGTATCTAATTTGGTTCCCTACAAATATATGCAAGACATGATCTTCTCATGGCTTTTATGTCCATGCGCGTGTGTATATATATAGATCACAGATGTAAGTACATGAGTCATAGATAAGTCTTATCGATATGATTTGTGTGTAGACAAATTTTAAAAACATTGAAGGAAACAAGTATCAGTGGAAACTTAGCATGAATGCAAGAGCATTATGAACGATATGACCGATTTATAGTAAATATTCTTTTTAATAGAAAATAACGATATTCGCATGATCATCAAGTTATACTAATAAGAAAATCTTATTTGATTTTAATAAACTGACTGCTCGAATAGTGTTTTTGTTTGTTTTGTATAGTCTATCGATTTCCTCTTAATAATTCTTAATTTCTCATATTCTATAGAAATGCTTATCCAAAAAGCAACTGAAAAAATCAACAATTTGCTCTTTTCTCATCGTCCGTTGCCAATCTTCACCACACATTGCAATTGAAGAGTCTAATCATTCTATTTTGAACTTTAGTAGTGAAAATGATATTATGGTACTATTTTGCATCATTATTAAATCCATTTAATTATAGAATAATATTTTTGAATCATTTACTACATAAGATTATTATTATTATTATTTTGGTCAATTACTACATAAGATTAAGATATCTAATTTTCATAGCAATGCCTTTTCATGAATAGTATAGTTTTAAAAGAAATAGTCTAGATATTTTGCATAGGTTACGAAAGTAAATAATTCAATTTCCGTTAAAAATGGTTTTGTAATGTTATCTTATTATTGGTGGGAGAAGTCGTGCATGATGTTGTCCAAAAACTAAAAAAAAATCGTGGAATATCATTTTTGTCAGAAAATTAGCTTTAGTCATTCTCATTTTGAAATTTCTAATCTTCCACTTCTCTGATTACTAACAACATTTTAAGAAAAACTATGACCCAGTAATTTGTGGTCTAACTTGTGTATCCATTGATTTGGTGGTGATCAGAAAGACATTTTGATTCCACTAAAAAACTTGGCATTGAGAGAATTAGACAATGAGAGAGAATCTACTCAAATTCAACAGTGTGCCCCACTAGTCAACCTTCTTTTGTCTATAAACCCGTCACTTCAAGTACTAGTAGTGGCTTCTGACGATTACTCCATCAACATCATAATCACATGTATACACACACATACAATTTAAGTGAAATTAGGGTTCTTTCTTTGGTATGTGTTTTTTAACAATCATCAAATGGTTATGAAGTGTGTGACTCTACATTTCAGGCATGGGAACAAAGATTGTTGAGCCAATTACGACAAACTCATCTGGGTTAAAGAGTGCTGAGCGTAGTGGATTTATCAGATTTGGTGTACATGGTCAAAGAAAATCTTCAAAGGTGACGTTGACAGACAACAAAGAGGAGGAAGAAGGAGATTTTGTTATAAGGTCAATGGATAGGTCTCTTGAAAAGCAAAAAGCTGAATCGATCAGACATACAATGCAAACCCAAGAAGATGTTTTCAAGCAACAGGTACGTGTTTATACTTTATATATATATAATATATATATATAGTAACACGTGCATATAATTGGTTTTATTATTCAATCTTGTCTCGTGTTCAGTTTTGGTTTAGGACATCAGATTTTTCATTTTTTGTTAAAGTAACCGAAGTAAAAAAAAATCAAGTATATATACGCATCTGCTTGGAGTGATTCAAACTCGATTTTTATTTATTAATGTAGTTTTGCCTTGAGTTTAATTTCCCTTTTCCGTTTATATTAAGCAAAACTTTTTGGATATCAGTAATGATAATAAAAAGGATAGTCTTTGGTTACAAACGAATTACATATATTTATTACCTAGATTATGTACTCATTGCACAAGTTCAGTATATACGGTACTCCATTTCTATATGCATGTTTATATACTTAGATTAACATTTGTTTTTTCTTTTAGATCCAACTAAACTATAATGTGCTCAAAACTTCTGTTTGGTTTGGATTGGATTAATTGTTCTAATTAGGTTTGAGATAAACCATATATATAACAAAATGATTATCGCAGGTACGAGAGCTACATAGAGTATATAAGATACAGAAAATGATGATGGACCAGCTCAAACATAGAAGCCAATATTGTACTATTAACAACAAAGACCTAACCGGTCCAAGAGAGAGAACCGGAACCTGGTCAGACATAGACCTCGAAAGTGAGGTTAGAGTCAGGAACAAAACGACGGATCATATTGAAGAGAGCGAACTAGAACTGACATTGAGCATTGGAATGTCTTCTTCATCTACGAACAAGGACATGGACTACTCATCGACAACGTCGTTAAGATCATCATCAGATAACTGTAATAATCAGAGCAATAATAACAATAACAGTAATAACCAAGAAAGTAGTGGACCAAACACGCCTATGAGCAGCTCAAGTACGACGTCATTGGATCGAGAGAAGAAGAGACCTCATTGGCTCTTTCAAGGGCTTAGTATTAACCGAAGTTCTTGATTTTTGTTAATTCACTGACTATCTTTTTCTTCTTTTTTTGTCTTCTTGACCTTTTTTTTCTTTTGTATCTGATTTAGCACCGATAAATCACTAAGTATTTTGTTTTCTGTATACATATTTTCTTTAATTCTTTAATTGGTTTTAGAAACTTAATAGGGATGATTATAGAGAAGGGATAGAACTTAAAATATAAAGTATCAACAAAAACAGAAAATATGTTAAATTTGAAATTCTGAGAATGTTTCAATTTGAGTTTAGCTATATAAGTTTTTCAGATTGTTCTTAGTAACTTGTCTCAAGGTTTACAAATTACAAACCGTCTTTTCCATCATTAACTTTTAACACAAAATCGTATATTCGACTATGTTAGGAATTTATCGATCTTTTGATTGCTTAACGACACAAGATTTTTAACCCAGTTCCCTTGCGGTACCTCTGGGGTGGGAACCGTCTCCCACAACATCCACTATCAATCAAAGGGTTTACACAAACGCTCTAAGCGCTCAATAGAAAAGACACAACAAAGAATATGAGAGATCAAAGAAACTCTATCCCGGAGCGACATGACTCGACAATGTCTCCTAAGTTTCTTCTACCCGATCTCTCTCCCGACTCCCTCTTTGTTCTATTTCTTGTGTTTCGGATCATCTTTCGACTTGAGCTCCCATTCCTTTATATAATGCAGCCAGCACCGACTTGGCAATTTCCTTTAGCTTACGTACTTTACTTTTCTTAGTTACGTACGAATCCATATACTAACCGACGTCTTTGTGTGCAGGTATCTTGAAGCTGGACTTTGAAGGATATTAAAGTATGGGCCAAGAAGTTTGGGCCTAAGCCCAACAATCTCCACCTTTAGACCCTAAACTTTCTACCTTCACTTCTCTGCGTATCACTTCCTCTCGTTCATACCGTCGCACCTCTGCAACAATGAACTTTGTTTCACCGTTTCAGATGACAGCTCCTACGGCTCGTGTTTTCCAAGTGATGCGAACCGATTCAACTTCTAAAGACTTCATCTTGCTCTCCAGTAACACTTAACCATCATTGCGCAGCCGTTGATGGTTCTCCACCGTTCAAGACCCACCATCGATACTGAAGATCGCGATTCTTCATTAATGGTGAATCTTGTTTTGCCTGAATCAAGTTGATCAATCTTACCGGAGTTCTGCAGTTTCCAGTAAGTCTTTTCTGATGCTTGATTTTACTTATAAGAGCTCTTGATTTGCCTCTATTAGAAGTTGAAAAAACCATGAACTTTCATTTTTCTTGACAGTGACGACCTTTGGCAATTTCTCTGTTTGATGATCTTTATCACAAGCTTCCCTTTCTGCTGTTGAATCTCGATCATCGTTGATGCACCACTGTCTCTAACGAGACCCACCGGAGCCATCAATAGTGACGTTTCTTGCCGCATTCCTCTCTGCATCTCCCTGCGGTGTCCTTCTCGCCATTACTCCACCTGGAGCTGCTTCACCACAGCTACTGCAACTTTCGACCACTTCTCTGCACCATTAAGAGTACGTAATACTTGACGTTGGCCTTAACCCTTTGATTATTCCCTTGATAGTGAACATAACTTGATGCAACTTCAACATGAATCTTTGCATCCTCTGGCATAAGGCTTCGAGGCCATTACCCAATGTAATCTCCAGTACCCACTCGCTCTTAGTCAATCCCTTATCCTGATGACTGTAGCTTGTATCTTTGAGATTATAAATTCCTTGAACCTCTGTTTTCTTGTCTTCTCTTAACAGCTTCTCCGATGAACAACCGCATCTCCTCAGCTGTGCTGATAACTCGAGGTAAACTCTTTTTTTTTTTTTTTTTTATTTTATTTTCTTGCAGCTGCTCCACCTGAAACAATTTCCTTTGCTTTTCCTGCAGCTGCTCCACCTGAAGCGAATATCACTTCACCATAGCTTTGTACCTTTCGTAGGTAACCTTCTCAAAACCTTATATTGTTTTTTTTTTATTTAACAAACCATCGATCACTTTGACCTCTTGCAACTTGATTCCCTTTCATATCCTTTTGATTCTTATCATGTGCACTTGATCTTAGAATCAATTTCTTCCTTGAATCAATTGCATTAAACCTGAACCGTACATGCTTTGAACTTGAAAGCAATCCCTGCTTCAAAACCCTTGTGCCTTAAACACCATAGTCTTGGACTCCTCTTTTTGTACCGCCGTTATCCCGAACAGAACACGCCATCAAGCTAACCCGCTAGACAGACTTTCGACACAAACCCCAGTCCAAACTTCTTGTTTAACCTGATCCTTTCTAACCGTTAAGCACCGTTCGGCTAGTTTCCTTTTAACTTTTGTCTCACGCCAACTGCCGTTGACGTTCTTGACACATCTCTTTGTAACAGCTCTCCTTGATATCACTTCTAGACCCCATGATATCTCTCCTAGCTGAAACTCCATCTTCTTGTCATTCCATGAACTATGACACTTGAGGCTTCCTTTTTTTTTACAGCAACTTCCTGTCACACCTCGACTTGTGATCCTCTCCAGCTGTAAAACCAAATCCAGAAAACAATAATCGTTGCATTTATTGTTAACTCTCTAACACTTTGGTGAGTGCTTGCATCACACCATGCTTTGGAACCTATCATCAGATTCTTCTGATCCATTAAATGCTTCCTCACGTGAGCTTCTTTTTCCTGTTTTTCTTCTCTCCATGCATCTCTTTTCTTATGCATCCATCTTTGCTATATTCTCAATAATCATGCTTTTGTATATCTTGGAGTCTTACTCATGTTCTTAAGAGTACTAGACGTCACCAACTTTGACATCCCCTCCAACAATGCGAACATATACATGTCTTGTACCGCTGTTTATGAAAAACAGGACACGCCGTCTAACTCCCTTGTTAGAAAGACTATCGACACAAAACCCTTTGCATATTTCACTGCGAGCACCAATCACCCAGAACATGCAGTCTCCTATTCCTTGCATGATAAATTCTGAAATATAGCTCCTTGATGATCTTCCTTGAATCCTTGATCATCTCCGTCAACTTCTTCTGACGTTTCCTGAAACACCGCCACCTTGACCTGAAGCGCTAACCTCATCTCCACCTTGACCTAAAATCTCTTGAAACAACTTCATGTTTCGATAGATCCTTGAACACACTTCGTACCGCCATGAGTAATGGAACCCGCCGCCTAACTTCCAACCTTGTTAGGAAGACTTTCGATACCGATCTTGTTCAACTCCTTTGAGATGAATGTTACTGCTTCGACGCTTTGTGCTTTTACCCTTTGATCTTTCAACCTCGAGTCTTGGAGACGATGGATCACAGTTTCCTTGAAGAATAGATAGCTTTATCTTTCTTCTTTGCGATTCTTTTCAGACTCTTTGATTTCTTCAATACCCGCAATCAAAACCTGGATTGCTCTGATACCACTTGTTAGGAATTTATCGATCTTTTGATTGCTTAACGACACAAGATTTTTAACCCAGTTCCCTTGCGGTACCTCTGGGGTGGGAACCGTCTCCCACAACATCCACTATCAATCAAAGGGTTTACACAAACGCTCTAAGCGCTCAATAGAAAAGACACAACAAAGAATATGAGAGATCAAAGAAACTCTATCCCGGAGCGACATGACTCGACAATGTCTCCTAAGTTTCTTCTACCCGATCTCTCTCCCGACTCCCTCTTTGTTCTATTTCTTGTGTTTCGGATCATCTTTCGACTTGAGCTCCCATTCCTTTATATAATGCAGCCAGCACCGACTTGGCAATTTCCTTTAGCTTACGTACTTTACTTTTCTTAGTTACGTACGAATCCATATACTAACCGACGTCTTTGTGTGCAGGTATCTTGAAGCTGGACTTTGAAGGATATTAAAGTATGGGCCAAGAAGTTTGGGCCTAAGCCCAACAGACTATGTTTGTAATAAGACATGCCTCTCTGATTTTATTCTTTCCCAGCCCTAATAGTCATCTTCGTCATCTTCTTCATTTCTTGATCGGAAAACGTTTCTGGCCACGGCTGAAGCGGCTCCAAAAAACATGAAGAGGACGAGGAGGTCGAAGCCACCGCCGCCACCAACTGCCACCGCAGGACCGGGGGCAAAGTAAGAAAACGGTGACCATCCCCAACCGCCGTAGCCATATCCATAGCCACCGATCAAAGGTGGTGCAACCTGAGGATTCACGTAGATGTTGGTCCTGTAAAGAGAAATCTATACGTTAAGGATTATAAACGGAACTAAGTCAATGTTATGTTTGTGTCTGCATTTACATTCGAAAAAGTTAACAAATAATATCAATCATCAGTATAACATTTTATTAGTTTCTATTTTTTTGTATAACTTACGTTTACGTGTTTGATACATAAGCTAAAGTTTGTGAGTTTATTTGGAGAATAACTACACAACCATCAACCAAGTGATAACTCTCGGTCGTTATTAGGTTGTAATTTTGGGTTTAAACTGTCAAAAGTGTACAAAATACAAGTGCCTTAAAGTTTGATTGTAGTGGGCTATAAGTGGACATGAGATCGGTAAGGCCCATTTATGAAACCTCTTTTATTTGGAGATTTTATTTAGAGATTATTATGCTTAACATGCAAGCACATAATTAAAATCAAAATAAGACCTTAGATAATTACCTCGATCGGTTGTTAATTCTAGGAGGAGGCCGAGGAGCTGAAGACCGAAACGCTTGACCACCGATTCTTCCGCCGCTCTTAGCCGCAGACGCATCATCTCCAACGGATCCCAAAGCCAAAACGCCAACCGCTAACGTCGCGATTGCTAATTTCGCCAGCTGATTCTCATTTTTCCTAATAAATAATTAACAAAAATATTAATGGAATAAAAGCAAAATTTTCGACATCAGAACGAAAAAGTCTTGTAAAACAAATAAAAATACCGAGAAGAATCAGTTTCGTCGTCGTGGTGTGGAGATTTGCAACATATTGAATTGGTACGTGTGAGCTTATTACTGTGTCTGGGTTTGAAGCTGTGTCGGGAACTGAAAGAGTCTGACAAAAAGCTATGTCGTGAAGAAGCTATGGCTGCGAAATACATTTTTGTGTCTCTCTGTTCTGTTCTGTTTCTAAAGAGATATTTCTCGTCTCCTCGTTTTTTCTCTTTTCTAGCTTTCGGCTTTGTGATAAAGTGATTGCCACGTGGGTTATAACTAGTGGTCTACTCAGGAGCACGTGTATCCAGTATCCACAACGGATTAGGATATCCGGTTATGTGTATCAAAATCGATCCGAAGAAATAATAGAACCGCTACTCATCAAACCGGACCCCGATATTCTCTTTGGACCAAGATAAATATGAGAATTTTTTTTTGTTTGTAAAAGGCTTTATAAATATGAGAATATTATTCTTTTCTTTAACACAATATGGGAATATTTTTCTATTCCTCTATTTTGATTGCCTTTTTTTCATTGATGCTCTTCACTTTAGAAATTCCATATAATCGTATATTAGTTTTTCTTGTATCAGTGTAAGAAAATAAGAATAATAAGGAGGAAAAAAGAGGATGGTAAAATTATAAATAAAAAATTAAGCAATTTTCAGGCCAGTAAATTTATAATTTTGTTATATTGGTCTAAAGACAAACAAAATTGTATAAACGTAAGAAAATATTATATTATCTTCTTTTTTTTCCAACACAGAGCAAACTGAAAACACAATTATAATTAAGTCTAAAATCAAGGAAGAAGAAGAAAAACCTCAGGAGTTTTAGAGGAATTAAACACAAAACATAAACAAAAACAACATTTTATTCCCTCTCATCTTATGATGATATTATCATCATTATCATCCCTTAAACAAACGATCTTCTTCCTTAATCATCTCTCTGAGTCCACCTTGTTATCAAACGGTGTAGTGACCAGCTGTCTCAATGTCAAGTCCCTTAAGCTTCACCACTGACTCTACATGTCCTTTAAGCGTATGAAGTTCCCTAAGCCTTCAAGGAACAAACAATAACAACACATCAACACCATAACGTTAACTTGATCGACAAGAAACCCTCATATATCGTCGGCGTCTCTGTATTTGAATTTCTACTTGCTAAAGAATCAAATATTTATCATTACCTAGCGATCTCAGCTCGTCTCTTGGCTTGCTCAGCGATCTCAGACAGTTCTCTGTAGCCACCTTTCTCAGGGAAAACATTAGCCGTTTCTTGGTTTTGAAGACCGTGTAAAGTCCTCTGTGCGAGAGCCCATTGTGCCTCTCTCTCCTCTATCCCATAGTTTTGCTTAGTAGTAAACGCAGTCTTAAGAAAAAAAAAAGAGAGACAAAGAAAGATAGTGTTGGTCTTAAGAACACGTAACAAAACAAGAATAACGTAAAAAACAAGTAACTAAGAAACAAGAAACATACCTTGTTGTCAATGAGATTGTTCCATGCAGTTCCAGATAGTATGTACCGGATTGCAAACTTAAGCATATCTAATGGAATGTAAAAGACAATACTGTAAAGCCAGATAACACCAGCCCATCCAAGCCCTATTCCTTTGATTCTTGCAAACTCCCAGTCTGCCAAAACAGCAACAGCAGTTGCAATCTACAAACATCAGAGTATATGAATCAGTGAGGAGATAAGTTTATGAATCTAGAAAGCAGAAAACAGAACCATATGTTTAAATGCTTTATACCGCTTGTGCAATCCAGAAGGCAATAAGCAAGAGCCAACCAGGTCGTTCAAGAAACGACCAGCCTCTTGAACGAGTGACGAAGATAAGAGCTTGGCTAACAATACTGACTTGTAAGTACAAAGCAGACATCATCTCATGTTCATTGCCTCTCAAGTCTCTCACATGGAATGTTCTCTAAAAGAAACAAGAAACAAAAACATAGTTATATGCTTGTGTGATTTTAGAAAGAGATTGTTTATATAAATAGATATACATACCGGGAAGAAGTCGGTTCTGTAAGCAGCCCAGAAGAAAACAACAGTCACTATAGCCATGTAGCCTCCAAGGACAATGCCGGTTGCGAAGATCTCTTTGAGTTTCCAGCTATCTGGTGTAGGAGAAGGCACCACTTTGTCCTTTGAGATGGTCATGATTGTTCCATCGTTCAAGATAGCAATGATCAAAACCATGAATGGCGAAAAATCGAATTTCCATATCAAAGCAATGAGCATGAACCCAAACTGCAAACAAGATACAAAGAGAGACCATAAACAAAAAAAATATTATCTGATAAAAATATTCAAGAATACATACAAGTTTGATTACTTACCACTATACGAATGGTGATTGAGACTGCATAAATCTGTTACAAAACAAAAGTGACATTGGTGATTAGAAAAATGTACTATAAGACGAAGTTATAGTTTATAAAAGAGAGCAGAGCACACTCACTGTGTAGTTCTTCATTCTTTGGAAGATAGCTCGGCTGGTTAGGACCGCACTGATGATAACACTAAGACCAGGCTCGGTGAGAACAATGTCAGAAGCGCCACGTGCAGCGTCTGTAGCATCAGCAACAGCTATACCAATATCAGCTCTTTTCAAAGCAGGAGCATCATTCACTCCATCACCAGTCATTCCACAGATATGCTTCAAATCTTGCAACTTCTTCACAATCTCATACTTGTGCTCTACGTAAACAAAGAAGGAGCGTGTAAGAGAGAGAGAGAGTGAGAGAGAGTGTAAGCTTATGAACACAACGAAACTCTTGTTAACCAACCTGGGAAGACACCAGCAAAGCCATCAGCCTTCTCAATGAGCTCTTCAACGGGAATAGAAGCTAGGTTTGCATCTTTATGGTTACCAAGTAGTGAAGCTGATGGGTACATGTTTGATCCCATCCCTAGCCTGCGTCCAGTCTCTTTGGCAATAGCAAGTTGATCACCTGTAATCATCTTGACGTTGACACCAAGGTCTAAAGCTCTCCTTATGGTGTCTGCACTATCATGTCTTGGAGGATCAAACAAAGGCAACACACCAACGAACTCCCATGGACCACCAGGGCTTTCTTTTGTCTTCTCAGGTACTGTCTGTCTCGCAACGGCTAGTGACCTAAGTCCACGCTCAGCGTACTTATCAATTGCTGAGTGGACTCTCTTCCTCAGATCAGCTCTTGCGTTGCACAGGTCAAGAATCTGAATATATCATCAAAAAGGTTAGAGACATTACTTGACTTGCAAGTAACACTAAAGTCAGAATCTAGTTTACCTGCTCTGGAGCTCCTTTGCTTACACGGTGCCAGTCTCCATTACCATCAATGTAAGTAAGTGCGGTTCTCTTGTCAACTGGATTGAATGGGAAGAAGTGAATCTCTCTGATACCAGCTCTCGCCTCTTTGGGATCAGCAAGCATACCAACCATAGCAGCATCAATAGCATCTTGATTCTCTGTTCTTGAAGCTCTTGCAGCGAAAAGCAAGACCTCTTCCTTCTCAACGCCTCTTGCACAAACCTCAATCAGATTCTTGTCAACACTCAGCTTGTTCAGCGTCAGAGTACCAGTCTTATCACTGCACAGAACATCCATGCCAGCCATCTCTTCAATAGCAGTCATTCTCTTAGTGATAGCTCCTTGTTCAGACAGCTTGTGGGAGCCAATGGCCATCGTCACAGACAAGACAGTAGGCATTGCAATAGGGATCCCACCGATCAAAAGCACCAGGAGGTTATCTATACCGTCTCTGTACTTTCTGCGCTGGATAGGGTACATGACTATGATCTCAATGACAATACCGACAGCGATTGAGATGATGCAGAAGTTTCCTATTGCGGTGAGGACTTTCTGGAAGTGTCCCACTTGGTTTGTGTTGTCAACAAGATGAGCAGCTTTGCCGAAGAAGGTGTGGACTCCTGTGGCTATCACAACCGCTTCGATCTCACCTTGCTTGCAAGTAGAGCCGGAGAAGACTTCTTCACCTGGACCTTTTGTAGCGGGGAGGGACTCACCGGTTAAAGCAGACTGGTCAACTTTTAAAGCGTCTCCTTCGAGGAGACGTGCATCAGCAGGGATGATGTCACCTAGCTTGATGCTCACGATATCTCCAGGGACAAGAATAGAAGCTTCTTGCTCACTCCATTTGCCATCTCTTAGAACCTGAGATAAGAAAACAAACACTGTTAATACAAAAAAAAAAAAAAACATGATAGGTGAAAGCAGATGAGAGTTAAACTATGTGAACCTTTGTTTTGGGAGCAAGACCAGCCATGAGGGCAGCAGCAGCGTTTCCAGCATTGTTTTCTTCCCAAAAGCTGATGGTTGAGTTAATAACCAAAAGACAAACAATACCAACAAAGTCTTGCCAATCAGGAGGACGTCCATCGCCATTAGCCAAGGCAATAGCCATGATTGCAGCTGCTTCCATCACCCAAGAGAGAGGGTTCCACATAAACCCCAAGAACTTAAGTATCTTGCTTTCCTGTTTTTTTTTTTGTTTTTTTTTGTGATTAGTATCTTCACTTATATTTGTTAAGTCACAACAAAAACTACATATAAAAAGTTTAGGGTTACCTTCTTCTCCTCGAGTTTGTTGGGACCAAAGAGTTGGAGTCTGCTCTCTCCTTCTGCTCCAGATAGTCCATCTCTGGAGCACTTCAACTGCTGGAACACTTCTTCAATAGGGATTTTCTCCTGCAATAAATAAAACATGAACATGAACCAAGGTTTATCAAAAGTCGGTAATATTATTAAATATGTTATGCAAATAACAAATAAGTGTCCCAACTCAAACGATGATATTGTATTCTATGTTGAACTGAAAACGTTATAGATACGATATATGCTAATGTTCTGATCGATCAGATATATGCTAAATGTTTCTACTAACAATTAAAGTTAACCCGTCTGAACAAAACAAACAAACATACTAAACTATCAGAATAATTAGAAGATGATAAAGCTAAAACAAAAAGAAAAATAGTAAAACTCTTGTATTCAAATAAATTAAATAAAGAAAATTAATACTTACAATTTTAAATACAAATTTATCCTTAAAACTATTAAGATCCTATTTTATAATAACAGGGGCAAATCCGTCAATATAGCATAAGATCATTAACCGAGTCCAGAAAATAAGGTGAATATATATTGAAGTTTAGGTTCATCTAGGGAAGTAGTTATACAATTGATGATGAAACGATTTCCCGTGAATATGAAAACTCCAAAACGTACTAATTATCTCTAACAATTTGACTAATAACCTTTCTAAGAAACCGTTTTCAAATTTTTTTTTTTTTTGAATTATACAGAGGTATCCTGGCCCCACCGAAGTGGTCCAGACTAGTCACGTGTTGCCACATGTCGGTCCTCTGTCCCTGGCGATTGCCGAAATGTTAATTCCCCAGTGGCCGGAATTCGAACCCAGGTGGCGGAACTCACAGCTGTGAACCCTTTACCAACTGAGCTAGAAGCCCCAGTTTAAACCGTTTTCAAATTAGGTAAACAGAAAACGAATCATGTGAAAGTAAAAGAGTCCTACTTAATAATACTACTGCTTTATTTGGTAAGCACTTAACATAATTGACTAGGCAAATTCTCGTGATTCTGTGATTTGAATAGAATCAACTTCCAAAATCGAGTAGGAATTATAAGAAATACGTGAAAGACGCCGATAAATCAGAAGTAGTATGAGTTTTTTCATGGATTGTATTCCCTCATATCGACCAAAACAACGATTGAATCGATGTATAAGTGGAGCTCAAGCGTTAAAACATAATCAAACTCAAGCAACATATTGTTGACAAATTTACGTTTGAAAAATTCACCAAAACATTAAACAAACGCAACTAAAATTAATATCAGGAATTTAAATACATAGTTGTTTAAAAACAAGAAAGAGTTCATACCAAATCAACATTCTCGTTCTTGATATCCTCAAGAGAACCACCACCCACCATGCTTTCCTAGCTCTGTGCCTTCATTAAAACCAAAACACAAAGGAAAAAATCGTTAAAAACTATTCAGAAAAACTGCTGAAAAGTTAAGCAAGGGAAAGTAGCGATGATGAAGATATATTCGAGTATACAAAAAACGGACAGAAAATAAATTGAAACGAACCAGATTCTTTGGAGAAAAGAAAGCAAGTGAATGTGAACTACGTTGGCTATTTGGTGGCTCTATTTATATCCCTTGCGTAGTTATACGACAGCGTTTAGGTCTCCCAATCGTATATTTCGGAAAAGGTTATTATTCTGAAGAATTATCGTCTCTTTTTATAAAAAAAGTTGACCTAATTATAATAGATTCTTAAAAGATAAATATCATCACTTTGACAAGAAAAAGAAAATCATATTATTGTCACTTTGACGTGTTTTAAGTATGTCATATAATTAATTCATATTAACTCGGTCAGATTTTACTATTTGACTATTGGAGAGACCAGGTCTGGTAGACTAGTTCTGTTCCTGAATTTCATCGAGGGGGACGTTATTGTCTTATCATGTTCTACCTGACAGATATCTCTCTCAAGTTTTACGCTTTAATTTCATGGTACTATTGTATATAATTTTTTTGAAGAAAATATATATTTCAGGAATATATTAACAGATTAACATCTTCTTAAATCTAGATAATAACATAATCTATGGATAATTAATGACAATTTTCAGATTTTGATCGGCTTTCATTGACTTGAGATTTAAAAAAATAGAACTAAAAATACTATGCATAATAGGATAAGTTTATGTTTTAAAACTTTCAGTAGATTTGAACCCCCCTCCCCCCCCCCCCCCCCCCCCAAAAAAAAGCTTTCTGTAAATTTTCTTTTGCTCTGACATGCACCAGAGAAAAAAAGAGAGCTAATTGGCATACGTTTCTTTTTTCTTTTTTGGGGCAATAAAGCATTTTAGAAATATGCTCATATATTCAATTTTGTTGAAATCGGTTGCATGATAATAAAAATGCGTTGAGTAAATAAATATGACCAGATAAGTATCAAACCATCTACAGTACTTATAGTGAAGTCAGTAATATATAAAAGTGGTGCATTCAAAGTACTAAACGGTACATTCTTTTTTTAACGGTACATTCAAATGGTATTAAAATAAATTCGTTAGGAACAATCATGCACGCAAGCATAATAAAGAAACCATCGTGCATATTACAAGTTGTGTTATTGTAGGTGTTTTATTAGTTATGATACAAACGAATTTATGAAAAGTAATTAGAAATAAGTTGGATTGTGGGGATAGATCAAGCAGGCTCGCAACACATGTAGAATTATTGTTCGTACACCTTCACGTACACAATCCACTAACAATGACGTAATTACTTTGGACTTTGCCTTTGATGCATCTCACGTTCTTCAGGTCCCACGATCTTACCTCAAGGTTAACTCATCATAGTTAACTAGCTTTTGAAGGTTACTTCTGAACAAAAAGACTACTGAAAGTTACTAGGATTTTAGAACAGCCAAAAAGTCTTTAAAAGTAGAAATGTTAATAGTTTCAGAAAAGAAAAAAAAACTAGTAATGTTAAAAGGTCAAAACATAACGCATGATAGTAATATGAGTATAACAAACGAGAGAAGGAGAAAAAAAGAAACAAATGTGAGGTGTGAGTGTGAGTAAATGATGAAATCGAATCGTGCATGGTGCTTTGTTGGAAGATCGTTGGACCAACGCTGTTTGTGATTTTGATGTTATTATTCTCAATAGTAACAATATAATCTTTAGTGTTTTTATGTAAACTACAATACGTAAATATCTGAAACTTAAATTTTCTTTTCAAAATTAAAATAAAGGAATTTATATAGTGGGGAATTTGAGCATCTCGTGGAAGGAGATATGGATGAATAGAGAATGTTGCATAAGTGTAAAGAAACGACCGACCAAACCCACTTGTTCTCTCACGTCCCTTTTACAAATTTTGGAACATCTTAAAAATGTAGACATTGTCACGTTGTAACATTAAAAAATATTCATCAAATTATT
Organism: Raphanus sativus; assembly: GCF_000801105.2. Taxonomy (NCBI): domain Eukaryota; kingdom Viridiplantae; phylum Streptophyta; class Magnoliopsida; order Brassicales; family Brassicaceae; genus Raphanus; species Raphanus sativus. The sequence goes on along the minus strand of NC_079512.1, from coordinate 22,147,619 downwards.
ATTTAAGACATATAATTATAGTTTATATGTTTTTATAGGAAAAACCTATTTCAGTGATATGTAAAAGATATTAGTTATAATTAATTGTGAAAAGTGAAAACTAATAAATATTGTTTATGCGTGAAGCTAAACTGCTTACCTTTAAAAAGATTTTTATATTCTCCATGTGGGGTAGTCTGTACTATAAATGAATCAATTTCTCAGATCGAACATCAAACTTTAGCAGAAAAGTTTAAGTAATTTTGGTTATACTTGATTTTAGGATTCATTTGGGTTATGGTCCAGAGTGCGTGGAATCTTTATAAGATAATTGAATATCGTTAAGCTTATATCATAGAACTAAGCTCATATCGTTAACCATTTCAGTTGAACTAAGTATTAATCTTTGTCGTCGGATTAGATATGATTTTACATTCTAATGAAATCATTGTAGTATATATAGGTCTAAACCAACGTTAATACATAGTTCAGCTGAAATGGGTTTGATGTTTAGTTAAACGGTCTGTTTGCGTAGTACTACCAAGTACCATACCGAACACTTTGATTGCTCCGTAACTTCTTAATGGTATGGGCTTTTAATTGTACAAAGACACAAGCCCATAATGTCTTTAATGGGCTTTGACCTGAGAGACTCTCTCACACACGGGGGAAGTTAGTTAAAAGCAAAAACCCCTGCGCGCACAACCAACCACCGTCTTCAGTCGCATCACCACCATGTCAGAGCGCGACCGACGCGAGCGAGATAGGGATAGGGACCGTGATCGTGATAGACGCCGCGATAGAGATGACCGCGGCCGTGATCGTGACAGAGATAGAGAGCGTGACCGTGACCGAGGGCTGAGGAGCAAGAAATCCCGATCTCGCACTCCAGACCACCACCACGCTCGTCCTCCTCGCCACGCACGCTCTCCGGAGAGGTATCGTTCCCGCTCCCGCTCGATTGACCGTGACCGTAATCGACACCACAGGCGCAGGACTCCCTCTCCGTCTCGGAAACGGCCTCGCCAGGGCTCAGAGGAAGACGAGAAGGAGAGAAGCCGCAAAAAAACCTGCGTCTGACTCCGTCGACGAGGTCGCTAAACCGCTTGCTAAGAAAAACGATAAACAACCGAGCGGCGGCGGCGGCGGAGGCGAAACAACCGCGGCGGAGGAGGAGGAGGAAGGGATGGATGTGAACGAGATGGAGATGATGAAGATGTTAGGGATTCCAACGGGATTCGACTCGACGAAAGGGAAGCATGTTGAAGGAGCTGATGTGAGTGGGATTAGGGCTGTTACCAAGCGGCAGCCGAGGCAGTACATGAACCGTCGCGGTGGCTTTAACCGTCCTTTGCCTGCTGAGCGTAACCGCTAAGATGATTGCTCAAGGTTAGTGACAATCTCTGTGATTGAGTTAGAAGATATGTTAAGCTATAGGTTTTTAGTAGTATGATTGATTCGCTTAGCTAAGGAAGATATCATCGTTAGCTAAACCTATCTTGTTGTGACTCTTTGCACTCTATGTTATCGTTTTGCCTCACCATTTTAACTCTTCTATGTAACCTATCTTGCAGATGATGAGAGTTTGAGCTGCATTTCCAAGTTAGTCTTTTACCGCAATTCTACCCTAAACCCCAGGCTCTGTTCTAATCTCCTTTAGAGATCAAACATGTACTCTTAAGAATTTAGAAAACATCTCTTGAGTTCTTTCTTATTTTTGGGGGTGGATTTGGAGTTGTTTATGTCATGGATGTAATCTTTCAGACTATGATTTAGTTGAAATTATGCATGTTGGTTTTGATTTTTGCACTATACATTAGAAGCAAAGGTAGCGTTGGCGGAAGTTACATAAGATATCGTTATGTTTTTTTTTAGAATATTTAAGAAAATTGATAGAGACAGATTTCAGAAGATTCTAATGCCAGAGCTTGAGGCAGACTCCATCAGGTACAACAACGCCAGTTGTTGATGATCTCTTACTGACCATGCATTCTGAGAATGTATGCACTAGCTGTTGTCCCAGAGAGGATAGATCGTCCGTGAATGTCTCCACAAAAAGCTTCACAACTCTGACTTCACGATGTGTAGCTCTTAAGCTATACCATGTCAAGAACCTTTCCCTGAAACTCTTGTCTATATGCCCTTCTTGCTCTAAGCATCTAATGGTCTTCACGATATAACCCAAGTCATTATCTCCTTTTGCTACATTGGTCTTGGGTTTCTCGTTCACGGTTGCTGTTCTTGGTTTGGATCTTTTGTTCCCTTCTTGCTTGCCCTTATAAGTATCTCTCCTGCAGGGTGTTATTATAAGCACCTCTCTTCCCTCTATCTCGTTAACTTTCCTTTTTACGAGCCTCTCGTCTTCAAGCTCGGATTCTACTTCAGCGTTGTCATTGTCGCCATTTTCTTTGCAGCAGCTTGTAAGGACATTATTAGATGCATCTTCGGGTAAAGATGGATTGCTACAAAGACCAGTGCTAGAGTTTGTCAATAGGCCTTGCATGTTCCCAGCTTCATCCTTCAACGTTGAGAACTCAAGCTCAGATTCATCTAAGTCGCCTTCCTCGTTAAAGGCCACGACCCTCGGACAGAACTCGGTCACGGGTTCAAGTGCTTGGATGGTAGACCTCGTCTCAGGTTGATGAACAACACAATTCACCTGGGACGAGCACTCTCCGTCCTCCTTCGTCTTTCGGCAAAACAACCTGAAACCCGTGAGGTTTTGTGAAGAAGATGACGGTTCCTCGGAGTCTAATCTGACGACAGTGACTGAACTTGCTTGAATCTCTTCTACTCTCACGCTCAACTTGTCACCTAACAAGAACTAAAGTCAACATCGTCTGCCGTCAAAACATAAGTGAGAACAGAAAAATAACCTTGTCCTGAAACAGATGCTAATGGCGGTGAGACCATTTTGTCCACAGCTTCCATTGCCAGAGAACACAGCTTCTGAACTTGTGACCCTGAAGAAAGCCTTTGGACCATACCGCTAGCCATCTTCATCGATAACGGACCCACATCACTCTCTAGCTTCTTCACCGCCTCATTCATCAGTTCCAACAGATATTGATACTTCCTTGTACCTCTCAACAGCTTCTGTCCTAATGAAACACGGTAGCAAAAAACATCCACACGTTGAGTCTCTTTCGCCACCTTCACTTGTTGCCTCCAGCATCTGTAAGTACATACACATATATTATTACATTACACATCCTTCAAACAAATCTCCTTTCAATTGTATGTTCTTACCCGAGCAAGTCATTATCTTTGCCGCAAAACACGCAGTAAAACCTACCATCAACCGCTCTTTCTACTTCATCATCACCACACCCAATCCCATACCTCGCTTGCTCCAAAGCACATTCCAAATGACAAGACAACCCACAAGCCTCGCAAGTAAGCCACAGACTCGGATCTTTATCTTCATCAAAGTTCTGACAAACGCAGCAAGAACATCGTCTGCAAAAGGCGTCCTCGGTTCCAAGCGCAGCTCTACAAGCTATATTCTCGCAGCAAATGATGTAACTGGCCGTCGTCTTCCGTTTCTTTTTCGATTTTCTTTTACGGTGAGGACAAGGAGAGGTTTCTCCGAGAGGACGAGACACAAGTTTGAGTAGGGTTTCTATGAGTTTCGGTTTGGCTAGACCAGTGTACTTCCTCTCTTTCCCCATCTCTGCACATATGATCTTCATTATCTCATCTCGGCTCCATGAGTTTAAAAGCTCTGATGCTTCTTCTGGCTGGTTCGACAATGCGTGGATCAGTTCCCTCCTCTCACTTACGCTCAGACCTTTCTTTTTTGGAAAGTCAGTGCACACAATACCTGCACAAGCAAAAAGCACAATCCTCTAACCCTAAAATCTCCTCAACATAATCGTATTGCAAGTATAAAATGAATAAGAATAACAAAAAAAAATTATTATGACTTTTTGGGGTAAAATTTATTCAAAACTTTGTCAAGAACAACCAATATTATCCACAATGGGGGGGATTAATCAATAAGCGTATATGATCATGTTAAAACGACGTCGCGTTAATGACCTAAAAGCATATAAACGCGTCAGACTAGAGCAATGATAAGACAAAAAGACATTCACGTCGACAAGAAGAAGATAACGTATACCTTGAAATGACGAAGGATCTATGTCTTCTGGACCCACAGTACTATCAAAACGCCAATTCTTTGAGAGCTGCAGATCAGATTTCAGACAAAGAAGACAAAAAGTTAAAAGACTCTTATCAAAAAGAAGCATGTAAACATGTATGTACTCACGATCCGCAAGAACAAAAGAGATCGATAAAGCTCAGATTTTATTTTCCAATTTTTTTTTCAAAATTAAAAGTTTAAACAACCGAAAAGAAACCCATGAAGCTCTCCTTGTCTTAATGTGTATGTATAAGACAAGGGATTCGAGGAGGACTTGGTCGTTAAGCACTAGAAGAACAAAACATTGAGAATTTTTGTTGAATTAAAAAATAAATACCAGAAAACTAAAAAAAAAAAAAAAAGTAAATAAAATGAGGATTGGTTCGTTGTTTCACCGAATGAAAAACTTCCAACAACAACATCGAACAAAGAGAAGCTATTTACCGAAGCAGCTTGCATTTTTTTCCCTTTGTGTTCTTCGTTTTTTCCTTTCTTTCTTGGTTACTTTTTGTAGTTTTGTGAAAGGAAAGAAAAAATATTTCCTTTATTGGTTCTCTTGACCTCCTCCTTTTGTAGATGTTTTATGTAGTACTAACACAAAACCCTCTGATGAAGCTTGTGCTCTGAAAGAATATATATTTTTTAATTCTTTAGTTTGGTTTTATTTCTTTATATAAAACGAAAAATGATGTAAATATCCAATATCTTCACGTGGTTTCGAAGATATTATATTTACACGCACATGCTTTGAATTGACTGGCACAAGTGGCATGCTTCCGAGTGTATAATAGTAGATGTTAACATCCTAAGATATTATTGTAACATATTAATTATAAGGATATTTCAACGCATTCGATGAACTAACTATAGAACGATTTGAGGTCAAAATAACATTAACATTTAGTTAGTAAACATTTATATTATTCAGTCTTTAGAAGTTTAGCAGTCTATTTGGTTCGCGGGTAATAGTTAATGAGGATTTATGTTCATTATCTACCATATGCTCATATCACTCTTTTTTTTTTTTTGCCGTCTAATATTATATATTGAACATAACATTGTACAAACTACAAAAGCCCACAACAAAGGGCATAAGGTCAAAACAGACAACCCCACTATAAAACCAACACTAAACAAAGGCCCACTACTAGCCCACAGACCCCACACTCGAGGAACGCAGACGGGAACACGTCTCACCCACGCGTTAAACCGCATAACAGCATGAGGCCACATGTTGATTGGAGAGTTCACCGTCATTGCCAGATTAGAAATCGTTGCCGGGAGAAAGACACGGCAACCACCGGTACCTGACCGAGAAACAGTACAACCACCTCAGAATCCACCAGATTAAGACAAACCTCTTCCTCTTCTAATTTCTTTTGCTCCCGGAGAGCATCCATCGAAATCAATTCGAGATCTCATCCAGATTTTTCAATCCATCTCCATACAGAAGAAATATCACATGCTTCAGGATCATCCACTGTCGGGGAGCTTCAAACGACAATCGTTGAAATCTCACCCGCAAATCACTTACCCTTTGATACCTAAGAAAAAAACAAGGCGTTCCCCAACCAGAAACCCCGAGAAAATTAACTACAGTCGGAATATAACTATATATATCCGCCGTCTTCACCGAAGGAGGTGTCACGCGGAAGTAAGCCGACCGCCCATCGCCGGAGAAGAAAGCTAGGACGCCGGAGTCAAAAGCCAGACGACCACTACATGAAGGGTGCGCCGCTGGAGACAGAGCCGGTATGAGTAGATCGAACCGGAGAGTAACGGTGCGGCAGAAGATCCGACCGACGTCGTGGCTGAGGAAGCCCACCGACGCCGGTCAGATTAAACGACGATCACTTCGGGAAAGTAGAGAGAGGTGGGAGCTTTTTCCTAGAGAGAGAGTTAAGAAAAAACGAGAATTTTATCGCTATGTATCTTTATGCTCATATCACTCAATAATACTAATATTTAATAGAATTTAATTAAATATATTTAGAAAATCCTAAACTATTTATATACAAACACTCTCTCCTGCTTTTATGTTCCTCGAGTATCTACCAATATATGCTTATAGTTTTAAAATTCTAGTCACTATATTTCATTCATTCTGCAAATACTTTAGTAGTTTAGATATGTCATATGTGTAATACCAATAACAATGTAGCTATATAATAACATTTTGGTTGCTGTCAAAAAAGAAATATCAACATCTTAATCTGCCCATAAAGACGGTTGGTCCAAACATCAGAATGTATTTGTCATACTGTTTTCATGTAAGCATAGCACAAGTGATTTCTTCAACTAATACTATTCACATTTTTTTAATAAAACAGAGTAAGAGAATACATTCGATTAGATAGTTTATGAAAGAGGACCTATCTTTGTGGAAGACAGAGAAAGGGAAGTATACGAAAAAATTATCCACAAAGGAGACTTGGCTTATGATAAGAGAAAGGCACACGTTGTGTAGTTGGCATCAAATAGTATGGTTCAAACACGCAACTCCAAGGTACTCTTTCATCCTCTGGACTTCGATTCATGGTAAGCTCTCGACTGGTGACAGAATGCAAAACTAGAGCTCAACTGTGGATGTGTCTTGCGTACTTTGCAAATGCTCTCTGGAAACGAGAGACCATTTGTTTTTTGTCTGCCCTTACTCCACTCTGATTTGGGAAACTCTTGCAAAAAGCATGATGGGAGATCAATACACGAGGGAATGGGAGTGCCTTCTCAACATCCTATCGGATGGTTTGAGATGGAACAAGCTTTCTCTTTTTATTACAAGACATCTGTTTCAATCAGCAGTGCATGCTATATGGGGAGAGCGAAACAGGAGAAGACATGGTGAGGAGTCTTTGCTTAGTAGGATGCTTATCAAACGGATTGATAAAGAGATGAGAAACAAATTCACAGTTATTCGGAGAAGAGGGGACAAAGATTATGAAAAGGGGATGGCCTTATGGTTTAGCACAAGATGAATTTGATTATTGTTTTTCCAGTAGGAGTGAGAACTGGCCACTTAGTACGAGTGAGAGCTAGGTGGAATGATTGGAGGATGGTTATCAGTAGGAGTGAGAGCTGGATACCTAGTAGGAGTGAGAGCTAGGTACAATTTTGAAGCTTGTGAAGCAAGAAATGAAGATTTGAAGAGTTGGTTTCAAAAGTATAGGAGTTTCATTTGTTTTTCCATTTCTTGATAAGGTTTTAGAAAAGGACACACTTAATTTGTAAAAAGGTCCTTTTCTTTTGAATTAAATTTAACATTAAAAAAAAAAAGGATACATGAAACCAATGATTTGAAATAGAATTCTTACTGTTAGAAGTTTGAAGAAATAAAAACGACAACCATCCATAATATAAAAAATCGACATAAGCAAACTAATGGTGGTGTAATGGTTTACGAATTCCCCACTTTAGTTGATAGATTATGTTTAAGGCTATTGTTAATGTAGTGTGACTGAGTTTTAGAAGATTAAGAAATTCAACTCTTTGAGGTGTTCAAATACCAGTTTTGAAGTACTACATGAAGTAGAGAAGAAGTGATACATGAAACAAAGCTGAGTAGCTGATTTGGAAACTAGAGTTGAAGCCGATCTAGAGTTGAACTAGAGGTTATTGGAAGTTAAGAATTCGAAGATGTATTTTGAAGAAACGGAAATTAATTGAAAAAAATATATTTCTAAAAGACTTTGTACAATATTTGACAACAGAAGATTTGAGATTACCTGTTTTTTTTTAAAAAAAAAGTTGGCTAGGGTAAACTACGAAATCTACCGAGTACAAGTAAGTTGTGGAGATTTAGCATAAGTGTTTTCGGGTCCCTTGTTTGAGAACACAAAACATAAAGGTTAAAAGGTTATGATGGGTTATTTATTTTGTATTAGACCATTGAACGTGTTAAACTAATTATTTTATTTTGTTCAAAATTATACTTGTAAGTTTTAATGAAAGAACTCTAGCAATATATTTTTTGTGTTTATTTTTAAGTTCAAAAAAAAAAATTTGTAGATAAATTATCATTATCATCTGATGTAGTATCTCCTAACGTAGTACTATTTTATGTATCATATATTCATATTCATCTTACACTTCTAATTATGATTTCCTATTTAACAAAAATATACATTTAAATTAGAATAATAATATACAAATACATCAACTGTTAATCAGTTTTGAGAAATAGTTTCACAAACATTCACATACGTGTATAGCCTACATCAATCCAAGTTTGTAAGTAGTATTGTCGATCAAAAGAAAGATTCAATTTAATAGTATGAGTCGTTAATTAGATAAACATGTTTAGAATTTTATATCGGAACTATATTTAGAATTTAAAAACGTGAATTAATTTACACTTGGGATAAGATATGTAGCAAAAAGCTGACATATTGGCACGCATTAGATAACATGGTAAGTAACTCGCAAAATCAAGAGTCTCGTATTGATTCTTTCCTAGCAAGGTCAATATTCCCAAGATTCAAATCGTTTGGAAGTATTATGTAATATGTATTCATGAGGCTTACTACAATTAGGGTTCAGAAACCATTGGGCCGGTAAATCATATATACAACGAGACACTTTATTCTCTTCTTAAGATGTTCATATCAGATTTTAATAAATGTTTATAGGACTCATTTTTATATTTTTTGTTTTAAAATAGTATGTATTCATATGAATATCACTAAATATCATTTAGTACAGTGATTTATGTATCATTAAAGAAGCTCACAACCCGGGTTTTAATAGAGAGCATATGCGTTTTGCATTTTTTATGATTAAATTTAATGAAATGCAATTATGATTTTTACAAATCGTCTTCTTCTTTAGATTTTTAGACTTTCTATAATATTGACTCCGACAGCTCATAATTTTTCAAGAGTTATACATCAGTTTCTTCATTTTTGCCATTTTCATGAAAACTTCATGAATTTTTAAATATATTACTCGATTATAGGATGAAATGAGTGAAAAATTAAGTTTTTAAGAATTTCGGTTTTTAGACTGAGTCAGTTTAAATCGTCATCGTTGGTGTCCGAATTACGTTTTTCCGGTGATTTTACGGTCTTCCGCAATGAGTTTTCGAACGTGATTATGTAATGAGTTAATGATTGTTGGGTCATTTTAAATTAACTTGCGACCTATGGCACTCAATTTCTACATAACCTTTAAAAGGTGAGGTTGATGCGTCAGACATACCCAAAAAACTTCATAATCGTCTATTCTTTTGCACTGTCTTTGAATATAGCATAGGGTTCTCCCACTTTGTCGCTTAACTCTTACATCCAATAATAACCATTACACTCTAAACCGCTCTATTCAGTGTCACATATCATTGAAACTCCTTAAATTGATATAATTTCATAGTCCTACTGAAAACTTGATTAGTATAACTTTTCTATGTTCTTTGTTCTATTTTCTGAAGTTGTCCGATGAGACATGTACGCCACTGAGGGATTCACTAATTTCTCATACTTCAAATTTGAATTAGAACACACTGGTAGTTTCAAGGAGGAGGCGAACAAAATTGTTTACACAGCTGATAACTACAGGAAAAACCAATGAAAAAGAAACACAACTTTTTGGACGGACCGAGAGAGTTCGCATAGATCTGAGAGGAGCTCATGGAAATTCATTTTTTATTTATGTTAAAAAATCTCGCCTTGACTATTTTTCTGGGTATGTATATATTATTGCGTTATGTTTAATAAATGGTTTTACTATTGTGTGGGGTTTCTAAATTGGGATAGATTATTATTTTCTTATATTTACACAGGTTGCGGATTTACTGGATAGCTAATGAGGATGTCAATTAGTCAGCATATCAGATGTTGAATCTGAGTGGATATATGGTCTATGTCTGACATATTCTTGAAAAAATGTTGCTAGATGTCGAATTCATGAACACAAATCGAAAATTCTTTTAGATATTCACGACTCTGCGAGCTGTATCCCTAGTATTACTAATGTTTAAAGTACTCATTTTTTGTTTTTTGGAACTCCTCAGATCCCTATAACTCTGACAAAATATTTATTTTCTAAAAGATTTCATCTTTAGAGAAAAAGAGTGGAACATAAACAGAATTCAAAAGAATTTTCATTAATCATGCGGGTTAACTAAGCTGGATAATCCCCTTGTTATTAATCCAGAAACATTTTAAAAATTTAACCTTTAAAAAGTAAACTAATTTCGATGTTGCCATTATGCCTATGTGTCATTCTCACAATCTTCCCCAGCCATCATTTAAAATTATCCTTAATTTACTAGAGTAATTACATATAATGTCATTGGTCCTATTATGTTTGTTATATTCTCATTCCCAACATATTATTTGGCTCATTCTTTATATTATTTGACACATATGCATTGCAAACAGGTTATATAAAATGAGTTGTCGAGTCCAAGGACACATATGCATTTCCAGTTTTTTATTACATTTTTCCTTTGCATCTGTACGGATCATATTTTTTTGTATGCTAATTATCACATGCTTTGCTGATTTTGCTATCATATATGTGTACATAACTTATACATTCTTTTATATATTCTTGAACTTATACATTCTTTTATATATATATTTTTATTCTTACTGACATTCTGTTATATATTCTTGAACTTATACATTTTTTATATATTCTTGAACTTATACATTCTTTTATATATTTTTTTTAATCCTTGCTAACATTCTTTTATATATTCTTGAACTTATACATTCTTTTATATATTCTTGAACTTATACATTCTTTTACATATTTTTTTTATCCTTACTGATATTCTTTTATATATTCTTGAACTTATACATTTTTTTATATATTCTTGAACTTATACATTCTTTTGTACATATATATATATATATATGTATGCTTATTTGCAATATGAAATATGTAAAAAATGCATATATGTATACATATACTTATACATTCTTTTATATATTCTTTTAATTATACATTCTTTCATATATGTGTGCTCTTTTTTTCAACATTTCGAATTTCGAAAATAGGAACCACATACAACATTATTGCATGTTTTGGAATATGGGAAGCATATAAAATTAGGAACCAAATTTATAGTGATTTGAGGGTGATTGATATTATTTGAGCAAAATATCTATAATTTCGAGGATAATTTTATCAATCTTGACCATGATATTTATGCATTTCCTAAATTATGAAAAGATGATCTACAATAAATATAAACTTGCTAAAATTTTGGTCAAGATATGAAATATGAAATATCTGAAAAATGCATATATGTATACATCTACTTATACATTCTTTTATATATTCTTTTAATTATACATTTTTTTTATATATGTGTGCTCTTTTTTCAACATTTTGAATTTTCGAAAATAGGAACCACATACAACATTATTGCATGTTTTGGAATATGAGAAGCATATAAAATTAGGAGCCAAATTTATAGTGATTTGGGGGTGATTGATATTATTTGAGCCAAATATCTATAATTTCGAAGATAATTTTATCAATTTTGACCATGATATTTATGCATTTTCTAAATTATGAAAAGACGATCTACAATAAATATAAACTTGCTAAAATTTGTTTGAGTAATAGAATAACCGTTTGCTGTCAAAAAAAAAAACTTGCTAAAATTTTGGTCGTTAATAATGGAAATTGGACAAATATATTAATTAGAATTTGTTGGATAGCTGTGTTGCTCACCAAAATTATGACTGTGTATGACACGTGTATTTATGTTTATAATCGCATACACTCATTGCTATTTGGTATGGCTTCGGTATATAAGTGGACCATTATTTTTTCAAAGAGATGCAGTGACAACCAACTATTTTAGCACAAGACCGGAACATATATTTTAAAGTCTAAAGTATATTATTTTACTAATAATGTTAATCCCTATATATTATTACTCATACCATTTTGACAATTTTCACATATAGAATATGTAATGTTCCCTAATTTTTTTTGTTTTTTTTATAAAAAATGTTCCCTAATTTTTTTTTGAACATTTTCATCAAGTGCAAGGCGTATGTCATATTCTAGTATACAAATTATAAGTGGTGGCTGGTGGGACTACACCAAATTAGGAAAATAATTTGGTTGGACTAAAACAAATAATTCGGCTCACCATTAATTGAATGGGATCGACGCTGGTCTCTAATTTTGATTCTAAAATTGATGATTGGATACCCGATGTTAACCTAAAAAGAAAACAAATTAAGTTTAACTAATTTAACCTCTATTCGAATGAACAAAATGAGAAAATATTAGAGAAAGGTGAGCCTTTAATTTATACATTACGTTGTGTACTTGTGCCTTTACTATTACTATGGATATATGGTTAATCTCTTGGAGCGTAATCAAACTACATCACAATTCATTAGCGTATTTATCATTTTGAAATAAATACTTACTAGATTTTAATCCGCGTTTTAAAAATCAATTATTTTTGTTAAGCATTTGATAAAATATGCATGAATCTATATTTTTTATTAGAAATAAATAATTCTAAAGTTGTTCTACTATAGTATTCGAGTTTTAACAGTGTTTTCATGTCCGACACAGATTCATGGTCGAACATATAAATCCAAAGATATGTATATAATCTGCATATAGCTTGTGCCAGTCTAACGGATTATAATGCCTCAGGTTATATTTAAATTTTTTGTCTCTAAACATATTTTCTCAAGATTACAAAATAATATCAAACAATAAAAAATCAAATCATAAACAGTTTATGAAAACTTTCATTGTCTAAAATATAATATTTTTTACCTTGCTTCTCTTAAAATCATCAACTATATCTATATAGTTAAATCTTTCAATCATAATTGTTTATGACATGGTAAAACGCAAAATATTTTTATCAGCTTTAACTTCGAAAAACTTTTTTTAGTTGTGGTGACTAATACCAGAAAGGTTAATAATATATGATAAGTAATTTATGTGTTTGATAACAATCTTCCGATTTCTTTTTCTAAAACTTAAGCACTTAAATAGGTTCTTGAACTACACAGATCTTGATTTTCGAAGAATCTTCAGTTCTATAAATAAATCATCGCCAGTTGTGTGTAAATTCATACTATTTTGTAAATAATTTATAAAAAAAACTTAAAAAATCATATATTAGAACTTATAAAACCATAAAAAATGTATAAAGTCATTTATTTTGACTTACAAAATTATATTATAAAATTTTAAAATCTTTTACGAAGATTTCTAAATCATTTAGAATATATAGTAAATTATTTTTAATATATATAAAGAATAAAAAGTATATTAATTCTAATGGAAATTGCAATAGTTGTATCTTAGAGTGTTCTATATATATCATACTTAATATTTTTATAATTGATACAGTATTAACTCTAACTAGATTCTGACCCGCCCTTTAAAAGGGCGGGTATATTTTCTGTTTTAATTTTTGTGAGAAATTTAATTTTTTATATTTTTGTTATTTTTTTAATCATATTTGTGTTTAATATTTTAATATAATTTTTATAACTATATTAAATACGTCAAGTTACATAACTATACACTTATATCATATGTATTTCAGAAATTAATTTTAAACTTTATTTCTAAATTTTGTAACATATTATATTTTCTTAGTAGGTACCTAACATAATTAGTAAAGAATATTCGTATCCAAAAATGATTCGGAATGAACCCGAAAATCAAAGTCCCATAATCTATTATAAAACAATTATGTACCAAAAAATTCAACCAATATCATAAGCCATACTTCATGGGACTGAATCTTATCCCTTCCATCACTCTTGTCCAAATCACCAGCCACTTCAATAGACCAAATTGTGTCAGTTGGCATAAAACTCCTGCATATAAAACCAAAGCGTGAATAATTATTGTCTCAGGAAACCAAACTCCAGTGAGGATTTCTTTATTCTTTCCCCCCACCTTAACCTCACGTAAACAATGGATATAAACTCTATATCTCTGTCTGTTCAGATCCATGACAGTCCCAAAAAACATAACGTGCCAACACCAAAAGACAACCACAATATATTAGTGGACCCAACATATGCCATTACTCTTCTGCACTGCAACAATAAAGAGATGACCTGTACATTCCCAGAAACCATACACTGTGTAGCTTGGATCGAGCCTACTATACCTTATTGTCAAAATAAAAACCAAGTACAGATATAGCCTTAAGTTGTATAGTAAAACATGATCCATATACCATTAAACATGAACAATATTTGAAATTCGATTCCATCAGAGACCATTTAGAACCATCAATTGTGAACCAATATCTTATTAGAATTATAGCAAATTCAACAGAGAAACATAGTATAAGGAAAGCAATAAAACACCAAAAGGGACCGTACAACTGTACTCCAATACAATGTTGTTCAACAAAAAGAAACTATAGTCCAATACCTGGTAGCTCCTCTTCCTCGTATTTCCTTTGAATTTGTATCTCATGTCCTGCATCAGAAAAAAAAAAAAGATTAGAAAAACCTTTGATTGATCCCGGAAGCCATTACATCTAATAGATTTTCTTCCCCCACTTCAATCATGAGAGTGAATAACCAAAGAAATTAAAAATATCAATCGAATCTGTACACTGCTTTTGAATCCCGATTGCAATCCTTGGAGATATTGAGTTCAAAAAATTCCTCAGAAAAACTCTTCCTTTACAGTAATTCATCTCTTTAATCAGAGATTACATGAATCTCGATTCTCGACAAAACCTACCACAATCCATATCAAACCCATGGATCTTCCGAACCTCCTTCGTTTCTCTATACTGAAGCTAGAGAAATCTCGAGTCACAACCATTCGAAAACCACAAATGTGAACTCCCTTTAACCATACCATCCGAATCGCAACCGACCCATAAAGATCTCAATCAAAAACGAAGATTGAAACGAAGACCTGTCCCCAATCTTCGGTAAATAGTTAATTAAAAAGATTTTCGGTGAATATAGTATTTAATAAAAAGCATATGTTTAAAATAATCCAGTGGCAGAGACCTGTAAATATTATTAAAGTAGAAGGGCACCTCAAAAAAGGACCTTCTGTTTTAATAGTATTGATTCTATGAAATAATCGTTTAAACTTTGCCAAATAACCCTCAAACATTAATATTTAGCTAAAAACCTCTACAAATTTTATTTGCCGTTAAGAAATATTAATAAGATCTTTTTTATAAAAAATGTGCCCCCGATAATTCGGATGCCCTAATCGATTAGTTGGGTGGCTTGCCTTCTGGACCGGTCCTGCATATAGTGTATGTTAACATATATAATTTAATATTATTAAGGTCCAAAATTTATCTAAGTTCTATATATATATATATATATATATATATATATATATATGAGAATAAAATAATATAATTTGTCTATTTAGACATGTCCATTATTATTTTACATGATTTTTAATGTTTAAAACTGGATATAACTATTAATGATAAAAGTTCTATTTAACAAATTTTTTTGAGGAATATAATTTTGTTCTGACAAATTCCAAAAAATGGTATTGATATGTTAAATTTGGGGATTTTATACACATTAATAGATTGTTTGTTAAGATGTTTGTTTACCCATTCTTATATTTCTAACATAATTACAATATTAATTTTATATAATTAATTTACATTTTAAAATATTTTTAACTTAATAAAATATATATAGTGTTTAGCTTAATGTTTATCAAACAATTCCAAACTGGAAAACAATAGTATTCTCAGATAGTTATTATATAAAGAAGTTATAGTGGGTACATTTTGAAAGGATAATAAATATAGTAGTAAATTTTGAAAGGAAATTATAAATAAGAGATATTATATATTATTTAATTATCCTTTTAGTTTGGGTATATTTCCTAAATTAATTGTTTGGTTGATTTAATTAATTATGCTATGCATAATATAGGAGTTGTATGACATTGTAATTATTTCACAAAATCGATGGTAAAATCATATGAGTGATTCTACTTCAATTCAGTAGTATAGATGTTAATTAATTTTGGTGTAGTCTTCAAATTTATCAGCACATAGACGATATGAAAATTTTTGAATTTCTATTTTAGTACTCTTTCTCTGTTTTAAAAAAGATATTTTTCAAAATAAATTTTTGTTCAGAAAAATATTTTACCTTTTATATAATTTTTAGTATTTGAATATAATAATTCCATCAAAAGAAGAATAAGAAGAAAAGTTTTAACAACAGCTATGAATGTGTTCAAATTAGTCCAGGTATTTTCCGTGTTATCTTCTAAGGACAATTAATCTTCACTATAGCTAATATAGTGTCTTCAATATTTTTTCGGGATGAAGTTCTCCAATATCATAATGATTTTATTTAAGTCAATTGGCCGAGTGAACATCTTCAAGTTTGATTGTGTTTTGTTGATTTTCTAAACAGTTTCTATTTTTTTAATATTTTCTTCATTTTTTCAATTGTTTTATGAAGAAAAAATGGGTTGAAGGAAGCAAACCAAAAGGACAACTATTGGAGTAAGACAACACTTGTGTTACTTATATTCTCTCCGTTTCAGTATGTAAGTAGTTTAGAAAACAAAACTTTATTTCACAAATAAATATGTTTACAAATCCAAAGCAATAAAATTTTTAAATAAGCAATATTCAATTAATACTTTAAAATCATAATTATTGTTGTTACTTTCCAAAATATTGAACACAACTTAGTACTTACAATGGTAGTAAACTAGCATTTATTAGTTACCAAAAACTTAATTTTCTAATTCACTATAGATATAAGTTAACCTCCAATAGTTTTTCCTTTGATTTATTTTTTCAACCAATTTTTCATAAAACTAGGGAACAAACTGAATAAAAGATCAAAAGGAAAATAAAATAGAAAATGTTCAAAAATAATAACAAAACACAATCAAACCTGCAGATGTTCACTCGGCCATTTGACTTAAATAAAATGCATTATGATATTGTAGAACTTAATCCCAACAAAAAAAATTGAAGACACTATTAACTATATTGAAGATTAATTATACTATGAAGAATGATGAACACATAAATCTTAACACACTGTTTTTTTAAAGAATATAATAAGTCAACATGAATTACTAACCAAAAAACCTGGACTAATTTGAATATCTTCGTAGCTATTGTTAAATTGTCTTCTTCTTTTTCTAACGAGTTTTGTTTGAATTAGAAAAAAATAAGAAAAATTGTCAAAATGGAACAAAAATTTGGCATAGTTGTCCATTTGGTATAAAACTATTTTGTCCTTTTTGTCTCCTTTTTAACCTTTTCATTTCTGAAAAGTAATGAAATAAATAATTTTATGAGTCAAAAATATATTAAAAATATAAACAATTAATAAAACATCCATATCACAAACACTTTTCTTTTGTTGAAAAACTTAAAAAGTAAAAATTTAAATTTCGTTCTACTAAAAATATAATTCGTCTTTACGGAAAATGAGTTAGTAAAAAATGAAATCCAAAATAAACAAGTTCATCTACTTTTTTTAGAACGAACAATCTACTATTAATTAAAATTCTAAATATGGGGAATGCGTATGCTACTAATTGTAAAAAAGCCACTTTTCCGTCGAATGTAGTTTCTAAGTACATATTAAATTTAATATTGTTTATTTAAATTATTGTTTATTTAAATTATTTTATTGCTTTGAATTTTATAAACACCTTACATTGTGAAGAAAAGTTTTTTTTTGCTAAAACTATGTACATATATTAAAACAGAATTGAAACAAAGGGACAATGATTGTTTAAATTACTTTCTTGATTTAGATTTTGTAAACACATTATATTGTGAAACAAAGTTCTTTTTTGTTAAAACTATTTACATAAAACATAAAGAGTATTAAAATAAAAGTCAGTTCAAAAAAAGAGTATTAAAATAAAATAGGTACAGAGTTCAAAGCTAAAATGTTTTTTTTCTATAATTGTGGGATCTCAAATGTTTCCTAGACTCTAAAACTAATTTCACGAAACCTACGTAGTTCCGCATATTTTTACCATTTAAAACAGTCTAGATGGTCAAATGGACTCGAATCCATGACGGTACTCACATCTGTGAAACATTTACCACTAGACCAAAACAACTTGGTTAAGTTTAAATGTTATTAATCTTAAATGAGACAGGTTTAAATATAACGACTTTACCTGTTTTAACATGTCCAACAATATATTTGATATTTTAACATGTCTAACGATTTTACCTATTAAGTTTTCACAACACAAAATATTAATGTTTTAAATAGTGTGAATCAAAAACTAGTTTACAATTATAACATAACTTACAATTAAACTTTATTTAATATTCTAAAGATCGTGGGTATTTGGAAAATAGACACAAACGTAAACGCAATGGAGCCTATGTGAGATGGTAATTGTACGTAGAAATAATATCTTACGACATCTTTTACATAGTAAAAGACCAATTTCTTGTAGTAAAAGATGTCGTAAGATATTATTTCTACGTACAATTACCATCTCACATAGGCTCCATTGCGTTTACGTTTGTGTCTATTTTCCAAATACCCACGATCTTTAGAATATTAAATAAAGTTTAATTGTAAGTTATGTTATAATTGTAAACTAGTTTTTGATTCACACTATTTAAAACATTAATATTTTGTGTTGTGAAAACTTAATAGGTAAAATCGTTAGACATGTTAAAATATCAAATATATTGTTGGACATGTTAAAACAGGTAAAGTCGTTATATTTAAACCTGTCTCATTTAAGATTAATAACATTTAAACTTAACCAAGTTGTTTTGGTCTAGTGGTAAATGTTTCACAGATGTGAGTACCGTCATGGATTCGAGTCCATTTGACCATCTAGACTGTTTTAAATGGTAAAAATATGCGGAACTACGTAGGTTTCGTGAAATTAGTTTTAGAGTCTAGGAAACATTTGAGATCCCCACAATTATAGAAAAAAAAACATTTTAGCTTTGAACTCTGTACCTATTTTATTTTAATACTCTTTTTTTGAACTGACTTTTATTTTAATACTCTTTATGTTTTATGTAAATAGTTTTAACAAAAAAGAACTTTGTTTCACAATATAATGTGTTTACAAAATCTAAATCAAGAAAGTAATTTAAACAATCATTGTCCCTTTGTTTCAATTCTGTTTTAATATATGTACATAGTTTTAGCAAAAAAAAACTTTTTTTGACTGTGTATTACAGTAACCAACACTTCAACAACTACACAACCATCTATAAGCTTTTATGAGACATAATGCTTTGCTCTCAACTAGGTCTCAACTATGCGACTACGTAATTGCACAGGAAAGAAACAATGATAATGGGCCAACTAACTCTGGCATATATACGTGTATGTTGTGACTTGCAAATTGTTACAATGACAATAGTGACGTACAAAAGGATGGACAAATTCGAGTAAATTCTGACACGTCTTCCAAGAGAAACTTTAGGCTCACATTTGGTCTACAAACGTTACAATGAAACGAAACTATTTGTAAAACGGAGGTGCTTGTGAAATCAAAATGGAGTGGTATAAGTAAAATCATATAAAAATTCCAAATTGCTTATTTCAAAAACAAAATTTAAAATAAAAAATGATTTAACTATATTTCATATTCCGCTTTGTAATCAAAAGGTGAAACCACCTTTTACAAGTAAATTTAAAATAAATGTATTATTTTATTTATAGAGTAATCAAATTTACTCTGTGAATAAAATAATACATTTATTTATTTTGTTCGTTATTCTATTATTCACAAATGAACTAGGATTTAAATAAAACTTAACTCCATAAATATATTGGAAATGCTCTAGATCCTATTTTAAGAGGGTAACATTTTGCTACTGATCAAATTTCCAACCCTTTTACCTTTATTATCTAGATGAGTAATTGAATTTGGAGACTGAATTAAGAACATAAAAGTATACCGAGATCACGTTGAATTGGGAGACATATATAAGATAACAAAGATACGTTATAATATATTGCGCATTCTCAGACATTATAATTATAATAACACACAGAGATATGAAGAAATCCTGCCATGCAGACGAGATTTACCGAAGATCGGTTTTTTTTCATTTAATACATATCGTTCCACCTTCAATAGTTCATGTTGTGTCCACACAGAAAAGGTGAAAAAGGAAGTAAAGAAGTTCTGAAAAGAGAAAAAGGAACCCATAAAGCCATTAATACAGAGAGTTAGTACTGTCAGATCCCCGCTAAATTCTTGGTCAATAGACAAGCATAAAAGTGAAAAAAATTGAAAATATCTTTAAGAAAACTATTTAAATAATCTAACAAGAGAATATTCCATTTCAAACAACGCCGTTCTTTATTATCCTACAACCTTTTCTTTGGTACTCACTAAGATGAGTTCGAGAGCTCATTCCAATCCAAAAACCGGAGTCTGCAAGACGGAGAGATTTGACTTGGAAGGTTGGTAAGAATTTGAGGTGTTGTTACTTATCCAGTTTACGTTTCCACCATATCCTTCGTTGCCGTTATCTACCGTTGAGGGTAGAGGAATTGCCGAGACAGGACTTGATGCAGCTGAATGATTGTTATACCCTTCGGAATCAACAAACCCACCACCAAAGTTGTTTCCTCCGTCTTGCATTATAGCAAACCCCGGAGAGGTGTTGTGAAGATCTGACCCAAAGGTTGCTATTTGTCGGGTCTCGGTTTTCAAGTTTGGCGGGAATCCAAAAACGTTGGACCAGTAATGAGCAGCTGGATCTTGTTTGATCGGTACTCCGGTGTGGAAAAAGGTTCCTTCATGGCCATGGACCGGTGTTGCCACGTTGGAGGTGAGTGATGGTGTGGTAAGAGATGGAGGATCAGATGGAGATATATCAACTTGTTTGTCAGAGGCTGGGGTCGCTGGAGACGGTTTAGGGTTTAGTCCACCCACTGGAAGATTACAGCTAGCAATCGATTTGACATCATAGCGGCTGATATCAAAGTTGGTGACCGCATTTAGCCCGCGGAACTTAATAGCGGCTATATCATAAGCCTCTGCAGCCTCCTCTTGAGTGCCTGAAGATGTGAGTTAGACAATAACTGTCAACAACTATTGTTTTATCAGACTCATGAAAATATTGAAATGGAACTCACTAAATGTGCCAAGATAAAGGTCTTTGTTTCCCGCAACCCTTCCAATTCGTGCTTGCCATCGGCCATGCTGATGATGCCTGCATTATTATTATAGTAAAATATAATAATTTAATGAATAAATCAATTAAATTGGTGGTACTTGGAGAATTAAAATCTGCATTTTGGAATTTAACGAACCTAGTAACACCTCTATACATGGAGGCGCCCCTAGAGAAGCCACTGCTTTTCCTTTAATCAGGTCCCAAAAAGATGTAACTTGGTTAGAAAACAGAGCTGATTTTCTTTCAACAATTATGAAAAAAACATATGTCAAATGTAATTATTACCGTCTTAGAGAAGCAACGAACTCTTGTCGAGTCATGTGTTTCATCTCTTCAAGTTCAAGCTCGTAATTCGATATCTAATTACAAGTATTTTTTGAGAAGCTTAGCAAAACATGCTACAACACAATATCAAAAAATTACTATAAAACTACAAAAACAAGAGAAAGAAATTTACCGGGAAATTTGTAGTAGTTGTAGGACCCCAATACTTAAGAGCTGCAAGGTCATAAGCTCTAGCAGCTTTGTCTTCCTTGTCATAACCACCTGAACATAACATAAAACATGTTTTCAAATTAATATAAGAATTTGAAGGAGAGTGATAAGTTTCAAAAGAGAATTTAATTGAAAAGGGTTAAAAGAGATACATATGATGACGAAATAAATTAGTCATGAGAATTTATTGGAACTCACCTAAATAAACTGCAGAACAATTAATAATCATTACGAATTTCAGATCGTCCACGGTTGGGTAATGATTCCAAGTCAAAGATGCAAACACAAAAAAAAATTAAAAGCGACGTTAGATTCTGGCCGTGACATCACAAGTAAAAAAGAAGAAGTAAAAGTACATATTAGAATAAACAGCGCATTATAGTAAACATCAACTAGATATAACTAAGCGCATTATAGACAAAAGTGTACCTTGTCTTCCTTTTCTGCTTTGGCCTTCTCTTCGGCAACTATTATCCCATAGATGAGCTTCGTACCTTCCAGTCCATCTATGCCTGTTACATTAACTCACTAGTGAGTTAAATTTAAAATATAGTCATTGAAATAAAGACATGCATTTACACAATTAGTACGAAGAATGTTAGATTATCGTTTCATTATTTAAAGACCAGAAATAATTGGTCAAACGCACCTTGTAACTCCTCGATAAATCGAAGTACGTTGTCCGAAACTCTCTACATTCTTCTTTGGCGTCGGCGAAACCTCTGTGACAGTTAGAGGGTTATGTTGTTGTTTTTGTCCGCTTGAGACTTCCGATGAGTGTCCACCTGAATAGTTCCCGAGGAAGCTAGCAGCTATGGATTTTAGCTCAGAGTCATATATCTCGGCGGCGGTCGGAGGATGATGTGGCGGCTCTACGTTGGAAGAGAAGACAACGCCGCCAAGCGATTGACCTTGTTGCATTTGTCCTGTCGTCGTGGTTGTGGCTTTGCCGCCGAGGAAGTTCTCGAGTTTCGGACCGCCGGGGTACATGGAAAGAACCGCCGTGGCGTCGCCGCTAGAAACTCCCGGTGACTCATCCTGCCGGTGAACTGAAAATTGATTTCATTAACCAGGGTATTGTTGTAAATAACTTTTTACTTTGAAGGGGACAATATCTAGTGAAAGATTCTATAGAAAATTAATATAGGTATTCATTTTTTTGTGGTAGATCTAATTAGGGGATCTAATAGACTGGATGAGTTATTGGATTTGATTTGACTAATTCACACATAACAAAAAGGTCAAATAGATATGCAACAGCGTCTAAATAAGAAAAAATAGTTTAATTTAATCAAAAATAGTAAGAAACTGGTCTAAGTGCAACAGAACACAAAGTTGGTCTGTCCTAATTCATACAAATTTTCAAAAGACAATAAAACACAAAACAAAACCCTATTTAGATTGGGATAGAGGGAGGACCTGGAGTTGTGGAGAAAGCTTGAAAGAGAGATAGGTGAGAAGGGTGAGGATGAGGATGATGATGATGATGATGATGATGATCAGATGTGGAGGTAGCGAGATTAGGGTTTGAGGAAGAGTTGAAGTTGTTGTTGGAGAGAGAAAACGAGAGCCAGTTCTGGTGGGAAGAAGATGAAGAAGAAGGAGACAAAGAAGAATCATAACTAGAAGAAGATTTGTTGTTATTGTTCTTCATTTTGGAAATAGGTTTTTTTTTTCTTTTCTTGGGGACTCGTGAAGTGTTTTTGGATGTGTGAGAGAGAGTAAAGCGATTATCTCTGGTGATTTCACGACTTTGGAAATAGTGGAACGTCTCTCGTCTTTTAACTTCTTTCCTCTAGGGTTTGAGACTTGGAGATAGATAGAGAAAGAGAGAGGACAAGACACAGATATAGAGGTCAAGATGAGAGAGACGAGTGAGGAAATGTATGAGAGAGAAAGCACGAGGGTCGAGACTATGTGCTCTATATTCGGAAAGCTAAAACTAAATTATTTTTAACAAATCTTTGGTTAGGAAATCACATGCAGAGACCACGTATCATATAAAACAATTAGAATGTCGCATGTATCCAATTATGTAGTTTTCTTTAGTAACACATCCAGTTATGTAGTTATATACTTATATTTATATTTAGACCATTTGATCTATTTTCTACTGTAAAATAAAGTAATTTTATAATAGAATTGAAGTTTGATCCAATAGTACTCTATTTTATAGTAAAATGATGAACAAAAGAAAAATAACTTAGTCTATATTTGGAGTAAACTTTTTTTTATTTTATTATAATGTGAAAAATAGAGTACCATTAAAATATTTTTATTCTAAACTATATTTTAAAGTGAAAAATAGAGTGAAATTGAAAATGTTACATTATCAACACAAAAACACTTACTTTGATATTTTCACTTCTTGCACTTAGGGCAACTCCAATGACGACGGCATAACATCATTTTCCTGTCAAAATTGGACTTTTCATCTCCAACAAGACGCTATATACAACGCCATTATAGTGTTCGTCATTTTTGATACAGTATCACACTAAATATAGTGTGGGTACTGTAGCGACGGGATAAGTTTTTTTTAAATTTTTTTTATTGTTTACATAACTTAATTCATTATATTTACTTTTACAAAATAGCAAATAAAATTTACTAATATGTAAGGTGATACTAAATTTATTTTTAATAAATCTTAATGTGATTTCTAAATTTTAGTTAATATAAATTATTAATTAATAAAACATTTAAAATAGGATTAAAACACATAAAAATCATTTAAAATACATAAAATTACTAAATAAACACCAACCAAACATAAAAAATGCATACAAGAAAATAGATTTGTAGAATTAAAAAAATTACATAAAGTTGCAAAAAAAAAACTGGAAAACATTAGATTAACTAACATAATAATCTAAAAACCCGGAAAATTATTATCAGCACCATCGAAATAATTATAATACGGGGTATAATTTTGTTGATCATGACATTTGATTTTCACCTTGAACTTGTTCTCTATGAGATGGTTTTCCTTCAGCTTGATTTCTTTGATATTGTGATGTTTGATATTGTGATCCATGATATTGGTATTGGACACCTTCTCTTTGTTCGTTAGATTGACTGGTTTGAGCTCATTTTTTTTTAATTTCTTTTTTCCGATTTTCAATATAAGCACGAGATGCAGGATCAGTTATAGAATTCAAATCTGTGAATAATATTTTATTCTCTTCTTTAATTTCATTTGTATGTTTTTGTTATTTTAATTTCATATGTATTTTTAAAGTATTATTTAATAGTTATAATTATTGTTTTAAATGTGTTAATCTTGTTTTTATAAAAAATAGTTACTTGTATATGTTATAAGAATAATGAGTATTAAAATTTTAAATAGTTAAAAGAATCTTTTTTAATAATATAATAATAAAAATATCTTTTTAGTGTGATATTTGGTGTTGTGGTTGGAGATGAAAAGAAATTTGGTGTTAAAACTATTTTTTTACACTAAAATAGCGTAATGGTTGGAGATGGCCTTACAGTGAAAATACGATCTTCACAACATAACGTTTTCCTTTCTTGAAAAAATAAACATAACGTTTTCTTTAAAATTATCAATGGTACATAAATTTAGATTGATAAAACATTAGAAAATGAGTGCTCTTAGTGTTGTCACCAGATGCTGCAATTAGAAGAGTCAGTGTCACATTTCTTATACATTAACTAAATAATGTAATGGTGAATTAAAATGTTTATAAGAAAAAACAGTATAATGGAAAGAAAACAGTAATGAGGCAAAGACAGAGAGAGGAAGACAGCAAAAGGGCAAGTGGAAGCTTTTGATGGGATGAACTGGGCGGCGACTGATCTCACGTCTCTTTCCATCTTTTTAATTTCAATTTTAGCCGTCTTCATATTTTATTTCTATTATGTGTTTCTTTAGAATTCGTGTCGTGGAAGGACGAACGGTCTACGTATTAACGTACACATACGGTGAATGTTTAAGAAAATATATAGTATTTTCAAGTTGTATGCAAGTTTTTTTTTTCTTTTTTTAGTTGTACGCAAGTTTTTTTTTTTTTTTTTTTTTTAGTTGTACGCAAGTTGGGAATCACTTCCAAATAAAATTCAGATGTTATTTTTTTTAAAAGGAGCATTATAAATAGAAAAAATATCTTCGTCAAGATCAGACATTCATCGTGCACGCATAAAAAAATCGAGTAATTTTTTTTTCAACTGATTTTACAAATCGAGTAATTTAAAACAAGAAGTTAATTAATTGAGATTTTATCAACCGACTTCAAAACTAGTAGTTTGATGAAAATTTTGATAAATTCATCACCCTCGACCAATACTATATCGATGAGGATTAGTAATCTTAGCTAAATGTTTTAATAATTTGAGATATTTTATTTTCTGTAAAATTAGTGTAAAGATATTTTCTCGTAATCTTAGCTAAATGTTTTAATAATTTGAGATATTTTATTTTCTGTAAAATTAGTCTAAAGATATTTTCTCATGTAGATCTGGAGCAGCTTTCCGTTGTGACATTTGACAGGGTCTCATGCCATCATCTCCAATGAGATACCAAAATACCAAATTTGGTGTAATTTTATCTTTAATAAAACACTAAAAATAACACAATCCCATCAAATTAGATGTAGAGTGAATAGTATTACCCCCAATTTAGTATAACACTATTCATCACACCAAATATTTTATATACATATTTTATTATATTTCATTGAATAGTATAATTCAATTATTATTAATTAGTTTAAATTTGTTTCAATTACTATTATTAATCAGTTCAAATTTATAACTAATATTGTATTATTTATATTTTTAAATTATGTTTACAAAATTAAAATATTTTAATTTATTTTCAAGTAAAAAATCACTAAGTTATTATTATCATTTTTAAGTTATAAAAAATATACATTGAATAGTATAATTCAATTATTATTAATTAGTTTAAATTTGTTTCAATTACTATTATTAATCAGTTCAAATTTATAACTAATATTGTATTATTTATATTTTTAAATTATCTTTACAAAATTAAAATATTTTTTAATTTATTTTCAAGTAAAAATCACTAAGTTATTATTATCATTTTTAAGTTATAAAAAATATATATTTTTTATTTTATTTTGAATAAGAAATCATTAAATGATTATTATCATTTATTTTATTTTAAAATATTGATTATAATTTTTATTTAAGTTATATTTAATACAATTAAATTCACAAAACTTTATAATAATTTTTTTTTAATTTTATAATATAGTTAAACCTGCATTACTAACTAATACAAATTTTATTAAAATAAATATATTGTTTTGTTATGTATTTTTCATAATTAGTGTTTTGTAATTTTTAATATAGTATTTTATATAAAATAAATACATGTATAATATTGTTAAACCAAAAAAATATAAATGTAAATAAATTTATAACATATAATAACAAAAATTTAATAAACATAATATCAAAGTGTGATAAAACAATTATTTATCAATTTTAAATAATAAATAAAATTATTAGAATAGAAAACATCAAATAATATATAATATTACTTTTGGTATAATATTTAGTGTCATGGTTGGAGATGAAGAAAAAATTTTGACACCAAAACACAAAATTTAATATAATTTTGACACCAAATTTGGTTTATATGTTTGTGACAGAGGGTTTCCTTATATGTTTCTGGAGCTCATCGAAGTTTTATATGTTTCTTTCTTACAATTTCCTTTTTTTTTTTGGCGTGTTTCACCGGCGACCGTCGGTTGAGCGTGTGGTCGACGGAGATGTTCTCATCTCTTCTCCCTTTTTCATATTTGCTGTGTTTTGCCTTATTTTTCTTTGTCGTCTTCTTGCGTGGTGCTGTGGAAGGGTATCTGCCATGGAATTCTCTAGATCTGTTCTGGGGAAGTCTAGAGCCGCGGTGATTGGCCATTATTCTGGAGTTTCAGCGATGATCTGTGGAGGCAAACATAGTCAACTTTTATAGTAAAGGCTCCGGCGGATCTTCGTTTTAATTTGTAGATCTACTTGGTTCCTTTCGCAATAGAGGCGCATGTTTTGTGACATCTCTCTTCCTAGTTTTGGATCTGTTATTATATTCGAAGATGTTCCTTCTTCGTTGAGGAGTAGTGTGTGAAGCTCTATCTCTCGTAGACGCTTGGTGTCTCATGTAGATGTCGGGTCTGTCTTCTACTTAAGAGTGATAGTGGTGTTTCCATCGGTTCGTGCTTAGGGTTACGGTTGTCGTTTGGTGGTTGTAGCTTTGAGGTTTGGCGTCTGAAGGTTATGGGATTTGCGAGGATCTATCGTTTATGGCAGGGTATTTTGACGTCATGTGAAGCTTCTCTCTCTTTGTGTGTTTCGTCTCTCGTACTGATTCAAACTGCAAAACTTTCTCGCGAGTGGTTTTGACCTCTTCGGTCCTCTGTTTCTCCTCCTTTCCGTGCTCCATCGTGAAGTAGTTTTGCAGCGCAAAGATGATCAAATTAGGTTCTCTAATTCGGACCAGGTTGCGGTTTAGCTTCCTTGATTTGTCAGTCGGTAATGGATCGCGAGGAGACATGGGTGGTGATGAGTTTTCCCATTGCCAAGAAGTCTATTTAGCTTCCTTGGCAGACTAATCCCCTTATTCTTTTGCAGGATTTGAAGTGTTTGTAACTAGGGTACGTCGCATTTGCAACCTGCTTTGTCCGAGGTTTTGCCCGTTAGTTATGAGCTGAGTGGTCCCTTGGCTTTGGCGGTCCATATCCTTGATTATTAGGCGGTTTGAGTGGTTCTGGTAGAGCCCGCAAGGTTTGCTATCTTCTCTCTTATCCCTTAGTGTCGAGCGCTTCATCGACAACTTAAATTGCGAAACTTGAAGAGATTATCAAAACCCGGCTACTCTAGCGATGTCACGAGAAGGCTGGCAACCGAGGAAACGTGGTAAACTCCACATTCAAGTGGTTAACATAAACGGCTGAGAATGGAAACTGATTTCTAAGGATTTCGGAGCTTGGTAGCAGAACGCGTCGGTTTCGCAGACGAGCAGAACTAATTTTGCTATGTTTGAATTAAAAAAATTTGGTCAATTAAAGTTTGTAATCAGCGTTGTGATCCTGAATTTTCTTTCTGATTGATAAATGAAAGTAAATTTTAATTTAAAAAAAATCAGAAAGCAAAAAAAACAAAGATAAATTAGTTAGATTATGCATAACATTACATGGACACATTCGATAATATGATTGCTTAACTTAAACTAACAAAAATAACAATGAATTGACAAAGACATTAACCAGATTTTTAAAAAGATTCACTAACTTCTAAAAACTTTTTTTAAAAAGAGATTCACTGAAACCATTTTAATGTATTTTGCTATATTTTCAAAAGAAAAAAAACATTTATAATAAAAATTGAGTTTGTTCAATGTATTTTCTATAATAGCAATCTTCAAAAAAAAAAATAGAAATTGCTATCTGTTCCTCTAAATATATAGAGAACAAATAAAAATATTTATTTTAGGAAAAATAAAAATGAATCTGATTCTAAATCCTATTATATATACAAAAATAATAATAGATCGGGATATCCTAATCTAAATGATTCTAATTGAACAACACTAATTTTGGAGATGTTTTCTACGAATTGTATTTTTTTGTTATTGTCATATCAACCTTTTGCTCATGGGCCGTCACAAACCTGCAAACCCATTTTTCTTATTATTTTTGTTAGACCAAACTATTTTTACATAGAGAGATTTTGAGAGAAAGAGAGATTTATTGAGATTTTTGTGGAATTTAAAAGAAAAAAATCTCTACACTCTCGAAAAGAATTCTAAACTCTATTTTATTTATTTCTGCAATTCGTCATCATGTTTTCTTCATCTATTATCTTTGTGTTTCTTTGTTTAAGGTTGAGTAGTCAATTGTTAGGTTTAGGATGTTAGGGATCATGGATCAGTGAGTTAAATACAAATATGATTGCTTTGATATCTCTGTCTATTTCTGAACTTATTGATTGTGTTAGACTAGTTATTTAGCATCTGAATCTAAGTTAAACATATCTATCAAACGTGTTTTAATTGGTAGAAAGAACATAAATAGGCGATTTGTCCATAGCCAATGAAAGCGGATGTTAAGGCAAATCGTGAACCAATTGAATCAAATCATAATTCTTGTCATGTTCTTTAATCGAACCAATAGTTTATGTATTAGGATTGCTTGATAAATGAGTAAAATAACGGTGCATTTATCTAATCTTGTTGTCCAAGTTCGAGATTGTCTTGTATATTATCCTTAAATAGTTGTGTGTCTCATGATCTTAGATATCCCGATGAATCACCATTGACATAGCTTTTTTATAATCTGAAATCTAATCAGCTCGGTTACTTGTTTTATTTTAACTATTTTATTTGAGTTTAATTGATTTATTTTAGTTTGATATTGTTCTTATAGAAATAAAGTGTAAACTAATTATGGAATTAAATTTCAAATACTATGTTTACTCTGTTAGTTTGCACTAAAAAAAACAATTTAAATGTATCATAAAGAAGTGTTGTATGGTTAGTTTAGGCGGAAATACAATTTTTTTTTTTGCAAAATAAAAATTTTGAGTGTTAAATCTTAATTTATGCAAAATATCTATCATATTCTATAACCTATTAAAATCAGTTGTAAAACTCTAAAATTGTAAAAATTTGAAAAATGCAATGTAGTTTTATAAACCGTATAGGAAAATGAAAATAAGAGCAAAATTATCATTTTCTCTCACTAAAAGAAAAATCTTACAAATATGTGATATTTGATATACATGTATCATAGCTTATGTTAAAAATAAAAGTTATTAAACTAGAAAAGAAAACATAATTGTAGCTAATAAAAAGAAAAAAAAAACAAAATAACGTCACACAAACTCAGATATAGGGATGAAATGACAATTAATATATATTGTATGCAATTTTGATTGTCATTAGCTTAATTATAGTTTTTGTGTTATATATGATCAAATTTTCCTTTACTTGGTTAAGTTTAAAAAATCGGTCAAAAAATTTAATGCAAGGATGGTGGAATAATTGGTGATGGTCCAAAAGATGACATGTGTTACCTTTGTTCTGTGTCCAATTATTACAAATTTGGCTGAGTTTCTAATCTTTTTGTCATTCTTTGACCGCTCCAATACTATTCATTTTTTATCTCTTTTCTAAATTATTTTATCTACTTAAAGCGAAAAAGAGAAACACAGCGCGTCTTACGGACACTGAATCATATCAATGCTATGGCGCCACTTCCATCCTTTTGATTACAATTTGTTTAATCTTTTTATTTGTAATGATGTTGGATTCTTCCTTTTGATGATGTTGTATTCCTATCGTAATACGTATATGAGTATATCTAATTGAGGAGTAAACTACTTCGGAAATATTTTGCTAATCGCACCCAACTTTTGGTGTGATGATCCACATACAGTATGCTCATAAAGTAATATGAGCAAAAAAACGAGAGGTTTAGTCGCCATACAACGCATATGTTTTGGACATTATAATCCGTATGGATTTTTGATCATCAAAAGCGAATTCAGATTTTAAACCTCGCCGGCTACATCCATTAGATTTATAGTGTCACTATTTTTAATGTAGTTTTTATTTTGTCCTCTAAAATAAAAATGTGACTATTTCAAATGTATTATGTTCAAACTATTCGTTTTCATCTTAAAACAAATACCTTACATTTAGGGGAGTTAGAAATGATCCATATTTACTTCTAACTATTACAAATTTTCTTTAAAATTATTGCTTTGTTAAACTATAATTCTTTAAAAGGAATACTATAAACATTAAAATATGATTTTCTATTTCTATGAAAAGTTTGTTTCTTTAATGAATATTTGTTGTAGTTTTTTTAAAAAAAAATTTGTTGTAGTTACAATTATGAAAGTTTAAAATTTTAAATATCATTTTGAAAAAAAAGAAGAAATTTATGATAGAAACATGCTATACCTCTATATTTAAAAGGACAAAAAAATCATTTTTAGAAGAATAAATAAAAATAGATTGAAATATTTTTTTTCAGTTGTAACACTTAAATCCAAAGCAATAGATTGGTAATGATCTTAGACATTTTATTTTATTTTTTCTTCACAAATAGATATTCTATGATAGAATTATTTTTTCCAGTGATATTTTATTTTAGAGTGAAAATAAATATAGAAATAAATTAAAATAAATTATTGTATTTATATAGAAAATTATATTCACTTTTCTTCTGTTATGAAATAGAAAATAGAAACAAATATTTATTTTTTTATATTTTTTAAGAGTAAAATTTGAAATTCCCTAAAAGTAAATCATGAATATGGTTTTAGAGTATTTCCAACTTTATTCTATTTTATTTAAAATAGAATTTAGAGTAAAATAAACTCTAAATCAACTCTGTTTTCCAGTATATAACAGAGTAAAAATAAGTTAATCCTATAAATAATTTTATTTATTTATTTTTGTTATTTTATTTTTATTATGAAATAGAATATTATTAAATTAAATCAGTATCTAATTTTATTATAAGTTAAATCATCAGAGATGGTGTTATCAAAATGTTTGTGCTAAATAGTGTTATATTAAAAAAAAAGAAAAAGAAGAAAAATAAGGAAAAATGTTTTTTGATCCCAACATTGCTATCGTGCCTTTTTATATCTAACAAAATATAAATGCTAAATATGACCTAAACTAAAAAATAATTTGAATTGTAGATCTGAACTATGATTCATGTATATAAAATCTATTTTGACTAACACCGCATTAGTCAACTGTTATTTTACACAAAACAACGTCATTTTATCATAAAAAACATTTTTAAAAAAAATGAACTAGTTGGGAACCGAACTCTGATCCCCCGAAATAACACAGCTTTACTTACCACTATACTACAACGTTTATATTCTTCTTTTATTAGATTTATAAACATAAGTAGATTTTGGTTTGTATAATCTAAGGGAGAAATTATTTTTTTCCTATATTTACACTTACACATGTAACAAAAGGTAAAAAATAACATTTCATTAATTATTCAATCAATATTTAAAATGACATTTCTCAAATATTTTTGTAATTTTAAATATTTAAATTTAAAATTCTATATTAAATAGTGCTAATAATTTTTTTCTTAAAAATAAAAATTCAAATTTTAAAATAACCAATGTACACAAATCTAAATAAAATTATATAAAACTTTAAATACATAGATTATAGATATTAATTATAATTATATTAAATAAAATTGCAACCAAAATTAAGTTAAGTTTTACATCTACAATATATGTATTTTAAGTTTTATATAACCTTATTTAGATTTGTGTACATTGATTATTTTAAAATTTAAGTTTTTATTAAAAAAAGTTATAATCACTATTAAATATAGATTTTAACATTTAAAATTAGATAATTATTTGAGAACTGTCATTCTAAAATTTCATTGAATAATTTATGAAATGTCATTTTATTTTTATCACATGTGTAAAAGTGTAAAAACTTAAAGTACATAAATTATTAATGAATTTCTATTAATAAAAGTTGTAGGCAAGAAAAAATTATTCCTTAGAATGTACGGACTAAAATTTACTTATGTTTATAAATCTAGCAAAAGAGTAATATAGACGTTGTATAGAGTGGTAAGTAAAGCTGTTTTGAGGGATCAGAGTTCCGATTACCAACTAGTGTAAATTTTTTAAAATATTCTCCACGATAGAAGCCGTTGTTTTGTGTAAGATAGTGATTGACTAATGAGATATTAGTCAAGGTAAATTTTATATACACGAACCATAGTTTAGGTCTACTATTCAAACTAATTTTTAGTTTTAAGTCGTATTTAACATCTATCTTTTATTTGGGCATAAAAATACACGACACAAAATGTTGGGGTAGAAAAATGAACTTTTGCCAAGAAAAATAGCGTTAGATTCGCGAGTGATAGCACGAAAGGAAGTTTGAGATCTGCTAAACCTGTTAAAGTTTTTTTTCTTCACTGGTACTATTATACAAGCAGCCCAAACCCTGTTAAGTTAAATTACGTATATATATGTTTTGGGAAAAAAAGAAAAGAAAAGAAGATATACATGTTTTGGTGCCCGCACATGGTTGCATGTAGCCGCCCACACGTGTCAGCCACTATGTGCACACGTGTCTTCTGCATGCTGCATTATCCCATTGTCTATCTCTTCATTCTGCTCCATTATCGTGTTTTTAACAATTATATCTTCCTTCAATTATTGTTTCTACGCATCAACATTATTTATACCAATTAACCTTTATATATGCTCTATTGTTGTATATCATTTGTGAAAAAAAAATGTTCTATTGTTGTATATCATTTGTGAAATATTTTAACTATATTATTAAATTGCGTAAGATCATGACATCATAATGTATTCATAGGATACGATTTCATTTTGAAATTTTTCTTTTTGGACAGGTGCAGATACATTAGACGCATTTCATGTATGTATGCGATATAATAAAGTAATAAACCCATATAATCTTCAAAAACCATGCTAAGTGAAACATTTGTAATATGCTTTTCGAATTTTTTAAAAAATTACATATATAGAAATTGACTGGTTTTTCTGCTATTACCCACAAACACAGTTTTTACGGTTGGTAGCGGTTGATAACGTTTCCAAACAATTATACAAACTGCTACAAATTCTTTTAAACCGTTTCAAACTTCTTAAATTCAAAAGATGATTTCAGTTAGCGTTTACGGTTACATGCAGTTGTGGATAGATAAAAAAAATATTTTTTAAAATATTTTAAATTTTAAAATAGAAATATTGTAATAAAAAATATATACATGTTATATAATAATTTAAATTCACAAAATATCATAATTTAGGCCTCCAAGTTTACAAAAAAAATTTACATAGACATTACTACAAGCTCTCAAAATTTCAGGATCGGCCGTGCCCATATATATGCTTTAACTTTTATATATGTTTATTTGAGGTCAAAAAAAACTTTTTTATATGTTTATCTAATTGCAACAATTCAACTCGTTGATCAAATAGTTTGAAATGTAAATATGCACGTATTTGGTCTCCAGGGTCACGTCATGAATTCGGTGCATCACGTGTTCAATTATCATACACTCTTATTTTGTTCTATTATCTCATACTAGTATATGCCACCTTTTCCGCTGAAAGCGGTCGAGCCCTGTAGTAGTTTATCAAAAAGGAAGAAATATCTATACAATGTGCGGTCAAAGAATCTGAAAGCACAAGGTTATTATATAATTTTTTAGCAACATGAATATTGTATAGCTAATTACTTAGATCAATATTCCATTTCCAACTAAGCAGATGACGGTGAATCGATCGAATGTGGAGGCATTAAAAACCCGGATTGGGTGTTGTTTACTTTCCCACTAAGCGACTCTTACTATACTATTATCTATAATGTTTTTGTATTAATTATAATGTTAAGTTCCCTAATAAAAGTATTATATGTCAACTTCAATTGTTATAAAAAGGAAACGTAGTAAAATAGACGAAGCGTGTATGCAGCTTTTTTTTATCAGTGAGCTTGAGATTCTATTTCATAATTTCATTAACGTAATATCAGTTTACTCAATAGTAAATATTACACCGATCTTTCAGATATTGGATTTCATGATATCATGTGGGATATGTTGAAGAATGAAGATATCAAACAACACAGCGTACTTAATGAAGATGTGCATTTCATCTTTTTCTTATAGTTTTACTTATCTAATAGGACAAAAAAATGGGATCAGTTTTCAGTTCCAACTTGCGATAGTTGTAGGAATACGAGGTGTTTTTAGCAGAAAAAATATACGAGGTGTGATGAAAGCAAATTAAAAAGTTCTAAAAATATATAAGAAAAAGAAGAAAAAGTGGACAAGAAAATTTTGCCGTCGAAGAGTTCGGCGCCGAGACATTTAGTTAATTTATTTACAATACATGAATGTTATAATTTTATTTCGTCATAGCTATATTTTCTCAAGAAGATATCTGGAGCTAGTTTATTCAAACCGAGCTATTAAAACGCACCTTACTACCGGTTCCTGAATCATAGCGGGTTTCATAGCATGCAATTTAATTTTCCAAAGAATGTAAATCCTTTGAGATATAAACAAAATAAAAAGTGTATAAAAAAGTGGATATAAAATGCGTCGGCTTTCGAAAAGCTAATCAAATCATTCCACACGTTCGCTTGTTTGCAATCCCATGATACGTTCAGTTTTGTCTTTTTTGACCTTGATAATATTTGTATAAATGCATTCGCTTTTGCCTTTTGCTGCTTATTGGACAATAAAATAGGCGTTTGTTTTCTTCTGTTCATTTCGTTTGGAGCAAGTCTTTTGTTGGCTGTCTATCCGACGGCTCCAGGCTCCTTTATGTTTGGTCCGCCATACCATAGTTAGTAGTCATGAGCTGATAGAAGCAGAGCCCCACGACATTTAGTCGTTATTGCATCGCAAGATCTATTTCTAATTCTAACCGGTTTATTATAAGCTTATCTGACTAGAGGCAGTACATGAAGATATTTTAGTATCTGACCTCTCCAATTCATATGGGCCTAAATAAAGAGTGGCCCATCGCTACAGTGCCAATAGATTTGCTATCTCTCTCCAACATTGGGAAACTATTATTGATACAAATTACTCAACTCATCTACATGTATATTCGTGGTGTCTGGTGATCTGAATAAACTTAGAGCAGTTCCATGGCTGGAGATATTCTCATGATATCTTATAAATAAAGTACTGATAGTTCAAATATAAATTGATTAATTAAATGAAAACTTTTGACAACATTCATGACATATAGGCAACTAATGAGTTTTTAAAACTTACTCAAATAAATAACGAATTTTATTCTTTCTCATTTCTTTTGTTTTCGTTAAAGTAATACATTTTTTTTTTGATAATTCATAGAGAGACACTGACTTAAAAACCAGCAATAGAGCCCTGCTCTTAAGATCCCATACTCATGCAACAATTATCTTTAATTTTAAAATATTTTCAAAACCACGATATTTCGTAATTGCAAAAGATCAGTGACAAACATAAAATATCAATTTTCATCTCGTATGTAAATGCTACAATCAGAATGTACACTCAAATACCCAATTTCCACTGGTTCATCTCAAAGTCAGTCATAGGATCATATTGTCCTTATAAATCTGCACACCGCATTATTTTCATCCTTATAAACTAAACAATGCTATAACGATTAAATAAACTTACAAACGTTAACATGTAACATGTAACGATTAAAACTTAAAAGTGGCATATATATCTCAGAAAGAAAATAAAAAGTATAACACCGAACAAAGTCACAAACTACTGAACTATAATAGTACTAACTGAACTTGGATACAAATTTACACCGTTTACGTGGAAGTTAAAATACTCATCACTTTGTCCGTCAAATAAACCTATTAATAATCTTAACATTTACACCCAAAAAGGCCTATTAACAAATACTAACAATAAATCAATATTTGAAAGTAAACTAATGCTAAATAATAAGAATGGTATACAATAGTCTGATATTGCCAACGCAATCTATATTTTCTTTTTCATTTTTATCCTTGAAATCTAACTTCTAATTTGGTACAATACGAATTATTCAAGAAAAGAACTCTAACGAATACCGGTACGAATATTCTTTAATTTCCGAGGTGAACCACCGCTAAACCATTGACGTGGTGATGCCTTTACCAATCTTCGATCTTTTGAGGAAGATGACGATGAAGAAGAAGAAGAGCTCATAGACCTGTAATCCTCAGACAGCTCAACTCTCTCCGATTCTCCACAAGAGCTTGAATCACCGTGACGAGCATTCTTATAGTCTGACATAAGGATCATACATGCAAATATTTATGTAAAATACAATTTATAGATATTTAAACATTATTTTGTATGAGCTTTAGAATGACGAGAGGATTACATTCAGTATACTGGTAACAATATATATAAGTTATGATTTACAGAATAGAAAAAAATGATTAACTTAAGACTTTTACCAGTTATACAATTTTACCATATGATATTCCTTGCTTCTGCAAGATTAGTTGACAAAGATACATAACATTGCACAAGTTCGATCTGATTGCGCAGTTTAACAAGATTTTTTTTTGTTTTCCACATTCCTTTCATATTGCTATCAATTAAAACTTAATAAAAGATAATAAATATTTGGCTTGCACTTAATTATAAAAGCAATATACTATATACTTTGCGAAGTATTCATGTAATATATAAAAGGTGTAATAAACGTAACGATTAATTACCTTGACTAAGCATGCTTTGGCTTGACCATTTAGAGAAGTATCTATTACGAAGATGCTTCCATTTCCAAAGCTTAAGATTCGCTGGAAAGAGAGAATGTTTATTAGAATCTCCGAAGGAGGGTTTAGTGAGGCTACGGCCGAGAAGCGCCGGAGGAGGAGTAAGCGGAGGAACTATTTCTTCCGGCTGAGGATTGATCGGAGTTCCTGGCTGCATCTCCCACTTGAAAGGAACACCACCGTCGAGACCCCGATGATGGTAATAATAAAAGATTCTAGAAGAGACTCCGACCGAGGAGTTTCTTGAAATGACTGATCCTCTCTTGCATAGTTTATCTTCCATCAATAATAACGAAGCTTTTGGTGTTGGAGCTGTGTTATTGCGTTCTTGATTCATGATGTATGCTAGTTTGTATAGATAGAGAGAAAAGCTATGAGATATGTGAGAACTGAGAAGTTTATTATATGATCGATGAATCACAGAAGATATGAGATGTGAGATATATGGAGATGATATAGAATGAAAAATAAGTGTATATATGATTAAGGAAAGATACAGATCTTTTCCCGAGTAAACGGGGGTAAGAATAGATATATATATATATATATATATATATTGATATTAAGGTTAGACGAATTGACTACGTGAATCGTAGACGCATATTACATGTAACAAGTTTGATGACAATGCCTTTTATCAATATAATAACTAAGGGTTTGACTTTATATTATACAAACAAGCTATATTGCTTATTTCTTTGGTGACATGGTTGCTTCTGCACATGAAAACGTAACTACATGGTGATATTTTATTTCTTATCATTGTAACCGGATTATTTATAATGCATCCAAATTTAATCAAAATTTTTGTATGGTTTAGTGGTTTCATGGATTGAGTTGGAGGATAAGATTCATAATAAGATCGAATTTCATTTATGCACATTTATTTGTTTCAGCATTTATATAGCAAACCACAATATTTACTTCTAAACAAACGATTTAAGAAACTCAATTAGCCGAAAGAAGAAATAAACCATTGTTAACCGACACATTTATTGTATATCCTGACTTTCCAATTTTTCTCAGAAAAGACATTTATTGTATATCTTTTTTCCACCCGGGAAATACTGCCGTAAATCATTTTACATGGAAAACTTTTTAATATTTTAATTGGTATCATCCAAAAAAAATATTTGTTCCTTGATTAT
Organism: Raphanus sativus; assembly: GCF_000801105.2. Lineage (NCBI taxonomy): Eukaryota > Viridiplantae > Streptophyta > Magnoliopsida > Brassicales > Brassicaceae > Raphanus > Raphanus sativus. The sequence continues at coordinate 22,108,425 of NC_079512.1, read as the reverse complement.
ATGTTATAGTAGTTTCTTTGTGCGTGTATATGTTAAACTCTTTATATGCATGTACAGTTGTTTTTAAGAAATAATTAATTTATTATTTCCTTTAGAATCTATAGTTAGATTACTTTATAATACGAAGCGCGCGTTAATGCAGTCTAGGGACGGTTTGCATTCATATGCGCATGTGAGGTAAATAATCAAATCCCTTAAGAGACGCCAAACTTTACGTACTCCTCAATTTCATCAAAAAGGAAACTCTTTTCATCTTAAGCCTTTGATCCATTTGGATTTAATAATTTCAGTAATCACGCAATTAGTATAACAGAATCCATTTATTACGGAAAATATACTCAATTAAGAGCATCTCCAACAGACCCTCAAATCCTCAAATTTTAAGGTTTTTGTCATTCCAACAGACCCTTAAATCCTTAAATTTTGAGGGCCTGAATAGTGAAACCTCAAATTTAAGGTTCCACTATTCAGGCCCTCAAAACACTATTTACTTTTCAATTTAGTCCTTATAAATTTGTAACTTACATATATTTGTACTAATATTAATTTTTTTATTACTTTCATCCTTGTAACTATATTTCACTTAAATCTTTAAATATATCTTATATATACAGATATATATACATATATATACACACACATATATATATATATAAAATATAAAATATGTTAAAATTAAAATAAAATAAATAAATAAAAAATATTACTTAAAAGATATTTATTATTTCACAGAACATTTATATTAAATTTAACAATATATTACAAATTAAAGATCAAAAGTACAAGACTAAATATTTTACAATAAATATTACACACATATATATTACACAAATTATAATCAATACACTGATATTAATAATCAGGTAGATTTGATCCCGGGCCTCCAAGATCACCAAAATATGGTCCATAGAAATTTGGTGTACTAGGAGACTGTTGTTGCTCTCTTCTTTTCTGGATGATTCTTGCTTGTTCAGATCGAATAAACTCACGTGTATTAGCATCATCGATAGAGCTTAAACTCGTTAGCAGTATTTTATTTTCTTGATCTATTTCTTTTAATGCTAATTTCTTTGCTTGATTTTGTATACGCAATTGGGCCATCTCGTAATTTTTTTCTCTAGTTGTTGCATTTTCCTTTAAGAAACTAAGGATTTCCTCATTTGATGAAACCGTAGTAGCTGTAGATGAGTTATTACCTTGATCAAGTAATAATGAGTAATTTGTATTTTTCTATATTTTTGTAAATGGCAATAATGAGTATATATGGGAATACTATGGAAATGGCAATAATGAGTAATTTGTATTTTTCTATATTTTTATGAATTAATCTATGTTTTATTATTATTTTATGTAATTTTGTGTTATAATAAATTGTATTTATAAATATTATGTTTATAATTTCAGTGTGTATGTACTATCTATCTATGAAAAATATAATGATGATAGTTAATCTATATTAAAGTTAGGGACTGAAATGCAAATCACATAAAATTCTAAAAATAAATTTGAGGATCCTTGTTGGAGTAACCCACCCTCAAACCCTCATTTTGAAGATCATTGGCTCTTAAAATGAAGTTTCTTGTTGGAGATGCTCTAAATATGCTTAATCAAAAAGAAGTTATCATCACGTAACCACGAGAACAAGAACTTGCTATGGTTACACTAGTCACTTTGACATTTGTCAAGGAGATTAAAAAATTGTATAACATATTAACATAATAACATATTTTATTTAATGTATGATTAATTAAATAAAAATAATTTAAATAAAAATCTATTGGTTATTTAACAAGGTAAAAATATATTTAATGTATAGTATTATATTGAAAACGTAAAATAACACTTATTTTAAAATAAAATAAAAAACCTAAAATAACATTTATTACTTAGACAAAGGGGTTAAAGGGAGGCTTTCATTGAACTTGTACATTCCACATTAATTGGTTTTAATGAGATATATCATTTCCATCCCATGTCAAGACACGATTCATTATTTCATCTATCTTATTAAAACAGAAACATTACAACTTTTTCTAGGTGGATTTTAAAGTTGGACATCCACATATTAATGCTAAACTAACCTACCTATTATTAAACGTGACTTTTTGTAACCTTATTTTATTTTAATTATTTTAATTAAATGATTCGATATTAATTAATGATCAGATTTATAACAACCATCATTATTGTTTTTCCTAACGTGTTTCGTTGTTTCCTTATTATTATATGATTTAAATAACCCTACATTTAAGCAATCTATATATTTTTCTATTTTATTAAATCATTTCTTAAATCTCTTTTAATTTCCTTAAAAATCCAATGATATTAATTTAGGCAAATCAGTTTACCATTGCTTTCAAACGAAAAATACTTTCTAAAAATATAAGATGTTTATAATAACAGAAATGTAATGAATATCTTTTCAAAAAAAAATGTTCTTTGTTACTGTGGAGGTTTATATTAATAATATGGTGATATACATAACTCAAATATATGTATTTCCATGTTCGGCTACCTTTAATACATAACATAATTAAAACAAAGAAATAATTGATTTACATTAGTAAACCTGCGTATACGAAAAATACAGAACTTTATGTATATTTTTATATAAATAATAGTATAAAATATAAACTATTAAATTGCATATTAAACAGTTATTTTATTCAATAAATTCAAAAAACATAGACTATTATTCGTACAATATAATATTTTTTTACAAAAAATAAAAATTAATATCTGCACAGATGTGCGGATCAAGCTTTCTTTATATAATACAAAATTATTTTGTATATAATCTATCACTGTTTAACTAAGTTGATTTATATATTTCTTATGTAATCTATCATTGTTCATTTTAAACTTTCTTAATATATTACAAAATATTTTCCACACATTTTATTGTTATTACAAACACACAAAAAAACTCAATATATTACAAATAACTATTACAAAATAATCGTATAAACCAAAAAATTAAAAAATGAAATAAACACCCGCCCGAACGGGCGGGTCATGGTCTAGTTTGTCTTAAATAGTGTAATTTCTAGTATATTTTAAGGAACTCCATCAAGTATATAAATATCGATGTTTGTTTGGTATGATAAATCTAACACAGAAAATGATTTGATATTTTGTGTTATATGAACCTTAAATTCTGAACACTCTTAACACTAGAGTTAAGTCTTCATTCTATGAATTCTGCTACAATTTACAAGTAATTATTGAGAACCGGGTCAATTCGCTCATGTTCTTTGATTCAAGTCTTGGTTTGTGAATTCTGTCAATGGCTGTAAAACCAAGCTTATATCATTGAGCTTTGATTCATTTGTACAAATACTCAGGGGCGAATCCAGAAGAATTATTGAGTGGGTGCATTATTGGTCATAAAAATAAACATGCGTTAAGGAGGGTTCGAACTTAAGATATTATGGGGGCATTTGCTGGTTTTTACCTTCAGAACAACTGAAACTTTAGTAACCTTGCCTGTAAAAATTTTTATATAAAAAAATATGTGGGTACACGTGCCACTACAGTCCGTAACGTGGCTTCGCCCCTGCAAATACTAGAGTGGGATCATACAGTATGAGGATTCTAAGATTTTGATATAAAAAAAAAAAGAGAAAGGATCTCTGGTTCTGGTACAACTAAAAAGCTGAGGCATTGTAAAAAAGATCACACATATCAGTCTGCAACATAACCTACAAAGAAACTTTGATTATGAATAAACATGTTAATACATTGAAGTTAAGCCTAGTGTGAAGAAAGAGCTTACCTGCATGGATCGAAAGTAATGCTCTTAGATTAGTGTTCTCAGCCTATTAACTTTTGTTTTTTTCGCTTCATATGCATCCAACTAAAGGAAACGATATAACTATATAAGTAAAGCACACGCCTATAAAACTCTGAAAAATCTTTATGAGTTCGTTGTAGTTAGACACGTACTATCATTTTGCAGAAGTCAGTATCGTTCTTCTTGACATTCCAGGTCCCACGCTGCCTCCCTTCTTTCTATTTATGTACATCAAATTCATAACCTCCATTCCTTATCTTGATTCTTTCCTTTTCTCCATTAATACTTGATTCAACCGTTCCTACGAGAGAAACAATACTTGATACAACCTGCAGCCTAATGTAATCCTTATTCCTTTTCTTCATTTCATGTATCTGTTGACAATTAGTTTACAAAAAAAAAATGTATCTGTTGACAATTCATCAGTACCAATTCCTCGACATGAAGTAGTTAATCCAAGCAGGTTACCGATCGCCCATGTGAATCCTCCAAGTGTACCATTCAGTAGACGCATATGCAAATAGACAAAGAGGATGAAAAGGATTCATCTTTGCCTCCTCCGTGAAATGACGGCGTTTTATTGTGCGGAAGAGATCTATGCGAAACAGAATTCAAAAGTCAAATTATTTGAAACAGAACGTTTAAAACCTTTTGCTTTGACGATGGTAGTCGCTATGATCCAGTGCGGTCAAACTCACCGCCTTATTGTGCTCCTATACGTGATTTTGACTCGCCAGCCCGGGATATAAACTTAACTCACCTTTTAAGAAAGGCGAAACATGGGCCCAACCGTTTTAGTTGGGCTTTCTTGGGCTTATGTGTAAAGACCAAATGGTTTGTGTTGAGACTAATGTAGATGAACACATTGACAAAATGATCGTCATTGTTTGGTTAGAAACAGATCAAAACAGCGGGAAATTGTTTGGTTGTTATTAAGACTTCGATTGTTATCGGGGAGTGAAATAAGCAAAGATTAACGTATGTCTGTAGAATCGAACAAAACAAAAATCGAGACAAATTATTTACAAGATTAAATTAAACTGAAATTTTGGTAATAATAGGCTGAAGTATTCATGTAACCGATGAGGTTAGTTTTAAACATTTTTCATAGCTCCCATGTCGGATCTTCGAGTCTTCTTCGAATCCCGATTTAGTAAATAAATCTATTTCATCTTACATCATCTTTAATTGTTTAGAAATAGACTATTGATTGCTTTAAACCTAAGAAAATATGCTTCTTGTGCTTCGTTTTTATGTCTTCTTGGGGTTGTTTAATTAGCTCATTCACCTCTGGCCTGTTGGATCCACTCCCTAAAACAATTTACACTTCAGCATTACATCACAACTGTTATTGTTGTGGCTCCTTTTTTGTGCACCAACGTTTTCCTTAGCATGGGCGAAACTAGAATGATTTTCTAGGGGGTGCAAAAATTTAATAAATAACAAAGGAGTAACGAAGTCAAGACATCAGCGGGTGCACGACAACATTAAACCATCTTTCCTAGCTGATTTCCATAAATTTTTACATGTAAAATGGTTAATATCAATAAAACTATGGGTGCATGTGCCACCATAGTCATTGCCTTGGCTTTGCCCTAGCCTGTTCTTTAATAATACTCCCTCTGTTTATTTTAATATAAGGTGTCTTAGATAAAAAAATTTCAGTTTTCTATGTAAAATTTTATTAAAAATAATATTATTTGACAATGATAATATACATTGGTTGAATTATGGTTAGGTAAACAATTAATGATGTTTTTGTTTAAAATAATAAAAATTAATTATTTTCTTAATCTATGTATCCGAATCTAAAACGATTTATATTAAAAAACATAGGGAGTAATATTAAGGGTTTACATGAACAAAAGCAACATCATACAAAATGTTTGATAAAACTTATACAAGTTCGATAAAATGTTAAGAAAGAATCAAAGTTGTCATTAATAATCGATTTGATGAAAAATTCAAACCACACTTCAAAATCTGCAAATAACAAACAATTAGTTATAATGGCATGTGAAGTCACAACACTATCCAAGATTGGGATGAAGATCATCGCATCTACCGGTCCCAAATGAATTTTCACACAAGATAAATGGTTTGGAAGTTGGTAAATTCCGGGATTTGAATACTAGAAGAGTGTCACATCTCTTTGTTTCAAAAAAAAAAAAGAGTGTCACATCTTACAAAGACGGATTTTGGACTGTTACGACTCCTACAAGCATAATACCAGTCAAGTAAACGTTAAGACTGCAGCAACTTCACTTCACTTACTATATATCTGAACTAGATTACACTGACATTTTTGTTATAATCTTGAATCCTTGACTCAAACCTGAGAGTGTAAGTATGCGAGAAATGTAACAACAAGTGGTTGAGTATGTATATGTGGACACGCTATGGATGTATGAATTGGTGTGTATATGCATGTATGAGATATATGACTTTTGATGTGCGTATGCGTGTCTTTTTTTTTACATACATTCTTTGTCTGCTGGAGCTCCCGACCAGGCGCGAGTCAAGGAAGCGAGGCGTTCGGCGATGGAAGCGCGGTCGTTTACAATTTACAAGATCTCTTTTTCTATTCTGATTATTTTTTGGGTCAAATTTCTATTCTGATTTTATCCTCATTTTATAGTCTTGATTTTGGAGTTTTATAGTTCCTATTCATTACATTATTATTATATTGACTCTTTTAAGAATGCTTTTAATAAGATCTCAATAAACTTATGTTTTCTCGTCAGCTTCCTTATTGTCCACGTAAGTTAGTTGAAAGAAAATATGTGGTTGAAAACTGGTTTATAAGATTTAATTTAAAGGGGATTGCCAACAATGAGAAATTGTTAGGTTCACCGCTAGAGTGAACTTTTAGGTTCAATCAACCAATATGATTTCGTTATTTCATATTCAGTATCTTTAAAAAAAGAAATAAAATATTATCAAGTTATATTCAATTTTAAACTAAAAAATAGAAATAAACAAAAAATAATATTAATTTCAAACAAAAACACATTTAAAAAAAATTAATACTGTCAGCCAAACACTAAACCATAAACTCTAAATCCTAAACCCTAAACTTTTGGATAAATCCTAAACCCTTGGTAAATCCCAATCACTTGGATAAATTCTAAGTATTTAGAATTTATTCATGGGTTTAGAGTTTATCCAAGGGTTTAGGGTTTAGTATTTAGGGTTTAGGGTTTAGTATTTAGAATTTAGGGTTTAGTGTTTTTCTGACTGTGTTAAAAATATATTTTTTTTTAAATCCAAAGATTTAGGATTTATCCAAGGGTTTAGGGTTTACCAAGGATTTAGGGTTTATGATTTAGGGTTTAGTGTTTGACGGTATTTTAAATATAAATTTTTTTTTGCGACTACTATTATTTTTTATTTATTTTTTATTTTAAAAACATAATAAAATTTGACAATATTTTGTTTCCTTTTTCAAAAGATAATGAATATGAAATAATGAAATCATATTGGTTAGGTAAAGCTAAAAGTTCACTTTAGGGATGAGCCCAAGTATTTCTTGCCAACAATGTTTTATACTTGATTTTAAATGAAAAAGTATACTCTAAATCCAGCCATAAAAATAACCAAAAATGAAATTACAACATTTATTTATGATCAAAGTCACCGAACAAAAAACATGTAATCATTTTTACGATTATAGCAATGCAAAGTTTTCTCAAGTTAGTGAAATCTTCTTTGAAAAACTTCTAAACTATTAAAAAACATTTTTACAAGTCTTCTCGTGTATTTAATCTTAAAAATAATTTATAAAATTTACAAAAAAATATTTTTAAAATGATATAATTATAAAAATTACTAGATCTTAATCCGCCCAACTAGGCGGGTCTTTATTTTTATGATATATATAAAATCTTGAAAAATAAAAGGTTAATGGGTACAATCTTTACTACTTTAGGGGGTGTATTCAACCGAGAGTTTCAGGTGATTTATATTAAAATGGTAAATCCACTGTTATTCAAACATGAATTTTTAAAAACTCATTTAAAATCCACTGTTATTGAACTTGACATTTCGTAAAGTACTCTGAAATCCAGTGTTATTGAAAATATTTTAAGTTGTGAGATTTTAAAGTTTTGAGGTGATTTTAGGGTGTTTGGGTGGAGTTTCTTAGTTAAAAAACTAAAACTCAAATCCCATTGTTTTAGGTGATATTTTAGAGTAGTTTAACAAAACCCACCTAAATTTCTGTAACTTATTAAAATCATCTAAAACACCATTAAAAATCAAATCACATCAAATGTTAAATTGAATACATCCCCCTTAGTTTATTATGGTAAATAATATTAGAAGCTGATTCGCGCATCCACATGGATATTGGGCTGGTTTTTGTTTTTATGATATATATAAACATTTCAGAACTTTAAATTGGTTGAACGAAATTGTATTGCTTATTGTTTATTATTTAAACTTTGTATTTCGTAATTATATCACCAGAAGCAACAACCTTGAAGTGTTCGACGAATCTCCATTCACCAATTGGGAGATTTCGTTTCAGGCGAAACATCAGATTTGTTTTGCAACTTGCGTGTATTTTGCCACCCTAAACACACGAAATTAACAATGATCAAAATTGTACGAACAGATAAAACATATCTTGACAATTTAGTAAGGTGATGACTTACTATTTCATCAACAAGAACACATTCTAGAGTTTCCCCTCCAAAACTTGTGTTCGATGTCCATCAATGGAGTAGCTTCACGTGCACTTTCCAAGCATCTTTATGTGGTTTCACTTTGTGAACGTCGACATAATTTTGATTGTTTTCCATCGTTTTCTTTTTGTGAAATCTGAATGTATGTGTAAGCGTAAGAGGTGTATATATATAAAGCGAGCAAAGTTGTTTTGGAAAATGATTTTATTAAGATTAAATGCTAAGATTTCGTACGATTTAAACAATAATATATGTGAGAATATTTAGGAATAATTATGAACTATAAAGATATGGCAATTTAGTAGTTATTAAACTTTATTCTAATTCGTGGGGATCAAGTTTGAGATCTTGATTTAAATGAGGAGATACCCACGTCATATCTTTCTAAAATGTATGTACAATTATATAAATTAGTTAAAAATTGCTTGATTTAAATTTATATGAAAATATTTAGGACTAATTAATGGTAACTGAGTTGCTATTAATCTCTATTCTATTTTAGTGGAGATAAGTGTTGGACTTTGGTTTAATGAGAAGATCCCCAAGTAAAATATTCCAAAATTTTAGGAATAAATATGTATATACCTTTTTGATAAATAATTATGATGAATTTACAGTATTTACAAACTTAGAAAACTAACATTTAACGATTTCAGTTTTACTACTTTTATTTATTGTTTGAACTATGTATTTCGGCTCTGTGTCGTGTTATAAAGGCGTTTGTGACCCGTAAACACGGTAGTAAGAATTTTACAAATATTTATACTTTTGTAATTTAATAATTCTTTTACTTAATAATAGTGTTTCACTCTTAAATACACATAATAACTCATGAGGTGAATCACTTATATAGTTATACTATATTTTTTAAATTATATATCAAGAAATTTTGCGAAAAGTATTTAAAATATACCAAAACAGAAAATATCATACAAAATATATATTTATATAAATAAATTACATTTTGTTCTTTATTTATTCAAAAATCCCTTCAAAAGAAACTATAAATAATTTTAAAATTTTCTTTAACAAATTAATAACAATCATACAAAATCCAAAAATAATGTTGATTGTATTTTGGGCCATAATAATCTATGATTCAAATTAAGCCCATTATTATTTTTCTTAATATATACTACTATTCATTTATCCAAACAACATTATATTTTTTACTACTATCTATGTTTCCAAACAAAAGCTTAAAGTACTTCTACTTTAATAAGATAGATATGATATAAATTTGGATTTACTAAAATTGTTTTTTAACATAGATGAGTGAATATATATTATAAGTCATGATTATCTTTGGTTTAGGGTTTGATAACATGTTGTAGTAATGTTTGTATTTTAGGGTTATATTTATGAATAATAAATCAATTTAAAAAAATAAAATAAATTTTACATATATATATTATATTTAATTTTGTGTATATTAAACATTTTATAGGTTGATCTTACGTGCAGTGAAGTATTTGTTGTTATTTAGTTAGTTGTTTGATTTTAAGGTTTAGAAGATATCAAGAAGTCTTTTAATATATAATGCTTTGGAAGACTTCTAGGAAATATCTTGGGATGAATAGTAAATTTAAGGGTTTAAAGATTTCTTAAAAAGTTTTCTAACTAATCGGAAATATTTAATTTAATTGAATTTTTTTTCTTTTTATATAAAGAAAATTTACATATTTTATTCTTCCTCTCAAATTGCTGTAATAAAAATATAATATTTTTCACTATAAACTTTTCAATCTTTATTTAATCTCTTTGAACTTGAAGACACTAAACTTTATATTAATTTCTCATATTTTTATCTCATGTATTTCTCACTACTTTATCTTGGCTTTGCATGTTTTGCATTTTATTGCTTACATCTTCCACTCCTTTAAAAGTATATCTATAAATTTTGGATATGTATTTTTGGGGTTTTATATGCTAGACGAAAAAGCTATATATTCAAAATAATGTGATTAATTTAATTTATTATTTAAGCATATATTTTTTATTTAAAGTTTTTCTCTATTTTGAAGCTATTTTGACAATTTTTGATATGCATGGTTTTTCATTTCTAAGGACAATATTGGACTTCAGATTTTTCCAGAAGTCTTTTGAAGAAATCTGCTTACTGCCAGAATTGCTAAGATTTATTTTTCACCAATTTTTTGTTATTTTGTGTGTTAAATCTAAATAAAGTTATAGGTTAAACTTAATGTGATTATTTTCTTATCATTTTAGGTTAAAATTTCATGGCTTATATTTTGTCTAAATAGTAGGATATAAATCATTAATTTTTGATATACTCATTTCTTGTGTGTGTTAAAACCAAGTAAACATAAACATTCAAAATCAAAATCATTGTGATTATATATCTTTTTGTCATTATTTTAGTTTTAAAAGTTCTAGTTTCAAATAATATAAAGTATATTTTTACTTTTGTATGTTAAATAAAAATAAAATATATATTAAACTTATTGTAATTGTTTTCTTCTTATTTAAGGTCAAGATTTTTATTTTTTGAAAATTATTTAAATATTTTTAGATATGCATTTTCCAGATCTGAAGACTATATATCAGACTTAATAACACACTTCTCAGAAGATTTATTGAGCAGATTTCTCAACTAGATTTCGGGAGACTTCATGTGAATTAAGCAAGAAATTAAAATTTAAGTGAAAAACTTAAAATTTAAATTGAAATTTAACAGAAAATTAGCATACTTTTAGAAGTTTTCTAATTCGCTGGCAAATTTTACTAAAACTTTTAGTTCCCTCTTAGGATTAGAAAACTCTTATTTTGATAATTTATATAATATTGTAAATAATATATCTACCTTTTCTCTAATCTATTACAAATAAATTCTTTGTCAAATGCTTTATTCATTCATTTAATTTCTTGTATTCCATAAACTATTGTCATCATTGTAAATGTTTTTTTTTTAAAGATTTTTGTTGTGAAACATAAAGGGGAGGGTTATGATAATATAACACATGACACAATAATATAAGTTTCAAAGCATAACAATAAGTTAGTAACACAATAATATAAGTTTCAAGACATAGAAAACATAAAAATATGTTCATACTACTAGATATAGATAGATAGAAAACTTTCGTTATGAATAGGTAACTCCACTAACTCTCTGTACATGTCCAAGTTATAATCTTTCCGAGCCATTTCAACAAGTTCATCATGTGTAGAACAAAAAGAATATTTTCACTCCTTTGACAGATCATTCTCCATAGACTATATGTAGCAAACCATCATCAGCAAAAAGAAAATCACATTAAAACACATTAGCGAACAAAAAATATCATATTAAAAAAAAATTGAGAGATGAATTCTTAAGAAATTTTCTCTCATTAGCTAAAACCATCAATAAACATGAATGTTTGTAACCTCATAAATATAACCAATTAAATTATGAATTTCATTCAGAAGACCTAATATTAACTATACAAAAAAAATCTTAAAGAATCATTCTAAGTTTGGAGTAAATGAAAATTTAGTAAATATTGACGTGGAAGACTTCTAAAGAAGTCTCTTCAAAGATTATTTCTGTAGATATCTTCCATGACAAAACTTATACATAAGTATTTTATTTAGATTATGTTGCAATTATAAATTTACTAAGGAAAGCTTCTTAAGAAGTCTACTCTACTAGCATAGTTTTTGAGAAGTCTTCCTTTGTAAATTTTACTTTGTATTTTAAAAAATTCTCAATTACATCATACTTCTGCTCTATAATTTTCTAATAAACAAAAATGTAATTTCATGTTTAAGACCATTTATATTTTGCAGTATAATTTTTATTGGTTGAATTAGTTGTAGTTATTTTTGTTTTTAGACAAACAAAATAGATTGAATAAAATTTATAATATTTTAATTGGTGTGCAAAAACCTTAAAAACCAAATATTCTTGAACAAAAGGAGTATTAAATTTTTATTATAAATATATTATATTTTGTGATTAAGTATTTCCACAACTTTTAACTAACAAAATTTAATAAACACAATTATTTTTTTTGACATTTACAATTCATCATGATTACCTTATAAAATATATATTTAAAATGTAAAAAAGTGTATTTATTTTTTTCTCTAAAATATAGATTATTTTGAAATGGAATGAATATCAAATTGACTGTTGATTATGGATCCATTGTTTAATGGGAAACCTAAATAGCGTATGTACTTTAAAAATCTTGGAAAATGTAAGACAATAATGAAACAAAAATAAAATAAAAAATAAAAGACACCTTTTGCCACACAACTTAACGCCTTCTCTATTTCTTTGACTATTTATAAGTACATACATTTACTTTCACCAGAATCCCAGCAACACCAAATCGAGCGTCTCTCTCTCACTCTCTCTGTCGACATACAAACACTTCGAGTTCCCTACAAATACCCTAAAACCCTAAATCTCATTATGGACAATTTCGAGCCACACAGCCAAGAATCCTTGAAAAGAAGGTTTCATCAAGACAACACGACCACGCATCAACCTCGTGAAACCACGTCAAGAACAACATCCTTCATGCCAAAATCTATTGCAACAAACCCTACCTCAAGCTCCGGAGCCGCCAGGAAATTCTCAGGGTTTGGACTCAACATCGACGATGATCTAGTTTCATCTGTGGTTCCTCCCGTTACCATTGTGCTCGAGGGACGTTCTATCTGCCAACGCATTAGCCTAGATAAGCATGAGAGTTATCAATCCTTGGCTTTGGCTCTCAGGCAATTATTTGTCGATGGGGCTGATTCGACTTTGGAGACGAAAGATCTTGATCTGTCCAACGCCATCCCTGGCCATATTATTGCTTATGAAGACATGGAGAACGATCTCCTTCTCGCTGGTGATCTTAGTTGGAAGTAATATTCATCTCTTCCCTTATACTACTAATTTACTTATATTTAGAGTTTTTAGACCCTCTTAAACTATTTTAAAGCCATGCAAATTCTTTACTAAAGTATATTTGATGTGCCTATTTTTGTTTTAAACAATTAGTTGTTCCGATACATACACATATTGGACAAAATAAAGAGAACAAAATATATCTGAAAAAAACTTCTCTTTTATTATTGACGAATTTTACAGAAGATAACACTGTCATATATATAGACTATTTACATGAACAAACGTGACTGTTCGTAATGATACGTCACGATTCTTACAAACAGTCACGACTCTTACAAACGCAACTGTTAGGTTTACAGTTATTTTATAATTAATTTTGTAATCATACCAAACTCAATTATTATAAACTAACACTCCCCCTTAATTGAGTTTGGGTCTTCAGTGTAGTCTTTCTTTTCGTTCTTCACAACATGGTGCTCAAACTTGAACTTCATGCCTTCATCCTTTTTCAAGTTTTGCGACTTTTCCTTCTTCTTTGTCGTCATGTTGCTTCTTCTCTATTCTGCTTTTTTTTTGTTTTAATAACTTCTTCGATCATCAATTTGTGCCACACAATTTTTGAACCTTCACTTTGTTTTTTTTTTTTCTGTTCACCGTAGTTTTTTTGGTCTTCTCTTGACCATCAACTCGGTCTTCTCTAATGTGGTCTTTAACGAAAGACTCTACAGCACTCTCATTTGTGCTAATTTGCCTTACTTTGTCTTTTTCAACAGTAGGCTTTCATGTGATTATGTTTTTTTTTTCTTACATACGTCACATCAACGGTCGATCTGGAATCGCTTGTTCCACCACCGTTCCTAGTTTTCTGGTCTGAAGATGCTCGTTATCTTAGTACGCCAGAACTCGTACTCATCCTATCGAATATAGGAATTATTTGTTATGATGTTCCCTCCATCGTCTTCTTCTATTATTTCAATAACAAGTTTCCATCTTGTGCCGTGCGTGATCTTCGTCACGTCTTCTTCGGTTCTTTTATTAACAGGTTCCCGCTCCCTTTTTCTCTTAGGTAAGCAGCCTCCTTTCTTGCTTGGTGTCTTCCTTTGATCACCATCACGTCTCCTTTGACGTCTTGTTTTGTTTGTGTCGGTTGATTTGAAACACCGTTCTTCATCACCGCACACATCTCTTGTATCAGTTTGGAAACACCTAACAAATTCCTTGCTAAGTTAATTAGGCACTAGAAACACCTCTTTGATGATCTTCTCTCCTTGGCTTGTCATCACTTGAATATTCCATGCCCTGATTACTCGTTTGCATTGGTTGAGTCGGAGCACCGACTTCCAATGTATGTGCGTCCTTGAGATATTTTTTCTCCAAAGATGAGATTCACTAACAGCAACTTTATTGCTTAATCTTCTACTTGTTGCTGAAATCCTTTACAGATTATTGCTTGTCGCTGTACTTAAATTGGCCCTCAAATCATTAGGGCTCTGATACCATATTGGACAAAATAAAGAGAACAAAATATATCTGAAAAAAACTTCTTTGAAATCCATGTTTGAGAAAGTATGAGTCGATTCTCCCATACCAAGCCCGAGGGGCTTGCTTTAAGCCATATAAATCTTTGCGCAACTTCAGCACCTTTTTTTCTTCTCCTTTAGTCACAAATCCTGATGGTTGTGAAACATAGATCTCTTCTTCAAGTTCTCCATTGAGGAATGCAGACTTAACATCCATTTGATAGAGCTTCCACTTCATTTGTGCAGCATGAGCAAGAATTGCTCTAATTGTATCATGTCTTGAAACATGAGCAAATGTTTCAAGATAATCAACAACCACCAGGATTTGTGACTAAAGGAGAAGAAGAAAAGGTGCTGAAATTGCGCAAAGCTTTATATGGCTTAAAGCAAGCCCTTCGGGTTTGGTATGGAAGAATCGACTCATACTTTCTC
The DNA here is from genome assembly GCF_000801105.2 of Raphanus sativus. Lineage (NCBI taxonomy): Eukaryota > Viridiplantae > Streptophyta > Magnoliopsida > Brassicales > Brassicaceae > Raphanus > Raphanus sativus. The sequence continues at coordinate 22,093,143 of NC_079512.1, read as the reverse complement.
AAACATGGATTTCAAAGAAGTTTTTTCAGATATATTTTGTTCTCTTTATATGTTCTCTTTATTATCAGAGTCCTAATGATTTGAGGGCCAATTTAAGTACAGCAACAAGCAATAATCTGTAAAGGATTTCAGCAACAAGTAGAAGATTAAGCAATAAAGTTGCTGTTAGTGAATCTCATCTTTGGAGAAGAAAGTGATGGCTTGTTGTTGTACTTAAATTGGCCCTCAAATCAACCTGGCTCTAATACCATATTAGACAAAATAAAGAGAACAAAATATATCTGAAAAAACTTCTCTTTTATTATTGACAAATTTTACAGAAGATAACACTGTCATATATATAGACTATTTACATGAACAAACGTGACTGTTCGTAATGATACGTCACGATTCTTACAAACAGTCACGACTCTTACAAACACAACTGTTAGGTTTACAGTTATTTTATAATTAATTTTGTAATCATACCAAACTCAATTATTATAAACTAACAACACATACATACGCGTGATAAAAGATGGCCATGTTCTTACATCTATATACATGTCTTTGCACCAAAAAAAAATATATACATGTCTTTCTAAATATATGTACATATGTGTACGTGAGAGCTTTCATGCAAGACAATCACATCCTCCTTTTTAAGAATATACATACTCTTTCCTTTTAAAAACTAAGAACTTTCAGTGTTTGGTTTACTTTAACTTTTACGGTTCTCTGACATTAAACAACTTAATTTCTTCTCGTGTATTTGAAGTTGTATATATATAAATATTTGGAAGTTAATGACAAACTTGGTTTGTGAGGATACAGGGATTTTGTTCGTGTAGCTAAGAGAATTCGAATCTTGCCGGTGAAAGGAAACACAAGAAAGGGTAGAAGGAACGAGTGAGTAGAGACTAGAGAGATAACGTTTTGCCAACGATGTCAGAATATGTCTGTAGCAGCCTATGTCGGTGATTTCAAAGGCTATATCATTTACAAAACTTTCATCGAATGTGCTTGCTTCTTTTTGTTCACTTATCTTCCCATGAAACGAAAGAAATAAAATGGAACAACAAATTATCAGGATCACAAATCGTGTTACAATAGAGACATATCTTCATTTTTTTGTTCATACATAACAACAACTCACATCGCATATGAGCAAAAAGTACTCAAGTAAATTTGAAGAAACGAATAGAGGATTAGATGTAGGTTGTAAATGACACATGTTAGTGATGCGTAGAGAAGGGAGATAAGATTCCAACCATAAACTAAGAAGGAATCAATTGAGCAACCGACAATAAAACAAGAGCAGATAAGCCAATGTTTAGAGTTGGGAGTTTTGTTCAAATTTTTTTTTGTTTAAACGTTAAGGCAGTTTTTTGTTTGGCCTCTTGTCATGTCACCTACTAAATTTCCATTTTGGCTTCTATAACCAAAAATCATAACCCTTGAGGACATAAAACCTCATAGCTTTTTCATGTAAACGCCAAAACAAATACTCACTCTGTATCATTTAAAGAGATGTTTAAGGTTTTTGCACTAATATTAAGAAAACACAAAATTTTATGTATTTTATCTTGGTTACATAAAATAATATTAAATTGAATTAATTCAACCAATAATAAAAAAAAATATTATTTTGTAATTGGTCATAAATTTCAAATTACATTAAATTTTATCTAGAATTAAGAGAACATTATTTATTTTGAAACAAAATTGAAATTATACGGAGGAGTATAATAAAGAAAAACGATAAGCTTTCTCACCGATTCATGATTATGACTTGTCATCATACCTTTTTTTTTATGCCTTCAGTCAAAAAAATAATCATACTTTTTTTTAACACTACTTGTTATCATACCATTTTGTTATATATATATCACTTAGTATGAAGCCTCGAATGGGGACAGACCCCATTCCACTGGTTTGAACTGGAGTAGAGAAGTTATGATTTGATCTGGCAACGTCATGGTAAGAGATATCTAGACTAGGATCGGGTATACCATCACCACGTTCCTGTAGAGAAGAAGAATCAAGAGGAATAATCTTGGTGTAGATCAAATGTATATAAATAGTCTTCCAGCTTTTGGTCTGCAAGTAAACCACTAAACTCGTCTAAGGACCCGACTAATTGGTTGCAGTTGCGAGAGTTTGCGGATGCAGATGATTGCGGTTTCAAACGCATAATATTTGAGAATTATTGCGTTTGCGGGATATTTATGACTCATTGATTATAAGATATTGATGTGGTTTAATAATAAATTACCAATATTAACATATTATATATGTATATATATATATATATAACATTATAAAAGTATAAAACATACTAATGTAAAAAATATAATAATTATTAATATAATATGATTAATAGTAATATTACGTTTATTTATTTAATTTTGTAAATTAATTGAAAGTTATAATTTTAATAAAATATTTATATAAAAATTAACTTTTAAAAGAATTTTGTTTCGTTTATATATATGTGTATCTTTATATATGTATATATATTAATTTTTTAAAATGCTAAAAATAGTTAGTTTAAAGTTTTTATAAAACAAATTATGATACTGTTTGTGAATTTAAATTAATATATAAAATGTATATATATTTTTATTTATAATATTTCCATTTAAAATTTTTAGTTTCAGATTTTAAAATATTTTAAAATATAATTTATATTTATTTATTCATCCGCAACCCAAACGCTAGATGGAACGAATTTTTGATTTTAAGAGGTTTAGAACGGTTTGAAACGATTTGTAATGGTTTATATGATTATTTTGAAATACTGTCAACCGTTACCAACATCAAATACTGCATTCGCGGGTTGTTACGGGAAAATCAATCAAGTCTATAAGAGTAAGTTGTATTGTAAATATGCACATAAACATATATAATTGAAGATACGTATGTAGGTGTCAAGAAAATTGAATACTTATATATCTATTCTATTAAAAGAAAATATTCTTAAAAAATCTATTTAAACAAAGTTGTTGGATCCTTTTATTTTTAGTCCAACCAATTATATTACCAAATCTTATAACTAACCTATTGTATAACAACCAAATAAAATTTCACTATTCTCCATATTTTATCTATTACGAAAACTGATACATTATAACTTCCTTTTCTATTTTTAATATCTTAGACTCATAACTCGTATCCTTAGTAACTAAAATCTATGGTTACACTGTATATTTTGAACGTGTGAAATAATATGACCATGACATGTTTGACTACAGCCCTGTTAGAACCAACGCAACCTAACATCCTTCATTGTATTTTCAACCATGATGGGGTGAAATCACTCATGACCCGAGCAATCCACCCCTTTAACCACCTAAGAATTTGACCTCATGGTACAACAATGTCTACTATAACATAACAAGAACTATGTTACCAAAAAAAAAAACATAACAAGAACTAAGAACTACACCAGAAACCAATTAAAAACTAACTAAACGACCCTAATGCCTGGCTTAAAGTTCATGGTCCGTTAACTTCTGATCACTATCGGTGCACTGTCGAGGACCTTTTCTTGCTCGTATTCAATCATGGTGCCCCCTCAGCCTAACATGAACATAAGATCCAAATGAAAGTCGGGTTCAGCTTCGAAAACACTGGTCGATAAAATAATTTGAGCTTTCAGAGAAGCGGTGCTCATGCCATCGGTTGAAACTTTCAGCGCTGGGTAAAGCCACCACCATGATTTGGTGATATAATTTTTGTTCTTCTCTAGTTTTTCGTGCTTTTCTCCACTACAACAATAATAATATTTATATTTTCTTTTGTAATATTTTTTTTTCACCGATACAAATAATAAATACACAACAAAGAAAGAGTTTTGTTGAGAAACCAATCTTCGATATTTTATGGATTGCCTCATATTTCACACGTACTGTAGTTATTTTCATGCATAATATATGAGGCAATCCATAAAATATCAAAGATTGGTATCTCAACAAAACTCTTTCTTGTTGTGTACTTATTGACAAACATAATTTTTCTAAAACAGATTTTTGCCTCAAATCTGTGTATCCTCTATATTGACTTAGTTTTCAAAAGTCAAACATATTTTTTTTTAAATTGATATTCCTTAGTCCTCGATGAAATTGGAATTTGCGATGCCTGAATGAAGGTCAACTATCCATTTGCCCACAAAGACCAATATTCAAATTCAGAACAATTAGGTCATATCCATTCGACTAAAGTGAGCCAAAGGACCACGACTCAACTGGAAAATTAAGATAGGATGATATGAAGGTTGCAAGAAATATGATTGGTGTATCGGATCATGCTATAACTTGGACTTGTCATGGTACAACTTAGATTTAAATACAATTTTGTACAACTTAGATAACTTGGACTTGTCATGGTACAACTTAAATTTAAATACAATTTATGTACCATGCTTATAGTATAAGTCTAAATAATTATAGAAAATATATATATCATTGTTTTTTTTGGGTCAAAATATCATTGTTCTGATATGTAATTATAGTGAAGCGGTATAACGAAGGTTTAATCCGAATTTGCAAGTTAGAATTAGATGGATTACATCTTCTTTTCTTGATCGAGTATAGTTCAATATGTCCAGAAACTTTCTAAGGAAAATAGCAACAAAAGCTTGAAATATTCAAAATGACATTAATTACACCATCACAATTTCTCTTATGTGATCATTACATTCAACGTTATAAAATGTCATGATTATACGTGAAGCCTAACCACGAAAAAAATAGCAGGCCCCATCATTAACCAAGACCCAATGAAATTTTTTAAGGATCTTATAATTACAACAAATGAACGAATGAATAAATAAAAGTATAGAAACTAAGGTGACCTATAGTTGAAACTCTGATTATTACCCAAGTATTTAAGTTCCAAAGAGATTTGTCTCTCAATCTTAAGCTGCTTGTAGAAGTTAGCTATGAACATCTCAGCTTTGTTGTCAATATCTTCGTCTGAAGATGGATCATAACTCCCGGCTCTATACAATGCTCCTCTTGAAGAACTGGCTGAGTCCGGTTCGGTATCCTCGGCACAAGCCGCTGCTAAACCTTGTCTATCGTTGAAACTGAACCGAAAAGATGAGGAAGAAGAAGAAGAACCAAACATTGGTACGAGACCCCAGAGGCTATTTATCTTGAAACTTAACACGAATTTCACTTTATTTACGGCTTGTCTCAGCCGGTTTAGTAGCGAACCGTCTTTGCTCTTTGCCATGCCAAGAATACAATACGTTCTCCTCTTTTTTTCTTGTTAAAAAAGTGGCTGAGTTGTTTTTCACTTTTTGTTGTTGTTGTTGTATGCGTTCTTTTGAAATATGTTAGAATTGCAAAAGTATTGGTCTTATATATACTTGGGCAACGTCGGCTGTAGCCTTATCTTCTAAGGAAATTTTCAAAGAAAACTGTTTAAGCATATAGTTTTTAATTATTATAATATGAGAATAGGAAAGTAAATGGAAGTTTACGTACCACAATCAGGCCTGACCACAGTATTGAGGCGTATCAATATGGTATAGCACGAGAAACTTCTAATTTTCTATAAGAAAAGTGGGGTGCAAGTAATTCACATGATCGTATACTCGAGTGTATTATATAGTTTTTTTTTCTTTTTGTAACTGAGTGTATTATATAGTTTATAACATCTTTTCCTTTTTTGGTTGCTCATTTGTTAAAGTTGTATTAACATTTATATATACTATATATATATATGTGTATGTAATTGTGAGATCCATAATTTTTTGAAAAGTCAATCTAAAGTTTTAAACCCAAAAATTTTAAGAAAATTTAGGTTGAGTTTTTCACAAAATTATAGACTCCACAACTACATATGCATATATAATATATACATATAATATATAGATGTTTAGAACCTTTATATAGAACTTTGTCAGAAAAAACCCTGCATAGAACTCCAAGCTATTTCTTCCGTTCCTAAAAGATGATTGTTCTGAAAAAAAATATTTTTAAAAGATAGTTGTTTTATGTTTTCTATGAAAAAATTGCAAATTTTAAGAAAATTAATTGGTTTTATTGGATTATTATTAGTTAAAAGTTGTTGAAAATTGAAAATTATAGAAAATAATAAGTTTATTATAGTGATTTAATGCGGTTTTTAATATGTGTAAAAACATTAAAAATCTATCTTTTAAAAACAGCGGAAGTAATATTTATTGCTTATAAATCACGAACTCTCCGCATAGAACTCCAAGCTAATAATTTAGTACTGAACCAACCAATTAAATATTAGTTTTTTGACTGATTCAACGTCTAGAAATGGGGGCCATGTAATTTTCATATATTTTCTTTATTTGTTGCAAAATTTTATTAATTGATCGCAAAGCTAAATAGAAACGGCAAAACCAAACAAAGAATGGGTCAGTCAGTCAACATTTCGTGCGAAGACTTAGGTTCAGATCGGTAACCATCGCTTAATTGTAGAATCACGGAAATAATAGTTAAGCTACGGAAAAATTAATTAAGCTGCAAAAAAATTTAAAATTTACGGAATGGTGGAATACATATTAATTGATTAAACTATTTATATGGTAACTAAACTAATTATTACAAAATGTGAAAACAACTAAGATTTATTAAAAACATTTTAGTTTTATTATAAATATCTAACTTATCTTTCAATAAGTTTTAACAATAGGTTAACATTTTATAATATACAAATTATAATATAACTTTATTTACAACATAATTATTTATTATTAGAAATTTATTGCTATGTATTTAAAATTTTAAGAGAGTATTAGTACATAATTTAATAATATGGAAGTGTTAATTTTTAAAAATATTCCACCATAATCCACAAAAACTCACTTTTCACTTAACAAAAGTTTTTTTTACATTTTTGTCAGCAAAAACGCAGATACACGTTTTTGCGTTTTTTTCATTCAACAACATTTTGTTGATTGGTAAAATTCTTGCGTAATCGTGTTTCATACGCCATTATGCCATTCTGCATGGTTATCAATCAAAGCCCTAGCTTTTCTTAATCGCGGTATCAGATTTCTTATTGGAAATGAAAGATGCGACGGATTGTTCCAGGGTCGGGCCTGAATAAAGGTCGAAGAAGTATGTACTTCAAGCCCGAAGACAATATATATTTGTTTTTTTTTTTGGCTCAGACAATATATACTCCCTCTCTCTGTTTAAATACCTGATGTTTTGGATGATGACGTAAGAATTAAGAAATGCATTTTTATCATAAAAAGTAGCATTAGAAATAAAAATCAAAACTATTCCAACCAATCATCAAAAAAACTATAAAAATTATTGGTCACACAATTTTCAATAAAGTTATAACTAATATAAAAATATCAAAATATCATCTATTTTAACACATCTAAAATTCTTTAAAACATCATCTAATTTGGAACGGATGGAGTATTTGTTGGGGTCAGAAATATCAGAAATTTCATGTAAACCGGTAAAGGCGGCTGATATTATACTTACATACCTGGTTCGGACCTTCATTTAATTTTAAAATTTAGTGGGCCAAATAAAGTTTTTGATTTGTGGGTCAATAATTATCGGGCACGGCCCTAGATTGTTCTATATGACTATCCTTTTTAATAACTTGTACAATTAGTTTATAATGGGTTTTTTTAGTTTATTAAGGGTCTTACATGATTATATATCCCTTATATACTAAATTACAAATCTCATCACCAGTAAAATTTTGACACAGTATTTGCTTGACAAAAATTTTAAATCATAAATGCAAAAAGAAATAGTGCAAATCATTTGCGTCTATTTATCTCAACTGCTTTTTAAAAAAAATAACGAAATATAAACTAGAAAATCCCTAAAATTTCTCACATCACATCCATGAACTCACAATATTTGGAACAGTTATTTATCTTCGTAAACTCAAAATGCCTATAACTATAACGTAAATTGATCTCTACCTGCTTTCAGAATTTTTAGTTCTAAAATTCTTTGTAACAACTTCTAACTCTCTCCAAAATATGATGAAATTTCAAATTTTAAGCATGTAGATTGAAAACTTCTACCTTAACCACAATATCAAATCAACCACTCTGGATCCATATCAACATATTCACTGGCCAAAATGTGGCACAAGAATAGTCTCCAAAATGTGGCAGAGCGTATTCCACAGTAGACTGGAGAACGTAAAGTCCTGGTTAGTAACTCTAAAAACACTCAAACTCTTCTAATCTACTTATTGCGTTTTTCTTTCTTTCTCTTTAATAGATATAAGCAAAAGCTACATAGGTGAAAATAAAACAAGTCAATAATATTTTCAAACTAGATTAAATCAGTTCTTGATTTTGCTGGAAATTTTTTTTTTTGAAAGAATATTAAATTAATTCAAACAAAAAAGCTGTTTTACACTTTGTGTTACATTGGAGTAGAAGTTTTTTAATCAAGAGCTAAAACAAAACAGAGCTTGAAGTAGCTATCGAGTGGCAAACCATTTGGCCAATCCACCTGTGTGCGCCGTGTCACGGATGGATGAGAGCCTGTTGCGAACAATCATGTCCACCGTTTGGATTATCTGTCCGTATGTCATTGGAGTTTCTCCGTGCTTTCGCTGATTACGTTCCCTCCATATGGCATATAGAATAGCTTGGAACACATATCTCACTATGAATAATTCAGTCTTGTCTCTGTTTTTATCCAACAGTAGTTGTATGACTTGATCCCACTGATGAGTATAGCTCGCAGCCAGCAGCTTCTGAGTTAATCCTTTCCACACACTTTCCGAAAAATTGCAGGAAAAGAACAAGTGATTTCTTGACTCCATCGGATCATTACAGAGCACGCAAGAGCTGGGGTTGCTTGTGTTCCATTGCTGAACTCGGTCTCCTGTTGCAAGCCTGTTGAGAATAGCAAGCCAAGCCATGAAAGAGTATTTAGGTGTGTTAAAAGCAAACCAGATCCCAGAATTCCAGCTCACTCTCGGTTGAGGTACTCGTATTAGTTTCCATGTCTCCTTGGAACTAAAGACCGATTTGTACTTATCTCCCCTCTTCCACAGCTTAACATCTTCCCCTTCCAGGAGACCTCTCTCTTTCAGTCGCTGAATATGATCTTCTATATCATTTAGCGTCTCCACTCTATGCCGTCGTCGACGATGCGTTTTAATCACCATGTCGACTGTTGCATCTAGTCTTATGCCCATGTCAATACAGCCTCTTCTGCCTGTGATGTCAAATAATCTTCCAGCCGGAGTCCAGACGTCAAACCAAAAAGAAGTTTCTTCCCCATTTCGTATCTCAGTTTTCAAAAACTCTTTAACAACGTCCCGATGCTTCAAGAGTTTTTTCCATATCCATGAACCCAGTGTAGAACTCTCCTTTACTGTCCATATAGAACCCTTTCGTATCAAGTAGTTCTTGACCCATTTAACCCATAGAGACGATGGGGAAGAGACTAACCTCCAAAAGAGTTTCAGACTCGCCACTTTGTTTGCTTCAGCAACTGATTTCAATCCCAGCCCACCTTCTTCTTTTGGCATGCAACAGTCTTTCCATGAGACTTTCGCCTTCTTTGCATTCAGCTCTGTGCCAGACCAGAGGAAAGCCGCACAAAGACTATATATTTCCTGAATACATTTTTTCGGTAATCGAAAAGCGGAGATCCAAAAATTTGTCAAGCTATGAATTACAGATCCTACCAGTTGGAGTCGGCCAGCAAATGATAGGAATCTATTGTTCCATGAGCTTATGCGATTTCTGATCTTCTCTATAAGAGGACTATAGTCAGCCACCGACATTTGTTTTGTCATCAAAGGCAATCCCAGGTAACGAACTGGCAATGTACCAGACGCGACGGAGAAGTGCTCAAGAATTTCACTTTTCTCTGTATCCTTTACTCCAGCAAGATAGAGTGTTGATTTTTCCATGCTTATTTGCAGACCCGAGAACTCTGCAAATTGCCGAAACACCTCAAGCATACCCTCTACAGATCGCTTCTTCCCATCAGAGAACACAAGAACATCATCCGCGAAACATAAGTGCGTAAGTTTCAAACTTTGGCAATAAGGATGGAAGCCATACTGTCTAGATATAGCTGCATTATCAAGAAACCGAGATAGCACTTGCATACAGATGACGAACAGGTACGGAGACAAAGAGCAACCCTGCCTTAGCCCTCTTTTGCTATTAAAATAGCCAGCCAATTCACCATTAACTTGAACAGAAAAAGAGGCTAACGTGATGCACTTCTCTATCCATGTAATATATTTCCCCGGAAACTCCAATGCCCTCAAAGTTCCCAAGAGAAAAGGCCACTGCACTGTGTCGAAAGCCTTTGATATATCAATTTTAAGCGCACATCGAGATGAGACAGAATCCTTATGATAATTTTTAACCAATTCCGAAGCTAGGAGGACATTCTCCATCAGCAGCCTGTCCTTTACAAATGCAGATTGACTCGGGGATATGAATTTCGGTAGCACTTTTTTCAGCTTGTTTGCCAACAGCTTGGAGATAATTTTGTATAGAACATTACAGCAGGAGATTGGCCGATAATCTTTGAACATTATGGCCTCGTCTTTTTTAGGGATCAATGCCAAGATTGTGGAGTTGACACCCTTTGACAAGAAACCAAACTCAAAAAAAAGTTACTGCTGTCACCACCTCCTTACCAACAATTGACTATGCTGCTCTGTAGAATTCACAAGTGTATCCATCAGGTCCTGGAGATTTATTTCTTGCCATCTTAAAAACTACCTCCTTTATCTCATCTGCAGTGACTTCCTGCGCTAGCATTGTCTGATCCAGCTCTTCACATTCAAAATTCAGAATCTCCTTCAACTTCTCAACTGAGATACCCTGATAGTCCAATACTTGATGCGCAAGAAAACCATTGATCCATCATCTCTTTTAATTTCTCGAATAGTATTCCTGACTTCCCGAGTCTTTGCCGCATTATGAAAGTGCCTGTTGTTACCATCGCCTACACATAGCCAATGTAGCCTGTTGTTCTCGAATTTCCTGTTGCTGGAAATTCTTATTTTGTATGGTGCTGATAATCCAGGGAAGGATTGTAAAGAGACTTCATCTTAAAGGACACGTACAAGGCTTTTAAAATTTTTGAGACATGCCACAACAACAAGAAAAAAATGTGATAATAACTAGAAAGCAACAAATGGGGCATACGGGAAATCAAAAAGACTTATCTACTGTTTAGATAAAACCTAATCTGATCAGGTTGGTCTTCCTTATGTGTTTATTTTGTTCACTTTCAGCGATATATACATTTTTTTTCTTATATACTGTAATCAAATTTATAGATTTCTTAGAACAAAAAAGGTTGAAGCATGCATATCATTGAAAATGAAGAGCTATAACAGATACACAATGAAAGAAAACATCATTCATAGGAAAAGAAGGTACATATTACAAAAGATATTAACGTCAGTTACCTATAAAATTAAATGTTGTATTTTATTTGTACTTCAGCGAAATATGATTTTGTTAAAAAAATTATATGTAATAAAATTTGTCATTGTTTTGAAAATATTTTACATTTATGGTTTATATTAGACTATTGTAAAATATAAACATAAAAAATCTATCTTATTTAAGATGCAAAATAATATTTTTGTCATTGTTAAGTGTTCTAATATTATATTTAGTGTATATATATAATACCGTGCGTAGCACAGAAGATCATACTAGTATATATACACTTGAATATTCTTTTTTTTTAATATAAAATTTCTAAAAGCTTGTAAAACTGATTTATATGTCAGGTCTGATGTTAGGTCTGATGTTATCTTGGCCAACTCCGAAAAGTTAATATGAAAATCAATCTCCCAAAATAAAATATAGTCCATCTAATGTTCTATCATATATAAGCGACGACCCACAAATAAAACTGAAATTTATTTTGTTGATTTAATAAATAAATTTATTAAAAAAATTTGGAAACATTGTATCCTAATGATTAAGGTTTAATAGTTTTTACACCCAAGTTTTAAGGTTTAAATCTCAGACTATGAAATTCTTTACAGATTACACACTACAAGAGATCTATGTTTCAATTTGCGTAGCAAATAATTTATTAAATAATTATGTAGACTATAAAAGAAAAGTTTACAAGAAATCTCAACAAAGTATAAGTAAATTCGGGCATGTATAGATTTTTATAAAACGGTTTAGGTGATGTAGTTAGTATATAGTACTAGAGCTGATTTTACACACTATAAGAGATCTATGTTTCAATTTGCATAGCAAATAATTTATTAAATAATTATGTAGACTACAAAATAAAAGTTTACAAGAGATTTTCAACAAAGTACAAGTAAATTCAGGCATATATAGATTTTTATAAAACGGTTTAGGTGATGTAGTTAGTATATAGTATTAGAGCTGATTTAATAGAAATATATTTTAGTTTGTGTAAAGAATTAGCCCATTTAAATTTAAATACCAAAATAATTAGCCAGAATTTTTGCACAACTACTAATATAACCAAAAATTTTAAACATGAAATTTAACAAATTCAAAATACATAATATGTGCGTAACACGAGAAAAAGATCTAGTCGTTTTAATTTTGCTGAATACGTACGGCCCTACGGTTAATATGATTTACAATTGATGACTTCATCACATAAACTATATTTTTAATGACAGATCTATAATATTAAAAAGCTAAAGATTATAACATTTCATAAGAAAGCATATGGGATAAATGATAAGACATCAGTTTCATGTTCACGCTTGCAACTTCCAATCGTCAACTTTGCTTCACTCTTTTCTGTCTTCCACCTTTTCAACAATTTTTGTAGAAATGCGTACCCGTTTTGATTTTGTAACATCTTTTCGTTTTCTTTAACAAAAGAACGTGGTTTTCTTTGATATCTTGAATCCATTATGAATTTCATCATCACTTGGTTTCTTTGATACTAGTATAGTTTTTATTTTTAGCCAGATGTTTACTGTTCTTCTTAGGTTCTTAGTCTTTTGTATGTGCTTAACGCCTTTTCCAAATGCTTTTTTTGCAGTCTTACATACAGCTACATTTTTGGAGGTTTTATATTATAAGAATTGCAAGATCTATAACCAATGTAGATTCGGTACTTTCTAAGTATGTATTAATTACTGGATATGCATTATATCGGGTGGCTTATCGTTAAACTACAAATGGTTACAAAAAAAAACTAATTTCACTCAAATTATTGCTGAATGGACCCGTTAGAAAAATGCACCCAATAGGTCCAAAACCATCATAATTGAGCATTTCATAGCCAAACCTTTTACATCACTAGCTAATCTGTCGCTATTTTCGATTGTTTAAGGATATGTTAACTCTTGGTGGATAGATATATAATCGAAATAGGACAGGCTGATAAAAGAAAGCTCTTGGTGGATAGATATATAATAGAAATAGGACAGGATGATAAAAGAAAGGGATGTAGATCCGAATAAGAACGCACTAACATGACGAACTGAGATTGCATTATGCATAGTATCCTCCTCTCCTTTTAGGATATATATAAAATAACATGAATTTTGTTGTTTATATATTAATCCACTGACAAGTTAAAGTGTACAACGATTGAAGCTTGTACAATGATAGCCACAATTGATCAAAAAAAAAAAGTGTACAACGATTGAAGCTTGTACAGTGACTTTCACCATAAGAAACAGTTTTCTTCTCTCAAGGGAGTGTTGCTTTAGATTGTGCATCGTCAAGTTCTTCGACTCTCTCGATTAAATTTTAAGTTGAAATTCTAGGTCATGGACCTACCAATATCAATACAGGATATTGGCATATATAGTCGCATTTTGGAAATAATTTTCTGCATGTTTAGATTATTTTATAGTTCAAAAAATGTTTAGATTATTCATTAACATTCATCATATTTTATGCATTTTTTCAAGTTTTGAAAAGTAATTTCATTGAGTAATTGATGAATGCACCTTAAACGCGATATACGATACCCTTTACTTGGTCAGGCACTTTAAAGAGAAATTGTATACAAATTATACATAATTAATTTATTTTATTTAATAATATATAAAATATTTTTATATCCAAATATATTTCTTTTAATTTTAAATAATAATATTTCACATTTAAAGTTTAATTTAATTTATATAATTAAATAAGATTCATTGTTTTTGATAAAAATATATTATTAATATTTATTATAATTTAATATATTTTTATTTTTAAAAAATATATTATACACCAAGTTTTATAATAATTTAAAAATTGTATGCTATTACTGTTTTACCAATCATTTTATTAAAAAATTTAATGAAAATATAAAACTTTTGCAGCATACTACTTTTATAGTATACTACTAATATTTCTTCGTCATCTGTACCAATCGAAACTTTTGAGAGAGGTTTAGTTTTTAATCTCCATCCTTCTATCAACGTGATAACACTATTTAGTTTATATGTTGTGTATGTACAGTATTTCAATGTTTCCTATATATAATAAAGGGCTATAATAAATACTCCCTCTGTTTTTTAAAGATACATATTCTAGACTTTTCACATATATTAAGAAATCACATTAAAAATGCATTGATTTTTGTGAATAACAATTTTCCATAATCTTTAACCAATAAAAATCTAATAAACACAATTAATTTTCTTGAAGTTAACAGATTTTCATTAAATAATACATTGAAAAGGTAAAAAATGTATCTTTTTAAAACAATTTTTTTTCCTAGAACATGGATCTTTAAAAAACAGAGGGAGTATATTTTAAGTAACAATAAAGTTTAATATGTTATTCAGTAAATACTAAATACTATTATCAAATATTTATGTTTACTATTCATAGAACTGTTACTATGGCATACCAATATTCGCTAACACAGGCCATGTGTGTGAATTGATTTTTTGTTAACAAAATTTTGATTTCACATTAAACGAAGATATTGCTATTAGAAGTGGACAAAGGAAAAACATGTTCACAGGAATTCCTGTCTAAGTTTCTTCGATGGATGTACATACCCTAACACTCGTAGATATATACAAATCACAGACCAGATATATTTGTTACCAAGTACAAAGACTATATCTTTGACTGATCATATAGTATATAATTATAATGTTTAATCTCTTTTTCCCATATACTCAATTTAGAATCTGTATAGAACAAATCAAAAAAATTAACATGAAAATAACAAATCATGTGAACCAAATCTTGTTGTGTTGTGTCTGTAATAAAGAGACAAAATGCTCAGCGCAAACTTAGCCGACTGTTCAGATTATAATCCCACAATCATGGTCTAATCTTGTTCTAATCATTCCTTTTTCTTTTATCTAAATAAAAAGGGGTTATGAAAATTTATTAATTTTATAGTGATCAGATCTGATCTTGCTTTCTTATTTTTTGTTTATCGATTTTCTTATTTGTTGTTGCATCTATCTAGATGGAAGTGGACATAATGAGAGAGTTATGTGACTCATTTTTTGCTATTGGTTGAAGTCGTACTCGTACACCGAAAATGCATACACCAATCAACTTAATGAATATGTCTTTTAATAATCACTAAAAACTGAAATATTTATGAATTTTTTTTCAGTAGCTTCATAATTCAGTCAGGCATTCACTTCTCCCATGTGCCATCCTTAGTAGGGCGTTTGCTAGAACTATTTAATTAAGATACAAATTAATTTAGCAAGTAATACACATGGTTCAACATATTGTGCTCCGGTAATTGTAGAGCTTTCGCTCTTAGATAAAGTGGCATTTGTCTATTTTGATATTTTGTTTCCGTAGAAACTTAAGTTACCAATTTTAGCAATAAAATAATCCTTTTTATTTGCAATCATGTTAATCCTTCAATTATTTTTTTTGTTCAAAAGCCAAAATTAATTATTTATAAGCAATTATTTATTACATATATTTTTAATCACCGTTTTAACAAACAAACACTGCCTAAAAATCAAAAATTATTAATCGTCAGTTATACTATCGTAAAAATTACTCCTTCTGTTTAATCAATATACATTTTTTAAAAAAATCATTTAAAAGATACAGTTTTGTGTATTTTCAATGCACTTTATCAACTAACAATAACTATTATAATTTTTTAAAATTAATTATGTTTACTGAATTTTTATTGGATATAATTATAGAAAATAAATAATCACAAAATTATTCATTTAATACTAAAATTTAATTTATTTTATTATTGTGTATGAAAAACCTAAAATAGGTTAGCATTATTCAAGTTTCACAGAACTAATACAATCCATCAACAAAACAATCTGTTATGATTTGGGGAATTTCACTAAATGTCATTTTTGATGGACCATTATTCAAAAATACATCTTAACATAAATCAAAGTAGTCTTATATTTTAGTTGACTAGGTACCTTTTTTTGTTACAAATAAAAACGTTGACTAGATACATCATTAAGATAAATTCTTGGGTTCACCCCTAGAGTGAACCTTTAGGTTCACCCAACTAATAGGATTTCGTTATTTCATATTCAGTATCTTTTGAAAAAGGAAACAAAATATTGTCAATTTTTATTATGTTTTTAAAATAAAAAAATAAATAGAGAATAATAGTAGTCGAAAAAAAAGATTTTGTATTTAAACTACCGTCAACAAAACACTAAACCCTAAACCCTAAATCATAAATCCTAAACTCATAATAAACCTTTGGATAAATCCTAAATCTTTTGATTTTAAAAAAATATATTTTTAACACAATCAGCAAAACACTAAACCTAAACCCTAAATGTTATATCCTAAACCCTTGGATAAATATTAAACCCTTGGATAAATCTTAAACCCTTGGATAAATCCTAAACTCTAGGGTTTGGATTTATCCAAGGGTTTAAGATTTACCCAAGGGTTTAGGATTGTGCTAAAAATATATTTTTTTAAACGTGTTTTTGTTTACAATTAATATTATTTTTTATTTATTTTTATTTTTTATTTTAAAAACATAATAAAACTTGAGAATATTTTGTTTCCCTTTTTAAAAGATACTGAATATGAAATAACAAAATTCTGTTGGCTGGGTGCCCAAGAATTTCTCCATTATTAATGTGTGCATAGCATAATTTACGTTGATAAATTTCTGAAACAGTGTGAGAATAGATAAGATTAGAGATAAGATTAAGGTAATAAGGTACTGTATACAGATTCTTGCCAATTGTTTCAAAAAGACATTATTGTCCAATAAACGCAATCTATCGTATAATGTATTGTATCCTAATCCTTCTGCGTGTTGTCCAGTTAATTCCGAACTACATAGTAGCATTTTAAAATTGATGTATATAAAGTACTACTACATATTATGATGTATTGTAGACTAATAGTCACATGAATTACTAATGTCGTCCATCGTAGGACAAATAGATTTGAGGTGGACAGCAACATAGGTTTAGAATAGTCAACCTTCTTTTTATACTCTTTCTCTTTTAAAAATGATCTATGTTTTAAGAAAAAAATTATTTCTAAAAAACTATAATAATGATAATAATTGTAAACTTCGAAAATATTAATTGTGTTTACTAAATTTTGATTATTTATAAATTATAAAATAGCTAATCACGGAAAGTATACATTTCTAATCAAGAATATATATATTTTTAATATGCATAAAAACTCTAAAATATACATTATTTTTAAATGAAAAATATTATTTAATTCTGGTCGCCCCATCTTCCACGTCTCCTTGTAATCAATCTCATAATTGCCTAGTTTTCTTATGGCAGCAAATAAATATTACATATATGCATCAAATTGTTTAGTTTCGAGAGTTTAATTTTTGGTAATCTATATTTCAAGACTTTTTTGTCTATATATACTTTTGCTTCTAAAAGATAAATATTAATGTATTTCATATATTAAAAAACATATTATATTTTAATAATAATACATTATTTTGTATGAATTACTTTTCATAAATATGGATCATTTATTCTAGAGAATTTATCCGAAAATGAATGATCATCATTTTGTATGGATTCTATAGTAAATTTAAAAAAAAAGGAATAATAAGGTGTTTAGTAATCTGGATACGGATCATAGGGAAACACTCAAATTTAAATTTGCGGAAATGGAATCAGTGTTTTAGGTAGAACCACAAACGTTAACTACACAGACAACAGCATGACAAATAGATCCCCCGAATCTACCGACAATTTCAGGGCATTGGTGTTTTAGAGATGGTTATTAGAAAGATAATGATTCATTTTCAGGACAAGGTTGTTAGTACTCTAGAAGGATTCACTGGTTTAGTGGGAGTAATAAATGTTCGAGCTAATCTTTCCCCTCTACACTCAGGTGGAAACGTTACTTTGGGCAATTGAATGTATGAGGAATTGTGGCAGTTCCGGATTATGTTTTCAACGGATTTTTCTTAATTAGTGAAGATAGTTTCAGAATCAGAAAAATGACCTGATTTTACAAGTTATTTAGAAGATACAAAGATCCTACAAAAAGTTTTCTCAGCTCAAAGATAATTTATGTACCCACGAATGCAGAATTTGAAAGCGAATAGTCTAGCATGAAGTGTCAAGAAACAACTGTCTTTTATCGTTCACATGGATGTTAGTGTGATTTACAGAGTCATTATGAATATGTTTAAATCGATGACAAAAAAATACATTATTTTTGTATTTATCAATTTACAATATTTAAGACCAATAGTAAGTACAATTTATCATTTTAAAGTTTGTAATTTATAAACATTAATTAATAAGAAGGCATAGAAAACATAAAATATGTATTTATCCACATAATGTATATATTGTATTATATTGTATCACTAACTGCGAGTCTGCGACATAAAATAACTATTTACATGGCCTATACGTTTTTACCAAAAATGAATGTTAGAAAATACAATATACCAGCAAATTGTATTTGTATTGATAGATGAGTTTTTTACCAAATAAAACCAGTTTTTACTATGAAAGTACCAACTGTAAAAAACTAATACTTTTATACATCCTCTGTTTCATATAAGTATCATTCTAACCGTTTTTTGTTACATAAAAATGTTACTTTATAATTCCAATTCAAATTATACTTACTTTCAATTATTGAAAATTAATTGTAAACTGCATTTATTTTATAAATAATTTTATTTAACTTAAATATTATTAACCAAAGAGATGTAATTAATAACAATTTACATATATTTCCATCATTTCTTAATATGTATGAAAAATGTCAAAGTAATAGTTATTTAAAAACGGAAGAAGTATACTCTTTGAATTTAATTATGGTTATTACGTTGGAGTCGAAGAATATTTAAAAACATATACTAATTATTTTCAACAAAGTCATCAATTGTAATTTTGATTAGTTTATTTCAGATTCTTAGGTCTTTTAGTTTAGAAATAAAGGTAACCAATATTGTACTGAATTTCGTATGAATCAGTATATAAATAATTATGTTCTTTAGTTTTATTTTATATTCAAACTTTGTCAAAACATGTTATTAACTGTTACTAGAGAAAGATCAAAATATAAAATATAATAAATATAATAAAATTTACTTCGAAAACATCCTCCAGTTCATTTCTTATATTAGTATTGTTTTCAATATATAGTGCATATATCTAATTATATAATCATTTATTTTATAAGATATAGTTAATGTACATTATAATTGTGATTTTTATTAATAAAATTATTTGTCTGCTAAATATGCCTAACATTTTACCCAGACCAAAACACCGAACCAAAACTGACTCAAAAATATAGATTCGGATCCAGGTCTAGAGTAAAGAGTCTATTAGATATTTTCTTATAGTCGCAAGTCTCAGTTCAGGTCTGGATCCTAACTGTGACCTAATCAGGTATCCCAAATTCTAAAATATTTTACGTATGTTATGTATAGTTTGGTATTTTAGATATATTTTATTACAATGGATATTGTCTTATAAGTTTCAGGTTCGGATTCGAAAGGTAAAATTTTGGATTTTAAAATAATATATTAAGGTATTCAGATAAAATATTGCATATTTTAGTTTTTGGGGTCAGATTATAGATACTTCATAGATAAAAAATTTGTGTTGTCAGATATTCTTTTTCAAGTATTTTTGGGTACAATTAGGGTATATTAGGTCTTAAATACCTAAACTAACTAGGATTTGTCATGTATCCAAAATCTACAAATAGTTTACAGGTATTTTGATAATGGACCTGAACCGACCTAAATCCAAAAGCAACCTATCTAAATCCGAATCAAAAGTTTTCAAATACATAGTTGAATCCAAATGTTTATGACCAAAACATTCAGACCGATCTAAACTGGACCAGAAATCCGAGTGTTAAAACCTAGTTAAACATTATCTTTATTTGTGATTGGCCTAAAACTATAAAACTTAAGTTGCTTTCTAATTAATATCTTGGTTTTATATCTTATTTTACAACGTTTAGTTAGTAACATGCAATATGCAAAATTGAATGATGACACAATTTCACCACTAGTACATACCACTAGGTGACTTTCATGTATCATATTAAGCCCTCTTCCCCCCCCCCCCCCCCCCCCCCCCCTTTTTTTTACGAACAATCCATTAGGTTTGAACTGCACACGATGATTCTAAATTTCAAGACATCAGAACAAGGATTTAGAGTTATTACCATAGTTTCACTCGGCTGGTTAGAATAAAATAATAGATCAAAATTTCACTCGGCTGGTTAGCAATAGCAGAGTACCATAGTTTTAAATATCGACTTGACCAGAAATTAATTAAAGAAAGCGAACAGGATGAGAGATTAGTACGAAAACGTAATCTCTTTCAATCTTTAAACGACAAAAGTCTTAATGATACACATGACATCGATGTGCTTCATTGATCTTAAGTAATTATTTTAATTGAATTTACTTGAAAATTTTCAAGCTGAAATGACTTCTGCGATCAATTCTAAACTCATGGAAGGCAAAACGTGATGTATCCAAAGTGGGTTCACTGTTGCTCAGTCCACATCTTATCTGGTGCGAACTCCTTGTGAACCGTTGATGGAGAAAATGATCATACGGTGAGAGATGATTTCCATTAAATGTGGTTAGCATCATCTTACAGGTTTAAGCGGAGTCAAAAAGCTTTATCACGGCAAGTGTTCATTGCTGTTACTGGAAATTTGATAAGAGAGCTTTGATCTTAAGTCTTTCCTAACAGCTGTTTTGATTGAAACTCTATTCACTTTTGTACAGACAATTATGTCATTCATGGTAATTTTCATTTTTCTGAACTTTAATAAAAATGTAACTCCTAAATTTATGAATTACAATTCATTATCTATATTTATTTTCCAACAATAGTTAATTTAAATAAGAACTTGATTCCGAAAGGCAAATAGGTAAAACAGAATCAACATAAAACATAACTGTTGAAGAACTTCAAGCATCTCATACAAGTTTTTCCAGTGTTATTTGTTCACATATGTTTGCTTGCAAAAATTAAGGAAGTATTTTATGTGAAAAGTAAAATTTGGCTATTCTGTCAATGTATACACCATTTTCACCGGTTAAAAACAATTATTACGAAAACCACCTCTGAATATATTCGAATTTTTGTTCAAATCAAAATTTTACATTTTGCATATAAAGTTATGAGACTTTGTCGTATATTTTTTTTTCTCACATAATGTGGTCGTCTGAACTGCAAAACCGTCCTTAATCTGTAAAATTGTCATGTTCTTTTCATGTTTTCTGTATAACAAACTTTCATTTATCCCATTTGTTAGCTTAACTGATTAGGATTTGCTATCTCTATTATCTATATAAATTGTGATACTTGATGCATTTATAAACTTTCAAAGTACAATATATAGAATTACTTTGAGAGAATTTATTTTCTCATAACCAATATGTTTAGGATTTATTTTAAAAAAATTTTACAACCACTCGTAATTCTGTAAATTGTTGATAGTTGATTTGAACATGACATCATTTCAAAGTTCAAACGATTGCCTAGAAAAAATTAACTTTTCTATTTATATGATCATATTTATCTTGCTTTTTTTTGTATGAAATAAATTTGAACACACAAATAGATTTCTTGGTTGTTCGTAGAAAACTTTGGTATACTTTGAGTACGAAGGAAAAATTCCAAGGAATTTGCACATATCGAAATTATAACGTTCAAAGTAATTTACGTACGGTATAAAGCAATGTCAAATAGAAAATCCTTAAAAAAACTATAACATTCAAACTAAACGCCGGCAGTAAGAGAAGACATTGAAACAAAAAACTGATGTCCTAGGTGTGGTGTCTGGTCTTAACAACTTCCACATCGGACATCATTTTTGAGGTCTTCAGTCCTCTAAAACGATACCAGTAGATATAATAATATATGTTAATATAAAAAAACGCGGAGAGGAGGAAAACAATACTCTCTCTGTTTCATATTAGATGATGTTTTATATCAATGCACACATATTAAGAAATCTATTTGTTTCCTTAAAATAACATTAAAATATAAATTTATTTAATTATAAAAGTAAATATTAAAAATATAATTGGCTACACTGTTTTTGATAAAGATAAAGTTGCCTAGATATGTGAAAACATCATCTATTGTAAAACAACAAACTACAGCTAAAACATCATGTAAATTGAAACAGAGGGATGGACCGACAAAGGGTTCAAAATGGTTCAAAGGATGCCATTAATGGAGGCGACAACACTCGGATCGCCACTGATTCTTTCAGCTTTCATGTCTCATCATACTTTACAGTTGAAGCTGCACCCAACCTGAGTTTTGAGCAGACCTACGCACCTTTACACCTTAAATATAATGCCCCTCAACCCCCAAACGCTTCAAACACACTTCTCTCTTCTCATTTTCTCTAACATCTCCCTTCCTCCCTCTCGCTCTCTACACATTTAGGTATGGACTTTCAGCCAAACACATCTCTACGTCTGAGCCCACCAAGTTACAAGAACCACCAACTAAACCTAGAACTTGTCCTCGAACCCTCTTCTACGTCTTCTTCTTCTTCCACGAACTCATCATCATATTTGGAGCAGCCAAGAGTATTCTCTTGTAACTATTGTCAAAGAAAGTTTTACAGTTCTCAAGCTCTAGGTGGCCATCAAAACGCTCATAAGCTAGAGAGAACCTTAGCCAAGAAGAGTCGAGAACTCTTTAGATCCTCAACTACTGTTGATTCTGATCAGCCTTACCCTTTCTCCGGCCGGTTTGAGATCTACGGCCATGGCTATGAAGGATTTGTCAAAAGCGGTGGCCCGACGGATTTCTTTAACCGTCGTGTGCCGGAGAGTGGTCTTGATCAGGATCAGGAGATGAGCCACCTTGACTTGTCGTTAAGGCTCTAAAATAATATTATATATTGTTAGTCATATAATCATATCAATTGTTAATCCTTATATTAATTGTTTTTCATAAAGTCAATTTCCTATTAGTCATGTTTTCGTATGTTAAATCGAGTTCACGATAGTCCTAAATTCAAATCAAAATTTTGTTTCGGAAGAAACTAAAGAAACCTATGTTTTTTGCTTTATTGTCTGTCTTCCTCTTTTTACAAAAGGAATACTGTATATAGTTTGTTTTTTTTTTTTGCTAAAAGGAATACATAGTTAAAGAAATGAAAAATGAAGAAAATTGTTATTTAGTAATGGTATGTGCACATATATATTACTATTATTTTGCTGCTGAATTATAAAATGGATGAGTGTCGCGTATATTTAATACATTATTGATCAATACATCAATGTGCCCCGACAAGGAGACAACTGCTGCGAAACTATACTTATTAGTTTAAGTAGATTTCTATATACTTATATCCACTTTTGACATCAATAAATACATAACAGTTTGTTGACAAAAAAAAAATACATAATAGTTTTTTTTTCTTATTTGATTTCTCGCTGATTAATATTTTAATGAATGTCCATATATGGTTTGTTGCTAAAAAAAAGTATTCGTCCATGGTTTTCATAATATATTCTCATCTATGTACATTTAGGGGGGTGTATTTAATTTAACATTTAATGTGATTTGATTTTTAATGGAGTTTTAGATGATTTTAATAAGTTGCAGAGATTTATGTGATTTTTGTTAAACTATTCTAGAATATCACCTAAAACTATGGGATTTGAGTTTTGATTTTTTTAACTAAGAAACTCCACCCAAACACCCTAAAATCACAAAAACTTTAAAACTCCACAACTTAAAATATTTTCAATAACAGTGGATTTTAGAGTATTTTACGAAATATCAAGTTCAATAACAATAGATTTTAAATGAGTTTTTAAAATTCATGTTTGAATAACAGTGGATTTGTCATTTTAATACAAATCACCTCAAACTCTCAGTTGAATACACCCCCCTTAGTTCATGAGCATTTTACCATATTTGGATTTAGTATCATGTTTGATACATGAATATCTTAAAACAAAAAAAGTTAATTTACATAATTTAGAGGTTACGTATACTAAATTTCAGAAAAAAATTGAGGTGGAATAAGTATATTTTGAATGATCAAATACATAGATGGAGTACAATTTATTCATATTTTTAATTACTGAAAACACGAAATTGAATGGTGTACTTTTCATTGTCATCAATCCAAGGTTTCGTTAATTATTACAACTATATTACGTACTCCATCCGTTTTTAAAAGATCTATATTCTAGGATTTTCATATATATTAAGAAAATACATTAAATTTGTATAGTTTTGTGATTATTTGTTTCTCACAATTTTACGCCAATAAAAATCCAATAAGTGCAATTAAACTTTTTGAAATTTACAATTATTTAATAAAATATAGATTAGGAAAGCTTGTGTATTCTTGGTGTTATAAGTCTATAGTTCTCTGTGGTTCGACAACCTTTCTATACTATCATTTGACTTAAGAGTCTTGAAAACTCCCACCATCAAATATGCATTGAAAATGCAAAAAAAAAATTTTTTTAGAAACAAAAGTCTTCTCAAGAATATAGCTTTAGAAACGGGTGGAATATTTACTTTTTCACTAATTGTTTTAGGATCGACTCAGAACATCTCGCGATAAAGCGTGCCGTCAAAGTAAATTAATTAAGAGATGACCTTCACCAGAAAGGGTTGTTGACATATCGTTATATGTTGAATTGTAAAAGTTTTCAGCCTCCTAATGAGGAAATCTAGTTTTCAAAAGTTATTACTTGTGCCTGGTACTTTACCATAAAGCATGCATTGGATTCTTATTTTTAAGCATGACAGCCGGCAACACCATAGTTTATGGTGCCATGGTGAAACAATGAAACTAATAAAGTAATTCTTATAATCTGGAAACTAATTTTAAAAAGGAAAAAAGTTTCCTAACTACACAAAATTTAAGTAAACTATCTAATGTATAAAAATATGTCAATAATTACACGAATTATATATTAATACATGTCACATGTACGAAGTAAATGATAATGTGGTGGCAACATTACAATCATGTTTAATTGATTTTAATTTAAGTTAATGGGATCAATCCGTAATTTATGAAACTTAATAAAATTAATAATTTGTTTAACTTAATAAACAAAATAATTTTTTTAACTTAATAAAATGATTAAACTTAATTTATTTTATTAATACGCTTAACAATTATTAAACTTAACAAGATGAGTAATTTATTAAAATTCATAAACTTAATCGTAAACTTAATAAATTTAATAATTTAATAAATTTATTAAACCTTTTTCCTTAAGTTTATTAAGTTTAATAAATTTTAAATAATTATAAATTTTATTAATAAAATCAATTAAATTTATTAAGTTTAATAAATTTAATAAGTTTAATAAATTTATTAATTAGTTTAATAATTAATTAAGTTTAAAAGTTTATTATGTTTAGGAATCCTTATGTTTATTAAATTTAATAAATTATTAATTTTATTAAGTTTAATAATTATTAAGTTTATTAATATAATAAATTAATTTTATTAGGTTTCATAAATTACGGATTGATCTCATTAACTTAATTTAAGATCAATTAAACCGATTGTGATGTTACCAGCATATTATCATTTACTTCGTACATGTGACATGTATTAACATAAACTTCGTGTAATTGTTGATATATTTTCATACGTTAGATGAATTCTACCATATTAGTGTAAACTTTGTGTAGATAGAAAACTTTTTCCTCTTAAAAACACTACTCCCTCCATTTCATAAAGATCTACATTCTAGGAAAAAAAAATTGTTTCAAAAAGATACATTTTTTACCTTTTCAATGTATTATTTAATAAAAAATGTTAACTTTCAAAATAATTATAGTCTTTATTGGATTTCTATTAGTTAAACATTATGGAAAATTGTTATTCACAAAAAACAATGCATTTACAATCAAATTTAATGTGTTTTTTTTAATACATACTCCCTCTGTTTTTAAAAGATGCATATTCTGGAAAAAATATTTGTTTCAAAAAGATGTATTTTTTTTGTTTTCTATATAAAAATTGCAATTTTCAATAAAATTAATTGAATTTATTGAAAGACTATTGGTTAAAATGCATTAAAATTTGATAATTTCTAAAAACAATGCATGATTAATGTGTTTTCTTAATATGTGTGAAAACTCCAAAACATACATCTTTAAAAAACAGAGGGAGTATGTGAAAAGTATAAGATATACATCTTTTTGAAACAGAAATAGTATTTATATGAGGTGTACAGCACACTCATTTAATTAATTTGCTTAACCGATAATTAATGGGGAAAATTTTTAAATAAATCCTCAACTTTGCGATTTGGCCCATTATAATCCCCAGCTTTTAAAATAACCACAAAAATCACACATTTATTATCAACTATCTAAAAAAAGTCTAACTTTTCGTTGAATGGATCAATTTAAACCCGACGTTAATTATATTGACAGAACATTTAAATTCAGTTAATTCTATTCGTTAATCAAAACGTCGCAGTATTTTGTCAATTAAAAAACACATCTTCATTTTCTTACCTACATCGTCGACTCCACTTTTTCTTTTCGATCCACTTTTGGCCCTAACGGCTTTGGATGATTCTCCGAGAAACTCACCACGAGATTGTCCCGATGCTGCTGACATAGACGCTACAGAGTTGGCACCACCGAGTTTTTCTTGTCGAGACTTCTTGTTCTTTTGATTACCCATCTCCTCTCTCTACGATTTGGTTCGTCGAAGATTTTTAGTGATGGTTCGTGTTTTAGGGTTCGTGATTGAGAGAAAACCCCAAATCGATTTGAGAAATAATGAGAGGAGATGTGTTTTTAATCGAAAAAACACAGCGTCGTTGCGGTTAACAACGAGAATTAACTGAGTTTAATATTTTGTTAGTATAATTAACGTCGGGTTTAAATTGATCCATTAAACGAAAAAATAGAAGTTTTTTAGATAGTTGATAATAAATGTGTGATTTTTGTGGTTATTTGAAAGTTGGGGATTATAATGGTCCAAATCGCAAAGTTGAGGATTTGTTTAACATTTTTCCCATAATTAATGTGACTGAATAAATTAACTGAAAGAAAATAGAACTGACCGGAGTGAAGGTATATCAACTTATCAAGTGGCGTCTATGACATTGAGAGAATACATGAAGTTAAGAATATGACTTTAAATGAAATAATTTAAACTTTAGCTGTAAAGAATATGACTTAAACCATGGAGATAATGTCGGTGATTGGTTAGGATGTTGCTGTAAAAATTTAGCTTTAAAATTTGGGTTGTAGGAATTTTGGGTGTACCTGTAAGTTTGTTACTGTAAATTTTTGGCAGAGATTTTTGCTGTAAATTTATTTGATGTAATTTTTATTAAAATAAAACATGATTGGCAGAGATTTTTGCTGTAGTTATAACTAAATAGTATTTAGTTATAGTATTTTAATGTAATATATAAAAAACTTTTATGTAATTAAAATCCCCAAAAACTTAATATTTTATAATAAAAACATATAATAATAACAAAACCACTATCTAAATAATAATAAATTTTACCTACGAAAATTTCATAAATTCATTGCATTCTCATCACGAAAGCCTTGACGAAGAAAATGAGTTTTACAAATAGTCAAAAGAAATTTTATGTAAAATTACGGGAAAAAACAAAAATAAGATTAGAATAGAAGACTTACTGCTTGTGTTTGAAAAGTATAGAACGACCTCTCGGTTTTTTATCTTATGATGATAGATTAGAAGATCAATTACTAGTCATTATATAAGTTCTACGTTAGAGTTTTTTTTCTTTGATGTTTGATATTTTCTTTTTTTCTTAAGTGAAATTTATGTTTTTAAGTTTATTTAATAAGTACAAATGTTTTTTTTCTTTAAAAACTTCTATAGCCTAAATAATAGGGATGTAGCACTATGAACTAAAACAAAGAGAAAAAAGAAGTTCTTTTTTTTGCTGTAACTTTGAAAAAGAAATCTACATTTTGATTGGTAAAATTTTGCTGTAATTTTAAATTTTAAAACTAAAGCTACATCATGATAGGTTAGATATGTTGCTTTATAAATAAATAAAGCTAAAATACCAAACTAAATTCCAATCAATCACCCACAATGTTTCCCTTTTTCACGAACCTAAAAATAATTTCCTTTTTTATAACCTGGAAATATCAAAACGCCGAAGTTTGAAATTCGGTAAATCTTATGGGAATTTGTTTATCGATGCTAGATAAACTCGGTTATCCGTAAAAATAACTATATATTCATATCATTCGGTTATACAAACAGATAAATCTGAAATGAAAAAAAAAATGAACGCAGATTACTTAGCCGGTCTTGCTTTTTTAAACTTACCGTACCACTCGACCACATTCAATTTTCTCTTCTTCGTGACCCTAAAATTTATATTAACTTATTGAACACAAAATCACAGAGAAATTGAATTAAAATGCTATATATTAATATTTATTTCTTTTGTTTTAACTATAAATGGTTTAAAAGTTTCTGTGGTTTAAAGAAAAAAGGTCTAAAATTTTCTATGCAAAGATCAAGATGTTTTAATTTTTAATTTATAGTTATTGCTCTTTTCTTAGTTTATCATTATTGTACATAAGTTAAAGATACATGTTAAATAACATTTGATCAAAAAGTTACATGGCAAGTGTCAAAAATTTCATAATATGTGTGAAAAGTTTAAATTACTACAGAAAATATTTAAATAATTAAGTAGTGTTTCAATGTAATTTAATTGCTAGGGATTAAATATTAGGTGTCATCTTAATTTGTATGGAAAATGATAAATCAACATTGTTTGAAAAACAATATTTACTGTGAAACAATGATACTTAAGGGGTGTATGTGGTTTAGAATTTGAAGTAACTTTATTAATTATGATTACTTTTAAAACCACTTTAGAATTTTATTTAAAACTATAATATTTTATTTTTTATTTTATTATCTAAAAACTTCACTAAAACATTTTAAATGACTAGAAAAATTCTGAAAGTAGTAACTAAAATATTTTAAATAACAATGGATTTTAAAAATATCTTATCAATATAAATTCAATAACAGTAAGTTTTTTTAAAAATCATTCTAAAACAAGTCACTTCAAATTCTAGATTGAATACAGTCCTTTAATATTTGAACCATTTTAAAGTGGGGTTTATAAATAATTTAGTTAGCATCATGTACCCAACTTCTTGAAACCTCCAAAAAATCAAATATATTTAAAATTAAAGATTTAAAAACTCCAACTCATAGGTATACAAATCTCTAGACTATAAAATTTCCGCAGTGAAACCTTTGATACGAAGTCTAAAATAACCGAATAATAAAATAGATAGATTTCCTCGACTAGGGTTATAATTTTAAGTTTTGATCTTTAATTATAAAATTTTAGGGTTATATTTCAAAGGTTAAATAGTTTCAAACAGGTCGTTAAAAATATTTATCATCTCTTTCATGTCGAAATTGATACACTGAATCTTGATAGCTTTTGTGATGACAAAAAAAGGGAAAAGATAGCTTTTGTTGACGTGTGATTGAGATGTTAAGAGATGAGTGTTATCATCCAAACACTAATGCAACCTTATAATTTCTAAACTTTATTAGTTACCAATCTTGTCCATCATTTCTAATGGAACTCTTTCTCATTTTGATCGATCTTCATTTTAAATTACTTGTTCTATAAATACCGAGTAAGAGTAATAAAAACAAATTAAAAAACATATGAGAGTTCTACACGTAATGAACTTACAGGTGGTTTAATTTCAAAACGGTGTTTTATCTATCTAAAGCATTTTTCTATTGGATATACATGATTGTATTCAACGGATATTGTAAAAGTGAGAGAGATGCATGAGATATGATTGTATTCTGATTGATGATCAGTCAGACGTCAGAAATTATGAATGTTATATATGTATGTGAGCTTGAAAAGTATTATGCTATTGATGACATGTAAAGTCAATAATTTGAGTTGAATTATCGGCAACTACTATATTTACATGCATGTAGAATCAATCAAGTATGGGTAATTACTACGTTTACATTTTATCAGTTACTTATATTCGGAGTTTTTTAATAAACATGCAAGGCTGGTTAAAAGTAAAATAATGCATTTTATTGAAAACGCGGCTTCGCAACCGTTTAATTGCCCTGTTGATAAGACATTCAGGGAAAACAACTATTTTACAACATATACTCGTATGTTCAATTCATTATATAACTGTGACAAAATATAGCTAAACTTATACGGTGGTGGAAAAACATATCCGACGTATAATTTTTTGGCAAAATCGTACACTGTTCGCCACATCGTCTGTCATGTCATCTATTTTTGTTCGCGTGAATACGACGTAAGCTAATTTTGCTAACGAAATACCATGTGCATATTTTAAAAAAAAAACTAAATAGTCTTTTTATAAAAATAAATTTTTAGGAAATGTAAAATTTTATAAATTTTTTATTATTTAGTAAAATTTAAGAAATAATTAATTAAATTTTAATCTTAAATAAGAGATATATTTGTAAATGTTTCAATCATATCTCAAATCTTCTTTATAAGAGTTATATATGTTTTCAAATCCAATGTTAGTGTTGGAGACGTGTTACTCCTGATTAATCATAGTTATGTCAATCTAATTTTTTAAAATGTAAATAACATAACTATGATTAATGAAGCATAACAAGGTTACAACACTAGCATTGAATTTGAATTATTACAATATATCTATAAATATTTATGAATATATCTCTTATATAAGATTAAAATTTATTTAATTAATTAATTATTTTTAATTTTATTAAATAATAAAAATTTATGAAATTTTGTATTTTCTAAAAATTTATTTTTATTAAATGACTACTTATTTTTTTTTAGAAAGTTGTACACATAAAAATCATTGCCAGCAAAATTAGCTGATGTAACATCTAAGCAAACAAAAATAGATGATGTGTCAGCTGGCTGATATATGATTTTGCCAAAAAATTATAAATCATGTATGTTTGGAAGCGTCATTTAAGTTCGGGTATATTTTGGTACGGCATATAAGTCGAGTATAAATTGAAAATATTGCTATATGTTAAATATGAAATAATCGTTTTCCCGAGATCATTAAAATTATACGTTTCAAGTAACCGGTGATCATGTTTTAGAGAAAAAAAAGATAAATTCCTCACCAAGTTAATATAAGTTAAATTGATTTTTGTTGTCAAGCTAGTAATTCATGGACTCCACTCATTCTTTTCTTTTCCTCGTATACAGAGGAACTAACCAATAAATATTTTCTTCCTCTAATTTTGCTAAGGAACATTTGTTTTTCTCTATTCATTTTTTCTTATTAATTCAGTTTTTCAAGTGAATTTTGTTCAAATATTTTTTCATTTATTCCATTCATTAAGTGGTCATATTCGAATAATTTATAAAAAAAGTTTACCATATTTTTTTTCTTTTAAGAGGCTTTTTAGTATATTGTAGATTTTAAGTTGCAATCAAATTAGAGTACGAATTAGAGACTTCTGAAACTGAATTAGTGACACGTACCACTAAACAAGCCATATCATATGCATGTTACGTTACATTCATAATTAGTATATTGCTGTTTACAGATACGAAATAAAAGTTAACAAAAAATATAAAATATAGAAGAACCGAGATCAACCCTTATATGTTAAAAAGCACAAAGCCCATGTGAAGAAAAATAAGCAGTATTTTAAAAAGTGAATGCAGTTGCTAAGTCTAAAATTATCTCCAATAGTTTACTCTAT
This sequence comes from Raphanus sativus, assembly GCF_000801105.2. Taxonomy (NCBI): domain Eukaryota; kingdom Viridiplantae; phylum Streptophyta; class Magnoliopsida; order Brassicales; family Brassicaceae; genus Raphanus; species Raphanus sativus. Next base: position 22,061,018 of record NC_079512.1, on the reverse strand, counting down.
TTTTAACTCTAAAAAGATTAATTTTATAATAGAGTTGAAGTTTCCTTCAATGATACTCTATTTAAGAATAAAACATAGAGTTATATAAAAAAAAATAAGTTATTTTATATTTAGAGTAAACTTATTTTTCACTTTATTATAGAATGAAAAATATAATACAATTTGAGCACTTTTAGTTTAAACTATACTTTAGAACTAAAAATATAATAGAGTTAGAGATGTACTAAGACTCTAAAAGATGATATTACCTTAACTACATAAACAATTACGCTATATAAATTGTATATAATTTACTATTGATGAATTATAATAACTAATATATTATAAAATAGAATTTCATGAAAATAAAATAATATAATTTTATTATTTAGAATAATAATACATGATATGAAACATTATATATTTATATATATATCTATTATATTATTATAATTTATTAGAGATGGAACTTCCGCGATGTCGCAGAGGAAATATGTATTAATAAGTAACAATTATATATTAAGCATTTAAAAAATTTCTATGATTAATATAGTTAAAACTGAAAATATGATTTTTTAAAAAATAGAGCGTATATATATATATAGCAAACAAAAACTTTTGAGAAAGTAATATTACTCTTCAAAAAATTTCTTGTAATGGTAAATCGTTGGAAACAGTATAACAAAATTTTGACTTAAAGATGAAATTTAAGAATATTTTTACGACTGTTAAAATAAATTTATAATTAAGACTGCAAGATACCTAAACACACAAAAATACATGGTGAAAAAGTCTCTAATAAGAGTGGTGTATTTTTTTTTTACTTTTATTTTTTCAATTCCAAAAATTATATGGATTACTAATAATTTGTGTATCTAATTCTTAAGAAATTACAGTAAACTGAAATAGTGTTAACAAAAAAAATTGCTAGAATGAAAGAGAAAATTAGTAAATTAGAGAAAATTGAGGAATTATGTAATTATTAAGCGAGATGAAATAGGTTATTCTGATCCGATTTTTTAATATGAACCATGACTTTTGTTATAAATTTTCTCACCAGTTGTTTTTTTGAAAAAAAAAATTATTTTGCAGTGAACTAATAATATGATTGATAAATTACCAATTGATATAGTGTATCCCTAAGTTAGGGGTGAGTGTTCGGATTTGGATCGGGTATTTCGGATTTTCAGATATTTTCGGTATAGAAGTATAATATCCGTTCGGGTATTTCTGAACTTCGGGTCGGGTTCGGGCATTTTTAGTTCGGGTTCGGTTATTTCGGATCAGATTCAGGTATTTAGATTTTGAAGAAATTTTATTTTTATTTTATTTTTTAAGATTCTTGTATTTAAAAATTTAGTTTTCGATTAACTGACTATTTTTTAATAGATTGAATTATTAATAGATTTGGAGGTAAATTTCAAAAATAAACAGACATTCATTTGGTTATTATTTTTAGAATTTAGATGTAATTTTTGTTAATACATGAAACAAAAAACTTGATATTCATTTTAAGTGAATATCAAATTATTTTTGTCCGTAATTATATGTATATTATATAATTTTAAAGTATGTGTGACATCAATATATTGTATATTATATAATTTTAAAGTATGTGTGCATTAATATAAATATTTTAAATGAAATGAGAGATGAAAACTAGAAATATAAGGGTAAATATATATATGTTCGGTTATCTTCGGATATCCACTCGGGTTCGGGTATTATTCGTTTGGGTTCGGATATCCAATCTCTTCTAAATCAATATCCGTTCGGGTATTTTGTTATTTCGATTCAAATTTTAGTTCGGGTTTTTCGGATCGGGTTCGGATGTAGTTTCGGATATCGGGTAAAGCGTGCGCCCCTACCCTAAGTTATGTTTTTTCATTGTATCTTGCCACTCTTCATCTCCTTCTAATAAATCTCTTCCAACACATGCATTTCTAAAAGAGTCGTAAATTTTACCATCAAATATCGGGTCCCTCAAATATCCTCGTAACTTTTAAAGTCGTTGTTTAGCATTTGAAGCTCAAATAACTTTTCTTAAAAATATTTTGACTCTTGTCAGTCGAGTTACATGAAATGTTTTTATAGGATAAGACAACTAAACACAAAATATACAAACAAAGTTCTCAAGGTTTATACGTGCTTTATTGTTTATGATCTTTTGGGTAGTGTGTGTCTCTCTCTTTTATTTTATCTATTTCTTTCTATGATGTCTTTGTTATAACATTTTTCACTACTCACAACTACTATATATATAGATCAAAGATTGCAATGGTTAATGACCAAAGATTACAATGGTTAATCACCAAAAATTGCAAGTTGAACATCAAAATTTGTAACAGTTAACCATCAAAGGTTGTAGTGATTCATTTAAACAATTGCAAATTTACATCCAAACAATTGTAATGATTCATTTAAATGGTTGCAATGATTATGGTTCTTTGTTCTATTTCAGATCGGTCTGGTTAGGACTGAATAAAATCTTATTGACATTGTAATAGTATATTAAAAATCAGCAGCGTAGTAGAATTATGACAGATGAACAATTATATAATCAATAATCCAATTAGGGGGAACAAATCAAAGAAACTCAAAAGAATAACAAAATGAAATCATGAGGTCAACTTAGAAAGAAAGAAAGAAACTGCATCAAGTGCTTAATTTTTCTTGGCAACATCATCAACCAAGGTTACATTCTGTGGGTAAACCTTGAGGAAACCTCTTGTAATCAGTACAATAGTTATAAATCATATACTTATCTTGCACCCACTTCATCTGTCCTATCTGATTGGAGTTAAGAGTAGTCCACATCCACGAGTTGCTATTCACATTGCAAGTAACACAACTCCATATTGAAGTCAGGCTACAACAGTCTACATCACTAAAACTCTTGTAGTAAGCGCTGAATGGAGCGTTAGACCAATCAGTCTTGACTCGGCCACCCTGCGTTGCCACACCGTGAGCCTCGTTGTTCTTGAACACCCGGATCGGAATACCGTCCACAAGAAATCTTTTGAGATTCGATGGAAAACAGAACACAAAGTCAAGAACCGTCATGGATCAAAACAACTAAACAAGATTCTAGAAGCAATGGCGGTTCTGGGTATAACTGAATGAAACATTCACCTTATCTAGAGATATTATATATAGGTCGCATAGCCTCTAAATTATCAGAAACAACATTGTGTTGAACTGCATTACTTACATGATGTTGAGAGGGTTCTAAAGGACGGTATAAGTGTGGAAATCTGCGGTGGGATCGAACCAGAGATAGAACTGCATTTCACGGTTACCTTTACCACCTGTGAACACATTTGTATGGAGAACATATGGTTGTCCAGTAACATTACCCAAGAACTCGAAATCGATCTCATCCCATGTCTCGCCTTTAGAGGAAAGCTGTGAAAACATTATTAATATCAGATTTAAAACCATACAATAAATGTTGAGAAAACGATCTCGATGATGGTTTTACGTACGTAGTAAGCAGTGACTGTTCCAGCCGAGTTTCCAGCGACAAGTTTCATCTTCATATCGATCTTTCCGAATAGATACTCTTTCTTGGATTGAAAACCTGAACCGGAGATCTTGTCCAGAGTGCAAGTCAAAAGCTGTCCAGACTCGAATATGTTGGCACGACCATCACCCCATGTGATATCGAAGTTGTCGTAGAAACTTCCCGTGCATACGCCGATGAAGAGCAGAAGAGACGACGTCAACATCGTCAATTTGGTCGCAAAACCGGCCGCCATTTCTTTTGCTCTGTTGTTGTTAGAGTAATTGCTTTCTGATGGTTTTAGTATGATCGGAAATTGTGTTTAAATAGGGAAAGAGATTTTAGAAAACGAGTGAATTAGAGGTTCGTGTGTTCCATTATGGACGTGGTAGTCTTATACTAACAACTTTTAGTTAGTATTATATAGGTGAATTATCGTAGCTTATAAACTATATTAGTGGTTTTTTAGCAAAAAAAAAAAAGGAAAAAACTATACTAGTGGTTCAACTTATACATAAATTAAACATGCATTTGGATCAAATTTGTAAATTTAGTTCATAAAATAAATTTTGAATTTTAAAACTAATTTTAACAATTAATTGAGCAATAACTCTGAATATTTGTTTTGATTTTAGGTAAAATGAACGTTTTTGAACTCTAGAAAGAACATGTCAGCCACGTATGTAAGAATTGTCGCGCATAATTATTTTAAGGCACGGCACCCACCTACGTGAAGTATTCATGGAGTCTCTCCCATGCTTTGCATAATCATTATACAAATTCAGAATATTAAGTTCAAAAAAAAAATTCAGAATATTCCCTTTCAGGTTGATAAACTCGGTCAATCATAGTCGAAAAGTTCAAAACACTCGATAGTTAATTAAGGGGGAAAACGGCTAATTCCACCATGAACTTGACGTCTCCATTGTTTTCATACACGAACTATTGGATCAAGCCAAAAGCATTATGAACTAATTTTTATTTTGAATTTCCCACGTGAACTTTTTCAATCTGGTCAATTACTACATAACCAAAATCAATTTCGGTTTAGTTACTGATGTGGTGCTTACGTGGACGCCATATAGAAAATTGGGTTGATTCGGTTTGACATGTTTCCAATTTCTTAAAATCGAATAGTACAAAACGACGTCGTTTTGATATTTTTAAAAATCGTTGTCAAAGAGGGTTGAACCTTAAACTTAGAGTTCTTCACGGAGTGCTCAACCACTAGACTAATTATACTTTCAACGATTATGTTCCATTACAATAATACTTGAACTAAATATTTTCGTCAAGCAAATTCACGTCTATGAGAATAAAATAGATTTAAAAAGTTTTAATCCTATCTACTTCATCTCCTTCGATCTAAGATTGTCTCCAATGAATCTCTCACCAGTAACAAATCTCTTTGTCAAAATCACCAACTAATTATTTGCTTCTCCATCTTTCTTTGATTGAGACTTGAGTGTGATTGTATCACGGAAAAATATGAGTTGAACGTAAATCTGGGGGGGGGGGGTGTTTCTTTCCTGGGTGGTTTACGTGCGATTCATTGAAGAATTGAAGGAGAAACGATGGCTAAAGTAAAGAGGGAGACGGTGGTGGCATGCATGACTTGTTCCCTCTGTGACAATCTCCTCCGTGACGCCACCACCATCTCTAAGTGCCTTCACACATGTTCGTTCTTATTAGAATATTGTGTTCGATTATTATTATAATGGAATATAATCGTTGAAATTTTAATTAGTCTAGTGGTTGAGCACTTCTTTGAAGAACTCCAAGTTTAGGGTTCAATCCTCTTTGACAACAAATTTTGTTAAATATCAAAACGACGTCGTTTTGTACTATTCGATTTAAAAGAAAAATTTAGACAGATGTCAAACCGAATCAAACCAATTTCCTACATAGCGTTTATATAAGCACCACATCAGCAATTAAACCGAAATTGATTCATGTTATGTAGTAATTGACCAGATTGGAAAAGTTCATGTGAGAATTTTAAAATAATAATTAGTTCATGGTGCTTTTAGCTTGATCCAATAGTTGGTGTATGAATACAATGGAGACGTTAAGTTCATGGTGGAATTGGCCGTTTTCCCTTAATTAAGGTCAAATCATATCTTAAAAGCTATCTCTCTTGCTCTTCTAGCTTCCCTCCAGAAACATCTTAAATGAATCTCACCGTTCTTCCTCTGCGGCTTTGCCCGATATTTCATTAAGTTTCGTTCATCCTCATACAACTTGATGAAGTTCCATGAAAAAACAGTGATGTAAAAATAAAGCTGTTGTTCTTAGGTACTCATGTTTTTTGTTGTCGTTGTTCTAATTTCCGCTACTAGTTCTCTTTGTAAAGTCTGTTAAAAATTGAAAATTAGTATAATATTTAACATTTTACAAAAAAAAAAAAGCGTGTGCAATAGAAACACAAACAAAATTGATAAATGAATACAAAAGGAGAAATGTTACGGAAAAGAAAAAAAAAAGAGCGTGACTGAGAAGAGATAAGGTCTCTCACTGACGTATTTGCATGTGAAACAAGATATCGTCAATGGTAGGTTAGATTATTTAGCCTCTTCTCCGAGGAAAGGGTTTATAGTCATCGGATCCCTCTTACTATTCAAATAGTAAAAATTATTTCAAGAAATGATCAGATATCTTAATTAGCTCGATTTTGTTTTCAAGAATTTATTTCTAGAAATAGAAATTATAATATATCTTTATTAGTTTTATTTTGCGCTAATTCTGCTGCCACCTATTGTTCTTGCAATGTATATCTGGTTTGGTTATCCAAGTTTAGGTGTTCATTTATCTTGTTGACAAAAGACAAAAATAAATTATATTTAACACAATATACAAATAGATATCTAAAAAGAAAACATTAGATTTTATATATGTAGATGAAACTACAAAAACGATCACGCTATAGCATGTACCATAGTGGTTTGCTAATGCTGTCATTGTACAATCAGACCGATATGATGCATATTATTTTGTTATAAAAACATCATAACACACCCATTTTATTATGAGTATGTATATAGAAACAGGGGAGTTTGTTTGACATGTACCCCAACTACACACAACATTACATACATAATTTGAACGAACCTATATACTTACTGGTTTTGGAGTTTCGAACCAAAGCTTAATCAACTACACAAGTTCCCGAAGCTAGTGAATACTACACTCCTTTGGAAACCCCTGAGGAAACCTCTTGGAATCAGTACAATAGTTGTAAACCATGAACTTACTCTGTACCACTCTCATCTTATCTTCCGCCGTTAGATCAAGCTTCTGAGTAAACCATCTTGGCGAACTGGCTGGACAAGATGATTTTCCAGCGAAAGAGACACATGCGTCCGCTCTAAAGTTCCTATAAGAAGCGGTGAATGGCGCGTTGGACCAGTCTGTCTTAACAAGACCTCCCCTTGTAGCCCACTGGTCCGCGTTCCATAGACTCGAGTAGAGCCTCATTGGCTGCAGTTTCGGATACTGAATCCCCCTATGTTCCAGGTTCTTGAATTGTCTTATCGCAATTCCATCAACCAAGAAACTGAATAAAATATATTAATGAAAACATAATGATTTGGTGAAAAGTTTTGAATTTTCTAGTTTGAACATACAAGCTTTAACTTATTTGCTATACTTACACGATGTGATGAGGGTTCCATAGAACAGAGTAAGTGTGAAAATCAGCCGTTGGATCGAACCAGAGATTAAACTGTTGTTCTCTATCACCTTTGCCTTGAGTATACACATTAGTATGCATCACATACGGATCACCAGTAAGATTACCAAGAAACTCAAAATCAATCTCGTCCCACGTATCACCTTTCGACTTCAGCTGCATGAAAACAAAAAAAACCACCATGTGACATGGTTAACCGCTAAAATCCGTATGTTAAAAACGATCAAGCCCATAAAACATGGCTGGCCCTGGAATTTGAATACCAGACATTTAGTATAAGCTTGAATGAAACAAAAAGGTTCAACTTTTTGAATCCTATATCTATGTATATTGTGTGGGCTCAAGGCTAATATTTTTTTGGGTTGTGCTAGAAAACATCAACCACCATGTGACATGTTAACATCGTAGAATGAATATATGACTATGATATTATGTAACACTAACGTAGTAGGCAGTGACGGTGCCTGCCGAGTTTCCGGGCACAAGTTTGAGCTGCATATCGATTTTTCCGAACAAATACTCTTTCTTGGACTGAAATCCAGAGCCAGAAGCTCTATCGAGAGAAAGAGTGAGAAGCTCTCCGTTGTTGAGCACTTTCCCACGACCATCACCCCAAGTGATATCAAACTCCGTGTCGAAAGTTCCCGCGTAAACCGGAGAGAAGAAGGTCGTGGCCGTGGCGGTGAGTGTGAGTAATATAAAGATCAAAGTGGAACGATCCATGCTTGTGTGTCGGTAAGATTTGAGAATTGAATTCATTCATTGGGACCGTGTGTGTTGGGGGTGGTTTTATACAAGGGAGGCTAGTCTTAGTACACTTGTAGTTTAGTTCGCCGCTTGCGACTCTTGTGTTGTTTAATATGTAAACAGCTGGTTGTTGTGAAGCAAGCATGTGCTTACGTGTGCTCATTTCTTTGTTTCGGTTAAAATCGGTCTGGCCCGGTTTAGTTTAACCTGGTTCGAGTTTGGTAATCTGGTTAAGACTTGTAACTGGTTTAAATTGATATAAAGAAAAAAAGAATTTAAAAATCGGTTTAAAAGTATTACGTTAACGAATTAATACAATGCAAACGAATCAATAAAATTTAACGTGATCTACAATAAAATGAACATATTTTGTAGCAATAAAAAAAGTACTGCTCTGCTCTCAACTCTTTACTCTCTATGCGGCTAAGCACTCTTTTGGAAGACCTTGAGGGAATCTCTTTGAATCCGTGCAATAGTTGTATATCATATAGTTTTTCTGCACCCATCTCATCCTTTCTTGAGCAGTTGAGTCAAGCTCCTGAGACAACCACGAGCCAGTGGTCCCTTGTTTCGAGACATCAGGGCAAGACGACTTGCCGTTCGACCAAACACAAGCTTCTTGGTTGAAGCCACGGTACGAAGCGGTGAAAGGAGCTTTAGACCAATCGGTTTTGACCAAACCGCCTCTCGTGGCCCAGTCATCAGCGTTCCAAAGACTAGAGTACATTCTCATTGGTCTGTTCTTGGGAAAGAGAGTGCCAATAGATTCCATGTTCTTGAATTCTCTAATTGGAGTTCCATCGACGGTGAAAATGATTCGTTGTGGGTTCCACAGAATGGTGTAAGTGTGGAAATCAGCTGTTGGATCGAACCAGAGTTTAAACTGCTGTTCTTTGTCTCCTTTGCCTTGTGTGTAGACATTTGTGTGTAGTGTGTAAGGATCTCCACTTACGTTTCCCAAAAACTCGAAATCAATCTCGTCCCATGTTGTTCCAGGTGATTTCAACTGCAGCAATAAAAACTAATGTTAGAAAACAAGAACTTCAAAAATGTAACAAAAGAACGTGAAGATTGTTTTGTTATGTAACTTACGTAGAGGGTTGTGACTGTTCCGGCTGAGTTTCCAGGGACGAGTTTCATTTGCATGTCGATTTTACCGAACAAGTACTCGTTCTTGGATTGAAAGCCAGAGCCAGAGGATTTGTCTAGAGATAAAGTGAGAAGCTCTCCATTGTTCGTGATCTGTCCACGTCCATCTCCCCATGTGATCTCTACGTCTCTTTGGAAGTTAGCTGAAACAGAGGAGATGACGATAAGAGAAAGAAACAGAGGAAGTAAGTAACTGTTTGCCATTTTCAGAGATTTATGAGTTTCTTCTTTTTTTCCTATTGGGGTTTTGATTTGTGAGTTGTAAGGGTTTATGGATGGATGTATATATAGTACTATAGTAGGTTTAAGAGGAGGTTCGAAAGAAGGTTCGTATGGGTGAAAGAAGAAGCCGTGTTTGATGCAACAGCTGGTGATTGGGCCACCTTGTTGTAGTAATAAAAGGCTAAAAAGCTGTCTTCAATTGGCTTTGGACTTCACGCGTTTTGTTTTAGTAATGTTTTTTAAATTTTGTTTTTATAAAACTGAATATAATTACTTTTTCAAATTTAAATGGATTTTGGGAGTTTTGCTTTCAAAAAGTTGGAAATACCACCGGCTTGAACCGACTTTGGAAGAGGAGTTTTCTTTTTCTTTTTTTTTAAAAAAAAAGAAAGGAGTTTTCATTCCTCTAAAGCCAAAATAATTGATGAATTGTTTGTTTTAAAATGTTCATTAGTATCTTTAACAAAAAAAAGAACAATATATAATAAGGCATGAGTTTTATTTTTTTGGATTAGTGATCTAGACATCTATTGATTTAACGGTTCTACAGATTTTCTTTTACTAGTTAGACAACTATAGTTCATGATATGTCTTTTTTTTTTCTAAATTGTAAATATCATTAATCAAAATGAAAGTTTGGTTACAATTGAATCGTAACCAGATTCTGCTTCACAGCCATTCTGAATCTTATGAGCCGCAAAAAAAGTTTAAAAAAGCCCCCAAGACACAAAGAGATTAACTCAAAGCTTGCCAACAATGATGAACTTGAGTTAATAAACATTTTAGAACATGAGACATCAAAATTAACTCTCCACTCAAGCGCTTCTAGATAGCTAACAAGACCATCAAGAGAATAGCTAGAAACAAGTTCAGTCAAGCTCTCACCGAAGTGGCTCGAGCAGGCATCGACGGAGACGGCTGGCTTCCGCTCCGGAGCTCCACAAGAGGAGGAAGAAGCTGACAAACGAGTCCAAGCTAGCTCAGCTGACAACGAAAAAGTAGACCTGAGACAACGCCACTAACAGTGAAGCACAAGTTACGGTCAAGCGCAGCCGGTAAGTGCAGCTCCCCATTCGACTACACGATACAAAAGACGCGGCGGAGACACAAGTAAACAAAGAAGTTATCTGCTGGAGCTTGGAAGAGGGGACATGAAGTACGGAAGGAGAATGAATCTCCTTGAAAGCAAGCGACCTAACCAACAAGAGAAGGCTTCTCCTTGGGAGCAGGGGACGCGGTCGCAGGGGTTGTCCTCAAACCCCTAGGAGTCGACATCAAGAGCAGCAAGGAGAGCCAATCGATCTCCAAAAGGTACACTATGGTTGACGTCTCATGACCTATGGAACAGAGGTTCTCTGAGCGGTGAAGCCTTACCACCGCCGTACTCCAAAACGGAGAGGAGAAGCTCTGACGAGACCTTGACAAACGAATCAGCTAGACGCACGGGTACAAGCCGGTGCCGATGAGCAGAGGCGGAGGCAGCGACGCTCCGCCATCCTTCCCGGCGAAGGCGAGATCAGATCTGACCCAGATCTGCTCCGATTGAAAGTAGAGACCGAAAATCACAGGCTTTTTAATCTCCCTGAGAACCCCTCTCCTCGCCAGCGCTCCAGAGAAGCCACACACCCATGCAATACTCGATTAGATCCACCGAAGATCCAGTGAAAATCCAGCAACACCAAACAAGAAGGAGAAAGGCAAGACAAGGGGGTTAAGGAAGAAGGCTAGAACGCAAGACGGACCGGGTGGCGACCGGAGCTAAAAAACTACCGGTCACCGGAGTAAGAAGATGCGGCGGCGGCTGATTTAGGGTTAGGAGGTGAGGGAAGAGTCTCTCGAAAAAAAAGGTTTCTTTCTCTTTCTTGTTTTTTTAAATAAAATAGAAGCTCTCTCGATATCGTCTTTTAATGCTAGAAATTAATTAGACTTCGTTATTATACAATTTTCGGTTAATATTTTAACATATAAAATTTCAGTTGATTTGGTTAGTTATTTTGCAATATTATACTTCAAGTTAATTTCGTTACTTATTGAGTTTTATTATCTATACAATATTTTGGTACAAAAATAATAAACTGTAGATAAACTTAAATTTATTTAATGTAGGTACGTGTTTTCACATAACACAAGTGGTAAGACCATTTTTATTGATGTTCTTTAGCAAAGTCTTTATGAGAGAAAATGTGGGAATTGAGGAGGAAAGAGAATGGAAAAGCCCTTATTTAAAGGCTGACCCTTACTTTTTACTGAACAAAAAAAAAACAAAAAAACAAAAATTCCTTAGTTAAGGGACAAAGTCCATCACTCTAATAATGATGCCCTAAGGAAAATAAGATAAGGCTCGCGTTGTATATTTGTTTTAAATATTTTTATTAATAAATTCAAAATTTAACGTGCACGAAGAAGATAGATGCCACGTTAAAAGGGATAAGGTAGTAGTTGGGTAAAATACTGATTTTGACGGACTTCGATATAGTAGTGGTGGAGACAGCTAATAAGACATTCAACTTGATCACGGTCGTAGTCAGGAAGTTTCTTAGCCCAAGTGGCTAGATAGCATGTCTGAACTCTTACGTTTTTTTTTTGTTAAAACTGAACTCTTACGTTGAGTCCAAAATTCTACAAATCCTTGTAGATATTTACTAAAAAGTTCTTTTAGATTATATTTGTAAAAGGCAATTTCTGTAGATATGATCTTAACTTATATGCTTATTTGGGTTTAGCATATTTTAATTTCCTGTACAAAAAACTTGAGTTTATATGTATGATTTCTTTGACAAGGTTAAGAAAAAAGATTTCTATGATAAGATTTAAATTACTTGTTATATCATATCAGCTGTACTTTGTATAGATAATTGCTAAAGTTTTTTTTTCTTGCCTAAAGATAATTTCTAAAGGTTGTAGGTGAGAAAATAAATCTTTATCAAAAAAAAAAAGTAGGTGAGAAGAAGATAAACATAAGATACAAAGGACCAAAATATTAATTATATATTCATAAGCATGAATTGGTCACTGCCTTTGATTGGTTTTCATGTAAAGACAGAACTTAAACCCCAAACGTTATAAACGATGGATAAAGGAGAATCGTTGAATTTCTTGATGAAACTAAACCCTCTCACTTAATTTTCGACGTGTCAAACACAATCTTTCTTCACTTTCCATCTGCTCCTCTATTTTCTCACAAGCCAAAACCTGGCGATCTCTATACACAAATTCTTCTCCTTCTATTCCTCTTTCCCATCCACATGTCAGCCACTGTACACCTTCACTCAGTTATAATTAAGGAAACAAGTCTATATCTGTAAAGGACCATAGTGTCACTATAATGTAACCCTAGTAGTCTCTGTATATATAACTCTCTGTATTCTAAATTTCTAATATACAAGCTATTACATTCTCTATATGGTATCAGTTTTCTTACATAAAAATTAAACCCTACTCATCATTTGAGATCCCAAAACAAGACATGGGTTGCTCACAAATCTTAATCAGTTTGTCTATTCTGTCATGTTCTGCCTTAATCTTAGCCGGTGATTTCAGACAAGATATTGACATTATATGGGGAAGCAACAAAGCAAAGATCCTCGAAAACGGTCAAGCCATTACATTGTCTCTTGACAAAGCTTCAGGCTCTGGTTTTCAGTCCAAGGGTCAGTCCTTGTTTGGTAAGATCTCTATGGATCTCAAGCTTGTCCCTGGAAACTCAGCTGGTACTGTCACATCTTACTATGTAAGAAAACATAATACTCATCATTTTTAATATAATATATTTTTGTATGATATAACGTGTTCTTTACTTATGTGCTTCTGTGTATGTTATGTAGCTTGCGTCTAAAGGAACGATGTGGGATGAGATAGACTTCGAATTTTTGGGGAATCTAAGTGGTGATCCTTATACAGTCCACACAAATGTTATCACACAAGGAAAAGGTGATAGAGAACAACAGTTTCGTCTCTGGTTCGATCCCACCGTTGATTTTCACACTTACTCCATCCTCTGGAACCCTAAAACCATAATGTAAACCAAAAATATCTAGCCTCTATTCATCTCTTTAGCATAACATAGCAATATTTAAGAGTCGAATCTTTGACAGATTCTATGTGGACGGTACACCGATAAGAGAATTCAAGAACTTGAAAACGATGAACGTAGCTTATCCTGAGAAACAAGCAATGAGACTCCATTCCAGCTTATGGAACGCAGATGACTGGGCCACGAGAGGTGGGCTCGTGAAGACTGACTGGTCCAAAGCGCCTTTCACGGCTTCTTACAGGAACTATAAGGTTCAAAACTGTGAATGGTCGGCCCCTGGCACTAATGTATCTTGCGGTGGTGATGGTCCAAACTCATGGCTCAACGAAGGGATCGATGAAAATAGCATGAAGAGGCTTAAGTGGGTCCAAAGCAACTTCATGATCTACAACTACTGCAATGATGCTAAAAGATTTGGCGTAGGGTTGCCTACTGAATGTGCTGTTATGAATTAAAAGTACAAAACCAATAACAAATATGAAAAAATATCATTATAAAGAAGGTTCACATATAATTGTTACGCAATGGAATTAGTGGGATGAAGCCAGTAAGGGTAATGGACCAGCAAGGGTTTACCACGTGGGGGATCAAAGGAACGGACCGTACCGGAAGCTAGATTGTAAGATCCAAGTCCAGAGCCAATGTAATAGATGGAGTTAGGTTTGAGTCCTGGATACATGCTAGCCGAGAGACAGAAGGCTTCACTCTGGCCAAGGAAGATGCAGAGATCTCTAATATCATCAGTGTAATAAAAGTCTTTGCTCTTCTCATCTTGCCTAAACACCATGAACCGCTTAGTTACGCTGTGCATCATTATCCATTCCTCATCCTCTCTGCGAATGCAAAGTGTGTACCTACGTAGAAACAAGCAGCTCAGTCTCTAGGCTACTTGGATGGATTAAAACTGCATAGCCGGCCCAAAATTTTAGAGATAATTTACATAAACAAGTTTTTCGAAAATTGTTTAAAACATATTAAAAGCTTTATTAAATCGTCGATGCCACCAAAATCTAAAGACCGGCTCTGTATTTAGAAGTAGCTAAATTGTTCAAGAGATTCCAAACACTTACCATTTGATGAAGAATAATTCACCAGAGGGAGATTCCACTAAATGGTTGCTCATGAAACACTTGTCCAACATCTCCCACCATGCCTCTGAAATCTTAGGCTGGTTACGTAGGCGTAGGTCTTGAAACTTAAGCTTCTTATTGCATATATCCAAAGAACCCATGTAAAGACCCTTGAAACTGGTGAAGTGGAAGGTTTTCTCTCTCTTGGAATACATGAGATCAGAAGCTGGTAAAAGAGAGTAAGGGGTATCGATGTGAGTCCATTTAGAGTCTTCGCAAGGCCTGCATACACTGAGCTGATAGTCACTGAACTTTGCAGCTACATAAAAGTCTTCGTCTTGGAGAGGATCAGAAGAAGAGAGAGACACTTCGGTGGCATGTGTTGAGGGTTTAAACCCAATAGAAGGCAATGATATGACCCTTGGGGATGAAACCCATGGCTTGTACAGATCCGTGAGATGCACGGTAAACTCTTTGTTTTCCCGGCAAGCAACCCAACCCTGTGATGCTCCTAACAGAGGTTGCCCATTAAGCTCCTGCGGAACCGTCTTCTCACTGCTGTACACTTTTTCTTCCTTTTTCGGTTTCGAAGAACCTGTGCTTCCCGACTTGTCCCTCCGGAAACTCAGGCAATGATGAGAAGAAACGAGCATTGTCCCTGCGTCCATGTGGACATAAACCGAAGTCAGAGACTACAAAACACGTAAGTAAGACTGCGACATATCAAAGAATCCCAAATTTTAGCAAAAAAAAAAAAAAACACATATCAAAGAATTGTAATATGGAGGATATGAGTTTCTTACACAGAGCTACAAAAACAGAGCCATTGTCTTTCAGAGATCCAAAAGAACCCTAGTTGCTCTTCTCACTCATAGAAAGGCGGTAAACAGCTTTGGCTTTTGGGAAGTTTCCATAAACGGCTTGTCAGTGTTTGGATTAGGGCTGGGCAAAAAATTCGAACCCGAAAAACCGAACCGAACCCGATCCGAAAAAGTAGCACCGAACCCAAACCGAAATTGATTAAATATCCGAATGGGTTCAAAATTTCGGTATTTAAAGAACCGAAACCGAACCCGATCCGAACCAAAATATTTTGGGTATCCGAATGTATCCGAAATAAATTTATATACTTAAATATATACATTATTTATATATATATAATGTATATTAAAAATATATAAAATACCTTTAAGTTTTCCAAAATACTCGGAAAATATATGCAAATAGTCAAAATTAAATGTTTAAAATAGCATAAGTATCTGGAAACACCAAAATAGTTAAATATCTATTGATTCTTTATCCAAATATTCAAAGAAAACCAATTTATATGTTAAATTAAGGTATTTTGACATATATGTTATGAAAATTTATATGTAATATATTATCTTTTTATAGATTTTGAAAATTTAAAGTATATAATAAATTTTGAAAATTTAAAAACATTTTAAATGGGTTATCCGAACCCAAACCGAACCCGCAAAGATCCGAACCGAACCCGAACCAAAATTTAGAAATATCCAAATGAGGCTGAAATCTTTGACCCCGAAAACCCAAAACCCGAATGGACTGAACCGAAACCCGAATGGGTACCCGCACGCCTAGCCCTAGTTTGGATTGTGAAGTCAAGTGGCATTTGAATTTCAGTGTTTTGGTAACGGTGTTTAATTAGATAATAAAATATAAAACAGATTTTGGAAGATGGAAACTAGAATAGCAAGTCTTTGTTAAGATCATGACCATGTACACCTCTAATATGAGTACATAAGAGAATCCTTATTAGCTTGAAAGACATAAGAGAATGTACACCTCTAATATCAGACAGGGGTTCTCTTTTTTTTTTTGAACAACAGACAGGGGTTCTCTAAAAACAATAAAAGAGAAATATTAGAAGTTTAATTTTAGAAGTTTCTGTACTCGGATGTCCGAAGTATTTTTAAATATTCACAGATTATTCGATTCGATCCATCAATTATATTAAAAATGTATATATAACATTAAAATTATTAAATACTTAGATAATATCAATTTAAAATAAAAATGACAATAGCATACTAATAAACTAATATCTTTGATAAAAATTGTAAAGTAAAATATATATATTTACTAACAAACCTAATAAGAAATCGCATGTTTTTTGGTCTAAAATGTTAAGAAATCGCATGTTAACATTTGACTCAATATAAAAATTAAATTGGATATGTAATAACTCAAAATAAAAAATTGAAAAAAACTTAAAATAAAAAATTAACCAAATTGTACCATAAAATATGTATAGATATAATGATTTGTATATACAATTACATTACATTCTATAAAGATAAGAATCAGATCGGATATCCGATTTTTTTTAAAAAATTATATATGTAATTTATTTTGTTTTTATGAATATCACATTTTACTATTTTTTATTATAAGCTTTTTAGATATCCAAATTCTTCAAATCGAATGGAAATGAATAGCGAATCGGATCAAATTTAACGATAATAATCAGCCTTACTCGACAGACCGAAGCTATAATCTCTGACATCAAAACCACATTTGACTTTCGACATGTTCCATTGTCTTAGAAAGTTGAAACCAATCAAACACTCCATCCTTCTCTATTTTTCTCTCAACTAGGTTTAGTTTCTTTTTTTAAAAATCACTATATTTATTTTGTCATCCAAGAAAGAGAAAAGAGAGAAAGTAGATCTTGGTTTTGGTTCCGGCGTACGGACGGCGCGTGAGCACGCGTTCCGTCGCTGGAGTCTGTTGACTTTGTGTATAAATCATCCGCTCTTGGTTTCTTTCTTATCTCTTCCGGTGTCCGCTTTGTTTAAGCTTTGGCCAGGTACTTCCAGTGGGGGTTCCGTGGAGTGAAGACGCGGTTGTCTGGAAATCATGGCGCGGTGAAGAGGCTCGTCGTGTGTAGCTTGCGATTCCGGGAGGCTGAGGCTTACACAGCTATGTTGCCGCCGGTTTCTGTCCCCGCAAGGTGGAAGTTTCTTCAGCTTCACCGTCGTCGGTTTTGCCGCTGGAAGGTGAGGGTTTCCACAGCCTGCGTCGCCGACTTTAGGTTATCCTTTTGTTTTTTAGGGTTTGCAATCTGGTTTTGGATCGGGTGTTTACGCTTTTGTGGTTTGAGTGGTGATGTACTGGCTTTGTTGGAAGCGATATCCAAGAGAGATAAAGCTCTCCGATGAAAAGACAGAGTTGGGAGACGTGAGATGGTTTCGCCGGAGGCGGTTCGGTTCTGAGCTCCGGTGTAACGAAGAGGCGGTGGTGTAGTTCCGGTGACGATTCGCGGCTGAGATGGTCAAGTCGAGGCGGTAGCGACGCGTGGCATACTGATAGTCTAGATGCTCACACGTGTCCAGCTGCCAGTCTCCTTGACGCGTCATTTGGCTGACGATGTGCACGGTTTTATGGTTGGGCCTGTTGGCCCGTTTAAAGTATTGGACATAGTGTGTAGGTTGTTGGGCTTCTGACCTTTTAAGTTTGTATGTGGGCCATTGGCCGTGTATTCTGGGCTTGGCCCGTTTCTTTATTAATATAAAAAACCTTGACGGTAAAAAAAAGGTTTAGTTTCTTTTAGGAGTGCGGCATGTGAATAACTTTTTTGGGTTCAACTTTGCCGTGGATAAGCTAACCGTAGTAAACAACTAAACACAGATTTCTGGATGGGCTTTTTTATGGGCCGTTGCCCATATATATAAGGAAATATAATTTAAAAGGATATTCTGATAATACAAGTTAACTTGCATCTCGTTAAATACCGTTACCCTCAACTTTTAATTCTTGATCTTACAAAACTGAAGTAATAAATTAGAAGAAAACTCATTATCAAGGGATGTGAAAGCGGGTTTGCCCACCCGTTTAGACTTGGACATTAAGACATACAGCCTGTTAAGTTGCAACTAGGACAACCCTAAATACACTTAACAAATTGTTAATACATAAGTGAAGAGAGGAAACTTAGTTTCAGAAGTTTCCATATTCGGCAATTTCGTATCTCTAAGCAAATGGAAAATTTACAAAGCCCCTGTATAAAAGGAGAAGAGGAAGGGGACGGAGGAGGTTAAGGCATAAGCAATTAGGGTTCTTTGGAAAAGTGAAAGAAGAAAAATGTCTCTGTTTCTCAGCCGAATCTCGAAGCCCTCTGTAAGACACAGTCATATCTTCTTCTTCACATATTATCAAAGTTTCTTGATTGGTTCTGAGTTTCTATTTTCGGATCTTGTTTGTTTGACAGGCTCACAAGGTGAAGAATGCTCGCTTCTTCTCATCTCTTCCTGAGTCTCCGTATCTGCTGCTAAGCAGTGAGAAGTCGGGAGAGACTTGTGACGGTAGCAAAACCGTGCGTCAGAAACTGTTCGATCCGAGGACGGGGGAACCAGTGAATGGGGTTGAGAAAACCCTTCCCAAGGAGCTCGAACGGAGCACTCTCGTGGGAGCATCTCAAGGATGGATTCTTTGTATGGACAGGAAGGATTCTTCCTTACATCTCACGGATCTGTGGAAGCCGTGGGTCTCTTCTTCGCCAAGAGTCATGTCCTTGCCAAGTCTAGGGTTTGATCCTTGTGTCAGCGTGAAACCAGTTTCTCTCTCGTCTTCTTCCCCTGACGAGTGCACTATAGCTGCAAACTTCAGTGAGTCTCAGCTAAGTGTGTGCAGGACTAATTGCGACTCTAGTTGGACTCATTTCAAAACCCCTTTCCCACTCTTGCAAGCCTCGGATCTCATGTTTTCCAAAAGAGACAACGCCTTCTACTTTGCGAGTGACAAGGGTCTCTACATGGGTTCGCTCCATCTCAGCAGCAACAAGCTCAAGTATCAAGAACTGTGCTTCAGTAGCCTGCCTAAGTTGCCAGAGGCTGAGTGGCAGATGTTGGATACAGGTTACATGACCAAACACTTCGTGGAGTCACCCTCTGGTGAACTTTTCTTTGTCAAGTGGTACACCCAGTTTTTGCACAAGGAGAACAATAATAATAATAATGGGAGGAGGGACGTGGAAGCTATTCATACCCAAACCAGGCGGTTTATGGTTTTTAGACAAGATGACAAGACCAAAGCATTCTGTTACACTCGAGACATTGGGGATCTCTGCATCTTCCTTGGCAAGAGTGAAGCTTTCTGCCTCTCCGCAACCATGTACCCTGGACTCATACCTAACTCCATCTACTACATCGGCCCGGGACTTGCTTCTCACCATCTCCCTTCTGGTACTGTCCGTCCCTACAATCCGCCTGGTTCGCCCAAAAACCTCCTCGCGCCTTTCTGGCTTGATCCCATCTCTAGCTAGAGCGGCCACTTGGGTTTGGGTCTATTTCAATAATAGTAATAAGTGGTTATCACTCTTGCCACTGCTTTGTTAGGATTTGTGTTTTCTACTACTTAGATTTGCCTCGGGTTTTCGTTTCCATCATTAGTGGTTACAACCACTCCACCCGCTTTGATGTGTTGTCTTTGAATTTTAATATTTATTTATGATCGTTTCATTCTGCGTTGACTGGTAAAATTTCTTGTGGCTAGCTTTTAATCTTTCTCATAACTTACTAAGTTTTCAATTACAGATAATATATATAATTTACAGGAATAACCTAAGTCCTAATATTCGTCTTCAACGTTCTCCGAACCTTTCACTGGGAACCTATATATTTGCTCCATATAAAACGTATATATGGTCAAAACTAGGATGTAAATTTGTGTCTTGACAAAGTTTTCTAAAAAAATGGAAAATAATAGATTGTTTGGTAAACTAAATATAAGTTATCATGTTTGGTTAACATAACATGTATCAACTCAACCACCTTCGAGAATCGAACCATGAAGAATCCTAGAGCGACTGTATGCGCGGCTTGGGAAGGAACGCACACAACGGTTTGAAGAAACCACTACGAGGTGTGATACTTATGACAAAATTATCCTTATTCCTTTTTTTTTTTTTTGAAACATCCCTTATTCCTTTCCTTATGATATGGTTTTAATATTGAATAGGTTTTGACCAGCACATTTTGTTATATATTGTGTAATTCTATAATACTATTACTATATTTATTATTCGCCATTATTAATATATAGTGATTTTTAATAAGTTTTATTTTGTTATTAATTTTAGTTACTTACTAATATATTTTCGAGTTAGATACCATAAAATAACAAAGAATATTTTTAAAAACATGATTTTCTTTAATTTATACATTTTACATATAATACATTTTTATTTTTATTATCGAAAAATATATATTTAAAATAATTTATATTTACATGTTGTGTTTAAAATATACTTTAACATATATCATTTTAGAATTTTACGGGATGCACAAGTAAATACACTGTCTTTCTTAAATAAAATAGCCATATTATTTTAATAAATTTTATACATAGTAGCATCTATTATATTATTTTAGTAAATTTTATTGATATATGATATTTTGGATGTTATTGTATTAAGTTTTATTTTTTTATTAAATTATTATTTCAAAATACTAGATTACTTTAGTTTTTAACATAGTTTGTTTTTTCTTGTTTCATTTCAAAAAGTTATTATTTATTATATATAATTTTACTTTGATAAAATTTGAAATATCACCATTTTGAGTTTTAATATTAATTTCAAATTTTATATTTTTCAAGAAAATTTAGAAAATTACACAACTATTTTTGAGTCTAGACGTTTACATGAATTTTGAAAAACTAAATTGTTACTATATTAATACATTATTTTATAAAAAATGAACTATTGGTAAGATTTTTTATATTTTTCATAGATTTTGTTATAATAATAAAATAAAAAATAAATTTATAGTTAAAATTTGATTTGTCATTAATATTTTAAATGAATTAAAACTATATAGTTTTCTATTTAAATATTTTTAAATAGTTATATACTTCTACATTTATTATATAAACATTTTAAACAATATATTTTGAGAGTTTCAAAAAAGAGGTAATTTATAGTTGTAGACATAAAAGTTTAACCTATGTTAATAAATTTATTTGTGTATAATAATATTATATATTTTACAAATTTTAATCCATCTTAATGATGAGTGATAATTTATTTAAATGAAACTATTTTCTAAAAGGTTACTTTACCTATTTAATATATTTTTGATATTTAATGCATATAGCACTTCTATTTTAATACAATACAGAATATAATATTAAAAATACCATATAATTCTTATTTTATTTTTTATAATAAAATTTAACTACCATTTATTTATAATAATAGTACATAATAATTACGAAATTAATTAATGTGTTATTTTAATTGGACTATAAATTTGGACCCATTGAATAATGTTGTGACTAAAATATAAGATTTGTATACAACTATATGGTAACCAATATATTTATATCAAACAAATGTTAATTCATCTCATCCGTACTATTAAAACAAAAGGTATAACTATGTTTATGTGTTAATATTTCAAATGAACCATTCTTTAGAAAATTTACTTTATGTATTTTCCTAATAATTACATTAACATTAGATTAACCGGTTTGCACTTTCACCCTTAACCACCTTATGTCAATTTAATTCGTTCATCCTAAGGCGTGAGATTACAAGTACCACTATCTGTGTTTGCTGATTATTGTACAATGTTATATATTCAGGGCAAGCAACAAATTGAATTTTACCTTAAACCAAGAAATTCACAATGTATACTATAATACTAATGCTGACAAAAAATACTATAATACTAACAAACAATTTACGTTTTAAAGGTTTAGTAGGTTTAAATACTAAGTACTAACTCGATAATTCATGGCATCTTGAAACATAAGTTTTATGAACGCAACTAAAACCAGTTGTTTTCCAAATTTACATTTCATTTCAAATCTATACTAGGTGTTTTCTTGTACCATGTGCAGTAATAAAATTTTAAATTTTAAATATATTCAAAAATAAAATTATATTAATATTCGATATTGTAATATAAATTTTTTCTTTAATTGAAAAATAAAATTAAGCTAAAATAATAAACTTTAAAAAAAAATTAAAATTATACTTAAAGAATAGATATGTATATATTTAAAATTATAATCTTAGATTTTCTTTTATCTATTTTTTGGTTAAATATATATTAAATTAATTTGTATAAAATTAATTAAAATTGATTTAAATCTGTATAATTATCAAAAAGTTACAATGAAACAGTATTTTTAGAATCTCATCGAATTTGGACTTATCTTGATCATCAAGGAGATTGACAAAATTTTATTTTTTCATATGAATATTTTTATATTAATACAACTTGTTTGGTTGGGTCTTTGAAAAAATATTTTTATTTTGGATCCCTGAAACATATTTCAAACATGGCATAAGATTTTGAAGATACAATTAAAAATAGCTATAAAAATAGGTAAACACCACGTAAATGGACACATAAGAAGTCTGATGTTTCATACACCGAAGATGTCTCGTTAAGATAATTGCCTAACTCCTTAACCAAATAAAATGGTTATTGGTTAAAAAGAATTTGATGCAGTGTTGAACATAGTCAAACAATAATGAAAATGTAATACTTTTTCATGAGTTGGCCATGTGTCTTGCAGTAACTTCATAGAAAAGATTGAAAGAAACACCTTAACAATTTGTAATTGTTTAAGCTCTGTGGATAGACTTTTTGTTTGTTATATATTAGGGTTCAACGATTGAAATATATAGATGCACGACGGATATATACAATTTGTAATTACTATATTGATGCACGATTGAAATATATTAGGGTTGGAAAGTTTTGATTTTGCCAAATCACATTGCATTAATACATGAGCCATCTCATATTTTAAAGATGTCATATCATATTTTTTTGTGAAAAACTTTGTAAAGATGACACCTAAGCATTTAACAAAAAAAAAAAAAAAAAAGATGACACCTAAGCAAATTTGAAAAAATCACTTGCTAAATAATAACTAAGAGATTACATTTAAATTTAATTTTAAACCACTAGATTGAAATATTTAGTATAACCATTTTAAAAACAATATCATATACTATAACTACGAACTTAAAATTTGACTACAAGCTAAAATATTAAATATAGGCTAATATATATATATATATATATATATATTAGCCTATATTTTGTATATATATATATATATATATCTATATATATAACGAACTTAATATTTGACTACAACCTAAAATATTACATATAGGCTAATAAGCACATATATATATATATATATATATTCTACATTCAGTTGAGCAAATACTGTTGTTAGTTAATATTTATGTTCAGGAAAAGATATTAGAAAACAAGATTAAATTCTTAGCTACATATTATTTGGGTTAGTTAATTTATGCTTCTAATATATTAGAGAACCAATGCTGTGAATCTAGATTACAACTTCTTAAAATTTGAATCGATGGCATAAGTCATAAGATATTAGTATATCCCAAATAATAATTGATTGTAATCCATTTGTAGAATAAAAATATATTCCTTTTAAAAGAATCTTAAAGAACTAACTCACACAATATATGTTTAGATCTATGAATTATATTAGACTAGGGTAAGACCGCCTTACAAACGGGATATACTTTACTTGTGATCTAAATTTTTTTTTTTTTTTATGATTTTATGGTTTGTATTTTAGGTTTATATTGGCAAGAGATGCATATAATAATGGTTTTTGTGTTTTAGAAAATTTTAAGTGACGAAGAATATTATATTAATTTTACTTAAACATTTAATGTTCGTTTATTTTTATAACTTGCTTTTTTATTTGCTTTCGTATATATTTTATGAAATTATACTATTTTAATAATTATCTTTCCTTTTTGATTATGTTTTTTTATAATGAGAACACATTTTTATATTATTTTCCAATATGTATAGCTAAAGTTCTTTATTTTATTTGTCTTATTAGAGATTATAAGTTTGTATTAGCATGACACGATTTTCATGTTTAAAGTGGTATACATTTTCATAAATGTTTGCTCAAAATGGGAACACATTTTTAGATCATGTTTGAAGTAGATTTGAGTTTTATTGTTGTGGTTAGGTTTAATGCTCAAAACATTGATTATTTATATATTTGTATATTAAATTTACTTGTATTTTTATTTCTTTTACATATTTTATTTTAAAATTAATAATTTAAATAATTGAACATGAATATATAATAGGAAATTATTTGTTTAAGAAAACAAAATCAAAACATAATATTGGTTATGAATATTTAAATAAGTGTATGACTGAATATTATATATATTATTATTATATTTGAAGACTAAATAAACAATATTATCCCAATAACTTATTAGGTTTTCAAAAATAAAATTCACTGGTTACATTTTAGAATATTTTTAATAATGGCCTCCTTATATATAATTAATTTATTGTTTTATCCACTTAGAATTTTAGATTATTTTATATAGTTTCTTTTAAATATATTTGTTTTAGTAAATAAGAAAAATAAATAATAACTTGGCCGTAAAATTATTTTGCCTAAATTTCGATAGATTGTATTAGAAGATTTATTAAATGTACTATACAATCGGTATTAGTTATAATATTTTAATAAAATGTTATTTTTCAGTTTCAGTGTATAGTTAGTGGCAGTTTTACTTATTCTATTATCTCCTATATTGTTTTCGTTTTTTATACCGAGTAATTTATTATTTTATTTTAAAATTTAGTATAAATTTATTATAGACAGAAAAAACATAATATAATATATGTATTAGTTAAAAATGTCAAAAAGTTAAAGGAAGATTATGGTTCTAACCACTAGAATTCAAGTACTTACCCATTTCTTGAGGGACCCGCTTTTTCTTAATTATCGGATATCATAAAAAGTTGGACCTTGATTACCAAAACTTAACATTTAAATGACCAAAACATCCTTTTACAGATATGATAATCACATTTCTGTCACTAGGACCACAACAAGCCCACAACACAAGGCAATGAGTAACAAAACCAGAGAGACGGTTTATGCTCTTACTTTTCAGTAATATAAGTGATTTAGAGCAACATTATCGCGTCGTCCTTGCTGCGTCCTTAAGGGGGGGAGGGACCACTGATCATCAAAACCGAGGGGGACCAAGGAAAAAAGTCCTTATATAAAGAACGCCCTTGATAATCCTTGCTGTGTCGTCCTTACTGTGTGTCATGCGTCCTCTGCTTTTTTATTTGTAAGGACTCAAAATGGTCCCGCCCGATAACGTTGCTCGTAGATGCTCAATGTGAAACACAAGAACTTTGAAGAAGAAATGCTTTACTGAAAATACTTTCTTTATTTCAACTTGACGGAAATGCTATTACATTACTAGCTATTTATACAATGATCTCATCAGTAAGCCCTAATGCCAGATTGTAGGCAGTCAAATCTGTTTGTCGTGACTATCTGATGAGCTGGAAATGATACCATTGCAGTCGTACAAAGCTCACGACTTTGTTGTGTGCGTTGAACGTCTTTAGGCTGAGCAGAGGAGAAGAGATTTGTCGTGACCTTCGACTGGGCTTCTTTACAAACTTCAGTGGACTCAGTAGTGGGCTCAACATTGCTAATACTAAATACGTTGAATCTAAGTTACTTAAATTACTATGATTTATTTGATATACTGATTTGCGATGAAATGCTAAATATTTCGGACTATGGTTATTATGTCAAGTACAAAATAATGTTAAGTACAGAGGGGGTATATTCAAACTTAATCATACCAAACTTAATTTCTACTGTTGGTACAGAGGAATTTACAGGCCAAAGGATCAAGTGTAATATTCGGTGTGATCGATGTGGAGAAGAGGAAACAATTAATCATGTTTTTTCGAATGTCCTCTTGCTGTCCAGGTTTGGATTTTCTCAAAAATCCCGTCTAATCCACAATATTTTTCTATGCAATCAGTATATGCAAATATGGATTATTTGTTTGCGAGAATTTCACCCGACATCCAAGATCATGGTTATGCCTTATGCAAATATGGATTATTTGTTTGCGAGAATTCCACCCTACATCCAAGATAATGGTTATGCCTGGATATTGTGGTACCTATGGAAAGGAATCAATGATAAGGTTTTCAATGGTATAGATAAAGACCCCATAAAAACTTTAAAACTGGAAGAAACAGAAACAATACTCTAGAATAAGGCACAAATGACAGTCTCCAAAGTGGTGGCACAATCAGGACCAGATTTACATATACAAGACATTACAAACCAACCTCTTCGAAGAGAGGGACGATGGTGTTCTACGAATGGATCCTGGAAAGACAAAGATTTATTTTCAGAAAATAGATGGTATAGTATATTGGAAGGTTTCGATGGACTATTAGGAGCAAAGAATAATCGGTATTCTCAGTTGGTGAAAATGATTTCAGAAACAGAAGAATGACCTGCCTATGCAACATACATTAAAGAAATTCAACAATTACAATGAAGCTTCAGCTATTTTGAGATCAAGCACGTACCCCGAACTCAAAACACAATAGCGGACTGTTTTACAGAGGTACTCGCAGCCAACCGTCACTATTTGTTTACATGGATTCAGAGTCTCCTCTTTGGTTTGCAGAGTCTTTATAGAATTTATATATGCTGGTGACAAAAAAAAAGTTAAATTAACGACGAAGATAAAATCATAAAACCAAATGAAAAATCATATTTTGGAAAATTATATTAAAATATTTTTTTACAATGTACAATCAATAAGAAAGAAAAACAAGGAAAGTATAAAATTCTAGAATTTGTGTGTAAAAATCAAAACTATACTGTTATTATTGTGGTATAAAATCAAATTAGCATAGTAGAGATTCTTACAACATTTTTCAGATTAAGATTAGATTTTGGTCCAATCTAAAAAAGTAGAAATTAAACTGGGATTCAAGCTCATTAAAAATAAGTTTGGATTTTTTACCTACTAAGTTCGGGCTTTTAACCTACTAATAAAATAATAAACTTGGACTTAAATTTTTTGGATTAAAAATAATAACGCAACGGTCGTGGTTTTGGAAAACAGAAGGGCATGACTGGTTCAAACGCAACGGTCGTGGTTACGGGTGCGGAAGTTGGCGAGTGCGGGAATTCGCGGTTTCAAACGTTATAGTGTTTTGTATGACTGGCATAATGTTTGAATATTGTTGCGTTTGCGGGATGTTTGTGATTGGTTGATTATGAGATATTGTAACAGTTTAATAATAAATTACCAATATAAATATATTATAACATTATAAAAATATAAAAAACATACTGCTGTGATAAAATATAATATGATTAATAATAATATTATGTTTAGTTATTTAATTTTAAAAGAATATTTTGTTTCATTTTATATATGTGTATATTTTCATATATGTACGTATATTACTTTTTAAAATGTTCTAATCAATAGCTCGTTTAAGTTTTTTATGAAACAAATTATGATATTTTTGCATGAAGTTGATTAATATATAAATGTATATATTTTTATTTATAATATTGCTATTTTAAATTTAAAATATTTAAAAATTTAGAAACAAATATTTTTTATCTATCCGCAACCGTCCGCAATCGCAAACGCTAAATGGAATTAACTTTTGATTTTAAGAGGTTCGGAGTAGTTTGATACGATTTGTAGCGGTATGATTGTTTTGAAACGCTGTCAACCGCTACCAATCATAAGAAATGCATTTGCGGGTAGTAGCGGGAAAACCTGTCAAGCCTTAGAGTATAGTGGGAGTTATCATCCAAAGATGCTTTACCAACCGAGCTGCAGAATAATTTTATTTTACGTAACAATTTCTACTGTTAACAATGTCAGCTGAACCCTATAGGGCCGGTCCAGAGGGCAAGCCATCCAAACCGTGGATTAGGGCATCCAAATAAATGTGGTGTATTTTTTGAAAAAAAATCTTATTAATATTTATAAACGAATAAATTTTTGTAGAAAGATCTTCAAAATTGATTACCTCAATACACTCATGAATCAAGTTTTAGTTCCCTTGAATCCATATTTGAATAATTTCAAAGATATGAAAAAACTTTTGGATTTTTTTTTTGCTTTTAAAAATGTAACAAATGCAAGTGAGGATACATTAGTGGCATTATGCTTGAATATATATATATTTAGAACCTTTTTAAATGAGTTGTACGCATTCAGACATAGCTGTGATAATTTTTTTATGGAAGTAAAGATTTTTCGAAAATCAATACCCAAAAAAGTTCGAAAACCTATTAAAGTGTTCAATTTTTTGAAAAAAATGAAGATTGTTATTAAAACATAGAAAATTTTTAATGCCTATAGTTGAAAATTCCGGTAACGATCACCATAGCTGAATAAAGTATTTTGAAGTTGGAGTTGGTAAAAAAATATTTGTTGTCTATCATGCCACAAAAAAGTAAATTATGTTGGTTATAATATCAATTGAAACGAAAATGGTTGAAAGACTTAATTATATAAGTCTAATGGATAATTTGTAAGAAAAAATGTAAGAAGATCTATATTTCAACGATAAGTGTTCTTAATATCACTACTTTTTTATAAATAATTTATAGACTTGAATTCTTTTTTTAATAAAAATTTAAGTTGTTTTTAATACTGTTTTATAATTTTCATAAAATTTGTATAAAAACATAATTTAAAATTTTGGATTGGAACATTATAAAAAGTTAGTCTGGCACTAGAACCCGATTCCGTGCGTAAGTCCTCTCGTAGGAACAATAAGTAAACGTCCGTTCTTGTTTCCTATATCTTTTTCTTTTCTTTTTTTTGCCAAAATTGTTTCCTCTATCTTATCCTATATGTATTCATTTTGGTCTGAAAATATTAATCATGAATGAAAAAAAAAATTAGAAACGGAAAGGAAAGGCTGGATAAAAATTTCATTGTTTATAGCATTTAGTTCACCATACAAATTTTCTTGGACAAAGTTTAGATTTGGACATGGTTCAACTCATATTATTGAATTTAGCAGAGAAATTTCTGCTTCACTATTGTTTTTCAATCATTTACAAAGGTAAAATATTCTCAAATAAAAATAACCACTAACTAAGTAGTTAAGGTCGAATTTGACAAACCGTTTTTGGCCTTCAGAGGGATTAGCGACTTACTTTCAAAGCCCAATATATTTCCTTGTCATATTTGACTCTGCGCTCCATCAAAGTTTGCTGGTCTCAGTCGATTTATATAGTTTATCAGAAAAAGTCGTTCAAGAAAATAATTATTCGAAGTTCAAACTAGTAAATATGTGAAAGAGGTAAATTTGTTAGAATAAAACATAGTCCGGTTTGTTGACTTGAAATAGTCAGCATATTTAAAATTTCGTATGATGGAATTTCTGTTCTTTATCTGTACATGTTCTCCTATTTATTTGTTTCCACTCTATAATCTTTCAGGTTATAACTTATATAACATTTTCTATCCACAATTTTGTAGTAAAATATTACTCTCTAATAGGTAAAGCCACCAAAATTTCAGATTTTTTTTTTGTCTCGACATGATGTTCGTACGTATGGCATCTTTAATTACGTTTGTACCTTTTAGAGAATACAACAAGTCTTAATTAAGGATCACCACATAATTAAAACGACAGTGAGGCCGACGAAATTACCACATAGTTTCATACATTACATAACATACTTAATAGTTCATTAAAACATCAAATAAATAACTAAAACCATAATTAAAACATAACCCATAGAAGTCCATCAGATAAACATAATTAAGACATTATTAAAACACTAAACATTTTATTAGAGAGAGAGAACCAAGCAGAGTCAGGTAAACAGTCTCGTAGATTTAACTCTTAAGACTTACCGTTCCCTGACTTGTCCGAGTTATTGTCATCAGGTGTCTCAGAACCGACAAATGCAGTACCAGCTCCAGGAGTCGAACCAGCAATCCATGTGATGTCGGCTGTTGAACCCCACTCAGGTGGAAATCTTTGGCCTGGAAAGTTCTGAACTAGTTCTCTCTCTTCTGTACTAAGATCATTGCTGTAACCATGAGCTCCGATAACGACGTAGCTATGACTGCCGGGATCTCCACAGCCACCATGGTATCCGCCGCCTTGGTATCCGCCGCCTTGGTATCCGCCGCCTTGGTATCCGCCAACTTGGTATCCGCCGCCTTGGTATCCGCCGCCTTGGTATCCGCCGCCTTGGTATCCGCCGCCTTGGTATCCGCCGCCTTGGTATCCGCCGCCTTGGTATCCGCCGCCTTGGTATCCGCCGCCTTGGTATCCGCCGCCTTGGTATCCGCCGCCTTGGTATCCGCCGCCTTGGTATCCTCCGCCTTGGTATCCTCCGCCTTGGTATCCGCCGCCTTGGTTTCCGCTGCCTTGGTATCCTCCACCTTGGTATCCGCCGCCTAGATACTGCGGTTGGTATGGTGGGCCACCACCGTAGCCTTGATAAGGTGGCGAACCGCCTCCGTAATTAGGTGGGGAACCGCCTCCGTAATTAGGTGGGGAACCACGGTCTTGATAGAAACCTCCGCCGCCTTGATACGGGTAACCGCCAGGGATTCCACCACAGCCATAGCCGGCGTGAGAAGGTGAGTTCACACGATAGGAAGGACTTCGACGCGGAGAGAGACTTGCATGGAAAGATGGACTTCCGTGCTGAGGGCTTCTACGGCGAGGGCTCTTCTTACCTGATTTTATCGCTTTTGCTAAAATTTTCTTCATTTTCTCTGTGTTTCATTTTCTCTATGCTTTTGTCGTTTAAATAGAACAAGATTGTTTTCCATGAAGAAAATTTGATCATCTTCGTTATACTTGAACAAGAAATTTTTCAAGACAGGAGATTAATGGTGAAAAGAGGCTAAATAAGGTATAAGAAACTTAGTATCGCAAGAAACAAAAAAAATAAAATAGGACGCCCACTTGCCACTTGCCACTTGCCACTTGCATGTTCCCTATATTCAAGTTTCCAGGTCACAACTTTGCAGGTTCCCAATGCCCATGCGCATTCATGATCGAGAAAACATTATTGGCTTAAAATTTCCAAAATATTTGTGTTCCATGAGAAACGGAAAATTAAATAGGACAATTTATCCAAAAAAAAGAAGAAAATTAAATAATTGTATTCAAGTTTCCAGGTCACAGTTTGCAGGTTTCCAATGCGCATGCGTACTCATGATCTCTGCATCGATTCTGCATAAATTTGAAATAGTTTTGTTTCGAACCATCATGGCGTAAATAATGGAATGACATAACTCTTTCATCTTTTGCTTCATACTTGCGATAAAACTTTGTA
Organism: Raphanus sativus; assembly: GCF_000801105.2. NCBI lineage: Eukaryota > Viridiplantae > Streptophyta > Magnoliopsida > Brassicales > Brassicaceae > Raphanus > Raphanus sativus. The sequence continues at coordinate 22,029,450 of NC_079512.1, read as the reverse complement.
ACCTTTTAAGATCCAAAGAAAGTAAAACAAACAAACAACATGTTAATTGACTTTTTGTCAAAAAAAAAACATGTTAATTGACTAGATAAATGGTTTTTTAACTGGAAACTTGATAAATGGTAAGTGAAGTAATAGCATGTTGTAGTGCAAACTGTGTTTTTTAACTGGAAACTTGATAAATGTTAGAGTGAAGAAATAGCATGTTGTAGTTTTGTTTGTTTCGCTTTATTTAACCACTGAAAACAGTTATCTAAATGATTTATTCACTTAGCCGTTATACTCAAAAAAAAAAGTATTGCACAGCCTACGAAAAAGAAATGAATACTGAACTTGAAATGACACCCTATTAGTTCGACATTAAGTTGCAACTTGTTCTCTTCTCTACTCTCGATGTCAATAATAGCTTCTCTACTCTCTATGTCAAAATTATTGTGATACTAGTATTTTTTTTATTTTTTTTCTCAGGGACCCGAATCAATACTGATAGCCGTCATCTTGAATTCTTGACCTTACAAAGAAGAAGTAAAAAATAGTATTAGAGAAAAAACTCATCATCACTTGCACTACGTTAGGACTGATACTTGTACATAGGGCTGGGCATAAAACCCGTAATCCGAAATCCGAACCGAACCCGAACCGAAAAACCCGATCCGAACCGAATCCGAATTCTAAAAAATATCCGAATGGATCTTGTAGGGTGTTACAAAACATATCCGAACCCGAAGTGTTATTAACCGAACCCGAATGGATAATCCGAAAAACCCGAAAAACCCGAAAAACCCGAAAAATATCCGAACAAACCGATCCGAATGTCCGAATTAATATATAATATAAATATTTAAAACATAAATATGTACTTCAAATATTCAATTTCATGTTTATTTCAACATGATATCTAACAATAAGTATCTAATTTTTTTAAAAAAATATCTTAAATACTCCATTATATATAAATAAGTATATTTTTTTATGTTTTTCTATTGAATTTTAGATTTTACTTAGGGTATATCCGAACCGATCTTATATAACCCGAATCCGAATGATATATGGTTACTTCGGGTATTATCCGAACCGAACCGAAACCGATGTGTTATATCCGAACCCGAACCGAACTTGTAGATTTACTAGAATGGGACCTAGAAGGTGTTACAAAATAGAACCGAAATCCGAAAAACCCGAACCGAACCCGAATGGGTACCCGAACGCCCAGGCCTACTTGTACAGTTGTGATGTAAATACAAGTGAAAAAAAGAATATCGCATTTTTATAAGAAATCTGGTGATCATTACTATGAATTAAATTTCTTTGCATGCACACACAAATGATATCTTAAAACATTCTTCACTTGTAATTCAATCTCTTGTATATTCCGGCGCTGCCACTTGAAATCGAATTTCTATAGATTAAATTGTTGATGGAATGTTTGGTCGTTGTATATTTATGTCTCCAATATATTAACTTAATATAATTTAATTTTCGAGGAAAAAAAGAGATTAAATCGTGATACGGACGTGCTCCGTTGCACTGGAAAGTTTTTACTATTATTTAAAGACGTGCTCTGTTGCACTGGCACTTGCACTGGTACTTGCACTGCACATTTCAGAATTATTTTTATTGTTGCATTCATTATATCCATTTATATGGATTGTTGCGCTATTTTTTACCAACTCTATTAGCTTATCATCCTTTTCTTTTGTGGAATAAATAATATATTTACATTTTTGTAGCTTCTTTTGGCACACGTGTTAAGAACTCTTTTTTTTGGCAACCGTGTTAAGAGCTATATAGCTTTTTTTTTTTTGTCAAACAGAAACTTGCATTACTTAAAATCATCTAGTTACAAACTTCAAAAGATCACACAGCATTAATCAATCTACCAAGGCCTGAACGAACGAGAATATCAGCCTGAACATTATCACTACGAGGAATATAACAGAAAAAAACCGGACAGAAGAAAGTGGCAAGGACTTTGATGTCCTGTAGGACTCCGGCAATCTCGTTCATGTCCCTCCCTAAACGCAGGGTTAGAATAAGGACTTGAGAGTCCGAAAACACTTGAAGACTTTGAAGATTCAACTCTTTTGCCTTCTTTAATACTTCACGCAACGCTAGCGCTTCCGACATCAGAGCTGAGCTAACATGTGATCGGTTGGAAGAACCTCTGCAGATCACCTCTCCTGCTGCATTCTTAATTATCCAGCCCATCCCTCCGATTTGTGTATCTTCTTGCCAAGCACCATCAATCCAACAAGAAGGAATCGATGAGAGTTTCTTACAGTCAAGAGTCTTCTTCTCTTTCTTTTTTGTCTTTCCCATGTTTGCTGATTCCCACTCCTTCGCGTCAGTTACCGCTTTTGCAATGATGTCTTCTACTTGATAAGATTTCCCTTCAAAAATCAACTTGTTTCTTGCAGTCCAGATATTCCACAGCAGCCAGGGAGCAAGGGGAGACGTTGTTAAACCTGGGGGGGGGGGGGAGAGCGCCTTTTGAAACATTGGTTGACAGCCAATCTCTAAACGGAGTTGTAGATACTCTGTCACCCAGTGTTACAATGGGAGCTTTTTCCCAGATCTCTGCAGCAAACGGACAATCTAGCAGTAAGTGGGCAATAGTCTCCAACTCTTCACATCTTTTGCAATGTAGTTCCGTGATGACTCCTCTTACTGCCAGTAGTGAACCAACCAGTAGCGCATTTTTAAGTGCTCTCCAGAGGAAATGCTGTATCTTTGGAGCAGTGGCTAGCTTCCAGACGTTGCGCATCCAGTTGAATTGATATGGGGTCTCAACATGTTTCTCTTCAAATATCTTTTTATACCCAGATTTTGTTGTGTAAACTCCTGAGGGTTCAGGCAACCAGACTTGCTTATCCATTGGCTTTGAGTCACCTGGAATAATGAGTCTGATCTGATCCTCATACTGAGGTAAATGAAGGCGAATTTGGGGCAGGTCCCATTCATTGGTGAGGGGGTTAAGCAGATCAGAGACTAAGAGCTCTTGATTGGCGCATGTTGGAGGACCTATAGAGGTTAATGGAGTCACAGATGAGAGCCAGTGATCCGACCACACTTTGATATTCTCTCCATTTCCAACCAAGAAGCCCAATCCCTTTTTTAGGACCTCTTTTCCGGCCAAGATGCTTGTCCATCCGTGAGAAGAACCTGATTTCTCTTCACTCTCCAAAAAGGAGCAGTCAGGATAATACTTCCCTTTTACAACCTGTGCTAAGAGAGAGTTAGGGTTATTTTCAATCCTCCAACTAAGTTTACCCAACAGTGAATCATTGTAGTCTTCAATGTTCTTGAAACCTAGGCCTCCCAAGTATTTCGGTTGTGCCATTACCTCCCAAGCCACCCAAGCTATCTTTCTTTTATCCGGAGCACTATCCCACCAGAACATGGTTAGTATAGACTGGATTCTCTTGCACAGTGATAGCGGGATTTTGAAGCCTGACATATGGTAGGTCGGCAGAGAGGTTAATACTGATTGCAGCATTATGTGTTTCCCTGCTCCTGACAGGAAATGCGTCGTCCAAGACTGAGATCTTTGCCGAATGTTATCTACTAGCCCTGTGAAAACGTCTTTCTTACTCCGACCAAACGTCTCAGGTAAGCCTAAGTATTTTCCCATGCCTCCTTCTTTCCTTATTCCTAGCGTTTCCTGCACTCTTGTACGGATGATCTCCGGGGTCTTTGAAGAGAACGTGATGGTGGATTTATCCAAGTTGATACACTGCCCTGAACTTGATTCATAGCGCCTCAGAATTGACCTCAAAGCTCTGCAGTTCTTCACATTTGTTTTGCAGAATAGCACCGTATCATCAGCAAATAAAAGGTGGTTCACAAATGGACTTTTCTGTGAAACCTGAAGTCCTCTCAGACTGTCGTCCCTCTGAGCATTCCTGCAAAGCCCTGATAAGACTTCTGTACAGAGAATGAAGAGGTAGGGAGAGAAAGGGTCGCCTTGCCAAAGACCACGTGAGGGAGTAATCCTTCCATAAGGTGCTCCATTGATGAGGAAAGAATAGCTCACTGTAGTAACACACTCCATAACCCATTGAATCCAGATGTCTTGGAACCCAAGTTTTGTGAGCACTTCTTTGAGGAACTCCCACTCAATGCGGTCGTAAGCTTTGCTCATGTCAGTTTTTATGACCATCGAGCATCGCTTTACAGCTCCTGAGTTCTTCAGGTAATGGAGAGTTTCATGCGTGATTAACACATTGTCCGAGATTGCCCTGCCTGGGACAAACGCTGATTGATGCTGCGAGATTAACTCCGGTAAGATACTCTGAAGCCGCCTTGTGAGAATCTTAGCTATGATCTTGTATCTGACTGTGCATAGGGCGATAGGGCGGTATTCTGCTGCTGTTTGGGGAGCTGAGGTCTTCGGTATCAGGCAGACCTGTGTTTCGTTGATCTGTGGGTTCATCTTTCCTGTCGTGAAGAAAATCCGAATTTCTCGGTAAATATCTGTGCTCAACAGACTCCAAAAAGCTTGGTAGAAACTCGCCGAGAAACCATCTCCACCCGGAGCTTTATCCGCGTGGATCGCGAAGACTGCCAGTCTAACTTCCTCCATGTCTGGGATTTGACAGAGCTTGTCGTTCATCTCGGATGTGATCTTCGCAGTGATGGTTTCCTCAACTGTACAGAAGTTCGATCTTGCATTGGAAGAGAAGAGGTTTCTGTAAAACTCCGCGAAAACCGCTCCAATCTCCTCCTCCTCCTCATTCACTGGAGCGCCTTCAGTTGTTTCAATTATTGTTATTCTGTTTCTTGCCTTTCGTCTTTTGGTCACCGCGTGGAAGAACGCGTTGTTTCTATCGCCTTCCTGCAGCCACATTATCCTACTCCTTTGTCTCCAGAAGAGCTCCTCGGCTCTATATGCTTTGATGAGTGCTGCTGAAAGGTTAGCTATCCTGCTGACATCCGGTAAGGCCGCTGAAAGTTCCTCTTCTAACTCTTTCTGATTTTGAAGCACTTCTTTAGCTGTGATTTCCTTTTGTTCTTTGGCCCATTTGATGATCTCATGTCTACATCTTGAGATTTTTAAATCCACACTCTCCTCCACTCTTTCTCTCCAGGCCCGTTCTATGATCTTCCGTGCTTCTTCATTATCGTTCAACCTTCTGTCATATCTGAAAGGAGCTCTTTTCTTGACTTTGTGAGATTCAAGATAGGTGATTAGTCGCCGGTGATCCGACCCTTCAAACCTGAGGTAATTGCTGCTTCCTGATGGAAAGAGCTCAAACCACTCCACATTTGCAAGGGTTCTGTCTAACCGGGATTTGACGTCGTGAGTGTGGCGTTTCCTCCTCCAGGAGAGTTGATTTCCTATGTGTTTAACATCCCAGAGCCCATTTCCTGACACAAAACTCCTAAATGGTATAAAGGATCCTTCACATCTTACTTGGCCTCCAGTCTTCTCAGAGTTGTCCAAGATATCATTAAAGTCTCCTGTTAAGGCCCACGCTTCCTCTCTTCCTTGGCCCAACCTAGAGATTTCCTCCCAAAAGGCTTCTCTGTTCTCTTGTTGTGGTTCACCGTAGATAAATTTGAGGTAGAAGGCTTTCCTTTTGTAGATGATCCTTGAGTCAATTAAGTTTTGTGATGATTTTAGCACAGTGAGATCAATATCATCTTTCCACGCCAGTGCTAACCCTCCGCTAAGTCCCACAGGGGGTAATATACAATGCTTATTGTATTCAGGAGATAGATGAGAAAGTACAAAGTCAGATTGATTTTTTGTTTCCATTAAGTACAAAATATCCGGTGCATGAACACGTTTCAGCTCCCGGAATCTTGGAACTTTCAATTCACCTCCCAATCCTTGACAGTTCCAACTCAAAATGGCTAAGGAATTTGGCTTGGTGGCTTTTGAAAATCCACCTTCCCTCTGCTTGTACCTTCTCCATTCTTTGCTGCCTGTGATCCCACATCCTTATTCAAAGGTAAGTTTTTATTCTGGTCATTTTTCCCCACACATAACTTCTTGCGAGCTGGAGGTCGTGTGTTTGTAGTTGCAGCTAACTTTTTAGAAGCTTTTCCTCCTTGCAGGGGGCTTCTGTTTCCTCTGGTTTTTGTAGCTCCCGTGATCTTTCCCGTTGGTGGTCTTTTTGCCTTTTGAGTAGTCCCTGTTCCCTTCTTTGCTGCTTCTCTAGCGGGAATTTTTCTTTTTCCAGCGCTTGAGGAGGCTCCCAGCCTGAGAGTAGCTAGAGTCCTTAGACTGTCCTGTTGACTTATCGGGCTTATAGGGATTGGAGTTGTTCTTGCAGGATTCTCCCATAAGTAAGGGCTCTGGTGCTCTTCATCCTCATAAATGACTTCGACATCTTGAAGTCTGGCCAACAGTGAGCTAGATAGACCTGTAGGTCTTGGTGGTGCCTCCCCTGGGATTTCGATTCTCTCAAGAACAGAGACTCTTCCTGATGAATGATCATTCTCTTCTCTAGGTTGTTCTATCCTTTCAAGAGCGGGGACTCTTTCTCTTGATTGGTTGTTAGCTTCTTCCAGTCTATTCAAAGCTGAGACTCGCTCTCGGGATCTACTGTTGACTTCTTCATGCTCCGGAACCACCGGTAGATTCATCTCCTCTCTAAGGGGGCGAGGAGGTGGTGTTCTCGAACTCTGTGTTCTGTGACTTTTCTGGTGAGTCCTTCGATCCTCTCGGCTCTTGTAAGACGGGGGTGATCCTCCTGTGACCCTTCTTTGTGGAGGCCGGTATCTCTGCGAGGGATAGCTATGCTGCGATGAGAGTTCTCTAATTGGCTGCCTCTCTCTCTCTCTTCTCTGATCTTCATAACTTCGGCGTTCCCTGTCTCTAGAGTGTTGCACTCTTGGCCTGTCCATATGTTGGTTTGTACCTCGGTGTGCCTCTTGAAGCCTTGAGCGAATGGAGCTCTGGTTGTTTCTCTGTGTTCTGGAATCGAAGTCTCTGTCCCGAGAAGTAAGGGAGTCTGTTATGCGAGTATCATGTCTACGATGATGCTCTTCTAGCTTCCGCAACGTATTCTGTTGGCTTATTCCTTGGGAGCCCGCTTGGGGGTGAGTAGAGTCCCCATTCCTGGGGCAATTTTCTTTCTCATGGCAGAGAGAAAAGCAGACGAAACAGTGTTTTTCGAGTTTTTCGTACTCCAAATCCACTGAGATGACTTCTTCTGGAGAGCATTGGATGGGGAGGCTCATCTCCAGATTGCTTAAGCCATCAATATGGATTCTGATTCTTCCATGGTTAACATCTTTATCTAGAACTGGTCCCAGTTCCTTTCCTATTGTCTCCAGAGCTTCATCGGTCCAGAAATGGAGAGGCAACCCATGAAATCTGATCCAGAAGGCGATCCTTCTTGGGAAAGAGTTGGATACCACTGGTTCCCATCGCTGTAAAAGTATCATCCAGCGTTTGTGGTGGTAAGGACCCTTCCTAAGAACTGTTTGAAGTGCCTCTTCTGATGTGAATCGAATTTGGAAGAGCTCTGGTCCTAGCTCTCTTCCTGTAAGCTCTCCTTCCACGCTCCAGTACTGCAATAGCCATTCCACCACCCACTGTGTCTTCTGGACAGCTGGGTTTGTAACTCTTCCTATGAGAGTGAGTTTATTGTCTTCGATAAGAGCTGAGTTATCACTTTGAGGGAGTTGAATCGGTCTCCTTCTTTCCGTCTTCGATGAGTCAGAGACCCATTTTCCTTTCTCTGCTCGAGAGTACTTATGCGCCATAACTGAACAGAAAGTTATCTTGTCTGTTTTGTACAAGACAACAGGTGCTTAAAACTTGTGAGAGCTCCTCAAACTGAGGTAAAACTGGGAAATTTTTTGTTGACGCCCGAGCTTCTAGTTCTTCGAGAAATATACTGTAGCTGATTTCTTTTCTTCTGTAGAACTGTAGAGGGAGAGATAACTTCGGGGAAAGAGATACATTAGGGGAATCGCCATTACCAGATCTATCGATTGATCGGACCCAAATTTTCTTCACTCGAAATTAGGTCATCGGAGAGGGTTAGTTGCGGAGGAGCTCCTCTTTTTTACGGTGGAAGCGAAGGATCTGCGGTGGAAATTTCAAAAAAGAGGAGTTTGGTGACCGTTCATTGGGAAGCTCGCCTGGGAGAATTTAATGCCTTTCTCTCTCTAGATCCCCGTTGTGGATCATTTCTTGCTTTCTTTCTGTTTTTACTACCTTTAAACAGTATCATATAGTATGTGTGACAAAAAAACGAAAAAACAGTATCATATAGTATACATGATTGCATGACGAAAGTGAAAATGATGAAGTATTCTATTTGAAGATCACATACAAATGCCAAAATTTGTCAAACCCTAAACTCAATATCCTAAACTTAAGTCACAGTATCATATAGTATACATGATTTTTTTGAAACCATATAGTATACATGATTACATGACGAAAGTGAATATGATGAAGTATTCTATTTGAATATCACATACAAGTGCCAAAAATTGCCAAACCTTAAACCGAATACCTACTATACACTGTACCTTCTACTCTCTTACCTTATATTGTATGTCCTAAATCCTAATATATACCCTAAATCATATATACTAAAGCTTAAATCTTAATTTAAAACTTTTAATACTATACTGTAAACCATAAAAACTGAAACTATACCCTAAATCAAAGTTGGCATTCGTTTATTGAATATAGTGTAACCAATTAAATTATATTGATTATCTTATAATTAGTTGAAGTTATGTATTAAATGATACTTTTAAATAAATAATCAATTTTTAATATTAATATTTTAGCTAAAACTACCTATAATTTAAAACAGAGAGAGTAATACTTATTCAAAAACATGGATGCTTTGGGAAAATGAGAGATATTTGTTTGTTTATTACATGTGTGATTTGTAAGTTGTAACAGAGGAACATTGATAAAAGACCTTATTAAAATAATATGAATGTAGTTTTATTTACATAAAAGTTAGACATCAATTGTCCCCTTGTATATTTTATACTAACACTTAAGACTATCACAATGGTTAGCTTATTCAACACCCTATTTTTTTCTATTTTTCACATTTCATATCATATTCTCTCTATTCCACCTATTATTCAACACACACTTCATTTTTATATTCTACAATAATTTTGTTTAATAAAATTCAACACCCTACTTTATTATTTTTATTCATACTTATCAATTATAATTTGGTAATTACATATTGATAATTATTTAAGATATTAAAATATTATAATTAATACCTATTTAACAAAAAAAAGTTTAAAAATACCAAAACACTTGACTAAAAATAAAAAAATAAAAACATAAAGAAAAAGTGAAAATTTTAATATATATCCAAATAAAATGAAACAAATCTCTAATGATAGGTTACAAAAATGATGAATTTTGCTATAATTTTTTTTTTTTTATAAAATAATTAAGTTCTAAGAATTTGGTGAAAATAAAAAAAAACACTAAAATGTAAACAACCGACGAGAAGTGAATATAAAGCAACATGCGTCCCATCTGTTTTTTCTTTAACACGTTGAAGTTATTCAACTAGTGTTTACTCCACATGTACTTCTTTTTAATTCAACACCCTATTACATTGTTTTAAACTGTTGAATGATTTATTTAACATGTCCATTGTAAGTAGTCTAATACATAAGAGAACAATTTTCACATTTTTCTCCACTCATAGTCTTTCGATGACTTGTATTAGTTTATCGGTTATTAGTTATGAGTATACGTGTACATATTGTAGGAGTCAGTTAGACGACTATTTTATCACCTAGTATATAACTAAGTTGTTGTACAATGTACAGATTAACTAATTATTCATTTTACATTATCCTTTTCATCTCTATCAATATGGTATCAGAGCCTCGAGAATATCCATGATCATGAATGCTTCGCTCACTGATCTCTTTTTTCTTCATGTTTTACACTTCATCATTGTTCTCCTCCATTCGTTTTCGATCTATCTTCTCTGTTCCATCGCCTGATTCTCTGTTATGCACGTGTGGAGCTTCCCTTATGCATGTGTGGAAAGTGTGAGTGTAGTATTGCAGTGTTCTGGGAACGTCTTCAGGAATGTAGCAAGGTTACTAAGTTCCTCATGGGTCTTAATGACTCTTACGAACAGACTCATCGTCACATCATTATGCTCAAAGCACTTCCTTCTATGGAAAATGCTTACAATATTGTAGCACAAGATGAGCGTCAAAATACGATGAAGTCTTCTGTTGATCCTGCAATCTTTTATGCTCAGACTCGATCCACTATTGGCCATGACTCTTCTGTTGATCCTGGCGTTGTTGAATTTGCTGCAACTTACAATGCTTATCGCTCTAAGCGACCCTTTGCACGCATTGTGGCTTGTTGGGACACATAGTCAACAAATGTTACCAGATTTATGGCTATTCTTCTGGATACATGGCTCTGAATTTTGGTGCTGGCTTTCGTCCTCAACAGTGTGTTCTTGCTGGATACAAGCAACAACCTTCTCAGCAACATCACTTTCAGGTTTCTGCTGGCCTCCTCAATAGAAGAATTTTCAGGCTTCTCAACGACCACCTCAGTCTTCTCAAAAAACTTATATTCAAAGGGCTCCTAATGTTGCCTTCGTTTCTGCTGATACTCAACAAGATTACTCTGGTTATCAGCAGATTGTTTGCGCTGATCTACAGCAACTGGATTAGAATTTGATGACTGATGGTACGCATGTGATCAATCAACTAACCACTCAAGTTAGTTCTCAAAATCTCTCAGCTCCTTCCTCATCCTCAAATCACTACTCATGGTGCCATGGCATCTCTTTCCACCATTGGTAACATTCCTCTTCCCTCCTCTAGCCTTCAGTTTGAAAATAATCGTCTTAGCTTCCAACAATAAGTGTTATTCATCTCTCATATCATCTTTTCCTATTGGTGCTTCGATAATTGATAGTGGGGCTATGAGCCATGTTTGCTCTGATCTATATTTATTTCAGGATACTAAACCAATGTCTCATACTACAGTCACTCTCCCTAATGGTACTAGGGAATGCATTTCTCATATAGGCACTGTGCATTTATCTAACATGCTCATTCTACGTGATGTTCTATTGTCCATCATTCCATTTTAACCTGATTAGTGTGAGTTCTTTGCTTCATGCTAGTAATGCATCTTCTCATTTTTACCCTAATTTTTGCATTCTTCAAGACTTTTCTCAGGTCTGGATGATTGGCAGTGGTAGCGTACAACATCGACTACATTCTCAATCATGCTGAGTTGAATCACTCTCTATTTTGTGGTTCTGCATTTACTGATGGAGATTTGTGGCACCATCAACTTGCTCATCCCTCTCTTGATAAACTATCTCTTTTATCTGAAAAGTTGTCTTTACCTAAAATTAGTTTTAATAAAGAAACTCCTTGTATGGTTTATCCTCTAGCTAAACAAAATCGTTTACCTTTTCTATCTCATAATAATCATACTGAGAAACCATTTGATTTAATACATTTGGACATCTTGGGTCCTTTTTCTCAAGATTTTGTAGAAGGTTTTCGATATTTCTTGACTGTAGTTGATGATTTCTCTAGAGTTACATGGATATATTTGCTTAGACATAAAAGTGATGTTAAGACAATTTTTTCATCCTCTGTTACTCTTATTTAAATGCAATTTGGTACTTTCATTAAGGACATTAGATGGGATAATGCTTACTTTTACTGATTATCTTAAGATGAATGGATTTTTTCATTACTTTTCTTGGGTTGATAGGCCACAACAAAACTCTGTTGTTGAACGAAAGCATCAACATTTGTTGAATTTTGCTCGTTCTCTGTTGTTTCAGTCCAACATTCCCTTGATTTACTAGTCTGCTTGCGTCTCTACTGCTGCTCATTTAATCAATCGAATGCATTCCCCGGTTTTGAACAACAAATCTCCATATGAACTGCTGATGAACAAAGCTCCTGATTATTCGTTTTACGAACGTTTGGTTGTCTTTGTTACGTCTCTACATATCCAAAGTTTCTTAAAAAATTCTCTCCACGTGCTCGTGCATCTGTTTTCCTTGGTTACCCCATTGGTTATAAAGGCTATAGGGTGCTAGATTTAGATTCAAATGTCATATATATTTCTTGTGGTGTTGTTTTTAATGAACATATTTTTCCTTTCATGTCTGATACTGTGAGTCCTCCTTTTGACTTCTTTCACTCTTCTATTCTCCTGCTTTTCCCGTTCATGTTCCACGTATGGTTTGCATGTACATACTTCATCTACATATTTTTGAGTAGATACATCTAGTTCTCATTCATCTGCACCATCACCACCTTTATCTCCTTCATTTCCTCCATCTTCTTCACATCCATCTGCATCTCACCCGCCTGCATCACACACGCCTGCATCACACATTTACATCACACCCGCCTGCATCACACACGCCTGCATCACACACGTTTACATCACACCCGCCTGCATCACATCCATCTAAATCAAATCCACCCGAAATACTTCCGTCTGCGTCTCATATTCCTAGTACCATATCACCTTCCACATCTTCTCCCCAAAACATTGGTTCAGTTTCAGTTGCAACAAATAAAACTTGGCGTGCAGCTAAAACACCTAAATATCTTACTGAGTACCATTGCTATCTCACTCAAGCTCATGATTTTAACTCTTCTCCTTCCACAACTCCTTATCATCTTTCAAATGTCCTTACCTATGATAACATTGCTTCCTATTTTCAAAATTATATCTTTCAATTTAGTTTCGATCTTGAACCCAAATCCTTCCTTGAGGCTATGAAATCAGAGAAGTGGACTAAAGCGATAAATGTGGAACTGGTTTCTTTTGAGGATACATACACTTGGGATGTAGTTTCACTACCTGAAGGGAAACATGCCATTGGTAACAAATGGGTTTACAAGATCAAGTTTAATGCTGGCGGTACTATTGAGCGTTTCAAGGCTCGTCTTGTGGCTAAGGGTTACACCAACAACCTGGTGTTGACTATATTGACACATTCTCCTCTGTTTCCAACCTTGTCACTGTTAAGATGCTTCTCAAACTAGCTGCATTTGACAACTGGAGTTTGACTCAAATGGATGTCAACAATGCGTTCTTACATGGTACATTGGACAAGGAAATATACATGAGTCTTCCTCTTGGATACACGCCACGTCCAGGGGTTACTCTTCCTCCTAATGCCGTATGTAAACTCAAGAAATCTATTTATGGGTTGAAACATTCAAGTCGGCAATGGTACCATACCTTCTCAAAGGTGCTTCTCGATGTTGGGTTTGATCAGTCCCAAGCTGATTAACATTATTCTTCAGACTTCTTGGTGGGAGCTTCATCGTTGTGCTATTATATGTTGATGATATTGTGATCACTAGTAATGATGATAAGGCCGTTTCTGCGCTTTTAGAAGTTCTGCATCATGCTTTCAAGATCAAATATCTTGGTCCTCTCCGATTCTTTCTTGGCTTGGAAGTTGCTCGATCAGCTAAGGGCATCTCTGTTTTCAGCTTAAGTATGCTCTCTCGATCTTACAAGACGTTGGCTTCACAGGATGCAAGTCTAGTTCTGTTCCTATGAATCCTAAGATTCATCTGAGCATTGAAGATAGAATTCCTCTGGAGAATTCTACTCCGTATAGGGAGCTTATTGGTCGTCTCCTCTATTTGACGATAACACGTCCTGACGTGACATATGCAGTTAATCGCTTGAGCCAGTTTGTCTCTAAGCCGAAGGATCTACACTTGCAGGCTGCTCATAAGGTTCTTCAGTACATTAAGAATGATCCAGGTCAAGGTCTCTTATTCACTACCACACCGGACTTAACTCTCGCTGCTTTTTGCGGATGCCGATTTGGGTGAATGTCCAGACTCTCGTCGCTATGTTTCTGGTTATTGTGTCTTTCTCGGTGGCTCGTTGATATCCTAAAAGTCCAAGAGCAAGGTGTCGTTAGTCGTAGGAGTGCTGAAGCGGAGTATCGAAGTCTTGTTAACCCGACTTGTGATCTTATTTGGTTGAAGCAACTGCTTGATGCTTTCAGAGTCACCATCAAACTTCCAGTAACTTTGTTTTGTGATAGCAAGTCTGCGCTTCACTTGGCTTTGAATCTTGTGATGTTAGGAGTTTTGAGGCTCCTAAGTCAAATGATAGGATAGTGGAAGTTGTTTGTCGAACCAGTTCTGAGGGATTCAAATGCAGAGAGAATGCAAGTATTTGCCTAATTTAAGTGCAATCAGTGAATTGGATGATTTTTAAACTAAAACTAGAATGCAAGTAACAGAAATGATACTTTTAAGCTATTGGAAAAGAGAACTCATGGGTATAGGGATTTAGACCTTGGGTGATCAGATTTCGAACTAAGGAATGTAAATGATAAATCAAACTATCAACCTTAAGCCTAGACACAATTCTAAGCAAGCTCTATGTCTAGATGAATGCTCATTTGCTAACATGTCTCAAACATCAAATGTCTTTGGTTGAATAACATGCAAGCAATCATTACTAGCAAGTCTATTAGCTATCTTAGCATCTTTAACAACAAATCTCTTTGGCAAAGCACACTAAAAGCCTAGGAGAGTTGACTCAGGCATTTCATCAAACACCTGTCGGGCGAGAAATGCCTAGAGATCACCCTTTGAGTGGCCTACTCAAATGATGCATTAAGATCACTCTACTATGCAAGGAACAAGTATGATCTATACCTAAAACATCCTAGAACTAGCCTAATTACCCTTAATCACCCTAACCCATGAATTCAAAAGGTGATTACTCACTAATCTCCATGATTCCTCTTAAACCCATGATGGATTTCAGATGAATCATATAGAGATGTAGAAAGAAAATCACAAGAACACAAGAACAATCAAATCCAAAAGACAACTTTTCTTGAGAGAGTTTTGTGTTCTTCAATAGATAAAAGATAATCTGCCAATGGTGGCTACAAAGCATACTTAAACATTAGGTTTTTCAGTGCAAAAACGTGCACAATAAATTGCAAAAAGGTCCTTGAAAATAATAAAAATCGTGAACTGATAACGCGGAGCGACCTCGGCCAGTCGCTCCGAGAGGTCGCTCTGGGCTTCGGGAGCGACCTCGGGTGGTCGCTCTGAGGGGTCGCTCCAGGGTGATTTACGGATGTCCGAAGCGATAAAAAGGCGAGCGACTTCATGGCGTCGCTCTGAGATTGAGCCTTGAGGTCTCTCCGGCTGGAGCGATGTCGCCTAGTCGCTCTGAGGTGGTCGCTCCGGTCGGCTTCGTCCAAAGATCAACTCTTATTCTTCTTTTGAGCTCCAAATGCATCCAAATGTCTCCAATAACCTCATGAGGTGCTCCAATACCTGATAGAGACATATGTATGCATAATGCAACCTAAACATGTCTAAATCCTATTCTATATGATGAAAATGCTTTTGAATGAATGGTTAAAACAATGCAAATATGCGAGACATCAACTCCCCCACACTAGTCCTTTACTTGTCCACAAGTAAACTTTCAAGAACCAAGGAGAAGAAGTTTGAAGGTGGGGACTCATAACCAAAAGAAACTCTTCTTAGTTCTCAACCTAACAACCTTGCATAATCATACCAAATAGAAAGAGCAAAGATTTTATCCATCTCTAACTTCTCTAGGCCTATCTCAGCTCCTTTGATCTCTACACTCATTAATCATGCATCTACAAACCACAAATCCACATCTCTCTAACATTTATGAAGCAAACTCAATAGACATCTCACAAATGGTCAACTGGTCCAAGTCATTTGGTTTGGTAAGACAAAGGCTTCAATGCAAGAGAAATCAGAGGTTCAAAATGATCTTTTAAGGTGGTTTACTCTCAAAACAAAGTATCTTTGACATTACACATAATATATCTAAGAAAGGGATCAACTCATGCATACAATGCTCAATCTCCATTGTTCTACCATTTCCCAAACACACAAGATATTCAATTATTCCTCAATGTCAAACCCAACTCACATCTCTCACCAAAAGATCCCAAGAACATTCTTCACATCAGACTCTTTCTTTTTGAAATCAATAAGGGATTTTCACAACTTTAAAACAAATCTGAGCTCCTAACAACTTTGCTAGCCCCCTTTTTATTCTCTTTTTTTTCTCTTTTTTTTTTCTTTTTTTTTCTTTCTTTTTTTATATTTGGGGGCCAAGGCTTTTCACAATAAGAGCTAGATACTTCTCCACTTATCCCAAAAAGACTAATCATTTAAGCATCAAACCTTTCATATTCCCAAATCACAATCACAACACTCACCCCCTTCCTATAGCTAGACAATAGAGTAACTAATCTAGCAAGAATGGAGACTAAGCATTATCGTTCCCAATACTCTCAACATTATGCACATGTAAAGCTTTCCAAAGAGGCCTCACTCAACAAATAATGATGGTTTAAAAAGGAGGTATGGGTTTTGGGAGTGGAGTACCACTTGAGTTTGTCAAAAAGATTGGTAAAACAGATGGGACAACTCAAGTGTGTATATCCATGACTTAGTACACAAGGGACCATATGCAAGAGACATTAAAACAGGAGCTTGCTTCAAAGAGAGAATATCAACAGTCAAATGAGTTTCAAGAGGAGCATTCAAGGCGCGAAGTTTACAAGCTTTCTAAAGGGTGCTCAAGCTACTTGTCATGATTACAAAGGTCAACAAATTCAGTACTTAGCATGAGCTCTTTACAAGGTTGAAATCCCCCTAATGCATGAGTGCAACCTATATGCTTCTAGACTCAATCCTAAAAATGCAAATGATGCAACTAAATGATTCTTTTTGTGTTTTTCAATTTTTTTTTATTTTTTTGGATTTTTCTATGCAAATAAGAATGTAATATGCAATGCATGAGACTCAAAATCATAAAACAAACATGATCAAATACTTGGTACCTCCCCCACACTTAAATCACACAGTCTCTGTGTGAGTGAGGTACCCAATGGAAATGTGAAATACAAAGAAAAGATGGGAGAAGGGGAGTTTCCAGTTACCTGAGACGGGAGCGAGGTGGATGGGTCGCTGCGGCAGGTCGCTCCCAGCTGGAGCGACCTCGTGACGTCGCTGCGGAGACCTCGCTCCACGGTCAGTTTCTGTGTTTCCACTCGCGTATGACGCGAGCGACCTCAGCATCTCGCTCTGGACATGTCGCTCCCAGGTGGAGCGACCTAGAGGTGTCGCTGCGATGAGATCGCTCTGGTGTCCGACTTTCTGCTCAATACCTGCACACAACTTCACTTTCCCATTGTTTTATGAGATAGAATGATAATGCAAATACTAATGCAATATATACAAGGATACTCATGGGACTTCCTCCCAAGTGAGCTTGTTTTAAGTCTCTAGCTTGACTTTGCCTCCTTTAGATCAGGCTAGACTAGGTGCAGAGAGTGGAGTTGACACCCCATCTTCCTCAGGTGGTAGCTCATCAAAGTGATCATCAGCAGGAGGAGGATTCATCTCTTCAATGGTGAAAGCTTGTCCAAATACATTGGGGTTCCTCATCTTCTCCTTGATGTCAAAGTGGAGGATGTTCTCCTTGCCCAAATGGAGGTCAATCTTCCCTTCCTTCACATTCACAATAGCTCCTGCTGTAGCTAAGAATGGTCTTCCAAGAATCAATGGGTCTTGAGCCTCCTCACCCATTTCAAGCACCACAAAATCTGTAGGTATCTCATACCTTCCAATCTTCACAGGGAGGTTCTCTAGGATGCCCACAGGGTACTTCACTGAACGATCAGCCAACACCAAAGAGAGTCTACACTTCTTGTACTGAGTGAAGCCAAGCTTCTTTGCCACAGACAAAGGCATCAAGCTGACACTAGCTCCCAAATCGCAGAGACATTTCTCAAATACCATAGGTCCAAGAGCACAAGGGAGTGTGAAGCATCCTGGATCCTCTAGCTTCTCTGGAGCATCAAGCCTCTGAATGATGGCATTGCACTCATGACTCAGAACCATCATGCCCTCCATCTCCTTCTTCTTAGCAGCTACAACATCTTTCAGGAGTTTGCTGTATTGAGGAATCAGCATGAAAGCATCAATGATGGGCATTGTAACCTGAGCTTCACTCATCTGCTTCTCAAACAAAGCCTTGTACTTCTGTAGCAGCTGCTTCTTGAATCTACCAGGGAATGGAAGCTTGGGTTCATAGGGAGGAGGGACAGGAGAGCTCTCACTTGCTGGAGCAGCAGATTCACCATCTTTTGTTGTTTTCTTCTCTTCTCCAACCTTTCCTTTACCCTTGGCTTTCACAATCTTCTCCAAGATCTCAGCATCTGTCTTCTCATCAACAATGACCACTTCATCATCCAGGTTGATGACCACCTCCTCACCTTGTTTCTCAGCATCCTTGGTGAGGGTTACAGGAGTCAACTTCTTACCACTCCTAAGTGTGACAGCTTTTGCTTCCTTGGGGTTTTAATCTGACTTTCCAGGTAGAGATCCTTACTGGCGGTTCTGGTGGGAGCTCATGGAAGCAAACTGATTTCCAAATTCTTGACAGAAGAAGCAAGGTTGGAGAATTTGTTG
Source organism: Raphanus sativus (assembly GCF_000801105.2). Classification (NCBI taxonomy): domain Eukaryota; kingdom Viridiplantae; phylum Streptophyta; class Magnoliopsida; order Brassicales; family Brassicaceae; genus Raphanus; species Raphanus sativus. The sequence continues at coordinate 22,010,964 of NC_079512.1, read as the reverse complement.
TTGAGCTCATTGTAGCTTCCATCGATCTTGGAGTGGAGATTCTTCAGCTCATAGCCAACATGCTTCTCACTTCTAGTCTGAGACTCCAAGATCTGTTTCAGCAAGGCATCAGTGCTGCTCTCTTGAGGAGCAGAAGAGCTAGGAGAAGAGTTTTGCTGAGGCTGATAGTTGCTCTGCTGGTTGTTTCTAGGCTGATAACCATTGTGTTGGTTGTTTGAATAGGGCTTCTGTTGGTAGTTGTTGTACTGAAAGTTGGGTTCCTTCTTGTACCAGCTACCATTGCTGTTGATGAAACACAATTCTTCTTGCCCTTCCAAACCATCAACCTCATTGACAGTAGGAGGTATCTCCTGTTGTGGGTTACCAACAAAGTTCACCTGCGCTTGTGTGGCCTTATCAGCAATGAGTTTGTCAATCTTCTCCTGAAGAGCCTTTATCTCATTCCTTGTTTGCTTGTCATCACCTCTATTGCTTCTGTCATGGTCTCCACTGTAGACTGCATCACTCTTAACCATGTTGTCAACCAGAGCCTCTGCCTCTTCCTCAGTTCTCCCCAAAAAGAACCCATTGCTAGCTGTATCCAGTCTGGCTCTGTACTTAGGAAGAGCACCTCTGTAGAATGTGCTCAGCAAGCTCTCCTTAGAGAATCCATGGTGTGGGCACTGAGCTTGGTAACCATTGAATCTCTCCCAAGCTTCGCTGAATCCTTCCAAGTTCTTCTGTTGGAAGCTGGAGATCTCATTCCTCAACTTAGCAGTTCTTGAGGTAGAGAAGAACTTCTCCAAGAATGCCCTTTTGCAGTCTTCCCAAGTGGTGATGGAGTCACTTGATAGAGACTTCTCCCATTGACGTGCCTTATCCCCCAAAGAGAAAGGGAATAGCTTGAGCTTTAAGACATCCTCTGACACACCATTAGTCTTTGACATACCACAGTAGCTGTCAAACTTATCCAAGTGATCAAATGGGTCCTCCACAGCCAGACCATGATACTTGTTGTTCTCTATGCAGTTTAGCAGTCCTGACTTGATCTCAAAGTTGTTAGCAGCCACAGCTGGTGATCGGATTCCAAGTCTAGGACCATGGATGTTGGGGCGGTCATAAGTGTCAATGGGGCGAGCTGGTCGCTGTTGAGGTCCATTGGGGTTCTGAAGATTTTGTTGTTCTTCCATTGCAGCTTCCAGTGGCTGCAGTTGAGCTTGTTGCTCTTCTTCTCTTCTTTTTCTAGCACACTCTCTCTCTAAAGCTCTGATGTATGCGGCTCTTGGAACAAGGTTTGATGTACCCTTTCTCCTCAAGTTCATACACCTGAAAATCACAAAGAGATGAAGAAGAGAATCAGTAACTTACAAAAATAAAAATGACTTAGTCTCAAGCAAATGACTAAATCTCAATGTTCAAATCAAACTCAGAATTTGGCAACGGTGCCAATTTGATGTTAGGAGTTTTGAGGCTCCTAAGTCAAATGATAGTATAGTGGAAGTTGTTTGTCGAACCAGTTCTGAGGGATTCAAATGAAAGAGAGAATGCAAGTATTTGCCTAATCTAAGTGCAATCAGTGAATTGGATGGTTTTTAAACTAAAACTAGAATGCAAGTAACAGAAATGATACTTTTAAGCTATTGGAAAAGAGAACTCATGGGTATAGGGATTTAGACCTTGGGTGATCAGGTTTCGAACTAAGGAATGTAAATGATAAATCAAACTATCAACCTTAAGCCTAGACACAATTCTAAGCAAGCTCTATGTCTAGATGAATGCTCATTTGCTAATATGTCTCAAACATCAAATGTCTTTGGTTGAATAACATGCAAGCAATCATTACTAGCAAGTCTATTAGCTATCTTAGCATCTTTAACAACAAATCTCTTTGGCAAAGTACACTAAAAGCCTAGGAGAGTTGACTCAGGCATTTCATCAAACACCTGTCGGGCGAGAAATGCCTAGAGATCACCCTTTGAGTGGCCTACTCAAATGATGCATTAAGATCACTCTACTATGCAAGGAACAAGTATGATCTATACCTAAAACATCCTAGAACTAGCCTAATCACCCTTAATCACCCTAACCCATGAATTCAAAAGGTGATTACTCACTAATCTCCATGATTCCTCTTAAACCCATGATGGATTTCAGATGAATCATATAGAGATGTAGAAAGAAAATCACAAGAACACAAGAACAATCAAATCCAAAAGACAACTTTTCTTGAGAGAGTTTTGTGTTCTTCAATAGATAAAAGATAATCTGTCAATGGTGGCTACAAAGCATACTTAAACATTAGGTTTTTCAGTGCAAAAACGTGCACAATAAATTGCAAAAAGGTCCTTGAAAATAATAAAAATCGTGAACTGATAACGCGGAGCGACCTCGTCCAGTCGCTCCGAGAGGTCGCTCTGGGCTTCGGGAGCGACCTCGGGTGGTCGCTCTGAGGGGTCGCTCCAGGGTGATTTACGGATGTCCGAAGCGATAAAAAGGCGAGCAACTTCATGGCGTCGCTCTGAGATTGAGCCTTGAGGTCGCTCCGTCTGGAGCGATGTCGCCTAGTCGCTCTGAGGTGGTCGCTCCGGTCGGCTTCGTCCAAAGATCAACTCTTATTCTTCTTTTGAGCTCCAAATGCATCCAAATGTCTCCAATAACCTCATGAGGTGCTCCAATACCTGATAGAGACATATGTATGCATAATGCAACCTAAACATGTCTAAATCCTATTCTATATGATGAAAATGCTTATGAATGAATGGTTAAAACAATGCAAATATGCGAGACATCATCTTGTCTTCCACGAGCACACGAAACATGTTGAGCTTGATTATCATATGACTCGTGATCAGATGAAGACATGCTTCCTCTATACACTTCATGTTGCCTCTGTAAACAACTTGGCTGATATATTGACAAATGCGCTCCATCCGAGTCCCTTTCATTCTTTATTGTCACAATTATCAGTCTCAAGTCTTTACTGTCCTGTCTCTAGTCCGGATTAAAGACTTGCGGGGGTGTATTATCTATGAGTATATGTGTACATATTATAGGAGTCAGTTAGGCAGTTATATTATTTAGCTAGTATATAACTAAGCTGTTGTACAGTGTATCTATTAACCAATTATTTATTTCACATTATCCTTCTTGTCTTTTTCAATAGTGGTCTAGATCTTCCAGTAATTGTTGCCTTTGTGAGCTTGGGTGTCTTGTTCATCTGATTCCTTATTTATTGAACATTTGTGGTGGTTTGGTGTAGTGTTCGTCTCGTTTGTGTGTTCTGCAGTGTCACTTTTTCCCGAACAGTCGGCTAGGGCTCTCGAAGCTCTTGGATGCTTGGACTTTTTTTACTGGGGATCTTATTCGTTGGGCTTTTTTCATCTGAGCCCATTAAGAGTTGGTTATGGATAAGTTTGAGCATAAAAACCTAGAACCAAAAGGTGAACCGGAACCAAACCGAAAAATCGAATTCGAAAGCGACCAAAATTCAAAATAACTAAATTGTTCATATATTTCTATCACCGAAAAACCGAAATAGAACCGAAAACCGAATAGGTTCCCGATTATCCGAAATAAATTTTATATACCTAAAATATTAGTTATATTTAGTACTCAAAATACTAATATTCTAAATATACTACTTATACACCAAATTATCCAAAAACTCAAATTACTCAAACATTTTTTTATCTTAAGTATTTTAAATTATCCAAATTATCCTAAAGAACCAATTATCGGAATAGTTTTTATCCAGAATATTAAAATTTATCTGAACTATCCAATTAATATCCGAAAATCCTCAGAAATTGTTTTATACCCCAAATTACCCAAATTAACCCAAAAAAACTAAACCAAACAGTAAGCAAATTGGAACTACAAATTTATTGGATTATTCGGTTCTTATAATTGATTTATTGGATTAGTCGGTTCTTATAATTGTTACTCGAACCGACCCGAAACCGAAAAGAACTGGACCAGACCATAACCAAATTTCATAGATAACCGAACGGTTCATATGTCTCTAGAACCGAAAAAACAAAAATCAAAAACCGAAAGAACCAAACCGAAACTAAATGCTTATGCCTAGTTATGGACCATTTTTCTTTTATTTTGTGTATTTTCCTTTTATTTCTTGCATCTTTTATATTGTAATCAAAATCAAAAAGAAAAATTAATCAAGAAAGCCTTTTAAAAGACACGCAATACATACTAGTTCTCCAATCGTCATCATAAACTCGCATCAAATGATGACCCAGCTATGACTTCCTCCAAAGGCCAGCTTTTAGAAGAAAAAAAAACGAACTCTCCCGTGTTTACAGTTACTATCTTATTACAATGTGCTTATTTCGGCCACGTTTAGCGGGCCTTCAAGAATTTATCCTTAGGTCTAGGACCGACCCTGAAATTTTTTGGGCTGAAAACGAATAACAAAGAAATTCAAAATTTTGAGAGCCTAAATTTTTTCTTTTCAAATAAAGAATTTTATATCCATATAAAAAATTTAAAAAATTTATTGAGGTTTAAGGTGAATGTTTCATTAGGCTTGGCCCAGGACCTATCCTGATTAGACCATAGAACATCAAAACATCAAATTCGATATAATTTTATCTCCAATAAAATACCAAAAATTACAACATTCCACTAAATTTGGTTTAAAGTGAATAGCATTACACAAAATTTAGTGTAATACTATTCATCGCACCAAATATTTTAAACATATTTTATTGTGTTTTCATTTAATAATATAGTTCAATTATTATTATTAATTAGTTTAAATTTGTTTCAATTATTATTATTAATCATTTTAGATTTGTAACTAAACATGAATATATTGTATTATTTATATTTTTACATAATTAAAATATTTTGTATTTTGATTTCAGGTAAAAAGTCACTAAGTTATTATTATAATTTATATGTTATAAAAAATAAAATATCATAAAACTTTTATATTTTATTTTTAAATAATAAATCACTAAATGGTTACTATCATTTATTTTATTTTAATATCGACTATATTTTTTATTTAAACTATATTTAATACTATTAAATTCACCAAACTTTAAAATATTTTTTTATAATATAGTTAAACATGTACTACTAATTAATACAAATTTATTAAAATAAATATGTTGTTATGTTATGTGTTTTCATAATTAATGTTTTGTAACTTTATATTATATTTTATGTAAATTAAATACATGTATAATATTGTTAAACCATAACATATAAATGTACATAAATTTTATAAATTTATAATTACGAAAATTTAATAAACATATTATCAAAGTGTGATAAAACAATTATTTATCCAATTCAAATACTAAAAACAAAAAATGTTTGACATCAAAATACTAAATTTGGTGTAAATTCAACACCAAATTTGGTGTCTGGAGATGCTATTACACCATGTTAACATAAACCACAAGATCAATATAAGAGGAAATAGAGAAAACTGGATATTTGTTGTTAAAGAAGCATATCCCAGTACCACGTATTTATACCTATTCATAACCCCAATTTAACCACAAATTCATTTGAATATCATAAGCTACAAAATAAAAATCTCAACAGACATACTATCTTTATATCTCTCAAGTGTATTAATTTATTATTCTCGTAATATTCTGGTTTTGAAACCGAGTGTGTAAGACGTAGAGCGGCTGATCTCTAAACATGAATTGGAATTTGGACCTGAAGTTTACAGTCTTTTAACTTTGCAAGTTAATCATACATGTATATAGACATGCTAGCAGTTTGCTAAACTATATAATATATGGATTTAAAAGTAATTAAATGAGAATTAAATATTAAGTAAAACGCAAACACAACTAGAGATTCAAGTGAGATGTGTAAATGTAGACTTAGAAATGTTCATCTATTTTGTGCTCAAGAGTAACCGAAATAGTTACAAACAAGTGAAGGGTGTAACTTAAGAACAAACATAAGTAAGAGAAAGCATACTTTAAATACAGTTTCAAAAAAAAAATGGTTTTATAAATCAGTTATTTCAATAATTTTAACATTATTATAAAATTTAAACCAAAGAAGATTCGTGCAACTATTAAATCGAGTATATATATATATATATATTGAGGTATGTTTGAGTGAGTCAACAAACATAATACAAGTCCCATGCATCATAAAACACCCACCCACTGAACTAACTGTACACTGCATTGAAAAACAGTTTCACAGCACAGGTAAACAATGTCTTTAGTCTCACTAGTGATTAAGAGTTCACGACAACGATGAAAGAAAGACCAGACTATTCTTCATCATCATCATCCAAATCTACAATCTGTGCTCGCCTCTCAGCTGCTTTCCTCCTGATGAAGAAACCCCACCTCATTGCTGCCTTTATCTTAAGCCACCCAACCACAGATCTGCCTGATCGACCACCGTCTTCATCATCATAACCTTGCATAGGCGTGTTCAGAAACGAAGGGAAGTCATATCCATCTTCTGGAAAATATGTTGCAGAGCCACCGCCTGCTCCTCCTCCTCCCATGCTGAACAAGCGGAGGAACTGTTTCATGTCTTCGTTCTCCAGCATTTCGTGGCTTCTGAGTCTGATCTCTTCCTCTGAGAAGAAATCTTCAAAAGGATTGAGATTTTCCTGGTCGTGAACTGAAGCAGAAGGGTTGATGTTTTGGTATGACTGTGGAGGACCAAGAGCAAGCAGACCGTTCATGTTTTGATTGTTTGTGGAGGAGCTTTGAGCCTGATGTAGACTTCCCATGATCTGACCCGAAGAAACCTCATATAGTTCTATTGGGTTGGAGTCTAGAAGCTGAGGATGTGGTGAAGGATACCTTGTCACCATAGTTTGATCATACCCTGCAGTTACTTGACATAGTTTAAATAAACACTACTTATTGACAATTTTTTTCAAGGGAGTGATTGCAATTCACAAACCTCCAATAGCAAAATCTGAAAGATGCAGTGGAGATTGATTAGCCATCTGCATTGGATTGTCAATGGCAGCAGTTGAGTAATTTTTCTGAGGTTTCTGAGGCTGCTGCTTCATGTCTATGAGAGATTTTCCATCATACTCTATGACTAAGTCCCAGTTTTCATATGCTTTCTTCACCAGCCCATCAACATATACCTTCACAACACATAAGTGAAATAATACAGTTCAAACACAGTAAAGTAACATTAAATCTATATAGTGATTCATAGATTAACTAGACCATAAGTAGAGGAACATGCGGCATTACCTTTTGGCTTTCAGAAAGTGAATCAGCAGAGAAGTACTGATCTCCGGAAATGAGACCACTCAGCTCATAGATATTATTAAACACAACTCCAACATTCCTTGAATCCTCCGGATAGTAGATATAAAGCTTACTGCTCAACACACACGTCTTGGCATGTTCCGCTAGTGTATCCCACATCTTGTTTGACATTCCACTTCCAAGAATCTATTACAAACAAAGGAGACAGAGATACAATCAGCCTTGGCTTCTAGATAAACTTGACATAAACAAAGCACTTACAGCACGTAACCCTCCAGAATCTCTGACCATGATTCTCAGAAAGTCTTCTACAGTGACTATCCCTGCAGCACAAAGCTTCTTATGGAACGCTCCATCCTTACCAATCTTCTCCAATCTCCACACGTCATCACTCAGAGCAGGTGGATAATGCTTCTTGTACACTGCACCAAAAAGTCTGCATCAAAACTAAAAAAAAGAAGTAACTAACACTGCACACATACATACATTCTCCCCTGTGATCTTTAACAGTAAAAGCTTCCGTCTTCCCCTCACGTATCCGCATCATCCCAGAAGCAACCCTTAAAGCGAGTCTAAACTTCCTACTCCGAATCCAACTCGAGTTATCAGTGAAAACAATCTCCCCCAAAGTCCCAACCCCTTCCTTGAGAGCGACACACAAGTCTCCATTCAGCAGCGGTCTCTTTCCTTGGCGCTCTTTCACCACGTAGCTTTCGAACTCTTCCTTAGTCCAGTCTTCGTCATCTTCCCTGGCGAAGTCTCCCTCAAGCACAACGACCTCGAGCTTAGCTGAAGCCTCTGGACCGTGTAAGACGGCGCGGCGAGTGTTTGCATCGATGAGGACGACGTGGATTGCTGCACCTTGCTCTCCTTCTACTCTTCCTCCTGTGAATAAGGGGAGAGATAGCCTGGACCTGAACTGGAGCCGTAAGTTTCTACCATCAGGACCTTCTATTCGCTTTGGAGAAGATCCGGAACCAGAACTGCAAAAGTAATAGTAAAATGTTATCAGTTCACCAAGTCCTAGACAAAGCCTAATGAAACATTCGTCTATAAGTCTCCAAGTTTATATATAAAATAGAAATTTTACTAAATAGCTTACAGCCCCTAAAATCTCAAGGCCGGTCCTCACAGTGAGCAATTTTGACTTTACCTTCCAGTAAGCCTAGGAGGGCCTAGTTTAGCCAAAGCACGTTCGACTTCCTCGCTGACCTGCTCAACAATCAACAATCTCATTTCAAGACCTTTAACCAATGATAGCTAATTTCTAAGTAAAAAAAAAGCATATAAAATAAAAATTTAAGTGCTAATACAGAGTTAAGCATAGTGCAGAAAAGTAAAAGCAGAGAAGAAGAGGGAGTGAGATGTTACAACTCGGCGGAGAATAGGTTCCAAAGAGGAGCAAAGCTTCTGCAAACTGTTTACTTTCAGAGCCTCTACAATCACACTGACACAAGCGTAGAGAAAATGCACAGAGTTAGAAACTTGTCTGCCTATAATAATAATAATTTTCTTTTTTTGAGCAAGTCTGCATATAATTAAACTAGTTCAAAATGAGGGGATGAGAGGTGAAATAACCTAGCAAGAGCAGGACGTTTCCGCTCAGGCAGATCATCATTCCCATCAAAACTCCTCTTGGCTCTGTTCATGTTATTACCTCTATCCATTCTACTTACGCATTCCTCTCTCAACTCCTAGATCTGCAAATTCACCATAATATGAATCAAAAGCAACCTCGAGAATAGCTCATTTCCACTTAACAAACGAAACCCAAGTAACTAATTTCACGTCTGAGAACAGAGAAGACTCTAACTCACTCTTGGTAACACAAAGTGAAGAACCAAAACAAAAGATATGAAAGAGACAAGTGACAAGAAAGTAAGTAACCTGTGAGACTATCACGCCGAATATAGAAAACCACCGCCGATGTCGAATAATTGATAAGTAGCGAACGGAAGTGTGTTATGTTCGAGACTTTTGAGACAGTCTTACTCTTCTTAGTCTTCTCTCGATGATTTTTTGCTGGGAGGGTTAATCAGTCAACCATGGCGACTCATTTAGCTTTTTGGCCGTGTCACTAGTGGGGATTTAATCTGCTGCAGTTAGGTGTACTAGATTGCAATGATTAGTTATTTTTTACCCCACTGGTCGTTGGTCCATTGTTCGCTACTTGTCTGTCCTTAAGCCTAGTTACACTTTTCTAAAGAATCATTTATCTTTTGAATTCTAATAAACTGTACGATTGATCTCATATTCTCATCCACAGAACATAGCTAGATCTAGAAGTAATTCTAATTTTACTACAAATTTGATACAATTTTAAAAAATTTATTCTTAGAGAATAATTATTTTCATAAATACATGAAATTTGCAATGAAAGAAAATTAAAATAACCATCCTAAATTATTTGAAAATAGAATTTTGATATAATTTTGCTAATTAAGATTTATTATCTACTACTAGCCTTTCGATCTCATTATGATTCAGAACCGTCAATGCAAGATTAACCAGACGGCGGATGATGCTGCATAGTTTGATATTCTAGGCTTGTAGCTAGCAAAGCAAAAACGTATTATATATGCACTGCGAAGCGTCGTTGATAATTAATACGAAACATCCAAAGTATAAAAGGCATAGTTTGATATTCTAGGCTTGCTGCATCGGCTAGGAAATTGGCAAGCGAAGACGACAGAGATGAAGGAGAGGAGATCCAAAAGGCATAGCTCTTTTTTTTTTTTTTTTTTTTTTTTTTTTGAACAAAGGCATAGTAGCTCAATTGTTTGATAGAGTTTGAATGGACTTTAGACCTTATTTAAGGCCCAAAATCGAAGTTTCCTTAATTGGACCCTTAATGGTTTATTTACCATGTGTGTACTTTGTTGACATTGTTGTGACAGTTTCTCAATCATGTATGTTTTCACTTTCTGAATATTTGGTTGGGAAGTAAATGTTCTGATGCCTTAGCTTAAGAAGCTAGCATAACTCCCAAAAGTATGTAATAACTTGGTCTCAGTCTTGTATATACTGTTATATTAATGAAATATCCATGTTGATGACAAATTTTTTTTTTTAAAAAGAACTAGTAGTCATTCAGAAGATGTAGTAATCGAACAAGGCGTATGTCTAACAAAATCACTAGTGTTTTAATCATAAATTTAAAATATCAATCCAACTATAGATGATATAGAAACGTACTAGTGTTTATTCAAAATCTAAGTTATGTGGTAATGACATGCTCTATTTATAATTCGAATCATATATCTTAAACAATTTGGTCTTACAATGTCCAATCCACAGTATTTTGAAAAGTTTTGCGTTAAGGTGTGCTAAATATTTTGTCAGCAATAAACAAAACTTGTGCCTTATGGTATAAGAAGCTCATCATAAACGTGGTCGTCTCCCTCAGAAATTCCCAAGACTCGAACAACCTACCCAAGCCACAAATTAGTAGGAAATTAGACAAAGAAATTTAGTGTTAATACAGAGATGGGGTTAGGTACGTAATACATTAAATGGTCCAAAGACACACTTGAAGGATGGCAACAATTTTTGATAGGATCGCGATCCTATCTGTATATCCCTCTCAGAAGTTAGTACCTATTAGGTTTGACTTAATGTTTTGTTTGATTCTTAAGTAATACTTATAAATATGGTATATTAATCAAATTAAATAAATCCATTCTTCTTCTCCGTAAACAGAAAAGTCAGCCCCTTGCAAGTACCAAAAATCTTGATTTCTTGTCATTAAAAAAACTCAGCTAGTGAAGTAGGAGAAGAATTAAAGCATATGAAATTATCAACTCTGATGTCGTATTTCCCTTGTTCACAGAACATATCCTTCTAACCAATTACCATTTTTAATACATGAAAATTATACAAATGTTGTGTTAATCATTGGACTCGTGGACTTAATAAAAGGTATGTTATTCATCCACATTCAAAATGAATATTAGACTGATTAGATTATGTTATAGTTGGTTTCGGGTAAAGTTATTTTGTAACCTAAAATATGGTTATTAATAGTTGATGCATGTATGATATGTATACCAGCTAATACATAAGCAAATTAAGTAAAGTGTGTATAAGACTAGTTAAAAGTGTGTATAAGACTCTCTTTTTTTAAAACAAAAGTGTGTATAAGACTATGTATAAGACTAATTATACATAATATGTGTGATGAGTTCACCATTTAAGAAAAGAATCCATTCTTCTGTCTTCTACAAACATATATAAATATACGGCTTGTTCTTTTAATTATGCCAGCTTTGGTCTTAATGCAACACCTAACACGCGTTAATGACTTGTTTCATATGGTCAAACTCACACGTACACACCCATACGTTTAACATTTATATTTTCTTTTCCTTAAATGAATTTAGATGAACCAATATGATTGCATACTATAAAATGAAATATAGTTACAGGGCAAGGAGGGACAAGGATGGTTTAAAATGAAATATAGTTACAGGGCAAGGAGGGACAAGGATGGTTCTACCGCAGCGAAGGGGATATCGAAGATATGATGGTGCCATGAATATTCATTGGAGCCTATCATCTTTATATGCATAATGTGAAACGTTGATTTGGGGTATCAAATAATAAAGGCCTTACATATTTATAGAAATGGTGTTTGCAATAAATTGTTCTTATTTGGTAAAAATAGTGTTAACATGGACATAATGATCAACTTTCAATTATACACATAAAAAAATACGATGTAAAGACTATTTCCGCATTTCACAATTCAATTTTTTAGGATAAAAAATACAATAGCTGACAAACTTGTATGGAGGTTCAGAATTTGTTTTATGCTATAATTTATGTCGATTCAATTCTACTGAACTATCAAATTTAAAATATTGTTAAGAATAATATAGTTTTTTGAAGAACCAAAATTTAATTTTCAAAAACAGTATACATATAAAATAGAATATAACTATATAAGAGTTGGGGTTTTTTCGTGCCGGAGCATCCCTGAAATGTTGGAGGCCATGGACATTTTAATAAAGTTTTAACAAAATTCTATTTTACAAATTTGGAAATCTTTTATGGTGTAAACTTTTTAAAAAATTCGAGAACTCTAATCCAATATTTTATTTCGCTATATTCAAGACTGCCTTTGTTTCGATGCCCCAGGTTCAAAACATTTATACAATTTTTTAATTTAAAAATTTAATGACTAATTTAGACCTATGAAAAGTTTCAGTCTAAGGAAAAATAATAAAAAGTTATAATAACAATTTACCCTCTCAGTGCAAAGCAAATGGCGTACGGTATTTTGTTAGTGAACCCAAGTGACGTGACATGATTTACACTTTTCCTTGGATTAGAGTTTTTCTTGTCAACGATTCCTTGGATTAGTTTTCTGTTGGTAAAAAGACAAGATTATATATAATATAAAATTGGCAAACTCAAATCCTATCTTGAATTTGTTGGGGGAAAATATCGATGTTTTCTTTTAAGAAAATAACAGATATTTTAACGAATGGAAATTAAGGCCAAATCACAAAAATAGAAATATAATAGTGAAAATGTTATCATATTTTTTTCTAATCATATATGTACAATTTAGTATGTAAGATTTAATTTTAGGGTAGAATTTAAAGTTTAATATGTACAATTTTTGATGTAGTTGTATCTAATCACTACAAAAAAGGATCAGAATACATCACTTAAATAGAATCAGAAAAATAAATGATATTATTTAGAATTACTTATTAGCAAATGATACAAAAATTTTGTTTTAACATCAGTCATAACAAACGATGCGGTTATTAACTTTTTGGCATCGATTCAATGAACTTGATGCAAATCTATATTAGTAACATCATTTTTTGAAAAAATGATTTAAAATATAAGTTTACATCAATTAAATGATTGACGCATTTTTTAATTTGTATTAACATCACTTACAGAAATGATACAGAAGTAACATCATTTGAATAAATGTTGCAAATTTAACATCAATGATATAAATGATACTAACCTAGTTTTCACTAGATACTAATATGTGTACGTAATTCATTTGTGTTGGTAGATTTTTTTTTGACAAATATTCTTTTTCCAAGTTAAATATCAATATGTTTTGTATATTTACTCTTATACATACACAATTTTTAGTGTTTTGATAAATAATTTTGAATTGATTTAAAAGCAAGGTAGATAAATTGATATTTTGAATATTAAAATTATAACGACATTTATACTCACTACAAAAAGAATCTGAAAATCTATATTTTACAAATATTTTTATACTTACTAAAATATATAATTAATTAAGAGGAATATTTTATCCTAATTTTTTACAACTAATATTCTAAATTTTCGACCTAATTAATTAATGTTAGTAGTTATTTTATATTTTACTGCGTTAATTTGTTTTGTAAAGAAGATTGTAAAACATTAAAGTTATATATGTCTTCTTTTTGTAAAATATATATGTTTGTTACCAAAAATATAGCAAAATCTCCTATTTTATCTCATCCACTAGTTCACGTTCATTTTCTAATAAGAAATCAACTGAATAAAAAGCAACGATATTTTACATCTTTTTTCACAGTCTTTCTCTTCCACGAATACAATTTTTTGGCAAATATTTTTAACACAGTTTAAGCAAGACTGAATTTGCATATCTCAAATGATATTCTTGGAATATTCGTGAAGGCTATTGTTGTTTACCTCAGTGCACACCATTGGTTAAGGTTAGTCAATAGTGACAATCTGATGCAAATTTTTCATTAGATTGATTTGGTCTATGAATCGGTATTTTCTTATATGAGTGATGATGATGATGCTGCTGGTTTTATTTGTAGAAGCAATTATTTGTTTAACACACTACCACCAAGAGCAGAAGATACAGAGAATGGGAAGAAGAAGAAGAGACTTGATCGAAGAACTCTTACGGCTAATTACGTTTATCTGTTTTTTTTATTGTTTTCTTTCTTTTTTTTTGTTTTTGTAAATTTTTATCTTTCAACTGTAACATCATCAATGGAAAGAAAAATAACTATTTTAATTTATTTATTTACGGATATAAATTTAAAATTAATTTTGTGTAGATATTAATCAAAATAAAAATCAACGTAATAATAATTTAGTTAATAACTGTAAATGATAAAACTATTAAAATCAATTAAAAAATTGATACTGATTTTAATTCAGTCATAAAAAGTGATATAAATCTACTCTATTAATTTAGAGTCCTATTTAAACATTACCGTGGCATATTTTTTTCGGACTTATTGAAGATGTTATCACTTAAATATATATACACGCTACTCCTACCAAAAAAATATATATATATATGCACGCTACTTATACATTTTATGTTGTGACCTATTCATTAAAATAAATATGTTGGGCTAAGAAGAGTTCATGCTCTTAAATACCAATATATACATTTTGTTTTTCGATTTATTTTTGGAACTAAACTTTCCGACTTCAATCGGAGTTTGATTGTCTTTTGTTTATTTTAGGGTTTCGTCTCCTTCTCCTCTGACAATCAATTGGTCCTCTCCTTTCATAAATTGACTTGATTTCTTCTTTCCTCCCAGATTAATATCTTTGTTATTTTCATGGTGAAATATTTTCATGGTTGGGCTTTTGAAGAAAAGCTTCTTGTGAGGAGAGGATTAAGTTCGCTTGATCTTAGAAAAAATGAGGAACCAGCATTTTTAAAATCAAATCAATTGGAGTTGAAGAAAAAGGTCATTCTGTGGTGTTTCATAGCTAGACTCACCGATGATTTGCTTGGTGAAGCGACAGTCCGGCGGTTATGTCGGTGATGCTTCTACTAACAAAGATTATCAAAGATCATGTGTGGGGATACATGTCACTATAATATCAATCCTTATATTTTGCTACTTCGATAATGAGATTTTTATTTAGAATTCCAGTTTCAAGTCCAATTGTAATTTTATAGTTCAAGTTTAGCTTTTAATGAAAAATAAAACGACAGAGAAAAAGTTTCCCACATTTCAGATACTGTTTTCGTATGCCAACAAAAAACAGTTTAAAATCCAACCATTTGTTCTAATCTATCTACAAATTATTGTGCGTGGTAGGCTGGTAGCAACTTACTTTTAGTTTTAAAATTTGCAGATTTTCAATGGTGACCAGCAAAAAGAAATTTGAAGTAATTAAGACAAAAACAAATAACTTTTGAGAAATAAAAAGAACACCATATAATAGATATGATAAACCAACCCAATCCTATTATAAAATATATATTTTATCCAAATAATATATAGCACATAATATAACCCCCACAAAAGAGAAAACTCTTTAGTATAATGAATTAGATGATAAAAGCAAAAATATATTTCTACATCGTAAATTTCAGTGACAAAATACAACGTATATGTAAAATAAAATCCATTACATAACAACATAACCAAAGACATAAATTTTGAAGGAATGACAACAGTAAACTACAAAATAAAATGTTAAATAAATAATACCATTAGAATGAAACATGACTCAGAAAAATAAAAACCAGAAAATTGTAATTTAAATATAGATACCTAAATCAGAATCAGGATCGAAAATTTATCAGGTTACTAATATTGTTATTGAACTAAATCAAAACAAAATTCATAAATAATAGAATTGTTCCGGTATTTCTTGAGCTTAAAAACTACAATCAAACCACAACCAAATTGAAAATAAAAAATATATAATTTGGAAAAAAACTGAAAATTGAATGTCTATTATCAAAACATATTAGTGACCAAACAGACATTTTAAAAAAATTATCAATAAAAAATATAGAAATTACACCATGTACAAAAAGATTTCTTCCTAATTAGATGAATAACCGAAATTCTATGGTGCCTTGATTGCTAGACACAAAAGTTTACTGTTATAAGTAAATTGTTAATATTCATGTTCTTTTTGTATTATGAGCCAATTGACTCTAAAAGATAATTTCGCGCTTTTTAAAGCGCGGGTACTATCCTAGTTAATTATTAAAGTCAGTTATTTGACTGATACTAACACTAATATCGTTTTTTTGTTAATGATGTAAATGTTAATATCAATTATTGTAATTGATATATATTGACATCACTTATAATTGTTGATGTAAATATTAAATATTTTTACATCAGTTACTAACAAAATGATATTAATTATTTGCATCACCACTTTCAGAGTCATTTATATAAGTGATGCAAAATTATTTTACATCATTTTTAACTAATGCAAAAATACAAAATAAATGATGCTAAACAACAGTTTTTTGTAGTGAATGTAAATGTAAAAGTTAAATAAAAAATCAAAAAAAATATTCATATAACAATATTTTTGGTTTAGAAAATAAAGATCCTATAGATATTTTTTTGTTTTAATTTTCAAAACAAAATAGAACATGATTGGCAAATTATATGGTTGTAGATATAAACTAAAATTAATATAACTCGTTAAAACCAAACCGATCACCTCCATAAACTCCATTAACTGGTTATTTGTGTAGGATATAAAACTCAGTCATTTTAATTGTAATGGCGGGTATTTACGGTGGTAGTATTAGATACTCTCCTTTTAAAATTTGTTGTTTAATTTTTTACTCCTCCTTTTTTGTCAAAAACTTATTTTTCACTCTTCTAACATGTTCATATTAGCCATAATGTTAAGGTAGTATATATACAAATACAATACAATACAATACAATACATTTGAATTCGATATTTAGTTGGATAGGTAATTAAATGTTTTCTTCCTCAAAATAAATATTTGCTCCACATGATTATTATATTTTTTTAATATTAGACACATACAGAAACAATTATATGTAAAGCCAATGGATTCTATAGCTAGTTATAAGTAGCATATTGTCCAATATAAACATGACAAACTCATATCAATATTATTAGCACTACCAGGCTAGCTATTAGCATTTACAAAATGACTTTGAGTCTTGATCAACGATTTTTTTTTAACATTTTGATCAATGATTTTTAAAGCAAACCTTAGGGACCTGATATCTAAAGATTAGCTGGGAAACTAATATCAAGCAGTATTGATTAATTAATTTGATTTAAAGTATATCCATTACGCATATATATATGTGTGTGTTTATTTAAGCTTACTCTTATGACATAAAAACATATCCTTTTTTTTTGAACACGTATATATGCACATAAACAAGAAACATTTGCGTTACATATATTAGGCACATAAACTAAAGTTTAAACTTTTATGTCTATATACTATCTAATATATGTATATATGCATATATACTATCGATTATAGTGCCTTCAAGCTAGGGATTTATCAAATGCATCGATTCTAGGGTTCTGAAAAAGGACAACAAGAAACATTTGCGTTACTTATATTAAACTCTGAATTTCCTAGTGTCTTCAATCTTTTACTATATATTATACACAATATCTTTTATTATATTGTAGGGATATTAAGTTATACAGAATATTAGTTGCTCCTTTTTGGAATTTTGATGGTTTCCTCTTGTTATTTTGTTGCCTAGTTGTGGTTCCTTATCTCACTTGATTATTTAACTGATTAATCACAATCTTTTGATGAAATTCATACTAACTTTTAATAAATGATTTTTTTAATAAATGAGCGTTATCTCCAAACAACATCTTTGTAATAAATCAAGGTCAATTAGCGTTAGTTGTCTGGTTTGTTCCGATCAATTATTGTATTTATGCTTCTCTATTTCATTTAAAAAAAGTATTTGAGACCAATCAATTTAATTCCCACTGTTAGAACTCATCGTCAACATTAGTAAAACCTGATATTTATAAGAAAAAAATATAAGCAGATATAAAAGAATCGTATAAATATTAACCAGTATCAGTTTGTTAATTATATGGGCAATCAATGAATCCTATAAATACTTATACCACTTTAGTTATTATTATATTTTTTTATCAAAATCACTTTAGTTATTAGTAATAGAAACTTGCTCACTTTAAGACGTAGCTCTTGCAAGGTTAGAAAAGCCATTAGTTAATTTTAACTATCTATGCAGATCTGGTTGATGCAAAGTAATTGATTCATGCAAAGTACTTTGACACATGCATCAATGTTATTAAACATATAGTTAATTAATTTTCAAAAATGACTGTTTGTTCAAAATTACTATTAGCAAATAACAAAATGGTAGCTAGCAAAGTCGGGATAAGAAACTTAATGTATGCTTTACTTGATAATACTTTACAAAAATGTTTGATTTAGTATTTTTGAATATGGATTAATAATAATTAATACATGAAACATTTAAATGATGAAATGTCAAACATAAAAATCATTCAACAGAAAAAAATGTTTGAAGAAAAAAAACAATCATGTCTTCCTAAAACGGGCCTCGAAATGTTTAAATGGTTGATTATATCGCTAAAATTGAATCTTCGTACTGCTATAATTTACGTCACTTTTTAAACCCTTGCGTCTTAGGTATTTTTCAGATTTATAATTTATACATTCATCATATTCAGTTGAATTCGAAGCTGCAAATACACCCACTGCACATACGTTATATTTATCCATATAATATTTGTTCTTTTTTTGACTGAAGGCATTCTATCCATATAATATTTGTTTGTGTATGTGTAATAAAAGAAACTGTAAGTCAAAGAACAAGAGCTTCTAGAATGAATTGAGAGATAAAAGCTTACCTTGAAATGAAGTCAAAACTTATTTGGCAACGAGTCATAACCGTATCTACATGACTATATGGTCTTCTCGATACCGACGTTTTTCCTTACGGCACACGGATTTTCATACTAATCATATTACATTATCGGTTAATTTCTTAAAAACTTCTTCCACATGCAGAATTTCTACAATGTCACTAAACAAGAAACGTTTTATTGAAAAGGAAAACTACGTACGGGGTGACTAAGTTTCTTTAATTGTTATCACTAAACTGGACAACTGGTGCAATGATGGAATGGCATGGTTGGTAAAAACTATGGAAACACATTGTACTATTCTGCCGTTCTATGATTTATAATAATATTCAATGTTCATCATTTTCTCACAGAAAGTATTATAAACATTAGTAAAAAAAAAAGTATTATAAACATTCTTGTTTGAATGCAAGATGATACAATCGGTACTTTTTCAAGAAAAATAAACATTTCTTGTTTGAAGTTTCTTACTGAGGAAAATCTCCTATTTTATCTCATCCACTAGTTCACGTTCATTTTTTAATAAGAAATCAACTTGCAACAAATTTTAAGCAAAAAAAAAAAGTTTCTTACTGAGGCTACATTATGCAAGTTCCGAAATTTCTCTTGTTTCTTTACTCAGTTCTGTCATAAGAAAGTCAAGAATTTGGATACTTTTCTCATATAAGTTGACTTATTCAAACCACTATCTATGAACTTCAGCAAATTATACAAATTTAAGAATTACTTCCTCCGTTTCGAATTACTTATCGTTTTAGAATTCTACACACATATTAATAAAATATCTAATTTTGATATTTACTAGATAAAAATATCATTACTAATACATCTAACCACATTTCAACCAATAGAAAACTAGTTTAGAATAAAAAATCAATAAATTTTGTATTGAAATCATAAAACGACACTTATTTTGAAACGAAAATTTTGCTCTACAACTACAAATAATTTGAAACGGAAGGAGTACATCAGAAATTAAGTGTAACATTTGATTGGCTACAGAGGGGAGCATTTTCAACCCAAGTCACGACAAATCAAGACGATGGTTTGTTTCCTGCCTTTAATTTTTAAGATATACAAAGGGATATGCAATTGGACAAAATGTCACGCAAGTTTTTCTTTGCATTCATGATTTAAAAACTGAGACAACTTTTCACCTTTCACATAAACAAATAAATGTTAGAAATCCAAAAGCAGGAAACACAAAAAACCCTAGTCAGAAAAATATAATTTGCTAAGGGTTGAATTTGAAATATGAAAATTAATACACGGAGACGACTTTATATGTATATATTTAATATTCACTTTTAGTTATAATAATCACTAATTAATACCTTCCTTTTCTCGTCTTTATAAACCATCTCTTCTAAGCATTAGATCATTTCATCTCCAACAAGCATAATAACACTTTGGAAGAAGAACAAGAACAAAGAAGAAGAAAAGACAAAAGGATTTGTAAGAAAATGGGAAGAGCTCCATGCTGCGACAAGGCAAACGTGAAGAAAGGGCCTTGGTCGCCTGAAGAAGATGTGAAGCTCAAGGACTATATCGACAAATATGGCACTGGAGGCAACTGGATCGCACTGCCTCAAAAAATTGGTAATAATTACATTAGTTTATACTTATAATTATAAGTAGCTGCATCTTGTTTAGTTTTATCTACCAAAACTTAAATTCTGAGCTTCGTTTTGAATATTTATCATATAATATATCACTTTTTGGATCAATAAAATATGGATTTAATCAACAGCCCCTTGTCCCGATTTTACTTGATTCATATTTATGATTTCGATTAATTGTCCTGATTTTGAAGTTTTGTCTAAATTATAGGGTTGAAGAGATGTGGTAAGAGTTGCAGACTGAGATGGCTTAATTACTTAAGACCAAACATCAAACATGGTGGCTTTTCCGAGGAAGAAGATAGTATCATCTTAAATCTTTACATCAGCATTGGAAGCAGGTCAGTGATTTATCTATATCGCATGATATCTGTTGATTAGTTATTTAAATAAATCAACACCTCTTAACTATATAATATATTCTTGGTTCAGAATTGGAGGTAATTCTGTAAAACTTTAACTTGGGCTTCTTGTCTTTTTACCTTTTGTCTATGAATCTTATGCTGAAACACATGCAAGCCCATGTATCAAGCTATGATACATCCCATAAAATTTAGGGTTTATATTGTCTCTTTCTCCTTGGTTTGGTGTTTTTGTACTTTTGGGGCACCTCATGTTTATTTACGTCTATGAAAACATGAAGTTAATTAGTGATCTATATAACGAAATAATTGTTATACATCTTCTAATAATTGTAACCTTAATCTGATATATGCAGGTGGTCTATAATTGCAGCTCAGCTTCCTGGAAGGACAGACAATGATATCAAGAATTACTGGAACACCAAACTGAAGAAAAAACTGCTTGGAAGACAGAAACAAATGAATCGTCAAGACTCCATCACCCATCAGAATGAAAACAATATCAGCAACAACAACAACAAGAGTCCTCAAAATCTGAGTAACTCTGCTCTAGAGAGGCTTCAACTTCACATGCAGCTTCAAAACGTACAAAGCCCCTTCTCCAGTTTCTACAACAACCCTATCTTGTGGCCCAAGCTTCATCCATTGTTGCAGACTATTCCTGATCAAAACTCTAAGCTAGCATCCCAGGAAACCCTCCACCCTCTAGGAGTTAACTTTGTTCATCAGAAGAGTCATATCAATCTAGCTGAGCTCAGCAATGGAGTATCTCTTATCTATTCAGAGAACGTAGAGCAAGCCATAAACCCTGCTCACGGATTTCAACCTAATTTGGTTTTTTCGCAGGACCTTCAGTTAGATAATCATAACATGGACCTTATGAGCAGATGTGATTCTAAAGAATTGTTTCAAGTGGGCAACGAGTTTGGGCTAACGAACGATTCGAACTGGTGGTCGGAAGAAGTGGAGCTAGAGAGGAAAACAATGTCGTCGAGTTCTTGGGCATCATCATCTGTTCTTGATCAGACGACTGAAGGAATGGGTATACTTCAAGAGTACGCTCAGATGAGCTACCACAGTGTGTAATCATTTTTATTTGTCATGCATATGTACATGCATGTGTAACTACTATAGCTGGATTATTGATGAGTTGTGTATTATTACAGTCATAAGCTTATTATAGCATGTTGAGGGCGAAAGGGGTTTTTTTCATTTTCTTTTTAACTGTAACGATTTGTTGATAATAATAATGTAAGTCATTAATTTTACTAGCTTTCTTATATTCAGAAGAACTACGTGGATTTAGAAGTACATTCTGACCCATTTTACGATAAAATGTTAACATCTTACATAACTTTTATTGATCAGTGATTGATAATTTTTTTTGTAATACTAGATTCTACTTGTAGCTAACGGTGTCATTTTTCAACTTAAGATTTTGTGTTTTTCTTTCTCAAGATTTTTATGTTTCGGTCTACTTTTGGGCTTTTCGGACAGAAAATAATGAATATGTTAATACTGATTAAACTAGGAAATAATGGGCCTTTCCAGTTTCAGTTATAAAGGGCCATATAAAGATGACACTAGTTGCTGAGAGTGACATGGGCCAACCGTATGACAAGGAAGCAAAGTAAACTAAAAAATTATTTTACTCAACTAGAAGTAAAATACTAATATACATTTGACCACAACTAAGTTTTGTATATAAAAAAGCCATAAGCATAGATAAAAGTCTTTTTAGGGAACATTCTTAGGCCGGCTACATTGTTGTATCTAATTATGTCGCATCTATTATCCGTTAGTTAACTAATATCTTAAGATCAATTTAAAACTAGTATACTTGATCAATTCTATCCAAAATTAAAAAAATCATGGACCATCACCTTTTCCTTATGCCACTTGATTTTAAGAAATCAGGAAAATATCAGTCCATGCGATTGATCGACATATTTTCATTGCATACATAAGATTACAATTTAATTCCATCCCAACATTTTATCACATATGAGATAGCGATGAGAATTATTTTAGTTATATTTTGCAAAGAACAAAACATAATCTATATTTAAAATGACAGATTTCTTCAAAAAAGGTTTTAAATGAACTTTAAAAATTCTTCAGAGTCCACATTAGTTAATCAAGAAGTTCATATACACATAACAAAAAGAAGTAGTATTAAAGATCCAATTGACAATTAAGTAATTAACCACAGAATCCATCTTACCAAAACGTAACATAAAAGAGTGGTAACCATAATCGAACATGGAAACCACAAATGGAGTTGACATCCCCCTCTAAAGGTCCGATTTTTTTTTTTGTCAAGGATCCAAATTTTTATTTAATCCATGAAATCATAACTTATAAATAATCACTCGCCAAGTAATTTCTCTTCCCCACCCAACACCCCGTCTTTCATAGTCATACCACAAAAGATGGCTACCGGTTCATCGACGACCCAAGCCATTGTCTTCACAATTTCCCTTCTCATGGTCGCTTTCCAAGCAGTCCATGCAGACTATTACCGTCCAAGACCACCGGTTACCCCGACCCCTTACATCCCTAAGCCATGGGTCCCACTTCCAACCCCGAGCCCCAAGCCTGTTTATCGGCCTCCCTACACCCCGCGCCTACCAGCTGGCTCCATCGCTAGACAGTTCCTTGACCCACATAACGCTATTCGGTCTAGACTAGGTATTTATTAGTAATAGCAATGTTATAGAATTCTGTTTAGCCTAGATGGCATATCGGTCATAAGCGAAATGATATTTCTAAAACGATTTTCTAGGAAATCGGTATAGGCTTGAACATTACTTAATGCATTGTTACAACTTACAATTCACCATATTAGGTAACTGAGAGATTGGGATCTAGTCCTTTTAATGCGATTATGGTTGTTTCGTATAAGCCGTAAGGGGCAAGAAACCATATCTTTCACAGGTCTGATGATTACTCTTGGCTCTGTAGTCTTTGCCGTAGACTCCTCCGTTTAACAAAAAAAAAAGTTATTACGGACTGCTGCATTTTGGTGTAATTTGGCTATGTTACGTAGGTGTCCATTGTTTTTGTTTGCTTTTAATTTTACTTTTATATTTATTTAGTATATATAACTTAAACCATTACATAAATTTTATTTTGTATAATGGTATTCTTTCACACAAAATGGTATTCCTATTGCTTTTTGTAAACTGAATCTCATTTCCAATCAGGTTTGCCTCCATTGGTTTGGGACGGCAAGCTAGCGAGCTACGCGACATGGTGGGCGAACCAGAGGCGTTACGACTGCTCAATGACCCATTCGACCGGCCCATACGGAGAGAACCTGTTCTGGGGAAGTGGATCGAGCTGGGCACCAGGATTTGTGGTGCATTCATGGGTCGTTGAAGGCAGCTCCTACAACTACAACACCAACTCGTGTGACGGAAGTGGGATGTGTGGTCACTACACTCAGATCGTGTGGCGTGACACCAAAAGGCTCGGATGCGCAAGTGTGGTATGTGAGAATGGTGCAGGAGTTTTCATCACTTGTAACTACGACCCTCCGGGTAACTACGTTGGTGAGAGGCCTTACTAAGAGGAAAAAACACTTTAAAACGTTTTTTTGTTTGGTTCTTGATTTTATTTAATTTCGCTTTATTTTCTGTTTCATTATCTTCGTAAAATTAAAATTTGCGAGACATCTAATTTGCATGATACATCGTTCTGTTGTTTATGTGTGTAATGTTATTTGACGTCATGTCCTCAAAGTTCTGTTGATTGGCCGTATTATGGTAACATCGTAAAAGATGATGCGAGTATTTTTAGCATATGAAAATATAATTGTACTTGACAACGTATCCAACTCTATCCGTGGGCTATCCGTGGGCGTGGGCTGCACCTCCCATCCGGCATCCGGGAGTTATGTCTTTAATAGATCCGGGTTTATAACCCTTTACTTTGTAAAAAAAAAAAACGTATCCAACTGAAGAAACTGACAAGACAATCACGTATGGTAACAGTTTAACTGATATATACAAGTAAGTTAGCATCAATTTTTAAAAAAAATTAAATAAAGATGTAGTATTAGATTTGTTTCACATATTAGCTAGAATGAAAACTCGATGTCTTGCAACACATAATAAATTTGAGAATTTATGGTCAATAATCGTTCCTTTTTTTATATATATATAACAGGAGGATTACATTAATATTAAACCAACGATTACACAAAATTAATCTAAAGCCGGTGAACTTGTAGACTCCCAGAATAAAAAAAGAACAGCGGAAGAAGATTCGTTTCATAGAATTACAACATACTTGTATCTGGAAACCATAAACAAAGACTAGAAGCTAAGGTTTTACACAAAATAAATCATACCGAACAACACAACATCAAATGATTGTTCCTCATTTTGTTAAATTCCGGACTATATGATACACAATCTTGTTCTGAACATTTAGAGAGATTTTTAAAAGAGCATTAGCAGAGGACAAAGAAAAGAGAGAGATACATATCACATCTTTTCATTTATTCCACCACAAGGATACAGAATATGTTATTTTAGAAATTGTGCTAAAAATAGAATAGAATTGTTGAGTCGCTTCCGGATAAAGGAGTGTTCTATTGCTTCAACTCACCCATGATATCACAACATTTTTTTTTGGTGTTAATGTTAAGATTTATACCAGGGTTTTTCAGTTTTTAGTTGTGGAAAACCACTTATTACAAAAAGAAAAACTACAAGAAGAACAAAGAACAAAATACAAAGGTTGAACTAAAGCCAGTGCGGGTCTAATGTTTCATACTGCCCTAAACTAAATTTAATAATATGCCTTAGCATATTATTGAAATATAGATATTCTTACATTAGTTCCTGCAAAACCATTCTTTAAACTCATATGACCAAGAATTTCGACCATAACCGTCTCAACTAATAACATAGCCAACTAGTTGAACCTTTCTTCTTATATAGTAAGCCGTGAATAATTTTTTATCAGTTGTAACTTCGAAAAAAAAAATCAGGTGTGACAACCAATGCCTAAATGATAATTAAAAGATAACTTTTAATAAGGGTTTTAAATGTTATGGAAGGGAACATATAGGATTAGTTGCAAGACGTAAAAGTATGAATTAGATCAAGAGGAAATCTGTTTTTACGGTTTAATTTTTAATTATTGTTTTAGATTTGAACTCTAATTTAAAATAAAAATTCACTATTAATTGTTAATAACATGTTAACTTTAAAATTGTATAAATATTCTTGAAATGTACAATAAAAATTATTCAAACTAATAATGTCAAATAAGTAAAATTATCTAAAATATTATGCATGTTTATAAATACTACCAAATATTTTTCAAAAATATAACTTCTTATTTTAGATGTCCTAATCGATGGGTGGCTTCCCCTCTAGGCCGGCACTTCTAAGGCGGCCGAAAGGTGAGGGAAAAGAAGATCTGCAGGAGAGACGGAGACTGTGGTCTTGATGGAGTAATGGAAAGTAGACGATCCCGGATGAGTCTATCACAACATTGCTTCTATTGTTTCTTCTTACCAGATGGGTTTCTCGGTTTATATATTATAGAATTGATACTGTTGGAATTTTACTACGAAGTCTAGAAATTTTTTTTTGCCTCATAACAAAACTAAATGCTGAAAAGGTCCTTGAAAATGCTCAATTTAGCAACTTGAAGTATATGTTGACAAAATCTTTGGAACATAGATAACAATAGTTGAAATGATAAAATGGTCGGCAAAAAGTAGTAAGTCTTTTCTTTTGTCGATTTGTGGCCGAAAGTCGAGTCTCGTGAAAGGTCTCATTATGACAAATGATAATGTTGATTATATAATAACATTAATACTTTACTCATAGTAGTTCCTCTTTTACAGAAGCCATACATCAGGTCATTTTCAATCCAACTTTATTTTTAATTATAAATAGAATAAAATAGAGTATGAAGTTGGGTTGCAGTATTTTTATTTCATTTTCAAAGAAAAAAAAATTTACATTAGAGATATTTTTAGTCATTATTGATGTGTTAGAAAAAAAAGGAGCAACTTTCATGTGATTGTATGAAACCTAATTACAGTAGTGGAGCTTGAATATCAGAAAATAGATTGTTAAAAGAAACGAAGTAAATATCATTTATTTATTGGTTATCTCTCACCTAAAAGCATACAACTTGGTGATGTTTTCATTTTCGTCACGCCACTATACGTTTTAACGGCAAAGCTATCGACTATTTTAAATATAACCATACCAATTTCCACACGGGAAACACGAGATATGAATCGTTTTAGAAAATTTTATAGTTTTCTTTTTAGTGGATCCTGAGTTTATATGACTACTCTATACATTTCAAAAGTAAACAAAAAAGAACAGATCTATAGTGTGAAGAAATTTTAAGTTGTAGCATTTCACACGTCCATTTCTTTTGGACATCGGTCCGTAAGCTATATAAATATCGTCAATGCTTTATTGTAATGACAATAAAGATGATGAATACAAAAGAGAGGAGAAAAGAACCACAAGATGGTGGGTTAATGGTTTTAATTTTGAGAGAGCTTCGGCCCCAACACGAATATGGATTCGAAACCTCATGTGATCATTTGGACTAGTGTTAAATTGCAAAAATACGTGGAGTGTAGTGGACTTTGTAGGACTAGATCTCGATTGCAAAATTCCACGGTTATAAAAACAAAATAGAAGAATAAACAATTGAAGTTGAATATTTATTATTTAATATATTTTTTGGATTTGAATTTTCTAACCAATTATCATTTTGATGACTAATAATACATAGTTTATAATACACGACCTCCAACTCTACACGTGTTACTTGAAGTTAGAAGATGCTGACATGTATTTAGATTATTTGCTAGACTGGCAAATATCAGATCACCCACTTTCCTTTGAGGGAAAGTGTTACCCCCTTTTTTAATGATTGAAATTACATATGTTTGATTGGCTGCATCTCACAATAGCAAGTTCATGAATGAATCGTGATGCGAATGATTATGTCAACGTTCAATGTACAGTTAAAAACAAAAATGGGCTCATTTAATTATACGTTGTTCATCGATTCATGTTGGCTTTCAATTTCTCACATGGCATGCGCATCCACACTAGTATTTATCAAGGATGCATACATATATATCGTGATTTATTGTAAACGATTGCTTAGACTGAAAACTTATGATACTACGTGGGTTACATACTGTATATCTTTTTTGGTCAAATACACTGTGTATGTATTCTATAAAATTTTGGTATAGGAACTATCATCGATTTTTTGAATTACATGGAGATGCATTACTAGCTAAAACGGAATGTTTACGTCTTATCGAAACCGTGTTTAGTATATTTTTATGTTGTTAAGGG
Organism: Raphanus sativus; assembly: GCF_000801105.2. Classification (NCBI taxonomy): domain Eukaryota; kingdom Viridiplantae; phylum Streptophyta; class Magnoliopsida; order Brassicales; family Brassicaceae; genus Raphanus; species Raphanus sativus. The sequence continues at coordinate 21,982,751 of NC_079512.1, read as the reverse complement.
GCCTAATATGCAACCAAGCGTGATACTAATAAACAGAAAAAGTTGGGGTGACATTGCTACATACACTAGTTTAAACATCAGAAATAAGCATTTGTAGTTTGATTAAAACTCAAAGGTTTCTGAAACAAGTTTTTTTTGGACAAAGACCAAGCTTTTTTGTTTCTTAATACAATTGTAATCTTAATATAATTGTAATACCATAAATTAACGTGAAATGTTTGATGTTAAACTAAATTAAATCACGTGTAGCCTACGCAAGGCATGACGTTTTCTGCATGAACTGACACGCAGGTGACGTTGAATCAAAGGGTTTAGGGACTATAAATTAATCTGTTCGATGTTAATTGTTCTGATGCCGAGATAAGGTTAGGTTTCCTAAACCGGATCGGAAGTGATAACTTTTTTGCTAAATGGTAAATATCATTTCAGAAATGAAATTGTTGAGATTTACAAGATGTGATGAACAATCTATAAGACCTCTAGAACTTACTTTTATGGCAAAAAAAAGAAAAAAAATATGAAAGCAAAAAGCAATTAAACTTGAAACCGTTCAGTTTTGGAGCGAATAGGACATCAAGTATTGATACAAACTTGTAGTAACAGGATGGAAGATTGAACCGAGACAGACATGAAAAGAGAGACCCAGGTAACTAAAACACGAGGAACACTACGCTAGCGGGAAGCTGATTCATACGGCTGCTTGAACAATTTGCCTGTTTTTCTTAATGGAAGTGATAACTGTTTTTCTTAATGGAAACCAGACCCATTTCACTCGAAAGTGCATTATTTATGGCTCTTTGAAGGTTTGCTGACCGCACAATTGTATATTTTATTTTCCTTAATCACAACTTAGGCACAAGACTAATAATATTTTGGAATGGTTTTAAGCACAACTCGGATATATATCATCACTATATTATCATCCGATAAGGAGAGAATTTTTTCCAATAGTAAAAAACACTGACGATAAAAACTGGAGATGGGACCATATCGAGTAAAATGTACAGTGCATTCAGTGCCGAAAATAGCAATACTTTTTTTTTGGGTGCGTGTACCTCGGGAAGCTATCTCATAAAGATAGATATCGTTGGCCGAAGAAATCAATCAACATGTCAGATAAAGCTTATATAATTTGGAACGGAAGAGAGATAATTCTTTTAAATGTTGTAGTATATAACAATAGCTATGCTGCGGAAGTGTGAAATCAGGTATCTTTCAAGAGAACTGAACCTAGAACACGTTGCTTTACAACACATTACAAAATGCGTATTGCTAAATTCATAGTGTAATATATTACCGGATCTTCATCACTAAAACCGTAAAATGAAATCTTAAGCAAAGATATATTTTATGATTTCTCGAGGTCAAAGTTTCTGAATTTGGAAAGGAAAAACAAATTTTGCTTTCATGCCTAACTAGATAAATAGCTAAATCATGCCGACGCCTAATGACGACCATCCAATCCCAAAAATTCAAAGAACATCCCTCACGTACGTGAAGGGACCCCTTCCGATTACGCTGTAAAATGAGTCATCCACTACAAAGCTATAATTTATAATTGATTAATTCCAGTAACTATGTTTTAACAAAAGGATTTGAATAGTAGTTATAAAATTTGAAAGTCTTTGTTTGAAAAGGAGACTATAAGCTAGTATCCATTTATAGAATAAATAGTGTATGAATATAACATAAACGTTATTGATACATGAAAATGACGACAAATTATCATAATAGTTAAATCTATAAGCTGTGTTTCAAAAAAAAAGAAGAACTTAAAATCTATAAGTTATCTAATAAACTGTTTAGAGGCCATAGATATTCCTCTAAGTATATGGTGTGACAAATTCAAATATTAAAAACTTCATAATTGTTATACGGAAGGATTCAACCAATTACCATAATAAACCCCATTCAAAATACCATCCAAAATATTTAAGGGTTATTAAAATTTTTAATATACAGATATTAAAAGTTTAACAGACGTTTAAAAGACCAAAAAGTTATAATATCCAGCCTAATTTATTTTATAATTAGCTGGTTTCTTGTCAGCCTAATTTTTGTTTCTAAGAAACATATTTCTCCATGCGTAAGCAAAAGAAAATAAAACAATAATTAAACCCCATACTGTATTGTAAAAAAGCTATTTTTGTGGACTCAATTACTTCACGTGTCGCACAATAATTCGTTGCCGTGTACTGTGTCTTCTCTATCCGACTGGAATAAAACTTAGCTTCACCCCCTAAGGTGAACCTCTACATTCACCCACCAATAGGAATTAGTTAATTGAGATTTGATATCTCTTAAAAAAGGAAACTAATTAATAAGAATTTAATGAAATAAAATTATGTTTTTAGATAAATAAAAAATAGTAGCAATTATCAAAAAAATTTTTTTTTTAATATTGATAAATCCGTCAGAAAATACTAAACCTAAACCCTAAATTCTAAACCCTAAACCTTAAATTGTAAATACTAAACCCTAAATCTTAGGGAAAAGCCTGAACCCTTGGGCAAATCCTATACCCTAAACCCTTAAATTTAAACCAAACCTTAAATCATAAACTAAATCCTAATCCCTAAACCCTAAATTATAACCCCTAATACTAAACCCTAAATCCTAAATTCCAAAATGGTTTATGGTTTAGGATTAAGGGTTTATGATTTAATATTTGTCAAAGAGTTTAGGGTTTAGGGTTTCGTGTTTAGAATTTAGGGTTTAATATTATTGTTTATGATTAAGGGTTTAGGGTTTAAGATTAACGATTTAGGATGTAGGATTTGCCCAAGGGTTCAGGCTTTCCCCAAGGGTTTAGGGTTTAGTATTTATAATTTAGGGTTTAGGGTTTATGGTTTAGTATTTTCTGACGTATTTATCAATATTAAAAAAAATATTTTTTTATAATTGCTACTATTTTTTTTTATCTAAAAACATAATTTTATTTCATTAAATTCTTATTACTTGGTTTCCTTTTTTAAGAGATATCAAATCTTAATTAACTAATTCCTATTGGTGGGTGAATGTAGAGATTCACCTTAGGGGGTGAAGCTAAGTTTTGTTCATCCGACTGGGCATGACAGATCATCCAAGCAAATCAAATACCCAACTCCCACACATTCTCAAACTTTAGGTTCCAAAAACTTCAAAGAAAGTTTCTTTTTTGTCAATTAAATTAAGAACAAAAAAAAAGAGCAGCGAGAGAGAAGTAAATGGGATTCGGCTTAGAGAGCATCAAATCACTCTCCGGCGGATGGGGCGCAGCGGCTCGTTCCTGTGACGCTTGCAAATCAGCTTCGGCCGCCGTGTTCTGCCGAGTCGACTCAGCTTTCTTATGCATCCCTTGCGACACAAGTATCCACACCTTCACGCAGCGTCACGAGCGCGTGTACCTCTGCGAAGTCTGCGAACAAGCTCCCGCCTCCGTCACCTGCAAAGCCGACGCCGCGTCCCTCTGCGTCGCCTGCGACTCCGACATCCACTCTGCTAATCCCCTCGCCAGCCGCCACGAACGAGTCCCCGTCGAACCCTTCTTCGACTCGGCCGCCGCGAAAATCTCGCCTTCGACGTTCGGAGTCCTCGGCTCGTCCACCACCGTCGACTTAACCGCCGTGCCGGTGGTGGGAAGCGCCGATGAGCTCGGTCTGTGCCCGTGGCTGCTCCCTAACGACTTCAACGAACCGGCTAAAATCGAAACCGGAACTGAGATGAAGTCTTCTGAGTTCATGTTCTCCGACTTTGACCGACTCATTGACTTCGAGTACCCAAACACTTTCGGAGCAGACAGCCTCGTACCGGTTCAGACAAAAACAGAGCCTCTTCCTTTGACTAACAACGAACACTGCTTCGACATAGACTTCTGCAGATCAAAGCTCTCCACTTTCACCTACCCAACTCAATCAATCAGCCACAGTGTAAGTCTCCTCTCCTCTCTCTCCGTCGAGTTTCTTGAAAACTTTTCAACTGATTTTCAATTTTTATAATTTCAGGTTTCGACTTCGTCTCTCGAGTACGGCGTCGTTCCCGACGGGACCACCTCGGTTCCGTTTAACCGGAGCACGATCACTACTTCGACGGCGACTACCGGGGATCAACCGAGCTCCATGGACAGGGAGGCTAGGGTTTTGAGGTACAGGGAGAAGAGAAAGAACAGGAAGTTCGAGAAGACGATACGTTACGCTTCGAGGAAAGCTTACGCTGAGTCACGGCCAAGGATCAAAGGCCGTTTCGCGAAACGAACGGAGGCTGAAAACGACGACGTTTTCTTCAGTCAAGTTTACGCTTCAGCTGGACATTACGGTGTCGTACCAACGTTCTGATTTACCTGAAAGAGATCCCTGCTTCCACCGTAGACGAGCAATTTATCCTTTCTTACAGCTTCGTCCGTTTACTTTTTCTTTTTACCGCTTCTCTCACTGTTTATGTATACTTATTTTAGCAAAGTGAAAATCATATAATTTGGTAATTACAATTTTATATATTGGCTGATGTTGTCTTGTCGCTATATTTGTTGACCGGCGGGATTGGGTGGAGTTTTTTCTATAACAAATTATGAATTAAATATTTGCTATAGCTGGAATCAAATTCTTAGTGTTGTTTCTGTTTTTGTAAAAATAGAGTCTTGGTTCGATATTTTTACTTTGCATTCCATGCCATAATCATACGTAAACGTAAAACGCAAGATCCAATCTAATCCGCCGTTGAGAGAGATATCTTTTTTTTTCTCCGTTCAGTAATTAATTACCTCAATTATTCAAAACTCAAAAGTCATATTTCCAATAAATCTGGAATTTTCGCAGAGTAATAGACGAGAAGGTTGACTTATCAGAAAATTTGAGTAAAAGTAAGAAGAATGCAGTTGATGGTTTTGTCCGAAACTTCATAAAACTTTGCCTTTTGGGTTTCTGTAGAGCCAATCTTTATCTCTCTGCAGGATCGTGATTATTGTCAGATAAAGTCAAAGTCATTTTTGGACTTAGATGTTTTGTCGTAAGTGATCGGTGATTTACTAATTAATAGCATTAAGTACTTGGTTCTTTTTGATCAAAACGTTTACTGATTAATAGCATTAGAGCATGTTTAATGGGGTAGCTTAAGAAGGTAGCTTAGCATAAAGAGGATTAAAAATAAATGAAAAAAGGCAAAACACTAAGGGGCGCCCCTTGATTAAGCGAACCAAGGCACGTCTCTTAGAGACAGGTGTCATAAAATAATTGGATAGAGGAGAAGCGTCACTTTGCTCTCATCTCCGTTCTTCTTTGCCCTCTCGCTCTCGTCTCCGTTCTTCTTTTCTCTCTCTCTCTCTCTCGGTTTGTCTCCTGCAAACACAATTGAGGAGCAGGAACATGAAGAGATTCTCACTGAGATATCATCACAAGGAGAGGAGAGAAGAGGAGAAACTCTCCGGCCGTCGCTCGTGCGATGTAGATTCTCGTGTTCTCTTTGACGGCGATTCGTTAACCGAATTCATTTTTCTCTCCGTCGCGCTCGCTCACCAAAAAGCTTTGGTTAACCAGAATTTAAATATCTATGGATGGATGCTTGAAAAACATATAGTAAAACATATATATTTGATCCGTTAAATTGATTGAATATATATATCTTTGTTCTGTCATGTTCTTGTGTTCATTGTTCTGCTCATTGTTTTGCAGGTCAAGAATAGCAAAAGCAGGATACGTTCTGTTCTTCCTCTTCTTTCTTTTGTGGCTAATGGATTTCAAGTTGTAATATTTTAGTTGTCTTTGATAAGGTCGAAGTTGGATCTCTGAAACATTACTTTTCTCTGTGTTTCAAATATCGGTTCTGTTTGGTTCTCTTGTTTAGTTGTGTATGAAAAGTTTGGATCTTTTGGTTGGCTCTTGTTAAATAAAACGTTGAGACTTTTCTACTGGTTTGCTTTATTCTCTATTGTTTGTATTTGTATATGTCATGAGAATGGAAAAATAGGGACTGAAGTGAAGCAACTACCATTAAACCATTATAATCAAGTGTCCTTTAACAAAGTTGCTTATCTCACTTTTAAGAGTTAAAAATTCACTAAGGGCCTTTAAGTGGGTCTTACCAATAAACATGCTCTTAAGTACTTGGTTCTGCAATCCATTTTTATATCATTCATCTAACCATTCAGACTCATGATTTATAAAAATTAGAATTAAATTTAATAGATGGGTCACTAATTATTTACAAAATTATCAAGAATTCTAGGTTATAGTTTCTTTGGTTTATAAAACTTCTATGGTAATTGCAAGTTAATTACATTAGAGTTTAAAGGTTACATCATAGCTTCCTTGCAACTTGTTTAAGGTTTAACTGATATAATAAAACTATGTGAAAAATAGCAAATAAATCTGCTAAGCGCTAACAATTTACATAATCTTCTGAACTCATGCACTCTCTTCAAATTGAACTTTGAAGTCATCAGAGCATCTCTAACCCCACTATATTTTTCACTCTAAAATAGAGTTTAGAGTAAATATGCTCCAATGGTACTTTATTTCTCACTCTATAACTCCACTTTATTTTTCATTCTAAAATAGAGTTTAGGTAAATAAAGCTCCAATGATACTCTATTTCTCACTCTATAATAAAGTGAAAAATTGAATTACTATAAATATAGAATAAGTTGTTTTTTTGTTCATCACTCTATTTTCTACTCTAAAATAGAGTATCATTGGAGCAAACTCCATTTCTATTATAAAATCATTCTATTTTAAAATCATTATATTTTAGAGTAACAAATAGAGTGAACCCTTGGAGATGCTATTATGCATCTTTGCAGGCAGATAGTTACTTCTTATGAATTTGTACCAAGTTTTGCGAAAATGTAAAGTTACCCATAATCAATAATTTTGATCGCAATAGTTGATAGAGACGTCTGCCGTCCAAGTGGGTTTAGAGACCTTGATGCAGTGTGCAGTTTAGGCACGATCGATTTTTGTAAGGTAGCTTAAGATTTGCAAATAGTGGCTACGAAATGCTGTGGCTTTGGGGCCACATATATACAATCATAATAACGTTAATAATGGCGCATTAAAGCAAAGTTTTGACAATACATAGACCTAAAGTTTTGATTTCTTAAACAGAAAACAAATAATTAAAAGTTTGATGTTGAGTGTCACGAATAAATTGCGTATGTATGGTGATTTTCCCTCTGTTAACCTTGGATTATTCTCGTTAGGTAAACTCTACCAAACTCATTGTCTATTATATACTAATCATATGGTTATTAGTCTTATTAATTGCTATTCAGTTTCGATATAATTTCGTTAAGTACACTACTCTAACTTTGCATGATAACGCGTGTAATCCTGTGTGAATGCACATGTCTTTGTAGCTATCTTAGATTGTACATTTTTGTAAAGCTTTTTTAAACTCATATTAATATTCAGATAAATGAAACAAATCAAATAAAGCACATGATACTCTTAATATTTATATGTCTAACTAGTATTTGTTTAAAGGTTATATCATAGTTTCCTTGCAATTAGTTTTGTAACCACAAAGATCAAATTACACATCTGTGGAAATCAATGTTGAACTATATGACCATTGTTTGATATTATATTCTTCGTTTTCATAAAAGTATCACTTTAACATTTTTCACACAAATTAAAAAATTATTGAAATATATTTAAATTTTTAGTGGTTACATTTATTCAAATAATATTTAAAATAAATAAAATTATTTACAAAATTAATACATTTATAATTAATATCAAACTAAAAATTGTATTTGAATTTTAAAATTACAAGAAAAAATGTCATAATGACATTTTTCAGAAACAGAAGAGAATATAAATGAACATCATATTCAGCTAAAAAGTTTCTTTCTCTGAAAACTGTGGTTAGTTAGTCGCTTTAGAAAATGTCATCTTATATCTCAGTATCATCTAAATCATACAAGAACTTCACAGTTTTACATATTCTTTGTGCACATTACAAAGATTGGTGAAATTATACTCTATGTTGAAATGCATATATCACTCATGTATAGAAAATATTGACAAATAATGAATTCAATCGTCAATAAGTAATCATAACTTTATGGCCATGATTCGCGAGTTTTGGAAACCTTTTCTTATGTTAAACCGAGCAATCTTTAAAATTATGTAAACTCACACTATATAGTGTTATAAAGAAGAGGTAATAAAGTGAGTGTCCCCGATTTAGGTACTTTTGGGTAAGTCGACTTGTAGTCGGATCCTTATCTCCGAGTTTTTGGGTTAATTTAATAGATTTTTTTTTTAAAAAAAGAGAGTGTCACATTTAAATAGAAATAAACTTGTTATTGGTATACCAATTGAACCAGTAAATTGGGATCCAAAAGATAACTATTATATGTCGGCTTCATGAAAGTGAGACCTGTGTGGCCCAAAGAGGGTCCGACATGGACTGACTTGGCTCGAAGGAGGGACAAGTGGAGGGTCCGACCACACCCCAACCACGTGAATCGCTGGCCCAAGGGATTGTCTCGTGGTCCACTTCTGCACCTTAATCCCTATCCTGACAGTTCCCATCTTCCACTAGATGAAAAATTAAAAAAAACTTACAAAAAGAAGTAGCATACCGTGGCATGGCATAACTGTTTCTACACTAACTAACTGATTCTATGAGGTTTGGGTCAAAGCCCATCCTACTTGTTCAATGTTAGGCCGGTTTATCTAAGTAACGCGTAAATAATCTATGGCCTTAGTCGACGAATCTCATTAGATTAAAGGCATATATAACATGTGCGTTAGGTCTATTACAGACTACGGTTCTTTTTCTTCATCCACCAGAGTTTAAGCTAGAGAAAGAGTCAAGCTACACAAGAGAGACAGAGACATTAGTATAAGCTAAGAGAACATTGTTGAGCTCATTTGTTCTAGTTTAAAGGTCTTGAGACTAATTGTATTTTCTTAGTGTATCTCTAAACCATCACAGTTCTATAAGTGATTGGTTCTTGTACTTTTTATTGATCTAGTGGAGTTTGGAAGTAAGAGTTCTCCCATGAGACGTACCGTGCTAGAGGCCAGAAACTCGTTAAAATTGTTTGTGTCATTTAGCTTAATTTAATTTAACATACAAGTAACAAGTTAAACACTTAGATTGACAATTACAGAGACTGAAAACGTAACAGATTCTGTTAAGAATTTACTAGATAACAAAATTTACAAGAAAAAGCCAAAGTTTTTCTTTTGGCTTCAATGCCGAAGTATTTATATACAATCTCTAACTGATGTATCAATCTTCCTATTATACCTTGTTACAAATTCTACCATTAAAAAACTGTCATCATTTACATCCATACTATTGGTTTCTTCTCTCATTCAGTTTAATTGTTATTACAAATCCCACCCAAGAAATATCTGTCTCTGTCTAGATCCATAATATTGCTTTCGTTTCTTATTGGATTAAAGAGCCACTGCTTTTTTTCTTTTATCAAATTACTTGTTTTCGATAACGACAAATTCATGTATCTTATTCATTACATACATTCATATGTAATGCGGGTTTTATTATCATAAAAAAAAAGATGTTGGGGTTTGTTTTGGCTGACTTGTCATTGATTTACAGTACTCTTAACCCTTTGAACTTTGGAACCGTAACAGTTGGATAAACAATATTGTATGTTTTGGCTCTGTATCAAATTTTAAAATACGTATTTATTTGATTAGCATTTTATTTCTATCATAATGTATGAATCCCCTCAATTCTCATGAAGATAAAAGGAATTAAAAAAAAAACAAAAAAAATCTATGAAAGAGAAGATATTAGTTTAAAAAAGACAAATATTAAAAGGAAGTATCCAAAGGAACATCATATCCGAAACTCATAGAATAGCCATCCCATTCATCATCATCGTCACCGTCATTAGTCATATCCTTAGGCATTCTCCAGCTCTTTGCAATCTTAGCCTCGTTCACATTTGTGAACAATTCCAATTCCAAATTCATGTATCTTATTCATTACATACATAAAGTCACAAAACCAAATCCTTTTAGTTCGTTTTTTTGTTGGTTCTAATATGTTACGATCTATATCTAATGAATATGTAACCAACCTAAGTCATGCTTGGTCGTAATATCAGTGATTGTTTTGTTTGACGCAATGTGAAGCTGTAAAGACAAGCTTGTTCATCTGTTGATCATCTAATTATTTTGCAATATCGGATCACCCGGTCTCTTCTGTTAGCTGTCTCCAACGCCGGGTTTCTTCTGTACATTAGGTATGGTTTAGCTCAAACACTAGAATTATACCCATAAGAGAATGTGTTTCTAAGAGGTATTAGCCGGTCTTCCTCCGCTTATGATTTCAGAAAACGAATAGCAAATGCATAGATGTCAGTTTTCTCGTCTACGTTTCCTTTCAGGAATAAACGTTGAGGAATTGACTGCTAAAACTCTTTAAATACCTAGTAGAGATATACCGAACCATGGATTCAATTCCCCTCGGAAGAGATCTACTCTCCTAAATAGAGTTATTTCAAAATGGATTGGCCCTTGCACTAAAGGATGTATGGGCCTTCCACCGGTATAACCGCATTGTGAGTCCATTAGGCAACCATTTCGCCAATCTGCTTAACCATGATCACATCCAATTTTCACACGCTTATAAACACCAAATCCGAATTTCTTTCATGACAAGAAACCTCACCAGCGCTAGTAAAGCGTTGGAAGATTTGATATCGCGGTGTATGATCCGATGGTTGCAGCGTTTTATGAAGATAATGAAGCCTTTTAGCAAGTCCAACCGCAATCTTTAGAACAGGATGACATCTGAGTTAGATTACTGTGCAACGCGGAGTACACGTTTCCATTCTCGGAGAACCCGAAGACAAGATAAAGATCTCAACGTAATAACCTACGAGAAGAGCAGAGTTGGGATGACAGACATGACTATTATTGCTGAGTTCCGTAAGAAACTCTTTCTCATTGTTCATGTCACCACTCTCTTTCGTTAATTTCTTCACTGCGATTCTTATTCCATCCCATAGATATCCCTTGTAAACTTCAGAGTACCCTCCTATTAGAGCATGAGCATTCAGCAGTGGGGATCTCTTCCCCAAAGCTCTCAAAGGAAATATTAATAGAAAAAAAAAGATAGAATCGATAGGAGAGAAAAAGAAGTTTAAAATATGCTCTCAATTCATTAATAGAGTTTGAGTATCTGTGTGTATGAGTCTTGACGAAGAAGCATAAAGCGCAATAAGCTCAATGATCACATTGCATGAGATAGACGCCTTTCGGCCTGGTCGTTCTTCGGCGTATGAAATTTTATTCAACTATTGGTCCAATGTTGGCCCAAAATTATTGTTAAACAACAAACTGAATATAACTAAATAGGCCCAAATTAGTTGTATCGGGTTTTAAGCCGAATAGCCATAAGATAGCTTGTGCAGTGAGCCTTAATGTTGGAACTTAATAAAATATACACAGTATATGTTTCAATTAAACAATTTAAAACTATGCAATAAAGAAGATATAGCCTCTATTTTAAAACAGAAGTTTGACGGTTATTTATAAAACTTAATCTATGAACATAAATGATCATTCGCCATTATAGTCTGGTAATCCATTTTAGTAGCATGATTTGAAAATGCAAATGAATGTATATCTAAAGAAGGCATAGCTTCAAAGCAATAAAAAGTAGAAACGTAGCTGGGGCTACAAGATAAGATGGCCCAAGAAAAAAAGAAACATAGGGATGTTAACGTCTTTTCACAAAACCTACAAACATTCGTTGTCATTTTCATGTTGAAACTATGCTAAAATGAAATAAGTTACACTAAGGCCATTGATTGAGTGCCAACTGCTACACCTCGCCGCATCAGAGAAGACACATGAGTGTAAGTTCAGACTATCTTCTGCATGTGCCTTTAGACGTGTCAAATTAATTCTACGTAAAACATGAACTGGTCCTGAGTCCTGGCTCTTGACCATCACAGTGCAATTTTAATCATATAATCACAATAATTTTTTTCATTCGAATTTCAAAATATCACAAATATGTTCAAAAAAGTTTCCTGGATATATTCATCATAACTTAAAAATGGAACAATACTAATGAATTACAAACTAATTACAAATTTAAAAACAAAAAAAGCCTAATCAACTTAGTGAAGCAAAAGCTAAGATTAAATAACATTGTTAATACCTTCCTAAAGATCCAAACTCAATTCCAATTTACTTTTTTATAAATAGTTCTTCTGCCACTTTATGAGTCAGACTATAATTAAAGCTCATCATGTAGAGCTCTGACCCGACCCGATATCCAGAAGCAACCGGGTCAGATACAAACAGTCTAAAGAACTGTTCACAATAGACGATCCTCTGTTTCTTCTCTTCGGGTACTCTGTTTCTCAATGTGTCCCACCGTTGCTTTCAGTACTCCGCCGCACCACCTGATCATTACCCCTCACGTCAACACCACCCTCCTCGTCTTCATCATCGTCACAAGTACAGTTTTTTTCCGCCGGCGTCGCCAAGTACGTGGGATTCACATCTCCGGCCATAATCACCAAGAACTTCTCCGGCAAAGCTACAGCCTTCACCGCTTTATCGGGCTTCAAATCTCCGGCTTCAAGATCGCTGTCTCTGCTCTGGTTTTCCTCACCGTCGAAGTAACCAGAGAGGCGCCAATAAGAGCAACCGAGGATTAGGAGAGCAAAGGCGATGAGACCAAGCATCGCGGCTAAACCACCGAAGAGATAAGGAACCGGTGAATGCCACGGCGAGTGAGGTCCTCCCATGGTGGTTCTGTTTCCGTCGATGGTTTCTCTTGGAGGGTAGTATTGTCTTCCTTCCATTTTTTGTAGACTGTGAAACAATGAAAGAAAGAGAAAAGTAAAATTTGATGTTATGTGTTTTTTTTTTTCAAATTGAAAATGTTTTCGTGAGAGGAGGAGAAGTGTGACGAATGGATTTTATAGAAGAGAGCAAACGAATTAACGTTGTGGATTGTGTGTGACGCATATTTCATTTTATAATTTTGCGTATGAGATTCTTTTTTTGGTTCACTTTTTATTATTATTCAGTTTATGTTTTATCAATTATCACTAGTGATGGTGGTGTGGAGGCGTGACTTTAGTACTTAAACTATGCTTTTGTATTTTCTTTGTACTTTTTGCTTAAGTAATTGAGTTGATTTAATCCCAACGAAGCTAACTGATGTGAATTTGTAACTAATCAAAACATTTTTCTACGAATGTCAAAAGTGTAAGGTGAAATAAGTTTTCATATAAAAGGAAATTATGTATCGGCAAACTCTTAATGAGTAGCTGTTTTTTTCTGCAACTTTTGCGGTTGTGGAGATTAAAAATCATTTACAGTTTCTACACCTGCATGCTACTTCTACAGTTTCTAGATTCACTTACATGCCTGTTTGTTTTTCTGGAGTTATAATAAGATGTGTTTTTTTTTTCTAATTCAGATCCACAATTAATAACTTATAAGATATCATCGTAGAAGCCCCATTGGTCTAGTGGTTTGACTAAGAGTTCATTAATGTTTTTACACTATGAGGTCTGAGTTTCGAGTCCCATTGATGACGAAATTATGTGAATTAAGGGAGAGAATGCTTACAAGAGATTATGCAGCATAGCGTAAGAAATACCATCAGGCATGAATCTGATAAAGTGGTTCAAATGAAGTGATGCAGTCAGTGATGGATGGAATTGTCGGCTATAAAATCGTCTGTAACATTTTCATAATTTATAGTTTGTAATAGCATAATTATCCAGAGTTAAAAAAAAAACTTATAAGATATCATCAAAATATTCACTTACAATTTTACATCAGCAATTTATATCTACATTCGTGACCAGTAACAAAAAAATCCATGTGAAAACTAAAGAGTATGCCGAGATTCTAGTTTGATGCGTATAGATAAATTTATGCATGTGTAGTGATTTATATATACATAGTAACATAGACGTCTAGTTATGAGTTTGCGTTGGTTAGGTGATCAGTTGGGACCCAAATTAAGGTGGTGTATGTCTTTTAATTAATAGTATTTCTTACTACTTTTAAGCTTAATCAGTGGATGGTTTTGAAAAATATCTTAGATTCAATCATATTTTGAAGATAAGTAATCACTAATTGTAGCAGGATTACTGTTTTAGATAATTATTAGCCCATTCACATAGTGTCGAATCCACTCAAATAACCCCGAATAAATTATTGCATTTGTGAGAATATCTTCTTAGTATTTATGTTATGCTATAAGCCTATAATAGTCTCAACGTTAAGCAGCTTAAGATCAACATCTACTTGATACGTAGCTTTTGTTTTCTTTCTAATTTACTGTATTTACAGCAGAGAAGCAAAACGTATAGAACGTCGTGAAGTTCATGAATTTAGATTGTAGGAGGAAAAGAAAAGAAGAACCCCATTAACTGATTGTAGATATTTAGCAAAGAAACCCTCTGAAGAAAGAAGTGAGAGGGATTCAGAGGCAATACATGGTAATTAGATAAGGACAAGAGACTGACCCCAAAACGGTTGCTTTTAGTCTAGTTGCTTTAAAGCAGCTAAAATTAGGTGACCGATGCAAACGCGAAGGGATGGCAGCAAACGTTGTAAAACGTTAACGCCAAACATATAAAGCGAACGTTACCTAAAAAACTAAAACGCTATGTTTGTTTAAGTTTTATTACTTCGAGAGTATATATATTAATAACCACTATTGCAGTTTGAAGATACAAGTTTTAATCTATGAATTTTATACGTACCATATGATATGCATGATTCTATAGAAAAAGAAAAAGAAAAACAAACACACAAACGAATACGTATGAGACCTTAAAGTATCAGAAAGCAAGGGTTCTCTGAATGAGGATGATTGGTATTTGGTACCAGATATGGGAGCTGTAGACAGCACCATTTAAGTTCACAGCACTCAGATAAAATCAATCAAGCTTTTCTTTATTTTTATGTTCACAGCACTTTGTAAAAAATTCACAGCCTTTCCTTAAAATCATGTTATTATAATTGCTCTGAAAAAACAAATATCTACAACATAAGTCTAATGACTCTTACCAATTAACAACCTAAAGCCAGAGCAAAAATAATCACATCTATAATTCTACAACCAAAAAATGAAAGCACAACATTTACCAATCATATCTTAACATTCACAACGGCTTCTTTACAGATATATTTATTACATGTATCTTGTTTTTTTCCAAAAAATATCTTAATAAATATCAACATATCGAAAGAGTAATATTCAATTTATTTTCTTCAATTATTATGATAAGCATCCAAAAATTTCCATGGTATATGTTTATTATCATAAATCACGTGAAAACAAAATTCTTTCAAAAAAATTAAAACAAGAAAAAATCATTGTTAATGAAACAGAAACGGAATAGCTCACCCACCATCATAATATGCTTTAACAAAGTGATCACTATCGTTTTTATCATTTAAAAAGAAATCCCCTATGCAGCAAAATCACCACTCTAACAAGAACATACCAAATTTACGTTTTAATACTATCTTAATGAGTGTTCCAAAAAAAAAATACTATCTTAATGTAAATATTAGTTGATACAAGATATATATATATATATATATATATATATACGCTTTACCAAAAAGAAAAGTGGAAACCCCAAATGAAAAAGCTGGAATGGAAACAACATACTAAACCATATCCCTGAAGCCAACATACTAAACCATATCCCTGAAGCCTCAATTATCTCATCAATGCTAGAGATATAACTTGAAAAATACAAATGAGATAACCAAAAGGGTCCCCCACATTTTTGCACAGTCTATTTGGATCAAAGTGTATGTGGTCAAGTTCCTTTTTTTAGCACATTGGTCAAGTTCCTATCGTTTGCTTTTTCTTGTTTAGTCAAACACATTGAGAAAATGATTATAACAACCGAAGACAACACACTTCACTATTTATGATGTTATAATGTCCTTTTTGTTTCAATTGTTAAAAAGCTAGCGTTCAAATTTTACGCAACTCGTTTAACACATTAGAGACTAGTATATTTTTCAACTAATAATTGTTAAAAGTTTTTTTTTTACTGTTTGAATCTAAGTGAAAACAACAAGCTATATTTGCGGGTATAAAACGTCGATGGTAACTTCTCATAAAACCATTGTTTTAGTGCTATTCATACTCAACTTCTATCTATCTGTCTATCTATCTAGACCAGTATAATTATTAGTAATGTCAAACTCTATAAATAGTTTATCAAAATCGTTCAAAATACGTCATTCAAATGAAAAAATCAGTAGACAAAAGTTTTTTGTTATTTTCTATATATTTTTGAGGTTATTCACAGCCAATTCACTCCCATTCCCACAATAACAGAAACCATGTGAACACCACTAAACATGTGATAACCCAAACTCCATCAGTATGTATTAGCTTTCTTCTTCTTGTTGTCTTTGCATGAGAAAAACCTACTATCTATAATCCTTCACTTTTAGATGAGAGAAAGGTAAATCTTTCACCTAAAAGTTCAAAAAAAAAAACAATTTTTTTTTTTGATAAACCCTATCAGCTGATCCGGTCAGCCCCGGTAAGAACGCATTGAAATGCTACATTGTGGACTAACTCCCGCGGTTCAACGGTTCAACGGTTCAACGGACACTATGAGCTCCGAGCGGACTCGGGTCGAACAGGCCATGAGATCCATGAGATCCAAGTTGGGCCACCACACTGCCTGTCCCGAGTTAGGCAGTCCCGAGTTTAAAATGCCTTCCGACTAATGCCAGGAGATAGACAAGCCGCTTGTATTTCTGGCTACCAAGTAAACCAATTTGGCCAAAGCCAAATTGACAAATTTCCCAATGAAGTGTCGTTAACAGTAAGGGAGTATAATCGAACCCATGATGTGGGAGTTGCACCCTTAGCCAAGAGCCGTCATACCACTAGCCCACCACTTTACGGGCAAAGAAAAAAAATCCTTCATCTAATATTGTAGTATATTTTTTTGTCTCAAAAATATGGATTACCAAAAATGTGTGTTCATAAATATGTGTTATTTTATTAATCTAAGCCATTCATCTTCTTGTGGTCTCCTTGCAATGAAAGAATCTCTATGGAATATTTGCTGTGGTTATTACGTAGTGGAACGAAACTTCGTACTATGAACTAAAAATTATTTAGAAACTGATTTTTTAAATTTTGATTATGTATCAATATTTCCATTCATTTTCATTAGGAAAATATGACATAACTTAATGAAAATGATGACATGTTTCAATTTTTATTATGACATATCAAATTGCATTTGTGAAGTTTTACATTTTTGATAAAATGCTTGAAATATACAATGATTTATATGTATCACTATTAATGAAAATCGTAAAATAATAATATAATTATAAATATATAAGGTTTCACCTTAGCTTAGAAACAAAAAAAAACAATTTCTGTTTTTACAAATTAATTATGAATATATATTTAGCAAAAAAATTATGAATATATATTAATTAATTGTTTTAATTGTGTTTTAATTCATTAATTGGTATAAAACTAATTAAATTAGTACATAGATCGTTATGATCACCACATGATATGTTTTTGAATGATTTTTAGTCGATTTATGGAATAACTAAAAGATTACTTAATATCATTTAAATCTAAATTTAATTTTATTCTATTATGTTCATTAATAAATTAATTTTATTTTAATATGTTTTAAGTAAAATGAAAAACTAAAATTTAAAAATTCAAATTTGTACATATTAAAATAAACATAATCATAAATATAATATAAAAGTAATTTATTTTTATAATTTAAGTTTAACAAAATCTAAACATAAAATAAAAATTGTTAAGTCAAAAGAAGTATAACTTATGAATTTTTATATATTTATAGTGATAAAGATTAAATATACTTTTTTGAAAAATCAAAATTAAATTTTGTTTTTGTTTTAGAAATAATATATTATTTTAAATTTATCATCACTGAACATAACGCAAAAAAAATCTTAGTGTGTACTCCTTCTTTTCATAAAGAACGTCATTTTAATTTTTTTATTTATTTTTTCTAAAGTAAGTGTCACTTTACATTTTCAATAATTTTTTTTATTAAATCTCTTTCTTATTCTTTTAAATAAACCAATAAATATTTAGTTAAATCATTTTTATTTAATTAATTGTACAACAAATGATGGTATACTAGTATTTTTCTTATTTTTTAATCCGCGTGAAATGGAAGTAGTATGAACTAAGATGTAACTGAATAATGAGTTAAAACCATATTTGAATAAATAATTGCCAATAAGGGGTCCATTTCTCATTGTCAGCTTCCACTCAGAGGTACACATCGAGTACAAACGATAATTCCATCATTTCCAATCACTTTGCTTTTTTTTTTTGTCTCGTCTTCATTTCCACACTATTATTTATTTTATTTTATTATATCATTAATGACACATATCACATATAATACTTATTTAATGAGTCCACTTATTGTTAAAAATTTCCTTTTGGTTTTGTCATTTTGTCAAAACATTTTACAAAATGTAATTTTACAATTCTAATGTATTTATTTTCTCTATTTTAAAAATATTTATTTTAGAAAAAATATTTCTAATAGATATATATATTCACATTTTTGAATACATTTTATTAGATAATATGGTATATTATAAATCTCAAAGATATTAATTGTATTTATTAGTTTTAATTGACTAAATTTGTGGATGATAGTTAATCATAAATTAATCTATAAAACTCCAAACATATACATCATTCTGAAACGAAAAATATATTTTAAATCTAATATTAATGAGAAAATACGTTGATTTAATATTTAGTTTAGTTTATTCTAATAATTAATTGATAAATAAATATAAATTTTAAGAATACATATATATTTTAATTATTTTTAATTTGTGTGAAAATATCAAAATGATATTTTTGATAAAAAGGAATATAGAAGGGGACATCTATCTTATTAAAACAGAAACATTCTGTTGGACCTAACATTTATTTTGTAAGTTTTTAAATTAAATACGATTTTATACTTTATAGTTAAACATACATTAAATCACTAATGTTCATTTCTTTATACTACTATCCATGTTTCCAAACAATATACTTATTTCTTTATAATACTATCAATCTTTCCAAACAATATAATTATTTCTTTATAATACTATCAATGTTTCCAAACAATATATTTTTTATACCACTATCATTGTTTCCAAATAATACAATAATTAATCTTAATTATTTTATATCTATCATTTTTTCTTTAAAATTTTGTTGAAATGTCATAATTTCATAAATTGCAAAATAGTGAACTTTAAAATTTCGATTATAAGATTACAAATTATGAAACTATTACAATTTAAATCCAATTAGATTACATATCGGTCATCCATCAGTTCAATCGGTTAGTCTCGGGTTTTAGTGATTTTTAATATGAATATTTTAAAAACATAAATTGAATTGTCAGATCTCCGGATTAACCGGTATAATCACAATCGGGTTGAATTTAAAAATACTGATTTAAATACAAAAATATTTTAAATACACACTCTTTAAAAATTACCAAAATATTTGTTAAATTATTAGTAAAAAATTTTATCGTAAAATATTCCGCGCTTCAAAAGCGCGGGTCAAAATCTAGTTTACATATTAAGAGTTATTCTTGGGTTCACCCCCTAGGGTGAACCTCTAGGTTCATCAACCAATAGGATTTAGTTATTTTAAATTTGACATCATTTAAAAAGGAAATAAAATATTGTCAAATTATATTACGTTTTAAAAATAAAAATAAAGTAAAAATAAATAAAATAAAGTAATAATAAATAAAATAAAGTAAAAATAAATAAAATAATACTAAAAATGCAAAAAATAAATATTTTTTCAAAAAATAAATTAATACCACAAGAAAATACTAATCTCTAAATGTTAAACCCTAAATCCTTTAGTAAACCTTTGGATAAACTATAAAACTTTGATTTAAAAAAAAAACTATTTATAACACAATCAACAAAAAACTATACCCTAAATCCTAATCCTAAACCCTAAATCCTTGGGTAAACCCTAAACCCTTGGGTAAATCCGAAATTCTTGGATAAATCTTAAAATTTAAGATTTATCAAAAAGTCTAAGATTTAATGTTTGTTGGGAGCGTTAAAAATATTTTTTGAAAATATGATTTTTAGATTAAAAAGTTTTTTTTTGTGATTAGTATAATTTTATTTAATTTTTATTTTAAAAGTATAATATAATTCGATAATATTTTGTTTCCTTTTTTTGAAAGATATTGAATCTTAAATGACACAATCCTATTGGTTGGTGAACCTCTAGGTTCACCCTAGGGAGTGAACCCAAGAATAAGTCACATATTAAAAGCTAAAGCAAACAACGTTCTGACAAAGATTCCAACCAAATCCCACTCTTTCATTAAATCTATTGCGATTTAACTGATTAAGTTAACTCTCATTTTCATGACATTTTTTATATACGTGAATTCTATAAAGTATCTATAAAGTAAGACGCAGAGATTAGGATCCGATGGGATCATGTGAGTATTATTCCAAATCACATTAACAGTGGTTAGATGCATCCCTAAGGAGAGTATAAAACCAATAAGAATTACGTAGCGTCGTTGTCAGTATTTATTCCCTGACATTCGTTTAGTAACTGAAGTGTTCGCCTATTAATTGTTTGTGCATAAATCTATATGGAGTCTAACTGTCTAACCAGTAACCAGCATTATATTTGCACGTTCGAAGCGTAGATATTAGTATATCTAATACTATAAAGTAGGCTTCTTTATCTCCTTGTGGCATAACTTAATATATGTGATAGATCCACATAAAGCTGTGTTCGGGTTTAATGATTTCTGTTAGGCTTTGTGTTTTTTTAGATTACATTTCGTATGGGTTTACATTTAGATTGCAGGCCCAGAGTTGAGCAAACAATTTTGTCTCCTCAAATAATTATGTCCAAATTCTCTGATTCAACACCACGGGAGAAGGACGGATTGGTTTACAGCATCCTGATGGAGCCCTTTTCCGGCAAGAGTCTTCACGATTTACCGGATTGAGCAATCAAATCATGCCAAGTCAGATTCTTAGGGGCAGAAGAGTTAAGCATTTGCCATGTCATGGAAGGAACGAGCTTTTAAACCTAATTATGGGGAAAACGCTATTTACTGGTGACCTGTTTTCTAGACTCCTATGTTCATTTACACATTGCCTTCCATTTTTCAAGGGAAGTTAACTTAGGACTTTTAGTGATCTACTGCAGGATTCAGCAGAGGCAGTGGTAACAGCTTAGAGCTTCTATAATGGCTGAGAAAGATGAAGAATCTTTGTGCCTCGAGATGAAACAATGAGAAGTAGCATGATAATCTCCTTTTCAACAACCATCATGAGTTCAGGACTCCATTAACACTACGTTTTTTTTTTTTTCTAATTTGTGGAGACAGCCCTGATGTCTCCTGATTTGGTTATGGTTCTGTAGGTTCAAAGCCTAGAATTTCACCAGTGTCCAATATCTAACAAGGAAGACTATTAGATTCTTTAAAAATATGATTGGGTAAATGGCTGTAGAATGTTCAAGTAACGCCTACATTATTGAATATGTAACAGGTGCTACGTACTCAAAAGTCCGGACGTGTGGAGAAATATGATTGAGTTTGGATTTGAACTGGAGATCCATTCATCCATCGTTTACAAGTGTGGTGGAGTGTAACAGGTACTACTAAATGTACAGACATGTGGAGAAACTAGCAAAAGAGATGTGCTGCTTCTGTTGCTGGTGTCGCTGCCAAACTATGGCAGGTCAGTCAGTGCTCTCTTACTGGCTTTTCTATGAAGCATATCTGAGTCTGACAATTCTAGGCTACGATGAGACACATAAACTGACCATGAAATCATTGAAATAGAATAGGAGTTAAAGTTAAAAACAAGTTCTTATGTCTGAATGAAAGAGGAAATACATCTTAATATTTTTAATTACTTGTGAATGTCTTTCATCTCACAGATGCATGTTTTCAGCTACCTTAAATTTAACTTGCATCTTCCCAACGAAACAAGAAGACATTCATACTGACGCATCGAGCTAAGAGTTTGTTCTTGACAGGTACCAGAGACGCTCCAACAAGATCTGCTCTCTAAAATGAGTGCACCGCCAAAGAATGATGCTCCTCTTATCACCCCCAACGACCTTGCCGAGGCTGATGGGTTTGTCTTTGGCTTCCCAACAAGGTTCAGTATGATGGCTGCTCAGTTCATAGCTTTCTTAGATGCAACTGGTGGTCTCTGGAGGACTCAACAACTTGCTGGTAAGCCAGCCGGAATATTCTACAGCACCAGGGTTTCGAGGTGGTGGTCAAGAAACCACCGCGTACGTTTCTTTTCCAAACGAAACCTCATCAAAGACACTTCAGGTTCTTACGTTTTTGAGTGTTTACTTGTGTTGTGTCATTAATTTCTAACACGATTTTTTTGTGATCTTTGTAAGTAGGAGTCAAAAACTATCTTTAGAACTAACTCTATTTTTATAAATCTTATACCAGTTAAGCAAACATAAGAATCTTTTCTCAATTTATTTATTTCTAAACATAAGAATTAAGATATATGTTTACAACTACATGTTTGGTTTCTAATGATATTTATAGCATATGGTAAGTTGGTTTTTCATCACTTCTAACTCATTTTTAGTTATAGGATGAAGAACAAAAAAAAACAAATTGAGAAAGATCAAAGTTTATTCCAGAACATCATGTCTCCAAAGGTAAAGACAGTCTCCTTTTTGCATCCAGGTTGCGAGTTCAAATCCTGCCGGAAGGAACAAAATCATAATTTCTGAATACCAACACGGATATGAGCTCATGTTTTAGGGCTCATTTGCATACCCAGATATAGGATCTATCTGTGGGCTGTACCTCTTTTTAGGGATTAGTCTGGGCCCTTTTATATGCCCGGGATACTCCCAAATTAATTAAAAAAAACAAAAAAAATCAAAGTTTAACTTATATGTCTGGGCAAGATAATTAAACTATCATACAAATTCTACTAACCCCTTTGCTGAGCCAGACAAAAACATCAAGAAAATACAAAACCAAATATCACCCATATAAGTGTGTAATACTTTTTAAAACTATTGAGAATATAGCTACCTAATTCAAAATAAAAATCGAAAATTTCATACACTCAGATTCACACTATTGGTCATATGGGTATTCGAATTGCACTCTGAAGCCATTAACTTTTTATAGCCTTCTTCATCAATGAAATCAAACACAAGAACTACCAATTAATGGTCTCACTAAAACTACATTTAAATGGTAATACCCATGAAACATTATAAAAGAGAAATTAAACAACTTATAGGTTATTCAGTACTCATAAATTTCAAATCAAAACATGGTAAACACATTTTTTTTGACAACAATGAATTACGCTAACGTGATTCCACCGATTCAGAAAGCCAAATCAGAGGGATCGAATCGACATATAACATAGCTGATGGTGAACTCCTTGTCCCATGAGCAAGCTTGTCCGCCATTGTATTTTGCGCCTTTGGAATATGTCGGATCTTGAAATTAGGGAAGAAAGTCTTACTTTGGCGAAATTCCTCCATATGCGTAGTGAATGCTGGCCATTCTTCGAGTGACGACACCATCTTCACCAATTGAGAACAATCCGTTGCAAAAACTACATCTGAGAACTGCAGGGTCTTCATGCACTCCATTGCCCAAATCAGCGCTTCACACTCTGCGTGTAAAGGAAATAGGCTACGTCGGAGATTCATTGCCCCCATCATCTTGTCCTCTGAATCTATCTTTCGGCAATACCACCCCTGTCCAGTAAATACATCTTGTTCCTTCCAAGATCCATCGACAAAACATACCCTGGTTGATCCCAAAGTTTGCCAATCGGTGGGAGACTTGACATTTCCATGAGGTTCCGGTACCAATAATTATGCCTCTGTCCATAGTGTTTCCTCGAGTTCCGCTATCCGCAGTATCTCCTGGGGATTCCCATTTCTATTTGTGTAGATCTTACTATTTCTGTTCTTCCAAATATACCACATAATCCAAGGAAAATAGTTTGAATCCACTTCTTTCGGTAGCCTCCAAAATAAATAATCCAAACTTGTAAAAACTGATGTCGAGGGAAAAACTCCCGGGGCAGACGGAATCCTTGATAAGGCCCAAAACATGGTAAACACATATTCCTTCCATTTCAGAAAGATCCATATTCTTGAAAAAATATTGTTTAAGATGATTGTATAAGTTATCACTAAGATGATTTTCAAAATATTTTACAATTAAAAAATTTTAATTTTTAATCGTAATATTATTAGTTTATTTTATATATCTAATTTTTAGAAATACTGTTTATTTTTACTTTTTGATAATTATACAACTTTTATATCGATTTTTATTAATTTTATACAAGTTGATTTAATACACTTTATCGAGAAGAAATAGATAAAATCTATCTAAAATTATAATTATATATATATCTATATATATTCTTAAATATAGTTTAATTAAAAAATTATTTATTTTATCTTAATTTTATGTTCAAATAAAATATTAATAATAAAATAGTAAAATATAAAAAATTATTATATGAATTTACAATAATTTACTGCATCACCTAGAAGACATATAAATACAGTGCCAATAAAGCAAGTAGTTAAAAGTCAAAAACAAAAACGATACATACGTCTTTCGTTGATATGCACATCTATACTAATAAAAGTAGCTTTTGAGGCTCCATGGAGCATCCACATCAGCGAAAAAAAATTCTCCCGAAAGATGACACGTGACATTATTATTAAAAAAAAAGAAAATAATTAATAAGTAAATATACGATATAAGAAAAAACAAATAATAAGTAAATATACATATAAGAAATAGAAATATTACATGAAACATATATCTGAAAAATGTATATTTTACATTTTAATTATTTCCAAATATTTTAAAGAAATTGTAACATTATAATATTAGTAAATATTACATTAAACATATATTTGAAATAACATATAGTTTTATATTTTAATTATTTCAAAATATTACATCTATCTGAAAAAGTAAGAAAATTAGAATAATTAAATATAAGTTAAAAAGTAAATATACAATATAAAAAATAAAAATATTACATTGAACATCTATCTGAAAAGTAATTAAAAAACAAAAATTTTTACATTAATACTTATGCAACTAGTGTTATTATAAAAACAGAAAATAAATAATAAGTAAATATACAATATAAGAAAAGAAAATATTACACTAAATATCTATCGTAATATTATCATTTGATATAAAAGCAAGAAAATTAGAATAATTAAATATACAATATAAGAAAAATAATAAGTAAATATACAATTAAGAAATAAAAACTAAACTAAACTTCTATATGAAAAATATATAGTAAAATAAATAAAAAGTAAATATACATTATAAGTAATATAATTATTATATTTAACATTTATCATAATATTAGAATAAGTAAATATATAATATAAGAATAAGTAAATATATAATATAAGAAAAATTAATTAATAAGTAAAAATAAAATATAAGAAATATAAATATTACATTAAACATCTAACATAATATTATCATGTGATTTTTTTTGTCATCAGCATACAACAATATTATCATTTGATATAAAAGGAAAAAATAGAATAAGTAAACATTAAATATAAGAAAAGTACATATACAATATAAGAAATAAAAATATCACATTAAACATTTATTGTAATATTAGAATTTGATATAAAAGAAAAAAAATAGAATAAGTAAATATACAATATAAGAAAAATAAATAATAAGTAAATATACAAAATAAGAACGGAAAAACTACATTAGCCATCTATCTTATTATTTCCAATATTTATATAAGTAAATATATAATATAAGAAAAACAAGCTTATATTATAAGAATGGAAATATTAACCATCTATAAGTAATAGAAATACTATTTTTAACATTTAATATTATATTAGAATAAGTAAATATACAATATAAGAAAAAATAAATAATAAGTCAAAATAAAATATAAGAAATAGAAATATGACATTAAACATCTAACATAACATTATCATTTGATATAAAAGAAAAATATAATAAGTATATATAAAATATAAGAAAAAAGTAAATATACAATATAAGAAATAGAAAGCTTAATTAAACTTCTATCTGAAAAATATATAGTAAATATATAATAAGTAAATATACAATAAGTAAATATACAACATAAGAAATAGAAAACAAAATTAACACCTTCCTGGAAAACGTATAGTAAAATAAATAGTAAGTAAATATATATTATAAGAAATAAAAATATTACACTAATTATAATATTAGAATAAATAATATAAATTATACGAAAAATAATACTAAGTAAATACACAATAAAAATTATAAAAAAACATTGAACATATATCTGAAAATATATAATAATAAAATAATAAGTAAATATACAATATAAGAAATAAAAATATCACAATAAACATTTATTTTAATATTACAATTTGATAAAAATAAAAACAATTAGAATAAGTAAATATAAAATATAAGAAAAATAAATAATAAGTAAATATACAAAATAAGACTGGAAAAACCTACATTAACCAAAAATGTATAGTTTTACATTTTTATTATTTCCAATATTTTTATAAGTAAATATATAATATGATAAAAACAAGCTTGCATTATAAGAAATAGAAATATTATATTAAGCATCTATCATAGTATTATCATCTGATATAAAAGAAAAAAATTAAAATGAGTAAATATACAATATAAAAAATAAACAATAAATAAACATACAATTAAGAAGTGAGAAAACTAAATTAAACATCTCTTTAAAAAATTTATAGTAAATAAATAATTATGAAATGTCCACATCAGAATACCAAACAAATATCAAAAAGAAATTACATGACATTATTACTCTATGACTCATTACCGAATTATTAAAACAAGTACATATACAACCAAAACAATTTATCCATAACTTTTAAAGCTCCTCTAAACAATTTATACGTTACGTTGCAGGCACTTTCAAGAGTACTGTATATATATACTTTGAGTAAGACAATCTAAAACTAATATATTAAATCATAATTAAGCGTTTAAATAATAAAATATTTAATGACATAAGGGAATCAAATAGAAAACAACCACAAGTAAATTGTCAACATAGCTCAAATACAAAAGTAAAAATCTATTGCCCATAAAATAGTCTTCCATCTCTAAGACTACCATATTCATAAGTTGAGTACTACTAACCAAAAAAAAAAGAACAAGAGCTTATCTACAATAAGCAACTACACAATTGATTTACAATATAAAAATTAATGTTATAAATAATGTTGACAATTTTTTTCATAAAAAAACTAATATTCCGTGCATAGCGCAAAAAACCATTAACACAAGTAAAAAATCATATCTTCTACTAACATTTCAAGTATTCAATCAAAATAACAGAATTATCAAAAAATAAATAATATATTCAAATATATAATTGTAAGTTTAAGTATTTTAGTTACATATTTAATTTAAATTTTGTATTATAATTGTAGTTTGAAGTATTTGAACCTCTAAAATTGATCTGTATTCAACTTGCACATAGAAAAATAAATTATCGAGAAAAAAACATATAAGAACGAAAATGTAATCCATGTTTTATACTAAAATCTACAATCTACTTATTATCATAACTACCATAATTAAAGTAGAGTAAACATTAAAAACATATGAAATTATTATGTATTACTGAACATTTTTAAATAGTAAGATAAACATGATCTATAAGAAGAATAACAAAAATGTACAGGAATATTAATATTATTTTAATTTAAAATAACCTTAACATTTTAAAAGACTCATTAAATTGATAATATTTTTAGATATGTAATAATTTTATCCAAATAATTATTTTGGTGGGCGGGTCAAATCCTAGTATCTTATATTTCTAAGTTCTAACTCTGCTATGCTATATATGATTTGAAGCGTATGAAAATTAATGTTTCAAAAGATGACGAGGGCGTTGGTGCTGTTGTGCTTCTGAATTCGATCCACCATGGAATGTGATGGTATCAGTGTCGGCTGCATCCCGGACCTGGGAGATTAACAGCCATGGTCACTTCTAGATAATAATAATAGAAAAAGATGGCGAGGGAATGGTACAAATGAATTTATAGGTTTTTTAATTAGCGTCTCCTTCTGAAGTAATCCAGTAAGATACAGCAACAGCAAAGACAAGAGAGCGGTAGTAGAGTTTACTGGGGGGACAAAAGACAAGATAGACTTCTCCACTACTTCCATGATGCGAAGAACATTGCCTCCTTTGATTCTAACTTTCCTTTTTCGAGCAATCCATCAACTAAAACAGACAGATTTATAGAAAGTTCTTAGACGTGTATATAGCTATCATAGTTTGACCCTCCGTCTAACCAATCTTTAAATAGAGACTTATGATTTACAAGCAAA
Source organism: Raphanus sativus (assembly GCF_000801105.2). Lineage (NCBI taxonomy): Eukaryota > Viridiplantae > Streptophyta > Magnoliopsida > Brassicales > Brassicaceae > Raphanus > Raphanus sativus. Next base: position 21,954,325 of record NC_079512.1, on the reverse strand, counting down.
CAATGCATGATTTATTTTTTATTTTTTTGTATAACCCAGTGTATTCTGGTCTCAATCAATGTGGGTCCAGACTAGCGCCGAGTATTGATGTTATCTGTTGGAGTACGCTAGGAAAGCGAGATGTTAGGAAAGCCGAGATGAACAATGCATGATTTGTTTAATCAGTTAAGATGAAGAGGCTTCCGATCAAATTCCAATTCCAAAAGATGTAAAGATGTTAGAATGGACATTATGTTTTACGATTAAACATTTCTTGTTTCTATTGTAAAACATATAAACAGATTAAAATATATATAGACTAAATTAAACTTCGTGAAACAGTTGTAGCGCAGTAGACGAGAGTCATGATTAATGGGGGATGACAAAAATGTATAGAAATCAATCAGTATACAGTAGAACCTCTATAAATTAATAATGTTGGGACTTTAGAATTTTATTAATTTATAGAGATATTAATTTGTAAAAGTTTCATTTTTTAGATTTTCTTTCTTTATATTTTTCTATTTTTTTATAAAATAAGAAAATATTTGATTTTACCATATATACATTATTTAAATTTTAGAAATTTTACTTTCATATGGTTTTATTGTCTTATTTGGTGTATATTTTTATGTTTTATAGAACTGTTATGTGATTTTTTGATATATTTACTAAATACTATCAAAATATATTAAAATATTAAGAAAATAGATTTATTTTCATTGTAACCAACAATATAATGTTTATTTTGTACTTATATAAAAAATATATATTGATAGACTATTAATTTATGATTTAATGGGACTATATATTAACATAGGAGTTTTAAAAAATTTATTATCTTATTATTTTATCGATTTGTATCATATTTTACACTAGCCCAAGTTGGGACTGGCGAAATTTATTATTTTATAGAGATTATTAATTTATCGAGTATTAATTTATAGAGGTTCTACTGTATATCACACGATTTCTTTCTATACATAGAGAGAAGTCATCAGAGAGGATGTACGCAAAAAAATATGAGAAAACAAGAGAGATAGAACATTCAATCTTCGATAAACATCTCCAGAAACAATCAGCTTCATCTTCACTACTTTCTAGGAATGTGAAACTAGTGGCGGATCTAGAAAATAATTAGAGTGGGGGCAAATAAATTAACTAATTAATATATAAATATATTTATATTTAATATTACTAAATATTTATATATGTTTGAAAAGTAAAATTAAACTAATGCAACTAAAATAATTGTTTTGAAAAGAAATATAAGATGAATTCACAAACAAAAAAAAACATGAAACAAAAATAGTAAAATAAGTTGCTCAGAAAAAAATATTGAAAGTTTGAATGACAAAAGAAAATATTATATGTGAAAAGAACAAAAAGAAACAAAAGGACTAAGGAAAAGTCAATGTGACTACGTGAGAAAAAAAAATTGAATAGGTGTTCAAGAAAGAAAAAAAAAATTAGAAAAGGAAAGTCATTATATAATTAAAAGCACATTTAAGAGATGTGATGGAGAATCGAGTGGGAGACCAGTGGGGGCAATATGAAGGATTTAACCAACTGAGCTGCAGAATCAGTTCAAATTACTACTATGAACGAAGCTAGGCTTTTGTTATATGAACGAAGCTCGTGCCCTGAACCTGCATCACTCCTAACAGCATTTTCAACTTATGTAAATACATGACGATACCAAGGAGTCTTGTATGCGCACTCACAAAAAAATCACTCTTCATAGCTTCATTGGATAGATTTCTATCCTCTTTTCATCTGTTATTCCACTCAAAAATAAACATCCCTAATTAACAAATATATGAACACAAAAGAAATTTCCTGACAAAATCGTTCAAAACACTTGCCAAAAATAATCCTTCCAAACACTTAACTTGTTTTCTTGACTACGTTTTTGTATGCTTTATTTAAACTCGCTGTTCTTGTATAATCAATTTATCACTTGTGTGTCACTTGCATAACTGACGATTATCAACGGAAATTACTTTTTACTAGTGGAGAGCACTGATGAGTGATGCATATATTATAAGCTTGCCAAAAGCAAAATGGCGCGCACACACAAATACAGTGAAACCTTAATAAATTAATAATGTTGGACTGTATTAATACTAATTGAACCAAAAATTTAATTTGGAACTATAAAATTATATTAATTTATAGAGATTTTTAGTGTATATTAATTTATCGAGTATTAATTTAAAGAGGTTATAATGTATATGTATATAATTATACTGTATTAACTTCCGGGAATAACGGTTGCCGAGTAGTTCAATAAATAATTTCGTTCAAAAATCAAATTACTAAATTCATATAACACACCTAAATCTCCGGCTTATTGATTGATCGAACTAGTATGAGAATAATCATTTATGAAGAATATGTATACCAGTATATGTATATATATTATGAAAATATGGCTTATTCGCAGTTGTTTTGATGGAATGTGATGGTTTGAAAAATATTTTATAGCTAAAGTGCATTAAAAACAAAATCAAAAATCAAATAGGTCAATGGAAGACACGTTAGATAATGTGAAAGGAAAGGAGCCAATAATTATCTTCTCTGGCTTGATTTAATTTCGTTTTTGGAGTACTCTTCTTTCCCAGAATTTTCTAAGCGAAGAAAAATGAACCAAAAGAAAACTTGGCCTTTTAAAGCGTAAAGTATCTTATATTATTAAAAGAGAAGTACAAATATAGATTTACCCTAAGATTTACTACTTATTTACAATAGAATGCCATTGAAGCATTAAATAACCTAAATTTAAGCTATCAATGTCTTTTCCTAACTTAATTAAATCATTTCCTAAATCAATTTTATCTAAATTTTCGTGTTCAAAATATTTCCTAAAACGAGTTAGCTAAATTTTAGGAATATTAATGTTTGAAAACGAATTTTAACAATATTTTTCAAGTATCATATAATTCCACAAATTTAACTTGTAATATTTTGATATTTCAAATATTTCTAAAATATGTTTAACCATTATGGCTATCATTAATTATTTTCAACAACCTATCTATGCTAAGATTTAAATATCTTTGAATTCTTTTAGAAAAAGATGAAATGTTTATAATCAAATATTCATATTTTAATATATCTAAATCTCGCCTAAAATATATATTTTTGTTTTTTTTAAATGTATGTTTAACCATTTCAGTTACTATTATAATTATTTTCAATAATAAAATTTATCTATACTTAAGATTTAAATATTTTTGAATTATTTGTAGATCAATATTTATAACTGAATATTCCTTTTACGATATATCTAAATCTCACCATATAGCATATATCTAATCAAATTATTTAGAATATTAGTACATTTGGAAATTGATTTCATTTTAAAGGATATATTTTTTGTGCATATGGGTCGGTAAATATTTGTTGAAGGTTAAGTATGGCGTACAGTTAATTATTTTCTACAACATGTAAAAAGTTTAAACTCTCAATATTTTTATGGCATAAGGATTAATATTTTTTACAACATGAAACTATTTAATTTTTGTGTTTATAAACATTTCAAAATATGGTAACAATTAGATAATATTTATATATATATAAACGAAAATAAGTACCCGCACGGGCGTGCGGATCAAGCTCTAGTAATTCATTGTTTTTCCTCATATACGCTACATCCTCTTTGAACCTACAATACGCTAGATGCGCATTAGCATATCTAACATCAAGACTTAGCTACCCAATCCGAATGTTACATATCGACCGATTTATTTTATCATGACCTATATATTTCAGTTGATTTTCTCGAGTTAGGTTACTTGAAAAATTGTCTGGCGTAGAGATTTTTTACATATATGACTGTATTTTTTTTTCCTTATTTTTTATTATATTCTATAAAGTATTATTTATAATCATTTCAGAAAACAGTTGAGGTGTACATTGGAAATGCTCTGAACGTACTGAACATGATCAAATCTATATATATATAAAGTTGACAATTCTGGCACCTCAAGCCATCCACGTCGTCAAGAAGGATAGGGAGTTTTGCACCACGTCAGCACCTAAAATCGTATCTTAAATTGTCGTGTTTTATATTTCTGTTATTTGGGCCTTACTTTTAAATTGGCCCATTGCTGACAAAACCCAGACCAAACTCTTTTTTCTTACCAGACATAGCCGGTAGGCTATCTTGACCTTACACCTTCGCCACCGCCCCTGTGTAACGCTTCCCGTCAACACTGAATCCAAGTATTTAAGATTGCCATAACCATACTTTACACCATTCATTCCACTACGCCTTACTCAAAATCATCCATCTCCTCAATTGTTACTTTTCTATAAAGCACCTTCTCCGTATGACCGTATGGAAACCCAAAGGTTCAACAATGGGCATGGCAACCTTCAGCTCCTTTTCTGTGACTTGAAAAATAAGCCTTTATGCTGAGACAGTCGATGCGAACTATCTCTTTCTGCGATAATGTGGAGAAAGGAGGTGAGTTTATCGGTGTTAGATTGAGTTTTTGATGCATATTGAGTCGTCTTTGTCATTAGCCACTTGCAGTTATTGAGCTGTGGGTACAAATTGTTCAAATTTGTTACTGTAGGCTGACATGAAAAAAATGAGTTGTGTGAGGTCAAGAAAGCTAAGACTCATGTTAATCGTTAATTTTTATTTATGGCTTTCTTTTTGGTATGTTTATTCCAAGCTTATGTGGTTATATTTCATCTACGTTCCTTCCATGTAACAATCATTTTGGTTGTGAAAGTTAGTTCATGCTTTGGAATATGTACTATAGCTTGGAAAATGATTTTCTAGCGGTGTATGGAAAGCTTCCTTAGCTTTCCTCTTCTTATGACTGGTTAATAAAATTGCTTGGAACATGTCAGGATATCATTTCTTCTTGACTACTGCACTTGGTGAGGTTTAGAATTTTAATCTTTTCCTACACACAATTCCCTAGCTTAGTTTTATTTATTTTTTCTGCACCAAAATGTTACTTTAATATTCAGATCTTTTTCCACTTGACACTCTCACAACCCACACAGCTGGGTGCTATTGCTTTGCAATTAATTGTAAGGCCGGATAGTATATGCTTGCATTCATCATCTTCGCCCAATGAATTACAAAGATTATATAATTCTTCTGGTTTCCTCTTCCCTTTATCTCTTGAACAGATAATTTGCTGTCAGAGCAGGATTCTTTAGTCATCATTTGCAGTCCTGATCATTTTGCACCTAAAATTTCGGTCTCTGCTTGCATGTCATATATATGCATTTATGTGCAGGTTCACAGAGTTCTGTTCATTTCCATGATCATCTTATGTGCTTAAACTGCTTGAATCAGTAAAGAAATGTAACAGACATAATGGTTTGTTCTTGCCATTGTAAAAACAAATAAGAGGATATAGTTCCAATACAATTTCTTAGCTCATAATGTCTCGCTAACTAGATCAGAGTATTGTATTTAATGTCATTACGAGTATTCAAAAGCTATATATCCAAAAGCCATTTAAACTGTTTTCTTACTCCAAGTGCCATTTGTCGATTACATTGCTCATAGATAGAAAATTATGTTATTGTTTACTTTACTCTTTAAAAACCAAGAGAAAGTTACACTAATTCTATAAAAAAAAGTATTTTATTGTTAATTTTACTTTTTTAAAATGATTACTACTCCCTTATGTATCGACTCCTATTATCAAGTTTCTGTTTAAGATAAAACCATAAAAGGTATTCATCTATACATGCGAACCGTAAAACAATTACAGTAGTTAAAAAATACAAATTGCATCGCTAGCATTAGTAAAACCTCTTCCATTTTAACTCAGCAGGAGTCAAAAATGCATTAACATGACGTGCAAAGCTAAGGACCCCAACTCTGCGTTCTTTTAACATGTACTCATAAAATCCATTTATAAGTCAGGACTCGAAATTTATAATTGTCAAGAACACTTGATTATATGTCAACTGTTTAGAAACTGTGCACCCAAAGAAATCTATAAAAAATATATACAAATATCTTCCCTTAATTAGAAAAACAATATTAATGAAAAAAATTCATTAAATTATTAATACAATGCAACATCAATATAAATAACGAATATTAATTTGGTTAGGCACTAATCTACACACAATATAAAATATTACATATACTTTACATAAATATTAACAATCTGACAAAAACAAACGGACACATAAACTCCTTTCAAACAAGATACTTGAAAAACAAACACACGCATTTACAATATTTTACCTTCGGAACATAGACTTTACTTTATGTTTAAAGTTCAAGAATACTTACTTTGGTGCAACTACCACTTACTTATACTATTTTAACTGAATCAAACAAATTAACATAAATGTCTAACAACTAACAAATGAAACAAATAAATAAATTGAATTCAACTAAAAAATAAAACGTCTGAACCCGGCGCGTAGCGCCGGAATATCCCTAATATATATATATAAGAGAACTATACGAGAACGAATGATAAATAATAAATATTGAGAAAGAAGAGTCGTTTAAACTCTTTAAGCCTTCTATTATTTTCAAATCCGATGTAATACCGGTTCACAATTCTTATTTATCTTAATCATTGTGAACAATATTTGGAATTTATAACGTCCGGATATTGACTTCTTGATGAACTAGAATAGTAAGTGAGAGAAAGAAATGAAATTAGTGGGTGTGCGAAATGAAAAGAACACTTTTGTTTCGAGTGATTGGTTGTGTTGGGTAAAAGCTTGACCTGTAAGAGATGACACGATGTTGCTCAAAATGTTCAAACACATTACACAAGTGCATGTGTAAGTAAAATAATTAAACATAATCAAAATGATTGTTTTATTTTACTTTTGTTTTCTTCCTACTGCGTGAAATCATTCTTCTATTCATCTATCATTAGTCTTTGTGAGAAAGTCTTTAAAAGCAAAGTAGTTCTCATCTTTTTTGATAATCCATTTCCTTTATCGTCTCAGTGCGCACCGACAGCGTTTTTGACTTCAAAAACAAAAGTAGAACTCGTGTGCGAAAAGCAAGATTCTAGTTTTTTTTTCATTTTCTTTCTGGTATGATCAGGGTGTTTATAATGTATTCCATAATCATAACATCCAAATGTTGCTTCCAAAAGGATCATACATATATCTTTGACAAATCTATTTTTCTAAAAAATGATTTTATTCTCCAATTAATCAAAGAAATTATAGAAAATTGATCCAAGATATCCTTTTGTTAAAGTAACCAATGCAACTTAACCCGAAGTTTACATGTTTCATGCAATAAAATATATGCACACGCATGGGACTACGTACAAAAATACAAAACTTATTTTCAAAGTGTTAGCGTGCATAAAGGGTTTGTTTTACTTTTTCTTGTTTAGAAAAATATGAATGGAGATACCTAAACATCTTTTTTCACATTGTAATGAACCGAGAAAGATATATGTAAGCTTAAAAACTGATGCTAATAATTACGGAAAAGGTGATTGTCGAAGAAGCAATATCATGCGTTGGCCTTTTTCACCCACCAAAATAACCTTTGATCACTTTTTAGAATTTAAAAACCTAAAATACTTTTAAACACTCTAGTGCACAAAATAATAATCACTTCATAGACGCACATTTTATTATACTCATGTAACCATTCACATTAACAATTTCCTACCTTCTGATACTGCACCTATACATAAATGCCAATTAGGTTTGATATTGGCTCTAACTACTGATAAAATATGTTAAATTCTGTAGTTTTTAACTTACTTTTTAGAATAGATATATCGAGGAGAAGGAAATGCGTAAAGGGAAAGGGAATGGAGGAGCATGCGTTACCAATATGGGGGCATCATGATTTTTGTGACCTTTAAGGTATTCTATTAATTAACTAATTGTTTATTGATTAATTTATTAGCTTACTTTTTTTTTGATCAAAATTCTATTAGCTTACTAGAAAGTATATAATAGATCGGGGTGATGAGGTCTCCTGTTCGATCAACTATAGAAAGAAATCCTCTGGCTTCTTTCTACAACCACATGAACTCCGCTGCGTTTCCGTCGGAGTTGGCAGCTTGCCGCTGGTGCTGGTGCCTCCTTTTCTCCTCTTATTTTCTTTTTGCTTCATTACTTAGCATTTCCTTCCTAGCCGATATGCTGAAGCACTGATGTCGTTGGTTGATGATCAGGACCAGTCCAGAGGGTAAACCATCCAAACCAACGATTAGGGCATCCAAATGAAAAGGGCATAATTTTTGAAAAAAAATAATTTTTATAAACAAATAAAATTGTAAAAAAAAGTTAGCTAAATATTACTTACTAATCACTATTAGTAAGAATAAAGTTTATGAACTTCTCAAAAATATTTATATAAATTTCTTAAAGTTAAATTTATTATTAATAAGAAATATCATATTTCTGTTTTAAATTATAGTTAAAATTAAAATCCTAAATAAAAAACAGTCACAAAATAGTTTTTTCTCTTGTTCTAATTTCACATTTTAGTTATTCTGTACTTTTATATCCAATTTTTTTCCTTTACCTTCTTGTCTATTGATTATATAATTTAGTTGTAATCCATTGCTTTGGTTTTTAATTCATCATTTTTGTTGTAATAAGGTATCTGACTAGTTTGTTTTTTGCCAATATTTTATAGAAATTAGAAAACTGTGTTAAATTCTTGATGCCTTACTTAACATAGTTAATGGTTTATTTATGAAACTAAATATTTCCGAGAATCAATACTTGTGGGAGTTAAAAAAACTATTGAAGTTTTTGATTTTTTTTTTGGAAAATGAGTATTGTTATCATAATACAAAAATCTATAGAAAACTTATTGAAGTTTTTAATAAAATTTGTACAATTGCATAATTATAAATTTAGCTTGGGGCAGTATAATACATTAGACCGGTACTGTTGATGATTGATTCGGGGTCCGACCATGATGGTTCTTCCAGATATGTTGTCAACAGTGGCTTTGGTTGGACGGTGAGGTTCCTAGAGGTGTGACTAGTTGCGGGGTCGGATTTTAGGGTAGTTAGGATTTAGAATCTACCGACTTTCGGACTTTTCTGGTGTGATTCTTCTTTAGCCAGTTCAGGAGGCGCATGAGTTCCGAAGATGGCTCAATCGGTTCAGATCTGTAAGCAGACTGCATTAATGTGGGGTTGGCTCTCAAGGCGTGCATCAGTTTTAAAGAGATTGGCGGTGTCAGGTTTTATTCTCCCATGGTGCATGTTGCTCAAAGGATAGTCTTGGCGCGTGGAGTTGTCTGGTACTCAGGCATTGGCTGTCTGGTCAAGCTTCTCATGTCTTTGCGAAAGCTCTAGTGTACGTTGTGAAATCATAATATTTATCAAAAAAAGAAAAGAAATTGTAATCGTATTATCAACCATTTGGGATAATTATTGGTTTTACTCTGAGCTGGAAAATAAATATTTGTACTGGTGACCGTAAATTTCTCTAACATTACCAACATGATTTATTTAAAATATTTCAGCAACATTAAATGGTTCAAATAATATATTTAAGTTTCTAATGAATAGGTTTAACGACCTTGTTTAAGTAGATTTTTTTAAAATGTTTTTCTTTTAATAGTATAGATGCTAAAACGATGTTTTATTCTGAAAAAAAAGAAGAAGAAAGTGTTCAATTGTATTTCAGTTACTGAGTCCGTTAACCACGTTTTAAATTCAGTTATACTTTTCCAACACAAATTCAGTTATTCTTTAAAATACTTTCCAGTAAAGTAAAGGTAGTCAACGCTGATATAACTGTGAGAGATAACCATTGAAAGTAAGCTCAATTTTTAGGCCCTTTTTCAAAAAAAAAAGTAAGCTCAAATTTTATTCAAATCGAGTAAACGCATATAATATCACGCCTACTTTGAAAACGCGTATTGACTTTGTTTCATCTCCTTACACATTTGTATCACTGACTTTCCAGTAAAGATTCGAAACTTTCATACAAGAATCTTTCAACTGTTCGCCTTTTGAAATGTTAGTTATGTGAATCATGCAGTCTTTTGTTGTTTTCTTATCATCGCAAGATTTCTAAACCACATCTCCACAAATAACTTTCTAAACCACTAGATATTTTTCCATTTAAACGCCTCCACCACCGCTAAGGCGCTAACATCTTTGTCTTGTGATAATATTATTATTACTACCCACTTCCATCTAATAACTGTTCTTAATTAAAAGGTGTAACTATATGTTATATATCACGTGAATTTGCCATGGACATCTCATGAACAAAGTTGCCTGTTTTAGACCATGCAAAACTACATGTTTTCTTATTTTCTAATTTCTGATTCTAACATATATATCACGGAGAAAATGTTGAATTCTGAAAAAGTTGATAGTATATGAAGAAATGTTGGATAAAGCCATGCTTCTAGATACAACTTTAATTTTAGAACCACAAAAAGTTTACTAACTAACCTTTTGTTATCTAAATGGTGGAATCATTGAAAAATGGTTATAAAAGTAAGTCAATAATCTACACTAATTTAATAGGAATGAGAAAAACGTTTTTATAAAAAAGAAACTAAAACTTAAACCGTTTTTCTTCGCAAAGAAAACAAAAGAATATGATCGATATGAATCCTCAGCCTTGCAAACATAGGCGCTAATGGGAATGTGAGCAATAGAAAAAATCATAGTAATACACATCCACAACTGTTATTCATTTCAGCGACTACAACTCATGTAATTAAAAATGATGAAAGCGAGCAAGTAATACTCCTATTCACTTTCTTCTATCCCTTTTCCTCTTTTAGTTTTGAGTTTAATTTGTCTACTCCCACCTTTCCATATTCACCTTTTTATCTTCAATTTGCTAGATCCAAAAGTTCCTTTTTAATTATTTTATTCTTATAAATATTTTTTCTAAAAAGCATTTTATTCATTTAAAATTCCAATTTGTCTACTTCTCCCAATAATTAATTATTTTAGATCTCTCTCTCACACATTAAAATCAGAAAACGACTACCTTTTTTCTCCTTGACTTATAAAACCTATCAAGGGCCTTTTCATTTTTTTCTGCCTGGTGGATGAGTTCAGGCAAATCTTATATGTTTTCGTTATCATGATCCCTTCTTCTTTTTTCTCTCTTCCTGATCAAGAAATCGAAGAAACACAGTTGATAAAACCTGTCTGAATAATTAAGAACCCAACTAAAAAGATTCAATCTTTACTTCATTCTCACCCTTAAAAATATAATTAAAGATTCCATCTTCACACATTTTTTCCTAATTTTTTAATTCCCAACATATATAATTGAAGAAAGAGAGAGAGAGAGAGAGAGAGAGAGACAGAGACAGAGTGGAAGCAACAGAGAACGATGAGACCTGCCCCAAGTACCATCCAACAGACTCTGACGCCGGAAGCCGCCACCGTATTAAACCAATCAATCTCAGAGGCATCACGTCGCAGCCACGGCCAAACAACACCTCTCCACGTGGCAACCACTCTCCTCGCCTCTCCCTCCGGTTACCTCCGGCGAGCCTGCATCCGATCACATCCCAACTCTTCGCACCCGCTCCAGTGCCGAGCCCTCGAGCTCTGCTTCAGCGTCGCACTCGAGCGTCTCCCCACCTCTACGACGGCTCCGGGGAACGACCCGCCGATCTCCAACGCGCTCATGGCGGCGCTGAAGCGAGCGCAGGCTCATCAGCGGCGCGGATATCCGGAGCAACAGCAGCAGCAGCCGTTGCTGGCGGTTAAAGTGGAGCTGGAGCAGTTGATTCTATCGATTCTGGATGATCCGAGCGTGAGCCGGGTCATGCGGGAAGCTAGCTTCTCTAGCCCCGCGGTTAAAGCGACGATAGAACAGTCGTTGAGTAATAACAGCAAAACGACGCCGAGTCGAAGCGTTTTGATGACGCGGAACACGTATGGCGGCAACACACAGTTGCAACGATCAGGGGTTAATGAAAACGACGACGTTGAGAGGGTGATGGATATATTGGGCAGGGGGAAGAAGAGGAACCCGGTTTTAGTCGGTGATTCGGAGCCGGGTCGGGTTACCCGCGAGGTTTTTAAGAGAATCGAGAGCGGGGAAGCATCGGCGGTGGTGAAGAGCTCAGAGGTTGTGAATTTCGAGGAGATTGGTTCGGTGAGAATCAGGGAGCTAGACGGGTTGCTGGAGACCCGGATAGAGAAGAACTCGGATACTGGAGTGGTTCTCAATCTTGGAGACTTGAAATGGCTCGTGGAGGGGCAACCGAGCTCGGCGGTGGGGGAGCTACGTAGGCTTCTGGAGAAATACGAAGGAAGGTTGTGGTTTATAGGAACCGCGACGTGCGAGACTTATCTAAGATGTCAAGTTTATCATCCGTCGATGGAGAGTGATTGGGATCTTCAAGCTGTTTCGTTGGCTTCTAAATCTCCGTCGTCAGGACTTTTCTCTAGGTGAGTTGTGTGTTTTTGTCTTTTTTTTTTTGGTTATGCCTTAAAAAAAAAGATCTCAGCTTTATGTTAAATAAAATTCATTGTCATTAGGCTTGGGAACAGTTTGGGATCGTCGGCTCAATCATTCACGCCGTTGAAGAGCTTCGTGCCTCCCAACAGGACAGTGAAGTGTTGTCCGGAGTGTTCGCAGAGTTGCGAGCGAGAGCTGTCTGAAGTTGATTCATTGTCTCAAGAAGTTAAAACAGAAGTAGCTCAGCCGAAACAGTTGCCACAATGGCTATTGAGTGTTAAACCGGTAAGTTTACGGTCTATGATATTGAGAATTGTCTTGTGTATAAAATGTATGAGATTGATCAGTTCCTATTGTTTTGTTTTTAAATAGCAAGCAAAGATTGAAGAAGTGCAGAAGAAATGGAATGAAGCGTGTGCGCGTCTTCATCCTAGCTTTCACAACAAGACCGAGAGGATCGTTCCGGTCCCGGTTCCGATTCCTATACCGTTGACAACAAGCTCCTACGGTCCCAACATGCTTCTTCAGTCTAAGTTCCAACCTAACAGAGAGTTGCGTGAGAGGGTACCCTTGAAACCTATGAGCTCTTTGGTGGAAGAACAAGGAAAAAAGAAGAAGAGTAGTCCTCCCGGGAGTCCGGTTCAGACTGATCTTGTTCTTGGACGGACAGAGGTTTCGGAGAAGGCAGAGGATGTGCAAGTGAGAGACTTCCTCGGCTGCATATCGTCCGAATCAGTAGTACTGAACAACGACAAGATCAGTGTACTTGAGAACTCTCTAGACATTGATTTGTTCAAGAAGCTTCTGAAAGGAATGACAGAGAAAGTCTGGTGGCAGCACGACGCAGCCTCTGCGGTGGCGGCGACCGTTAGTCAGTGCAAGCTAGGTAACGGGAAACGACGCGGTGTTTTATCGAAAGGAGATGTTTGGTTACTCTTCTCAGGACCAGACAGAGTCGGTAAGAGAAAAATGGTGTCTGTTCTGTCTTCTCTCGTATACGGGACCAATCCTATAACGATCCCGCTCGGTTCGAGACAAGACGGCACAGATGGGAACCATAACATCCGTGGTAAGACCGTGGTGGATAGGATCGCGGAAACCGTTAAGAGGAGTCCGTTCTCCGTTATATTGCTTGAAGATATCGATGAAGCTGATATGTTGCTGCGTGGAAGCATCAAACGAGCGATGGATAGAGGGAGGATAACCGATTCTCACGGCCGTGAGATCAGTTTAGGTAACGTGATCTTTGTCATGACAGCGAGCTGGCATCTTTCTACGAAAACGTGTTCCCTTGATAGTGAAGAGAAGCTACGTGACTTGGCGAGTGAGAGGTGGAGTTTGAGGTTGTGTATGCGGGAGAAGATCGGGAAACGTAGAGCCAGCTGGCTGTGTAGCAGCAGCGAGGACGAGAGGGTGGCGACTAAACCGAAGAAAGAAGGTTTATCGTTCGATCTAAACCAAGCTGCTGATACAACGGACAGTACCAGCGATCTAACGACGGATAACGATCAAGAAGAGCAAGGTTTTAGCGGGAAGCTGTCTTTGCAATGCGTGCCGTTTGCGTTCCACGAGCTGGTTAGCCGTGTAGACGATGCGGTGGCGTTCAGGGCGGTTGATTTCGGAGCTGTGAGACGGAGGATCTCGGATACGTTGTCGGAGAGGTTCACGGCGGTTGTAGGCGAGTCTTTGTCGATGGAAGTGGAGGAGGAGGCGCTTCAGAGAATCTTGAGCAGTGTATGGTTAGGGCGGATGGAGTTAGGGGAGTGGATTGAGAAGGTGATTGTTCCGGTTTTGAGCCAGGTTAAGGCTCGAGTGACTACTTCCGGTACTTACGGTGACCGTACGGTTGCTCGGCTGGAGCTAGATGAAGGTTCTTGTGAACGGAGCGGTTGTGATATACTGCCGACGAGTGTTACGTTGGCAATGTGAGCGAGTAAAAAAAACAGAGATTGAGTTTTTTGTTAATGGGACTGTGGAAGGGTAGAGATGTAAATATGTCTCAACTGGTTTTTGGCGGGGAGTAAAAGAAAACAGTTAACTGTTAGAAAGATGTTTATAGTTTTTTTTGTTCGACAGTCTAGTTTTTGTGTTAATGTAAGGAGGGGTGATAGATTATAGAACTCTAGATTATATATATTTATTTGATAGGTATAAAATGAATTATTAATAAAGTTTAAGTATTTTTTCTAGTCAATTAAAAGAAAACCTTATTAACGGATTAGATGCGTGAAAGAATTGCATTGCCTTTAGTCTTCATTCGATACACTTAAGACTAGCCCCGGGGGACCATTGATCCTCGAGTTAAGCCGGATGTAAAAGTATTTTTAATTGCAGATATTCTGTAATTTATTAAGGTTGCTTGTATTTTTCTACACAAAACGAAAAGAATGTTAATAAAAGTATTTTTTATTAAGTATGTATTTATATTCTTATTCCATCTGCATTTTGACCTTTTACTCATCCTCTGTTTTCCTTTATTTCTCCGGTTAGGTATAACTAATTGGTTTTAGATTATTATTTATCGTTAGAGCTTACCTGTTACAAACTTACAACTACAAAAAGGTATGACGCAAAAGTCTCACAGATTCAATACTTTTTGATTAAATAAGTATAAATATACGATCTAACGTATAGATAATAATTCTTATGGGCACTATTTACGTTAAAAACAATAAAAAAAGGGATGGTAAAGCTTTTTCTTCTCTCTAAAAGTTCTTGAGAGAGAAAGAAACTCGCGGTGGTCCCGATTCTTCTTTCTTTCCTCTTCTACTGGTGATTCTGGTGCACGGTGGTCTCCTTGACATGGTGTAGCCAGCTCTGACTCCGGTGGTTCGCGTTTTTCATCGACGGAATCATCCGGCTTTCATATACTCCGGCGGTTTATGTTCAACCGGTTGGAGCTCGCTGTTGTGATTGTAACAAAGATGAGAGGTTGGATGAGCTCTCGATTATATCGATGGAGGCTCTCCAAAGTTTGAGATGTGTGGCGTAGCTAAGAACCCCTAAACGTCCGATACAGTCGTCGGAGGTGGGGTTTTTGGCGGTTGGGGATGAGGTTCCCGGCAGATTCCGGGATTAATTCGTTTTGTTATGATTCGATGGTGTAGTTTGAAGTCGAGAAAATTGTGTTTCCGAGATGGAAGGGATGAATTGTTGGGCGGAGTTCACCGGTGTTGAAGGTTTTTTTCCGGAGAGTTTCCGGCGAAGGGTAGCGGTCATGCGGTGGCGAAACGCGTGTTTTCAGAGTCTCGGTGTAGTGAACACGTGGACATCCATGTGTTTTCTTTGGACGCGTGTTTAGTGGGTGGCTCGGGTTTGGGCTTAAAGCCCATGTTTGTCGGTGTGTTTTTTGGTTTGTCCTGGTTGTGGGCCTATGTTTGTAATATCCATGTTATAACCCTTTGTTGGGCTTTTGGTTTGGGTTTAATAATAATATATCAGATGGAAAAAAAAAAAGAAAAGATGGTGATTCTTAATAGTTTGTTTGCGTTGAGATAAGATGAGGTCAGAATGTTTAGTATCTTGATATCTTATTATATAAAGCTTGGTTCTTCAAAGTTACTAATTAACATAATTGTGACATGTATCAATAAATTTTAAAGATGGTGACATGTGTCAGAAATATGATATAATTCTCTTTTGTTTATTATTTAATAGAAATTTAGAAAAGGAAAAATCTTCTAAAAAAGGAAAGTTTCTAAACAATTACTATTAAATAATTTTTATAATTAATTTTGCACTATTAAATAAAATTTAGAATTATTTCTTCAGTATTATTTTTAGTATATATATTTGAATCCTTATATATTTTAGAAAAGGAAAATTACTATTACATAGTCTTTTAAAATTCTATATTATAAAATATTTGATAGTAATTTCTTTTTTAAAAGACTAAACAAAAAATAATAATTGCAAAAAGGTATTAGAAAGTTAATTCTTTAAAAAAAATTATAATGTTTATTATTAAACTCACTAAAGATAGAGAATTATAAAAGATAAATTCAACTTTTTAAACAAACGAATTGTAAAATTCCACAATTTCAATTATTTAATAAAAAACATGGAGAAAAACTAACTTTATAATAAATATTATTCCTTTTTAAAAGCCTAATTAAAAGTAAGGAAAGTTTCTAAACAATTACTATTAAATAATTTTTATAATTACTTTTCACTATTAAATAAAATTTAGAATTATTTCTTCAGTATTATTTTTAGTATATATATTTGAATCCTTATATATTTTAGAAAAGGAAAATTACTATTACATAGTCTTTTAAAATTCTATATTATAAAATATTTGATAGTAATTTCTTTTTTTAAAAGACTAAACAAAAAATAATAATTGCAAAAAGGTATTAGAAAGTTAATTCTTTAAAAAAAAATATAATGTTTATTATTAAACTCACTAAAGATAGAGAATTATAAAAGATAAATTCAACTTTTTAAACAAACGAATTGTAAAATTCCACAATTTCAATTATTTAATAAAAAACATGGAGAAAAACTAACTTTATAATAAATATTATTCCTTTTTAAAAGCCTAATTAAAAGAAATTGTAAAAGTACTCTTATTATTTTCTTATAAGTAACTAACTTTCTTTTCTAATACATAATTGTATATTTTAAAAATTATGACCAAAAATAGCTACAAACATTTCACATTTATATTTAAGTTTAAGCTTCCACATATTATTTTTACAAAACACAATAGTATTTACATAAAAATTACCTGAGTATTTTCTTTTAATTTCTTGATACAACTCAACATTTTACTATCATTATTACATTTTATTATAACATAACTTTCAATTTTGATGTTGTTGTTTACATCATATATTAAACAGATATTTTTCTATTAAAAATAAAATAGTTGCATAAAAATCATAAGGAAAAACTAATAAAATAATTAGTTTTCCTTTTAAAAAAAAAACTATAAAAAAATGTAAAGGTAAAGTAATCTTATTTTTCTTATAATTAACTAAATTTATTTTTTAATAATTCTGTGTTAAAAAATATAAAGCAAAAATAACTTAAAATATTTCACCTGATATGATTGCGACATGTGTCAATTACTAAAAATTAGATTTTGAATGTGTCAATCAAAATTGACATTATGTGAAAATAATTTTTTCATAAAATCTTAAATAAAAGAGATTTCTAAAAAAAATTATTTTCTAATCTTAACCAATTAAGATTTTTTTTCTTTTTCTTTACATCCTAACCGGAGAGAATTGTAAAATAATAATAGTAAATTTTAATTTAAAAATTTAATGATAAACATGATACTAACAATTATTTAATTAACAATACAAATTGAAAAAAAAACATTAGTGATATTGAAAAAACCCTATTTTGAAAATGCCATCTTTTACATTAGTAATAGTCAGAGCTTCTCTATCTCCTCTTCACTCAGAGATAGAAGCATTAATTTGGGCAATGGAGTGTATGCGGAATCTGAGGCAGTACATGGTTACATTTGCGACAGATTGTTCTCAATTGGTGAAGATGGTTTCGGAACCAGAAGAATGGCCTGCTTTTGCAACCTATTTAGCAGATATCAAGACTTTGAAAGGAAACTTTCATAGTTCAGATATTATTTACGTATCTCGCACGAAGAATCAAAAGGCCGACAGCCTCGCCAGATGTACTAGGAATCAACCGACATTTGTCGTGTATATGGATGCGGAGTTACCAGTTTGGCATACAGAGTCTTCTTGAGTCTGTAAAGTCGATGACAATAAAAAATGCCATCTTTTAAAAATAATTAATATTAACTGGAAATAATTATTTGATAGAAATTGTTTTTTATAAATCCTAGATAAATATAATGTAAAAGATTAAGTAATATTAATTTCCTTTTCTAAAACCCTAAAAGCTGTAAAAGAATATTTGATAGTTTTTTTTTTTTCTACAATAAATCCTAAACAAAAGAAATCTGTATCATATTTCTAAGTCCTATCCAAAAGAGAATTGTAAAAAAAATTATTTTATAATATTTAAAGAGAGTATGTGATGATGAACATAATATTAAAAATTCTTTAATTAACGAAAGAAGTGTAAAAGTGGTATTGATACAAATTGTTAATAAAAGCAATTTTAAGATTATTTATTAATAACTAGAAATAATTATTTGATAGCAATTTTTTTCTGAAATTCTAAAGAGAATATAATTGTAATAGGTTATATGACAAATTTTCCTTTTCTAAAATCTAAAAAAATGTAAAAGAGTATTGAATTTTTTATTTAATTTATTAATTGTAATTAAATAGGAGATTTATAAAATATTTTTTTTCCTTTTTTAAAATCCTAACAAGATAAAATTTTAAAAACTTATTTAATAAAGCATTAAATTAGTACATAAGAACATGTATAATTTTGTTCTTGACTCGATTGGTGTATTTGACTTTTATTCCTTTTTACCTTTTATTCAATTTCTTATTTTTGATTGTGTTGAGTTTAAACGTTTAGGTATAATATATTCTTTAATCCTAATTGCAAAATTTACAACATTGATCTATGTACAATGATTATAAAATATAAATATTAACTTGAACTTATGTGTGAAAAAGGGTTTTTAATTATAAAATAAATTTCACAAAAATCATAAAACTATAATAAAATGATTTTTTATTATATTTTTATTAAACTAAAACATCAAACAAAAACCATTGCAACGCAACGGGCTCATATCTAATTTCTAATAAAGTATCAATACTATTAAAACAGAAGGCTCTTTTTTCAGGTGCCCTTCTATTTCAACCATATTTACAGATCTTTGCCACTGGAATATTTTAAACCTATGATTTTTATTAAATTCTGTATTTTCTAATTTTTCTTTTATTTTTCTCGCTGCGACAATTAGGTTTCTCCGTTATGATCTGAATTCCAAGGATCGTATGTTTGAGAAAGATGCGATCGATTTGTCTTCTTTTACAAATCGATGAAAGGAAATAACATCAAGAATCAAAAACGGCAAGAATCAAAAACGGCTGTTTCCAAGGAAAGGAGTGATACAGATCAAGATGTTGATTTCGATTTCAGGTCATCTTACTATGGATTCATGCATTGTTGCCATAGAACCATCAAGGAAGTTTCATTGTTTGATGTTATGGATCCAGAAAGATTTTGATTGGATTTTCAAACTTTGGTTTACATTTTGACTGGTTTTTATTGCCTCATTATGCAGATATTGGGGATTTGATCTTCGCAGGATTTGGTTATTTTCGAAGTTCTGTAAACGGTTTTGGAACAGAGGTCTTCACACTCTGTCTTTGCCAGAAACGGCCAAAGCCGCAGGTCTCAACTATCTGCAAAAGTCTGTGCTTCTTCCTCGATCATCAGTTATGATGAACTTTTTTTTTCAGTCCGTGGTTTAATGTTACCTTTGACTTTGCTATTCATAATTTATTTGAACAAGATGTTATTGGGTATTTTTCAAGTTGGTGAGGGGTGAAAGTTCATGTTCTTCATTTTGTAGGTTGAGATCGTTTTCAAAGTTTTTATAAATTGTATTCTGTTTTGGTGGTGATAGTAACAGAGCTACTGAAACTACGTTACGGAAACATTCAGAGTTCACTACTGGAACAAGAAAGGTACACATTTAATTGCTAGAAGTCATAAAGATTGGGTTTCTTTGACACAAAGTCAAAATCCATGAGCTTTAGTTTGGATCTGGCTATTTTTGGGAAAGAATGATGTAGATGTGACGATGTATCAGGATTGTACTCTGGTAAACACAAATGATGTTTGAATGTTTCAATACGAGTCTGGGTTCTCTAAAAGAATCATACAAGGTCGGTTATGGTTATGGGTTGTTGTTTTAGAATGGAACATATATATATTGTAGTTGCTCGGAATAATATAGTTGTGGAGTGGTTTATCTGTAGTGAATCTCAGTATGTAAGTTATTGGAGTTGTCACGTTAAGGTCTGCTCTAGGTTACGGCCTTTTGGCCTTTATTTATCAAACTATACACTTGGTCTTTTTGAGTGCTCATATATGGTTCTGGATGGGTTTATAAAGCTTTCAGTTTCATTCATTCTGTCAAGTTAAATACACTCTAAGAAGGTGCTTAAGCCAAAACCATCACAGGAAAGAAGGAGTTCATTGAGATGGGAAATGAGTCGGTTGCTCTCTGGTCTGTACTTTAATAAATTTCAAGTAATTTGGTAAATGGTGGTTGCAGAGTACTATAATAGCTATCTGATGCTATAGCTCACTCCGATCTAATCTTATTTTTTCATTGTAGTCAAGTAGTTATCTTTTCATTGGAGTCAAGTCGCTTTTTCAATAATGAGATTATTCAATTTGAGCCTGTTGTAATATCGGTTGGTTTTGAAATTAAGAAAATAAACTAATACTACTCTACACATAAATCAATACTATTAAAGTTGAAGTATGTCCCATTGATATTAGTTGCATCCATCTTTTTATTTTATATGTAGTTATTTTGAGTCGTAAACTATGGTGATGATTGGTTCGGCTGTGGTTTTAAAAATTTAGATGTACAAATTTAGCTGTAGCTGTACAATTGTTACAGCTTGAAAGGTTGTGGGGTCAACTGACACCGCAAAAGTACTATATAACTTTCAGTTTGTAAGCTGTTTTTCATTATGAAACTGTGGCTTAGTGGTTGGAAATGGCAGTACTGAACACACAGATGCTAGGTTCGATTCAACCAGTTGACACATTAAATTTTTTTTTTATATATTGTGAACCCGCATAAATTTCTTGCTGGGACCGCCACTGGTTATGCACTGTAGACCTTTTAAAATAAAATATGTGAAATATATAATGTATATATAAAATAATTAATTTTTATCAATTAAAGTTTATTATTATTTAAAATGTGATATGTAAATAATAACAATGTTATTTAAAATATTTCAATCAATTTAAAAACACCCAAAATTAAATAAAACATTTAAAGATAGTTTAATTATGATTATCTAATTTATTTTATATAATAGATTGTTTGTTTTATTTTATAGATTCTACAGTCTATAAAAAAGAGCTTTAGATTTTATACTTAAAACACATAAGAAAAAAAATTGTTTTAACTTTTTTGCTGTAGCCTTAAAATGAAGCAAAACACGATTGGTAAAAAAATTATAGAAACTTGATGTAGGCTTTAATTACTAAAATTAAAACTACAACATGATTGGTAAAGTTTGATGATTTAAAAATAAATAAAGCTAAAGTAAAGAGATAAAGCCCAACCAATCATCCACTATATCTATAACTACTTTAAGAGCATCACTAACGGGGGTGCTTAACTACTTTTCTAAAAAAAAAAAAAAATATGGAAAAGGGGAAGAAAGAGGAAGCATCAGTGCTTAAATAAGCACCACAAGAGCAGGTGATTAGGTACATGTGGAGCTGTCATTAGGCAATTTTTTTTAACGCTTTTTTCAAACATTTTTTTTCTCAAACATTTTTTTTATGATACACAAATATAAAAATGATCTAACTATCACCAATTTTTTTTTTGAAAATGACCAAAATGACACACAAAGATAGAAAAAAAAATCTTTTTGTTCTTTTTTTCTTTTCTCAAACACTGTTTTTATGACCAAAATGACACCCAAATATGAAAATGACCTAACTAACACCAATTACTTTTTGAAAATGACCAAAATGACAAAGATGAAAAAGAAAAAAACTTTCTTTTGTTTTTGTTTTTTTTTCTTTTTTGAAATACTGTTTTTATGACCAAAATTATATCCAAATATGAAAATGACCTGACTAACACCATTTAAAAAAAAAAAACCAAAATGACACCTAAAGATAAAAAAGTAAAATCTATGTTTTTATTTTAGAATCTATCTTTAAATGTTTTTTTTATGTTTTATTTAAAAAATAAATTGCATCTTTCAAAAAATAATATTTTGAATTGTTTTTAAGAACCCCAAAATAAGATTCTCCCATTGAAGCACAAAAATGTTCGGAGTGCTTAGCGTTGCATCTTAAATCACTTTTACAACTTAAAATTATTAAAAAAAGAATAAGCACTCCTATTTGGAGTTTTGGGTTAATGATGCCCTAATAACCGTTTGATATATTTTGCCTTAGTGGACTATCAAAAATAAAAGCCCGACTCCCTTTTAATAACCGACGAATCATTTTTTCTTTTACAAAATTTCCACATGATTTTTAATCATCGGTGCTCTTATTTTAAGTTTCAACCATATACAGTATTAAACGTGTCCACTATTGTGTTTTTGGTAACAGTCTTTAAGTGAATTTTAATAGAAATAAATATTGATATAAACTTATTTAGTGTAATGGTTTTAAATAGATTATTCAATTAAAAATATTTTATAAATTTGATTTTACTTAAAATCATTGAAGACCAAGTTAACCCGTTTACATGTATACATATATTTAACAGAATATATTAAAAAGTAAAAAATTGTTCGATTTTCGATGCAAGTTGTATTTGATATTGGTTTGTGGATATCACTTTAAGAACCGTTCAAGTATATAAGCCATGTCTAACAGAGCATGAGCCTTGATTTTCATATCGCTTCTGAGTCGGGTTTTTAGGGTACAAATATTCTTGACTAATTATGTTAAATAATTACTAAGAAAATATAATATGTTGCAAAATTTAGGAATAAGTTTAAAATGATTTCTAAAATGCATATGACACAAGTGTATAATTATGCAATTTGACATATTTAATATAATTACCAAAAAAATATTAAATTAATATTAAACACAAATATGATTACAAAAAATAACACAAACATAAAAATCAATACTATTAAAGTTGAAGCATGACCAACTGATATTAGTTGGGTCTAATTTAAAAAAAAAAATCATTGCTATATATAACTGCTTATGTGTGTATATATAACGTTATCTGGAAAGAAAAAATAATTGTTCACGGTTACAAACCGTAAGATACAATAACTAACAATTTTTATACCTGATCGTCTTATCATTCCTACTTTTTTGGTAAAGTCTAAAACAAAAATATACAACTCTTTTATATACACATGCATATAAATAACAAAAATATTTTCATAACCACTAATATCCTATTTTAAGCAATACATACATAACAAATCCTATTTTCACAAAACCAAATCTATCATACTATATTCTGATAGTATTTCCTATTGAGATTATATTTACAAAATCGATTTGCGGGTGTAGATTATGAGTATTTTATACGGGTTGAGTGTGGGCTGGTGAATTTTGGATCGTAACTACCCGTCGATCCGTAAAGTATTTAAAAAGGTAAATATTTTTTTAAATACAGAAGTTTGAAAATAATAATTCAAAATTTAAATCAATGATAATTTTTTTAATATAAATAATTTTATAATAATTAAACTAAATAATGATTTTTTAAAAAATATATAACCAGCGGATAACCACAAAATTAAGCGGAGTGAATGCTGGTACAAAATTATTTGTTTGCGGATTGTGCGGGTCATATTTTTTAACTTAAAAAATTGAAAATCCGTGGGTTAGCGGGTCAGCAGGACGAGTTTGACCCGCAACCCAGCCTTAACCATACGTATACCGGATCAATTTTTAAATTTCTATTATGTAATTAAATATATTTTGATTAAAATTTATACACAAATATGATTACAAAAAAATACAAATATAATCAGGAAGAAAAAGAAAATCAAAAATTAAATTTAAAACAAAAAAATTACCCGCCTTTTTAAGGGCGGGTCAAAATCTAGTATTAAATAAATAACACTAGGTGATTCTCCCGTGCTCATGCACGGGATAAATATTTATAAGGTAAAAATATTATAATAATTTATTAATAGTTTAATTTTAATTTCAATTATTTTTTTAATTTTTATAAATAATATTATATTATTTTAGTTAGACATGTGATTTTGGATATGTAATATATGATTAGTTTGATGTCACTTTAGTATATTAGATAACATCAAATTTTTTGAATTCAACCATGATTTTTTTGGTTCTAAATAGATTAAAGTTTTGAATAATTTGTGATTTTCATTTAGTTTGTTTTCTCTTAGATATTTAAATATATTTTTAGTAATAGGACGTATTATATATATTGTTTTGAAAAGCAAATAGAAAAATAAATTTAACTGTTGATCGATTCATAATATAAAAATAAATATAAAAATAATATTTGAAATCTCATCCATATATGTTTTGCAAAATAAATAAATAGTAAAATTTAGTTAATATTTTATTTTAGTTTATTGGTATGATTGGAAGCATCCCGTAATTTATATGTACAAATATAAATAAACATTACTATTAAATAATATATTTTTAATTTTACCTTTGAGTTTAGATATAATAAAAATGATTAGTATATATTCATTTTGTGAATAGGGTGACATATATTCATTTGTATTGAAGTATAATTATTTTTATTTTTATTAAACCAAATAAGATTGATTTTATTTGTTGCATCAGTTTCAGTTTTTTCATCTTAAATGTGTAAATATATTTTTATAATATTTATAATAATTTGTTATTTGTTGATTTTATATTAAAAAATAAATCGATGATCAGTAGAAAGTTTCATAAAAGAAAATAACAGATAAAAATTTTGTAACCTCATAAATGCATATTGATATTAATAATAATTAAAAATTGTAAGCTCTAAGTAATATTATACCTTAGATTTATAAAATTAAACTGAAAGTTATTTAAAATAATCTTAAAATATAATAATTCAGATTTTCTTATGTACTTTTATCATAGGTATATTTGATTGTACAAATATAAAGGAAAAAAACAAAAAAAAAACTAAATATTAAGTAAAATATATATTTTTAATTGTAGAAAAATATAATATGTTTAGTTCATTAAAAATGTCTAGGATTATGTTATTTAAAAATATATTTGTAATTATTTGTTCAAAGTATGCTTGTGGTAAAATTAGTTTTCATAAAAGTATCCTTTAACGTTTTAATTAAAAACCAGTTCTTTTATTTTTTTTCTTGAGAAACTATTTTATATATGTAAAATGTTTAATAGACATTTTGTTTTGTTTTAATTATAAATATTATTATTCAAAAAATATTATAATAATGATAAACCATTTCAATAATACTAATTATAAAATATTATTATTCAACTAAAGTTATCTTGGTTTATCTAATCAATTTATTTTCTCTAATTATCTGAGAAAATATATCGATATAAGGAAATTTTTTTTTTTTTTTTGATTAACCTGGGGGTATCCCGGGCCTATGGAATGGCCCAGACTAATCCCCAAGGGGAGGTGCAGCCCACGGATAGACCCTCTCTCTGGGTATGCAAATGGGCCCTAAAGCATAGGCCCATATCCGTGTTGGTGTCCAGAAATCATGACTTAGTTCCCTCCAGCAGGGTTCGAACTCACAACCTGGGTGCAGGAAGGAGCCCGTCCTTACCATTGGGCCATGATGTTCTGGACAGGAAAATATTTTTATTACTTTGAAAATATATTTATATTGCTTAAGATTATGTTTTAAAGGAAATTTTTTTTTTCTTAATATCAAAATTATTTTTGTTGACTTTCCTTTTTTATGAAATCACATTATATATAAATATATTATTTGATTTTAAATTCGTTTTTTTAATTTAGAAATGTTTTTAATTATATATGATAACTAAAAAGGAAATTTCTAATTAATAGAAATTATTAAAAAGGGAAAATCAATTTTAATATAGTAATTATATGTAATATTTTTAATTCATTAAGGGTGTCATCGTAATCAACCACCGTGAAAATTAATGTGAATGCAACACGTAAGAAACTGACTTCTCAAATAATATTATAGAGATAGAGATAGTAATAGTACTAAACATTACCAACATACGCCTACACGACGACGACGTTGCAAAAAAGTAAGGGTTCTTGGGATCATCAAGATACATTTCGGGATCACCAATGGATTGACCAGCACGTATCCTTTGCGAAGAACTTCCTAATAAAAAAAAATAATACTCAGTTCAATATTTTAGTATTAAATACATTTCTAAATAAAGCTAGCTAGGCAGTGTTAGCTTTCTTCAAACTTCCATGAGCTTTGTTAACTTCACAAACCGTTGTATCAGCATCGTACTCTTCGTCGCTGCTTCCCAAAGAAAGAGAAGTGATCATGTTTTGATCGTAATCTCCATCCTTCTGGCTTCCGGAGAACCGCTGTCTGAGGGAGAGGCGTTGGATAGTACTGTCTGTAATCACTTAGAAGTACCTGTCAAACAAATAAAAAAATCAAACGCTCCACTTAGTGACAAAAGAGAAATCAAGAAGAGAGGAATCGTAATATCTACGGTGTCATGTTTTATAAAAAAGTTCTGGTAAGAGAGCAGGGACATAAACCACATTCTAGAAGATCAGAAACATAATGTGACAGGATCAGTCACAACTCAGATTCTCTGTTATCCAATTTACTTATTTCTGTTTTTTCCTTTTAGTAATAAAACAACCATCCCCGAAACACAACAATCTTAAAACCTAAACCAATAAAAGGCCGGCCCTCTAAACCTAAACCTAAACCTAAACCTAATCACAACAATCGTAAAACCTAAAACAATCGTAACTTCGCTTTCTTCTCTGTAGGGTTATTTTCTCTCAACTCTCCAGGGAAATAAGCCGGCGCTGTATCAACTTCCAAATGGCCAGTTCTAGCAAAGCTAATTCACCGGGTAAGCGAAAGCCGGAAGATGATTTGGACACTGAACCGGTTCTGAGGAGACATAAGTCTGATGAGTCAGCTTTAAACTCAGCCAAGGTATAATTTCTGTTATATACTTTTTTTTTATATCTCGTGTATACCAAGTTTGTGTTCAGCTAATCTTCTTGGCTCTTATTCATTGTAACAGGAGACAAATATTGATCCAGATTTTGTTGAGGTCGAGTTGCTGGAGACAAAGTCTGATGAGTCAGCTTTAAACTCACCCAAGGTATAATTTCCGTAATCTACACGCAAGTTAAAAGTCCTTTTCTCCTTATAGTCTTTGCTGCTAACATGCTTTGATCCCCTAAATTCAGGAAGCTGCAGGAGGACCTAATAAGAAGCTCTTTCTTGACAAACTCTCTAGCCAAACTGAAATATCAGATGTGTACGTAGAACCTTCAGTTTCCACACTTTGACTTTAAACTTTTCATGACTGTCTGATATATCCTCCATTTTTTTTTTGCCAGCATCGATTTCTTCAAAGATGTTGGACAAGTTGTTGGTGTTCGACTTATGCTGAACCACAAGCGCGGCCAACGTGTGGGCAGGCGTGTGGAAAGTCGTCTGGGTTGTGGCTTTGTTGAATTTGCTTCTTCTGACGAAGCAAAGAAGGTGATGAGAGGAGTGTTTTTAGTAATGATTAAAATTATTTTTTAGCATATCTACTTATGATGATGAAATCATGTAGGCGCTTAAAATGAAGAGCGGTGAATATTGGAGCCGTAACAGGGTTTTTCTTGAAGTGCCAGAAGCTACATTCCTTCCACCCAAGTAAATTGATTTATGTTTATGTAACTTACAGCCTGCTGGTGTTTGATGCCCACTACACAAGTTTTAACGCTATTTTTTTTATTCTTGTTTATCAGGTATTGCATAGATCACAATGTGTGGTAAGGGTTTTAACTATTTGTTGTTATCAATGGAGTTTTTGGCATACATTTGAAATTTCACAAGGTTTTCTGATAATTCCAGGTACGAAGACTACCTTCAAAGGGAAGGCCTTCTGATAGAAGAATTTGCCGCAGTGGAAGGACTTGATGAAACTCCAGATTCTTCTGCTGAGGTACCTCTTGTTACTCTGAAGAAACGTTTGGCTTTTCATTACACAACTGTAGCAGTCATGCTAACACACTTTCCTGCTGACTTCAGGAACCTGCCATACCAAAAAAGACGCTCTTTGTGGGCCGTTTCTCTCCCCAAACTAAACCAAGAGATATGTTAGTAGCTCTTTTAATTTCTTTTTTTTCTATCTCTGGACAATTTTTTAATGACTCATATCTTATCCTCCGTTATCGACAGCATCGATTTCTTCAAAGATGCTGGAGGAGTTTCTTATGTTCGACTTATAGGAGACCACACGGGCAAGCATGTGGGCTATGGCTTTGTTGATTTTTCTTCTGTGAATGATGCAAATAAGGCGAGAGCTTAGTTTATAGTACTGATGATAAAAGTATTTAGTTAGTCATTTGAATTTGATTGCTTATAATCTCTTTCATACTGCAGGCGCTGCAACAGAAGAATGGTGAATATTTGCATGACTGTAAAATTTTTCTTGAACTGGCTAAAAATGGAGCGACGTACCTTCCACCCAAGTAAATTGTGTTTTTTTTTGTTATGTACACTTGTTTCTGTAACACTTTGTTTATCCTATTGCTCGAGTTTTTATACCATTACAGAAGATTAACGCCTTCTTTTTTTTTTGTATATATAATTAGGTATTGCCTAGATTACAAGGTTTGGTAAGGACTTTTAACTATGTACCTCTTTGAGTTTGTTATGAATAGCACATTGGTTTAAGTTTTTGATAATAATATTTCAGGTTCGAAGACAGCGTTCCGGTTGAAGGACTTGATGCAACTCCCGATTTTTCCGAGGTGCATGTTCTTATTATCTTCAAAATTTGTCAAGCTCAGAGGAAACGTTTAGCGATTAATAACAAATCTGTTGCTAACAAACATAGCTGTTAAATTCAGGCAACTTCTGTACCAAAGAAGACTCTCTTTATTTCCCATCTCTCAGTCTCACACCAGAAAACTATGATATCAGCTATGTAAGCAAAAGTTTCCTCTCTCGCCCTTTGAGTAAATTTTTCATGACTTATATTTTGGCCTCCATTTCGACAGCATCGATTTCTTCAAAGATGCTGCGGAAGTTGTTCGGGTTCGACTTATCCTAGACCAGCGTGGTGAGCATGCGGGCTGTGGCTTTGTTGAGTTTGCTTCTTCTAACGAAGCAAATAAGGTGAGAGTAGTAATGATGTAAAATTTATTTACGTAGTCATTTGAAAATTATACAAACCATTGCTGATTAAATCTTTTATCATGTAGGCGCTGCAACAAAAGAACGGTGAATATTTGCACAACCGCAGCATTTTTCTTGATGTGGCGAATAATGAATTTGCAGAGAACCTTCCACCCAAGTAAATTGATTACTGTTTTAAGGATTTTATTTTTTGTAAAACCGTTTACTTGAGTTTAGATGCCATTAACGCTATCTTCTTCTTTTTTGTTAATTAGGCATTGCATAGATCACACGGTTTGGTAAGGGTTTAACCACTTGTTTTAAAGAGCACATACGTTTTTCCTACACCTGGAGAGTTCACACGGGTTTTTATTTTTGATATTCCAGGTACAATGACGACTTACTTCAAAGTGAAAGTTTTATGATAGAAGAAGATAACACACCTCCGGACAATGAAGACTTACTTCAAAATGAAATTTTTATGATAGAAGAAGATAAGACACCTCCGGATTTTGCTGAGGTAACTCTTCTTATCATCTTCAAAATATGATATGTAAGAAACACTTAGCGTTTAGTAACACAACTGTTGCCACATAGTCTGGGGATGAGTTTGTTGTTATGCAGTTCAAGTCCTTTTCCTCTAAAGATTCGTGCTTGCTAACACAGTTGGTTGTTAATTTCAGAACGTACTCCTTGTTGCCAACCTCTCTCCACAAACAACTAAAATATGGCATATGTAAGTAGCATCATAAATTTCCATGTTCGTTAGTGGCTTAAGTTTTTCATGACTGATATGTTTTATCCTCTACATTGACAGCATCAAGTTCTTCAAAAATGTTGGAGAAGTTGTTAGTGTTAGACTTATTGTTAACCGCGAGTGTAAGCATGTGGGCTATGGCTTTATTGAGTTTGCTTCTCCTTATGAAGCACAGGAGGTGAGACTTGTTTTGTTTTAATGATGTGAAAAAGTATTAGAACTAATTTAAGTACGATAGCTGATAAATCTTTTTTTTTTAACTGTAGGCGCTGAAAATGATGAATGGTGCATATATGGACGATCATAAGATCATGTTGATGAAAGGACTTGATCAAACTCCCGATTTTGTTGAGGTAGCTTTTCTTATGATCTTCAAATATGTCAGGCTTAAAAGAACTGCTTAGCGTTTAATAGCAGTACAACAGTTGCCACAAAGTCTAAAGATGACTTAATTCTGTAGATGAGTCTTCTTTTTTTGTGATGCAATTGAAGTGCTTTTCTCCTTATTGAGTCGTGCTAACACACTAGCCTGTGTTAAATTCAGGCAGTTGCCACCTCAAGAAGTAAGACGCTCTATGTTGCCAATCTCCTTCGCGAAAAAACTGAAATATCACATATGTAAGTAGCACTTTTTAATTTCCTCTTTTGTTCTCGGAGCAAGTCTTTCATGACTACTAATATTTTATCCTGACAGCATCGATTTCTTCAAAGATGTTGGAGAAGTTGTTCATGTTCGACTTATTTGCAACCGCATGGGCAAGCATGTGGGCACTGGCTTTGTTGAGTTTGCTTCTGCTGATGAAGCGAAGAAGGTGAGGAGTTTATATTAATGATTTAAAAGTCATTTGAAAAAGTAATGTCTACTTGTGATGAAATCATACAAGTAGGTTCTTTGAAAGTTTGTTTGCTGATAAAATTCTTTTTTACTTAGGCGCTGGAAAAGAAAAACGGTGAACATTTTCACCGTCGCAAGATTTTTCTTGATGTTTCTGAGAAGGCTCGAGGCCGACCCAAGTATGTTGATTTTCCATGTTTATGCAAACCTGATTCTTCTAACTTATTGCTTGATTTTTTGATACAGAAAACTAATGCTATTATTATTTTTGATTAGGTATTGCATTGATCACAAGATTTGGTAAGGAATTTAACTAAATTTGTTATGAGCACTTTGGTTTATAGTTGTTTCTATACCTTGATAGATGACACTTTTTTTTTATATATATATATATTCTAGGTACGAAGACTACCTTCGACAAGAAAGCCTTTTGATAGGAGCTGACGAAACTCCTGATTTTGCTGAGGTACCTGTTCTTGTTATCTTTCAAATTATGTCCTGCTCGTAGGCATTTAATAACACAAATGTTGTCACAAAACATTTGGTTGCTAAATACAGGAAAATGCCGTTCAAAGAAAGACACTCTTTGTTGCCAATCTTTCTCACGGCAGTAACAAATTGCTGATTTCAAAGATGTAAGTAGCACCTTTAATTACTTATTTCGTTCTTGAAGCAAGTAGCACCTTTGATGAATGATATTACAACTTTCATTTTTACAGTTACAAAATCTTCAAAAATGTTGTAGAAGTTGTTCGTGTTCGACTTATTGTAGACCACTGTGGTGAGCATGTGGGCTGTGGGTTTGTTGAGTTTGCTTCTGCTGATGAAGCACAGAAGGTGATGAGACTACTGATGAAAAATAGTTTATACTTATGATGAAGAATATCTGAAAGTAAGATATGCTGATTAAATCTTCTTATCCTGCAGGCGCTACGTCACTGGAAAAGATCTAAGCTTATTTTCTACGAGGCTGAAATAGCTGCTACGTACCCTTTCCGACACAAGTAAATTAATGTTCCCTGTGTAGATTTATTTCGCTAACGCATTGCTTTTGTGTTGACGCCATAACAAAGTATTAACACTTGTTTTTTGTTAATTAGGTACAACCTTGCAGAAAAGCTTTGGTATGTGATTTAAGTGTGTACATTTTTAGTTTTTGTTATCAAGAGTCTGATAAAAGGGGGTTTGATATATTCTAGGTACGAAGACAAGCTTCGACGAGAATATTTGAAGACCGCCCCGAATCTGATGATGGATGTGAATAAGTATATGCAATTTTAGTTTTTGTTATCAAGAGTCTGATAAAAGTGTTACTTTGGCAATTTGAATGAGTAAAAAACAGAGATAGAGTTTTGTTAATGGGACTATGGAAATCTAAGTAAAACAATGTTGGTTCACTGGATAATGTTTTCGTCCTTCATTATATAATCTTATTTAGGTTTTTCTTGTCAACAACATATATATTTTTTTTGAATTATACACCGATATCTTGATTTGTAAGGAAGTGAATTCAGATTGACTACATGTTAGCAGTCAACGAACAACAAGTCAACAATATATTCTTGTTCAGTTTTTTCTTTTTTTAACAATATTCTTGTTTAGTTATTGTTTGTTTATTGACCTTCTCCTCGTCCTCTCTCTTTTTTTCCTTACTTACAGACAATAACTAGTGTTAAGTGGTTACATCTTTAGAGCTTGCCTGTTAGGCTGTTACAACTACAAAAAGGTATGACGCAAAAGTCTCACAGATTCAATACTGTTTGAATAAAAACTAATATGTTCTAACCTATAAATAAAAGGTTAATTGTTTGTTAACGTTAAGATAAGATGAGGTCAGAATGTTTAGTATCTTAATATACTAAAAATGAATAAAAATATATAGTACATTGATAATAATACTAAACATGACCCTTTTCCTAATTTCATCTTCTTTGATTTATCAGACTCTTGATAACAAAAACTAATTAACAAAAACAATAGTGTTAAAACTTTAACCGATTCTAGCTGATCGAGTAAGACAAGATTTCATAAATGTGTAGTTTTAAGAAACAATTAAATAATGTATGCTAAATAAATGTGAGAAAAATTACAGAGAAAAGTAAACAGCAATGGAGACTGGTTTGTAAAACCTCCATTGTAGAATTTATGATTTAGTGTTTGACTGTAACTTAAAGTTCATTGCTATGATTTGACTAAATGCTATGATCTTTTTCTGTAACGTTTTTTAATGTAATTATGTTGGATGTACTTGTAAATTTCTGGGTGTAAATATTTCTAAATAATGCATGGAAATATAATATATGTAGTGTATATAAGATAATTACTTTTTATAATTCTTTTAAGAAGTTTTAATAAATAAAAAGAGCATATTCATAGAAATGTTTATGTCATTGTAAAAAGAACTTGAAAATTTAGTGGAAGTGTCCATATTTTCAAGCCCAAAAAAGAATTTTGGATATGTAACATGAATTTTTAGTGAAAGTGTCCACAAATTTCGAAGCCTGAAAAGGATTCAAGTGTGGTTCCTCTATTTTCTATCTCTATATGAACATCTATTTTTTTTTGATAAAAAAAAAAGAACATCTATTTTATTTAGTAACCTACTTTAATTTCGAGAAGAACAAAAAATAGGATTCCTACTTCAATCTATTTTTACTCATGTGTGTATTTGTGCATACCAAATCCAGTTTTAAAATGTAATATTGAGACACCCTCCATCAATTCTAGTACACTTGCGACACCAACGATTTTTTAAGATAACAACTTAAATCCAAAAGCAAATACCAAGTTTCAACAAGATCCTGAGACACAAAGGATAACACAACAGCCTAAGATTGAAACGACTAAGGTTAACACTACATAAACACCAATTCTTAACTTAAAAGTCTTCAGACGCATAAATAAAACATCACTTCTTAACGAAATGGGCCTTGATGGATCGAACAACATCTCCTTCACGTAGAATCTCACAAATGATTACATCTCCGGGCTTTGCATCGTTTCTGCTATAGATTACTTGCCACGGGTAAACGACAACACGATCCTTCCAGTTTCCAATCTTTCCCTCTAATTCACCAAATCCATCGATGAACTTGATTATGCCATCAAACTTCAAGTCATAGTCCTTTATTACTTGCATAGCAATCACCTGCACGCAACAAATACAAATAAAAAAACATATTTAATCCTAAAATGATAAGAATAGCAATACAAAGCTTAAGATGAAGATCATTATTACCAACATACGCCTACACGGCGACGACGTTGCAATAAAGCAAGGATTCTTGGGATCATCAAGATACATTTCAGGATCACCAATTGGTTGAGCACGTATCCTTTGCGAAGTACTCCCTGATAAAAAGAATAATACACAGTTCAATATTTCGAAAAAATATATATAAATTAAGATACTCTCTGTTACCTTTCTTTAAAGTTCTATGAGCTTTGTTAACTTCACAGACGGTTGTATCAGCATCGTACTCTTCGTCGCTGCTTCCCAAAGAAAGAGAAGTGATCATGTTCTGATCGTAATCTTCATCTTTATCATCATCATCACCAGCTGTTTCATCCTCATCATCATCATCATCTGAAATAGGTTGAGCACGTTTCCTTTGCGAAGAACTTCCTAATAAAAGAATAATACTCAGTTCAATATTTTAGTACTATTAAATACATTTTTAAATAAAGATAAGCAGTGTTACCTTTCTTCAAACTTCCATGAGCTTTGTTAACTTCACAAACCGTTGTATCAGCATTGTACTCTTCGTCGCTGCTTCCCAAAGAAAGAGAAGTGATCATCATGTTCTGATCGTGATCTCCATCTTTCTCACCATCATTATCAGCTGCTTCATCCTCCTCATCATCATCTGAAATTTCTTGTATCGTGACAGGAGCTTCTGGCTTCACGGGGAGCCCATTCCTGAAGATGCTTACCAAGAAGCTTCGTGAACCATCGTAGGAGAATATCAGAAAGTCTCTGTCGATGGGACCATTGTCTGCGATGAACTTAGACCAGCCATCACCGAAGCTAATCTCCTCCTCTGGACTTATTGCCCATTTGACAGTCCAGAAGATTCCTTCTGGCTTCCGAAGAACCGCTGTCTGAGGGAGAGGCGTTGGATAGTACTGTCTGTAATCACTTGGGAGTACCTACAAAAATTGAAAAATTGCATGCAGAAAGTCAAACGCTCCACTTAGTGACAAAGAGATATGAAGAGACCGAACACATGATAACCAAACAAACCCTAAGAGAGCAAGCATAACTAGTCCCCTATGAACCAGGAACATAACCAACTTTAATAAACCAGGAACAGACACAAGCCCTTAGAGATCCGTAAACAAAACCCAACAGTACTACGAGAGTTCAGGAACAGAACTAAACCCTAAGACATCAAAAAGAGACGAATAAAGGTGGATGTTGAACAATTCAGGAATATCAAGAAGAGAGAGAGAGAGAGAGAGGAGTCAGATTAAGAGCTAAAACAGAGCAGTAAATTCAAAAGTTTAAAAATGTTAAACCAAGAGAGATGGACTGAGAATAAATGATTTACTGTTATACAGTGAAACACACAAACAAGCCACCAGTAATCTCATTAAAATCATTCTTCTACCGTCTCGCAACAAACGTAATTTGCAAAAGAAAGTTACTGATCTTTTTCAAAAAAGAAAGGTTATTACCAAACGTTGAGAAAGAGACAGGTCTTGAGAGTTGTAGACAATGAGGAAATCTGGGTAGGGAGTAAAAACCATCTTCTTCACTTCAACAAGGTCTCGATGGTATGAGATGAAGAAGCTATAGGTAGCTGCTTTGTTTGGAAATCTTGAAGCTTGCTTTTGTAGAACTGAATACAAAACAACACACAAGGTGTTTAGCGTGAGTGTGTATATAAAGCCACTGAGAGAGTGAGACTTAGCATTACGAAAGTGCCCCTAACCGGTCAAGTCTTCGTAGTCAGCTCAAGTCGTCATAGTCGTAAGAACGGATATATTTGCAGTCTTGCAGAGTTTAGTGTACCAGGGGGAAATCCCAAAATGGAATTTGTACAAAAATATAAAAGAATTAGAATTCTTGAAGTTGACTGTTCGAGTCATTAATTATTTCAAGAATTAATTGGACAAAGCCCAACCTATATGAGCCTATAAGCCCTAAATAAACCCAATAACAAGGCCTCACTATTGCGGGTCTTTGGGTCATCGGTTCTTTTGGAATCTGGATTATTCCGGTGATAAACATCTATAAATATAATACTTGTAAATATCTGTAATTTTCGAATATACGACGGATCGATGGCCGGTTTGGATATTTAAGACAAAACAAATTCAAAGAGTTCATCAAAATTTAGCTAAATTTATAATATTTATCTAAAATTTTGCAAAATAGCAAAAAACTATTAATAGTTAAAACTAAACATTTTAGAACTCTAAAATTGACATTTAAAATTTCAAATTAATTGAATAGAAAACATACATACTACGTATATAATAACTAAATCATAATTATTTTTCATAATTATTAAAGACACACTAAATTAATACTATTAAAATTTTAATAACAACAATTTTGCGAATATTTCAAAAATACCATAGCACTGGTATTCTAAATTATTTATTGTTTTTTCTAAGCCTTTATAAAATTAAAATTTGTGATGTTAATTTTCTGGATTTGGTAAAATTAGAATAAAATAAAATTTGAGAATTATCATAAAAACTGAGTTTAAATTAGGCTTATATTTTGTGAAGGTTTTTGAATTTCAAAAAAATATATATTTTTCCTAAAAAATTATATATTTTTGCTTAAAATGTATTTTTTGCTCAACAAATTGTATTTTTTGCTTAAAATTTTGTATTTTTATTTTTGCTAAAAATGTATACTTTATAAGCTAAGAAAATCATTTGAAGATATTATTACTTTTATAATAAAATAGTATATATATCACTATAATTTTGTCCCTAGTAAAATAAATTTCAAAATCTGCCACTGCATTCTATCATATTTCTAGTACACATGCGACACACAAGATCATAGATAACTTAAATCAAAAAGCAAACATCAAGTTTCAACAAGATCCTTGGTACCCACGGGGTGTGTGCTGCTGTGAGTGAGGATGAGCAGGTGCCGGGAATTGTTGCTGCTGTTGCCAAGTCTGGTTGCCTCGATATCCTCCTCGGCGTGAGTTATTGGGCCTGCTGTGATGTGATCCTCTGTGATTGGTGTAGTGTGCCGTTACGGGTGCAGAGGAGATCGGAGTGGGAACCGATTCAAGCTTACTTCCTAATTAATCAGCTTCTCATGTAACTCAACGAGAGATGGTGCAGTATCTCTACTTCCAATCTGATCTACCAGTGTTTTGTATTCATCTGGAAGCCCGCCAAGTATCTTCTCAATCTGATCTTCAAGGTCCATAGGTTTTCCAAGTACAGCGAGTTGATCAAAACGAGTCGTGAAACCTTGAAAGTAGTCGTTAATCGACTTGGAGCCCTTGGTCCAGTTGTTGATCTGCTGCTTCACTTGTAAGATATGGCCTCTGCTCGGTTTCGCATAGGTGGACGTGAGAATCGCCCAGATCTCAGCAGACGTATCGGTAGTAGACAGAATCGGTTGAATTGATGGAGTTATGGCGCCAAGGAGTCCACTGTAGACGAGCTTATCCTGGCGTTTCCACAAGACGAAAGCTGGGTTTGGCGCAACGCCATCATCCATCGTAACTGTGGGAGGAGGAACGACGGTGGAGCCATCTATATAGTCGGCTAAGTCGTATCCATCAAGAAGTGCGTGGACCTGTCATTTCCACATAAGAAAATTGGTGGATGTGAGCTTTGTCACATTCGGCATATTGACGTTGAGTAAGGTGGGCGTAGTGGAGACCGTGATTGTCTCGTTTGTGGACGCCGGAGACAGAGAGTTCTCTGACATTGTCGATGGGGAGAAGATGAAGAAAAGAAAAACTTTTGAATATTTGATGGCAGCTTAGACAAGCTCTGATACCATACATGTGCTAGCAAGGGTATATACTGTATTCTAATGTATTTACATAGAGTTCCTTATAGGTATAATATATTGCCTCATAGAAGCTTCGGAAACCATCATAGGAGAATATCAGAAAGTCTCTGTCGATGGGACCATTGTCTGCGATGAACTTAGACCAGCCATCACCGAAGCTAATCTCCTGCTCTGGACTTATTGCCCATTTGACAGTCCAGAAATTTCCTTCTGGCTTCCTGAGAACCGCTGTCTGGGGGAGAGGCGTTGGATAGTACTGACTGTAATCACTTGGGAGTACCTACGAAATTGAAAAATTCCATGCAGAAAGTCAAACGCTCCATTTAGCGACAAAGAGAGATATCAAGAACAGAGGAATCGCAACATTTTACCAAAAAAAAGAACAGAGGAATCGTAATATCTACGTGTCATGTTTTACCAAAAATCTGCTAAGAGAGCAGGGACATAAATCACATCCTAAAAGATAAAAAAATAACCAAAACCTAAGTAAACAGGAACAAAGCCAACGTAAGAGTCAAGTAACAGAACCAAAGTCTAAGAGACCAGACACATGATGACCTAAAGCCTGAGAGAGCAAACATAACCAAACCCTAAAACTAGGAACTAATTAACCAAACTCTAACAAATCCAAAACATACACAAACTCTAAGAGATCAGAAACAGAACAGAACACTGCAAAACCAGGAACATAACCAAACCCTAAGATATGAAAAATGGACAAATCAAGGTATACGTTGAGCAGAAAAGGAGTCAGGTTAAGAGCTAAACAGAACAGTAAAATCAAAAGTGTAAACAATACGGAACCAAGAGATATGATTGACTGAGAAATCAAAGGTTAAAAGTTGCACCAGTACATTACATGAAACACACGAACTAACCACCGCTAATCTCATCAAAATTATCTACATAATTCTACCGCCTCTAGCAACAAACGTGATTTGGAGAAGAAAGTTACAATCTTTTTTTTAAAGAAAACAAAAGAGAGATAGATTATTACCAAACGTTGAGAAAGAAAAACATCTTTGGAGTTGTAGATAATGAGGAAATCTGGGTATGGAGTTGTAGAAGAATCTTGCCGTCTCTCGTGTGATCTCTCTCTCTATATCTAACCGTAGTTTGATCTCTCTCGTTTGTGTAGGTTCGCGACTCCGAAACACAATCAACAAAGACTCAACAACACGAAAGCATAGAAACGAGACGAGAAAGTTTTAGAGTTCCCTGTCAATAGACGAAGTACATCTCCTTCAGGATCGAGACCTGGTAATTCACTATCAGAGTGTTTTACAGAGATTTCTTAGAGTACAACAATGGCGGAATCGCTCTAACTCTCTCTGCTATTCTTTTTAGGTGATGAAGACGACGATGATCTGTTACAAGTTGTTATAACAGACTTCGTGATCCTCTGCGACGCAGCCCACTGGAGTATTGGGTAAGTTACACCTTCTGGGCTTCACTTCAAACTTCCCGAAGCCCGCTAACACTCTTTACTCTTCAGGTTTGCTCATCGAATGGGCCTCGGCCCAGCTGCTCTCGACTTATCGCACACCACACTTCACAATCTCCACCTTGGTGTGACGATACCGTCGCCGCCGCAAACTATTGCTCCCGAACCCTCAACAGAGCTTGTACAACTCGCACCTACAAGCTTGCTTACTCGTTCCTTTCCCGATCCTGGTAATCACCGGTTCGTTTGTCCTCACTTAGAACCACTCCTCAAGTACCGCCTCCTTCCAATCACTTCTGACTTCCGAGATTGGTTACCTCATCAGCCGTCTTCTCAGTTCCAAAGACGACCTCTCCCTGAAGCTCTTTCAAGCTTCAATGACGCTCAGCTTCGCCAAGCATCCACCGAACTTCTCTCCAGGCAACGTCTTCGTTAGCATATCTGCTGGATTAACCAGCGTGTTTATCTTTATCACCTTTACCACTCCATCTGCAATCACTTCTCTGATGAAGTTATACTTGGTAGCTATATGCTTAGTCTTAGCTCTATAGACGAAGTTCTTAGCCAAGTATATTGCACTTTGTGAATCGCAATGAACTTCAAACTCTCCATTGTTTAGCTTTAGCTCTTCACAAATCCCTTTTAACCAAATCCCTTCTCTCACTGCATCTGACAACGCCATGTATTCTGCTTCCGTTGTTGACAGGGCAACAACCTTTTGTAACGACGAGCTCCAACTCACTGTATTCCCTCCAATGGTGTAGACGTAGCATGTGATAGACCTGCTTCTGTCCAAGTCCGACGCATAATCAGAGTCACAGTACCCTCGGATCTTGAAGTCTCCACCTCGCTTGAAAGTTAAGTTCAGATTCATCGCTCCTTTTATGTACCTATAATCCATTTCACTGCTGACCAGTGACTTCTTGCAGGCTTACTCATATATCTGCAGACCAGTCCAACCGCGTATGCCAAGTCCGGCCTGGAGCCTACCATGGCATACATCAAGCTTCCAACCGCACTTGAGTACGGTATGTCCTCCATCTCTTTAGCTTCTTGTAACTCTAGGTCCTTAGGAACTGCCTGTAGCTTGAACTGTGAACCCAATGGCGTGCTGACTGCTTTACATTCGCTCATTCCAAAAGTCTTGAGTACTTTAGCTAGATACTCATTCTGAGATAGTAATAGAGCACCACTAGCACGATCTCTGATGATATCCATTCCTAGAATTCTTCTTGCTGCTCCCAAGTCTTTCATTTCGAACTCCGCACTCAGCTGGTCTTTAAGCCCCTGAATCGTCCTCTTTTCCTTCGATGCTATGAGCATGTCGTCCACATACAAGAGTAAATAGACCATGTTCTCTACGCAAGTTCCCTTTAGGTAGACACAGGGGTCGTATTCACTTCGTATGTAGCCTTGCTTGATCATAAAGGTATGGAACCTATAGTTCCATTCTCTTGGTGACTGCTTAAGCCCGTACAGATATTTCCTTAGCAAACACACCTGATCTTCCTTCCCTTTCTTTACATATCCCTCAGGTTGTTCCATGTAGACTCTTTCCTTTAGGATCCCATGTAGAAAAGCTGTCTTCACGTCTAACTGCTCTAGCTCCAGATCGTATTGAACTACAGCTGATAACAGCAATCTTATCGAGACATGTTTCACCACTGGTGCAAACACCTCGTTGTAGTCAATGCCTTCTGTTTGAGCATAACCTTTAGCAACCAATCTCGACTTGTGTCTAGGATCTTCCACTCCTGGAATCCCTGGTTTGTATTTATACAACCATTTACACCCTATCACCTTGTGATTTTTATGTCGCTCTGTGTAGTCCCAAGTATGGTTCTTCTCTAATGAATGCATTTCGTCATCTGATGCTGCTCCCCATAATTTCCACTCCTTACTTCGCATCGCTTCCTTGTAACTCTTAGGTTCCTCTTCTTGTAGATTTTCAGCACTTGCCAATGCATATGCTAGAAAATCTGCATCCTCAAACTTCGACGGTGGTCTTATTGTCCTTCGCTCTTTGTCTCTCGCTAGCATGTAGTTGTTCAAATCGATGTTCCCTGAGCTTTCACCTTCCGTCTCTGTGACTGATGTGTCTTCCGTATCGTTCTCTGTCTGAACCTGACCCTCGTTACTCTGCTCTTCATTAATCTGTGTTCCCTCAGATGCTCCACCTGCAGCTGATGCCTCTTCTGAATCATACTCTTCCACGTCCTCTCTGAATGTCACCTTCTTCTTTCCCTTTGATGCTTCGGAGTGCATCATCTTTGATTTCTTTGAATCATCCTCATCTTTGACGTCCTTGAACAACTTCTCCTCGTTGAACACAATGTATTTACTGGTCACCACTTTCTCTTCCTCCAGAAGCCACACTCTATAACCCTTAGTTCCCTGACCATAGCCTACGAAGATCCCTTTCACTGCCCTTGGACTTGTTTTTTCCTGCACTTGGTGAACGTACGCTACACAACCGAAGCTTCTCAGATGACCATATTCTGGTCTCTCTCCAGTCCACTTCTCCTCAGGTATCTCGAACTTTATGGAAGCATTTGGTGACCTGTTGATGATGTAGACTGCAGTGGATGCAGCCTCAGCCCAGAAGCTCTCGTCTAAACCTGTCTCAACAAGCATAGACCTTACTTTATCCATAATAGTACGGTTCATTCTCTCAGAGATACCGTTCTGTTGTGGCGTGTACGAGCAGGTTTTATGCCTCTTGATTCCCGACTCCCTGCACAGCTTATCCATCTTCTGATTACAGAACTCCAACCCGTTGTCACTCCTTAGATATTTAATCCTTCTTCCTGTCTGATTTTCAACCAAGAGCTTCCATTCTGCAAAACAAGAGAATACTTCATCTTTAGTTTTCAGAAAATAGATCCAAACTCTTTTAGAGAAATCATCAGTAAGAGTCAAGAAGTAGTGAGCCCATGATAAGCTTGAAACCGTGTTGGGTGAGCCCCATAGATCCGTATGAATATATTCAAGTGCTCCTCTCGTCACATGTTTCCCTTTTGGGAACTTCTGCTTGTGAGACTTTCCTAATGTGCATGCCTCGCAGAACCCAAGACTTCCAATCTCTCCTTTCTTCATGTAGCCTTTCCTTGCAAGCGCCTCCATGGACCTCACATTCATATGTGCTAGTCTGCGGTGCCATCTCTTTGTGTAGTCGATCACTTCCTTTGTTACATTTGCTTCTGCTTGCCTTACTGACCCTTGTAGATAGTACAATCCATTAGTGTACCTCCCCGTTAGCACTTTCTGTCCTTCCTTTTGGAACTCTACAAGGTAGTTCTGGCCAGTGTAGGTACAACCATTCTTCTCCAGCTGACCGTAAGATATCAAGTTTCTTCCCATCTCTGGAACGTATCTTACGTTTCTGAGTATCACCACTGTTCCATCGTCGTTGTCGATAGTGATATTTCCCATTCCTTGTACTCTACAT
This sequence comes from Raphanus sativus, assembly GCF_000801105.2. Taxonomy (NCBI): domain Eukaryota; kingdom Viridiplantae; phylum Streptophyta; class Magnoliopsida; order Brassicales; family Brassicaceae; genus Raphanus; species Raphanus sativus. The sequence continues at coordinate 21,911,550 of NC_079512.1, read as the reverse complement.
AATGAGTTGTTTCCCATCATAACCTTGTTCCCTTCAAACTCCTTGAAGTCTGTTAGTAGCTCTTTCCTCGGGGTGATGTGGAACGTGCACCCGGAGTCTAGTACCCACTCCTCTTCCGATACTACAAGGCTTGCTGTTAAGACTAGCGGCCCTGGTAGTTTTACTGCAACGTTTGCTGAGCTTCCTGACTTCTCATGATGTGCTCCGTTCTTCCTCTCTGGACAATCCCTCTTCCAATGTGACTCACTTCCACATACCCAACAGGTCTTGTCTTGTTTCCCTGTTGGCTTTCCTCTAGACTTTGACCTGAACTTTCCTTTGTTCTTGTTTGACCACGGTTTGCTTCCGTTGTGGTCTCCTCTAGTGGTTGATCGTCCTCTTGATTCTGTGTATAGCCCCTCCGGCTGCTTGTTCCTACTTGACAAGCCCTTTTGCTTCAACTCCACCTCCTTAGAGTAAGCTGCAGTCATGACCTCGTTGACTGTAAGCGTATCTCTCCCTGTTCCATACTGCAGCGTGTGTACTAGCTGCTCGTATGCTGTAGGTAACCCTGAGAGTAGCTGGATTGCCTGATCCTCGTCGGAGATGTCTATCTTTATGCTGGCTAGATCCGCTACCAGTTTCAAGAAGGAGTCAAAGTTTTCCTCCATTGGTTTGTCTTCCTCCATCTTGAAGCATGAGAATTTCTTCTTGAGGTATATCCTGTTTGGTAGAGATTTTGTTTGGTAGTCTCTCTCCAATGCCTTCCACATGCCTAGTGCTGTTGTCTCGTTCATGATCTTGCGAAGAATCACGTCGCTAAGACTGATCCTGAACAGACTCCTCACACGTAGATCCTTCTCAGCTTGCTTTGGAGTTGCCTTTGTCTCCTTGTCATCTTCCTTCTTCTCGGTATAACCTTCTGAGGTAGATGCCTCCTGTAGTACTGATAGTAGCCCTTGAATCTCCAGTTGAGCCATCATCTTGAACTTCCATAGTCCAAAGTCTCCCTTCCCATCAAACTTTTCTATCTCGAACTTCCCTCGCGTTGGATCCATCTTTGTTTGCTCTAGATCTTCCCGATTCTTGTTACCTGCAGATAGCAAGAACACAGATCAATAGCAACCGAAAGAAACAATATCCAACGACCTTTGAGGTTAGTTATTTGATAAGGCTTAGACTTAGACTCCCCTTTCAGTTTTGATCGTGATGATCAGATCTGATCTTCTTCTCGATCTTTCCTCCTTTGCGAACCAGTAGGTTCCTTTTCCCCTCGATCCTCTCCGATCTCTCCTTTGATCGTTCGATTCCTCTCGATCCGTTAGCCGTAGCTCTGATACCAATTGTAGAAGAATCTTGCCGTCTCTCGTGTGATCTCTCTCTCTATATCTAACCGTAGTTTGATCTCTCTCGTTTGTGTAGGTTCGCGACTCCGAAACACAATCAACAAAGACTCAACAACACGAAAGCATAGAAACGAGACGAGAAAGTTTTAGAGTTCCCTGTCAATAGACGAGGTACATCTCCTTCAGGATCGGGACCTGGTAATTCACTATCAGAGTGTTTTACAGAGAGTTCTTAGAGTACAACAATGGCGGAATCGCTCTAACTCTCTCTGCTATTCTTGTTAGGTGATGAAGACGACGATGATCTGTTACAAGTTGTTATAACAGACTTCGTGATCCTCTGCGACGCAGCCCACTGGAGTATTGGGTAAGTCACACCTTCTGGGCTTCACTTCAAACTTCCCGAAGCCCGCTAACACTCTTTACTCTTCAGGTTTGCTCATCGGATGGGCCTCGGCCCAGCTGCTCTCGAATTATCGCACACCACACTTCACAGGAGTAAAAACCATCTTCTTTCTTCTTCTTCACTCTCTTGTTTTTGCGTCTTGGTTAGTTTGAAATCTTCAAGCTTTACTTTTGGACAAGTGCATACAAAGAGAAACTGTTTAGCTTGAGTTTGTGTATAAGGTTTTTGCAGCGAGTGAGACAGCATTACAAAAAAGCCCCTAACTCCAAGTCCCTAAGTACAAGTCGCCATAGTCGTAAAGCCTGTGTTATGTAGCCTCATTTCTGAACAAGAACGGATATATATTTACAGAGAGTGGAAAAGTCATGATCTATATACGTCACTTGTTTTGTACAAAAGTACTAGGTGTAGGAAGGTGTTTTTCTACACCTTGTAACCTTGTGCAGCAATATAAACTTTAAATTTAAATTATATTTAAAAATTAAAAATTATGTTAATATTCTAGATTTTATTATTTACTACTAATATTTTAATATAATTTTTATCTTAGTTAAACATAAAACTAAGATAAAATAAACATTTTAATTTATTTTAAATAATATTTAAGAAATATATATATATATGTCTATATATACATATATTTAAAATTATAATTTTAGATAAATTTTCATTATTTATTTTGGTTAATTTATATTAAATAAACCTTTTTATTTAGAAATGATATGAAATTGTTATAATTATCAAAAAAAATAAATAGAATTTCTAAAATTTAAAATTTATTAATATAAATAGGAAATAAATGGTGTTACTATTAAATTTTTTTTTCCAGCAACAACAACAAATTCATGTAGACTCTGTAAACCAAACCGGTAGCTCTGAATCCATATGGACAACAAATGATGATTGCTTTCTTGCACTACGTGCTAGACTATCCGTCCTCTTATTTTGCGTCCGTGGAATATTAATGAGCTCTAAACTATTGAAACTTCTATTCAGGAAATTAATGTCTTCCAAATAACTTCTAAAGGCTGGTCATTTTTCTAGTTCCGAAACCATCTTCACCAACTGAGAACAATCCGTTGTAAACGTAACTGAGAACTGCCGTAAATTCTTCATGCATTCCATTGCCCAAATAAGAGCCTCTATTAAAATTTTAAATTAAAAAAATGGTATAAAATTTTGAAAATATTTTTGAATAATAAATTTTTATGATTATAAAAATAAACTAAATAATATTTCAAAATTTATAAAATATTTTAAATTATTACATTATTTATGTCATATTCAAATATATTTATTTCATGATGATTATGAGTTATTTCCATATTATAAAAATTTACCAAAACTAGAAATCGACATTAAATATAATTTTTTTTGTAAACGACCAACATGAAATATAATCGACATGTCATATTTTGATATTAACAATGTCATCAATTATATTATGCCATGTCACTTTTTTAGTAAAGTTGATCGTAAAAATGTTTTGTACAAAAGTACTAGGTGTAGGAAGGTGTTTTTCTACACCTGGTAACCTTGTGCAGCAATATAAACTTTAAATTTAAATTATATATAAAAATTAAAAATTATGTTAATATTCTAGATTTTATTATTTACTACTAACATTTTAATATAAATTTTATCTTAGTTAAACATAAAACTAAGATAAAATAAACATTTTAATTTATTTAAATTATATTTAAGAAATATATATATATATATGTCTATATATACATATATTTAAAATTATAATTTTAGATAAATTTTCATTATTTATTTTGGTTAATTTATATTAAATAAACCTTTTTATTTAGAAATGATATGAAATTGTTATAATTATCAAAAAAATTAAATAGAATTTCTAAAATTTAAATTTTTATTAATATAAATAGGAAATAAATGGTGTTACTATTAAATTTTTTTTTTCAGCAACAACAACAAACTCATGTAGACTCTGTAAACCAAACCGGTACCTCTGAATCCATATGGACAACAAATGATGATTGCTTTCTTGCACTACTTGCTAGACTATCCGTCCTCTTATTTTGCGTCCGTGGAATATTAATGAGCTCTAAACTATTGAAACTTCTATTCAGGAAATTAATGTCTTCCAAATAACTTGTAAATGCTGGTCATTCTTCTAGTTCCGAAACCATCTTCACCAACTGAGAATAATCCGTTGTAAACGTAACTGAGAACTGCCGTAAATTCTTCATGCATTCCATTGCCCAAATAAGAGCCTCTATTAAAATTTTAAATTAAAAAAATGGAGCCTCTATTAAAATTTTAAATTAAAAAAATGGTATAAAATTTTGATAATCTTTTTTAGTAATAAAATTTTATGATTATAAAAATAAACTAAATAATATTTCAAAATTTATAAAATATTTTAAACTTATTACATTATTTATGTCATATTCAAATATATTTATTTCATGATGATTATGAGTTATTTTCATATTACAAAAATTTACCAAAACTAGAAATCGACATTAAATATATTTTTTTTTGTAAACGACCAATATTAAATATAATTGACATGTCATATTTTGATATTAACAATGTCATCAATTATATTATGCCATGTCACTTTTTTAGTAAAGTTGATCGTAAAAATGATATATGTCAAATCATTTCAAATAATATCTAGAAATATGATGATAAATATTTTTTTTAATATTCTTTAAGTGGACTACTCGAGTCTATTACTTATCCAAGAATTATTTGGAAACAAAGCTCAACCGAATATGGACCTATATAGGCCGAAAGAAACCTCCCTCCATACAGAATTGAGTTGACCAAAATCCAAGATTAGACATTGTAATATACATTTAATAATTGTAATATACATTTAATAATAGGCTTAAAACTCTAATCCCTGGTCTCTAACTAATCTCTATTCAACTAGAGATATTTGTAGATAAATAACAAAATTCAGAGATCTAGAGTAGCAATTCAGGTCTCTTCTTCCACAATAAAGAAAATGGATGTTACTTTTTTTTGAACTATAAATGGGCTGTTACTTGAATAACTAGTTGCATTGTGATAAAAGAAATTCCAAATTGACAAAAAAGATTTGTTCTTTTTCTTTTTACGATTAATTAAAGAGTATTAAACCAGACGATCAAAATCGTCTTGTCCCACTTTCTATTTTGGTATAAGAGATTCTCTGACTAAGACAATCTGAACAATGAAGAATAGGTAATAACTAATAACCAGCATGGCATGGCTGCTACTTCTTACTTTTTCTTTGGTCAAGGCTACTACTTCTTCCTTTTGGAAAACTTACCGTTCTTTCCATGTTTCTGAAAAAAATCAAGACATAAAAACAGTATTAAAAGCTCATCAGAGAGAAGAACAGAGAAAGAGACAGAAGGTTGACAATGTATTGTCACATCCTAAAGTTTGTGATGGTTATACCTATTTATACATCTGCATCTTTTTCTTTGTTATCCTCTTACATATTTTTGATCGTCTTACATATAAAACACCATTATTGAACACACACAAAATTAAACACCATTAAATACAATAAAACTGGATTACAGTAGTTTCTCGCACGTCTCTCATAGCCATAGGATGAGATTTTTCTTTTGTTTATATCACCTTCCTTGCCCTCCTTGTGAAGCAGATAAAATAATTAAACCGGTGTTCACATTTTAGAACATTACTAATTCACTTCAATTTTTTTTTGGTAAAATGTTAAATAATTCACTTCTATATTTATCTATATATTCTTTTTAAATAAGGAATTCTAAGAAACAAAATAATATTACTCTATATTCTTTCTAAAAATAGAAGATATCTACTATAAAAACATACATTAGAGCAAAAATCATTTGTATATACAAGACATTTATTTTAGAGAAAGTTATAGAGATATATATTCCATATCTAGAAAATATATGCAAGTAAAGAAAGTAAATTCTCTAATATTTTTTGTTTATATGTTTTAATTTAAATGTTCTAAGCTATACATTTTTATGTCTTCAACTAAACTATGCATGCAGATGTACATATTTTATATAGGTTTCCCCCGCTTGAATTGGTTCTGCAGTACAAAAAGTAATTTATTTGAAGATAATAAATAGATTCTAAGAAGGTGAAACTAAAATAAATAGCTATAATAATAGAACAGAACAAAAAGAAAATGAAATGATACAAGGAAGATTAGCTTGTTCTGTGTGGTATGTATCGATTATTTACACGAGAAAAGGTATAGAAGGATGTGGGCTTAATGTCAAAAACGAAAGCAGGCCTAGTTGGTTATGTGGAAGTCACTTTCTGCTCTTGAGGTAGTTTATTGAGGCAAAATGACAAAAGTGTCCTCCACTAACAGCTTTTTCCATCTATTTTTCCATCTATTTTTTTGTCTCGTGAGAAGGTATCTTTTCAAAATTCAAAAGCATCAAAGTATTTTAATTATTTAATTACAGCCACAGAAAAACATCTATCTAATTAAAACTCAAGTACAAAATCATTTTGTTTGGTTACTTGGATAGCATTTTAAACATTCAGTTTGTTTGGAAACATGGATTGCAGTTTAAAAAAGAGGTTTGTTTGAAAACATGGATAACAATATTAAATGAGAATTGTTTGGAAACATGGATAGCAGTATATTTACTTCCTTTTATTTACACATTTAGTCATTGCATTTATAAAAAATTAAGTATTTCCTTTTTATAATTTTTTTTTACAGATTTTACCACTAAATTTAAAATCAATTTAAATTAATTAATTATAATTCCAAACTTATCTAAACAAATTGATGTCTCCATATATTGATCATTATTAATATGTAAAATTACTATTAAAAAAATATTTCACTTATTTTAGCCAAACACATAAAAATATAGATATTTTTTTTTTTAAATCATTTAGGCATAAACATTCGGATACCCATTTAGGTACGAGCCGTTTCTTTCGGGTATAGATTTTTTTGGGTTTTGAAATTTCTTTTTAGTACTTCCTTTTGTGTTTTTTTATTTATAGATTCTACCATTGCATTTAAAATTAATTTAAATTAATTAATTAAATTTCAAAAATTATCTAAACAAATCGATATTCATATATTGATCATTACTAATATTGTAAAAATATTAGTAAATAAAAAATTTCTATTTAATTTCATTTAGCCAAACACATAAAAATATTTTCTATTTGTTTACAAAATCAGTTAGGCAAATGCATTCATATATCCATTTAGGTACGGGTCGTTTCTTTCGGGTATATATTTTTTGGGTTTTGATATTTCTTTTTAGGTACTTCCTTTTTGTATTTTTTTTTATTTACATATTCTAACCACTGCATTTCAAATCAATTTAAATTCATTAAGTACAATTCCAAAACTTATTGAAACAAATCGATATTCATATATTGATCATTATTAATATTTTACAAATATTACTGAATAAAATTTTATATTTCACTTAATTTAGCCAAACACATAAAATATTTTTTATTTGTTTACGGAATCCGTTAGAAATAAATATTTGGGTATCCATTTAGGTACTGGTCAATTTTTTCGGGTATAGATTTTTTTGGTTTTGATATTAGACCATGTTTGGATATAAATTTATGTGTGAGTTTCAAATTGAATCCGCCGGGTTTGTATGAATTTTGTTCTGATGTATAGGAAACTAAAAATATTTAAATAACGAAAGTATTTGAAAATGATTTATATTTGAACAAAAAATAATGGCTGCACATGAAAAAATCAATATAAAAGTACTGTACATTTGCATTCAAAATCATTTTTTTAACAACAGACTACACAAATATGTTTATTTGTATAAAAAATTAAATTACAATGTAAATATTTAATTAATATAGAAATATGTCACATTGTTTAAAATATCAATATAAAAGTATTATACATTTGCGTTCTAAAATTATTTATTTTAACAACAAGCCAAATAAATATATTTATTAGCGAGAGAATAAAACAAAGCAAAAAAACACATAGTTTACCAGAGAGACTCTATATGTCGAACTTATTATAAAGAAGATTTTACTAAGATAAATGCATTCAATAATTACAAACAAATAATATATTTCATAAAAGTGAAAATAATACCCGCCCTTTCAAGGGCGGGTCAAAATCTAGTCTTTATCTTAATACTTTTTCTTTTCTATCATCTCTTTATTTTCCTTATCTCAAACTATCGCGTTTTATTTGACGGCGACGACGACTTCAACAACCACAAAAACTCTATCTCATTCATCCTTCCATACCTGGTTTAAGATTTCGATGGACCTGCCACAACCCAGTTTGCAGAATTTCAGCCCGAGAGATACTCATCCATCATCAATATCACAAGCATTTCTTTTTTTTTTCTGGTCCCAACAAGCTCCTCTTTTTCCTCAGTCGTCGTTGTATCCGTCAGTTTCTGTATGTATCGAAAACTGTCTTCTTTTGTCTGATCAATTTCTTCTCTACAGTTATCACTCAGAGTTATTTGCTTATTTTTATTGATTCCCGAGTGATTGAGTTTTCTTGAATTTGCAGATAATGCCTCGGCAACAGAAGCTTTTGTCATCACGAGTGCTTAAAGTGTGATTCGCTGAATCCATAGGTAAAGTTTTCGTTTAAGTTTATGTTTAGGGCGTGATTTGTTGATTGTGATTTGAAAGCTTTCTTGTGTGGATGCTAGAGCTTCTTTGATGCTGATATTGTGCTCGAAGCTGATTTGTTTCCAGTGATGCAGGGTTACCCATTGCAGGATCTACTGATTATTGGCTTGGCAGAGGATGTGAAATACAAGAATGAAGATTTGAGAGGTATTTGAATGGGAACCGGCTTGTTAGGACAATAAGAATGAAGTTTAAAAACATGGACAGTTCGTAGAAGAACCCCAGCAGTGACAAGCAGTGACATGGATAGTTTGTTAAGGAATCACATCAGTTACACATGGACATGTCTACAAGGTGTACGTGTGGACATCGCTAGACGATGTACATGTGGACGTGAACATAATGGTTTAGCTTCTTGTAACATAATGGACAACAAAAATTATTGTCTATGTGTATGCTTATGGCATGTACATGTTTTCATGAGAGTACTTGTACACCCACTGTATCGGTTTTAAATTTTCCTAATGCAAGACTAATGTGTATGTTTTTTTTTCAGTTTATGTGTGCATAAAAAAATAGTATCCATGTGTACATTTTTTTTCATGTACACATCATTGTGATGAAACTACATGTACAACATTAAGATTATCCATATGTACACTGTAAAGAACTATCCACATGTACGCCTTTCTTTATAGAAAAACAACACATTTAGCTAAATTACTACTCACATGACCCTTTTAATCTCTTTGTCCAAGTCATGGGGTATAAACCCTTTCTTCAACTTGAAGTTGGTCTCGAGTTTTTGCCTGGCTTTTGCTTTACTTTCCATCTTCTTACCAAGTAATTCAACTTGAAGTTGTATCTTTTTCATAGTAGCCTATACCTTGGGTTTATTTTCCCTCTTTTCTTGCTTGGTCAGTCTTGTGTTAGAAATCAACAAGCATAAACATGAGTGAGTCAAATCGTGTTATATAATGTACACCATTAAAATTATCCACATGTACACTATAAAGCTATCCACATGTTTTCTCCGTTTAAATGTACACCTTTTGTTTAAAGAAAAGAAACATATTTTAGGAGTTTTAAAGATGTGAACTTGTTTGCAATCTCTAAAGACAAGTGGGAAGTCAACTATAGGAACAAAATTGAAACATACACTTGATCAATATAGGAATAATTGTTTTCTCTCATTATTGTATCCTTCTTGCTGCTTCTGAGAACCAGAGACACAGAACACACGAAGGATTCAGAGGCCTGAGACTTGAAACCAAAACAATAGAATGTTATCCAAATGTATCAGAAATACAACTATTTTGGATCCATGTAGCTTCAGTATCAACGAACATCTCAAAAGCATGGTGAACTTACCAAAAGAAACAAACTTTAATATTGAATCAAAACCCAGAAGTTGGGTTTCTTCCCTAACATGGAAGATTCCAACTCTATGCAACTACTAAGCTAGTTAGTCATAACACCTGCCACAAAACGGGAAATGATATAATCGAGAGAGATTGTTCAAAAAAAAAAGATATAATCGAGAGAGACAAGTACAAGACCAATCAACCACAAAACTGAATAATTTCCTGTTTAAAATTGTTACTAATCGAAGAGACATCCACCAACAGAACGTCACGCCGCTATCATCATCACCACCAATGACACCGGTTCACACCGCAGCCGTCAGCCGCGAGAACACCTACCGTGAACCCAGCCGTTTGATTTATTCTCTCTTCTAACATTCCATCTAGATTCTCAATTTAGGAAAAAGAAAACAAAGCAAAAAATAAAATAAAATAAAAGGAAGTCATTTTGCCGACAAAAGTTTGCACTGCTAAGTAAACGAAAAAGGATATATTTGTCATTTGAATAAGCAATATGCATGATTCAGTGTGCAAAAGTACTTTAGGAGTAACAAGTGACTTACCGTGTAATATAGAAGAGGAAAAGTGACCTCAGGTGTAAATGTTTCTTAGTTATATTTATTACATTTTCAATTATTACACTAACCTGTCAAATTTATTATTGCTCTTGTAACCTATTAGTCAGGGAAGAGAGAAAAGAGAGATTTTTCTTCAAGCCGATGGAAGGAGACTTTAGCTCTGTCATCAACTTGTTTGATTCGTTTTACTTCTTTTTTTTATTTGATTTATTTTTAGTTTTTTAATTTGTTTGATTATCAATTTATTTTAAATCTGGCAAAAAAAATTATTGTTTTTTTGTATGTTTTTCCAATGGAAATGGAAAGACTAATGATTTTCTTCAATTGAACCGTTTAGAAAAAAATAATTGACAGCAGATGGTGGCGACAGATCTTTACTGGTTTCAATTGTTGATGGTTTCTCATGTGATGGTGATAGAATTTTTGCTCTAAATTATGGTTACTTCAAAAAGCAGCATTAAATTCAATGGAACTAACCTGGTTATTTTCTTAAAATCACAATTCTTGGCTTTAATTGTTTCTAAAAATATAACTATTTTAAACAGTTAAATATTTGAGTTGACAACTAAAGTCCTCGTAGTCTCAAACAGTGTAACAGTAAAAATCTTAATAGTCACAAACTCTTTGGGGGGGGGGGCTTAGTTTATTTTATTTATAAAGTTATTGATGAAATAGTTCAATATGAAGTTCTAACTGGTGTTTTAAAAGTTTATGTCTAAAGCAATATGTTTTAATATAGTAGTTCGATTTGCTATAGTTCCAAAAACAAAGTCATATTAATTATTTAAGCGATTGTTTCGATTTGCTTAGTTTATTTTCTTTATAAAATTATTGATGAAATAGTTCCATATGAAATTCTAACTGGTTTTAAAGGTTTATGTCTAAAGCAATATGTTTTAATATAGTAGTTCGATTTGCTATAGTTCCAAAAATAAAGTCATGTTAATTATTTAAGCGACTGTTTCGCAATCAGAACAAATTTAATGTAACAGATCATAATGATCAAAAAAATTTCAATACATGTCTAGTCACAAATATTAATGATAGTTTAAATTTCATCTATAAATTAAATTTCATATATTGCAAATATGTAAATATTTTTTAAATATATATCGTAGCTTGATAAAATTTGCAGACACAATATTTTGAACCGAAGCCAATAAGGTGGAGACACATATACAAATTAGGATTAACTCTTGCACTCACTGAGAATTCATATGGTGACATAGTATCAAAATTAGTACAAACTAGATAGTTTTGCAAAAATATGGGTTTCTTTTTTAAATCAGTAAACAAAAAGAATTTGACGAGATAATGGAAGATAGGAATATTCGGATAAATTTATTTCCTTTACATATATAATGTTCTACTCTAGTGGTTTGATGAAAATTCATTCAATATCCACCTCCAAAGTTGTTTAGGCTTCATGCCTTCTTTATTCAACACAATGGTTGAGAAGACATCTGCTACCCCTGAAGACACTATAGAGATTCAAGATGGGTTTTTAGATAGGATGAGTTTCGATCTTCATCTTGTACTTGAGTCACTTGGAAGCTGTTTCCCTTGGATTGAAGATTTGAAGATTGAACATTTCCTTGAAAAGACTTGTTATGTGCTGGCTAGAAACATTCAAGAATCTGCCAGTGGTGCTGCAAATCCTGTCACAGAAGTCTATGTTATGTTCCGTATGCCATAGCGGTTGCTCTTAGGTGTAGTCAACTCATACTGATCTCAAATAAGTTGACATATTACTTCTTGCTTTCTTTTTCTGGACAGTTGTACTGGTCTGAACAGTGTCGATAATTGCTTCTTTTTCCAGTTGTTGTAAAGTACATAATACTTTTCTTTGGTTCTTTTCATTGTGTCAAATCAAAGTTGATACTTGGTACATCTTCTCTTCTTCTTTTTTTTCACTTAAAACCAAATAGGTAAAGTTTGGCCGGTAATTTTATATAGTTTATTTTATTTATAAAGTTATTGATGAAATAGTTCAATATGAAGTTCTAACTGGTGTTTTAAAAGTTTATGTCTAAAGCAATATGTTTTAATATAGTAGTTCGATTTGCTATAGTTCCAAAAACAAAGTCATATTAATTATTTAAGCGATTGTTTCGATTTGCTTAGTTTATTTTCTTTATAAAATTATTGATGAAATAGTTCCATATGAAATTCTAACTGGTTTTAAAGGTTTATGTCTAAAGCAATATGTTTTAATATAGTAGTTCGATTTGCTATAGTTCCAAAAATAAAGTCATGTTAATTATTTAAGCGACTGTTTCGCAATCAGAACAAATTTAATGTAACAGATCATAATGATCAAAAAATATTTCAATACATGTCTAGTCACAAATATTAATGATAGTTTAAATTTCATCTATAAATTAAATTTCATATATTGCAAATATGTAAATATTTTTTAATATATATCGTAGCTTGATAAAATTTGCAGACACAATATTTTGAACCGAAGCCAATAAGGTGGAGACACATATACAAATTAGGATTAACTCTTGCACTCACTGAGAATTCATATGGTGACATAGTATCAAAATTAGTACAAACTAGATAGTTTTTGCAAAAATATGGGTTTCTTTTTAAATCAGTAAACAAAAAGAATTTGACGAGATAATGGAAGATAGGAATATTCGGATAAATTTATTTCCTTTACATATATAATGTTCTACTCTAGTGGTTTGATGAAAATTCATTCAATATCCACCTCCAAAGTTGTTTAGGCTTCATGCCTTCTTTATTCAACACAATGGTTGAGAAGACATCTGCTACCCTGAAGACACTATAGAGATTCAAGATGGGTTTTTAGATAGGATGAGTTTCGATCTTCATCTTGTACTTGAGTCACTTGGAAGATGTTTCCCTTGGATTGAAGATTTGAAGATTGAACATTTCCTTGAAAAGACTTGTTATGTGCTGGCTAGAAACATTCAAGAATCTGCCAGTGGTGCTGCAAATCCTGTCACAGAAGTCTATGTTATGTTCCGTATGCCATAGCGGTTGCTCTTAGGTGTAGTCAACTCATACTGATCTCAAATAAGTTGACATATTACTTCTTGCTTTCTTTTTCTGGACAGTTGTACTGGTCTGAACAGTGTCGATAATTGCTTCTTTTTCCAGTTGTTGTAAAGTACATAATACTTTTCTTTGGTTCTTTTCATTGTGTCAAATCAAAGTTGATACTTGGTACATCTTCTCTTCTTCTTTTTTTTCACTTAAAACCAAATAGGTAAAGTTTGGCCGGTAATTTTACATAGGTTTGACTATTGAGCAAGAGAAAGAAAACACGTGTGACTTATCCTCTACAAATCCAAATTGGATTACCATAAAGATTCCTAAAGTTTAATGTAAAAGTTAAAAAAATAAACTGTAAGTCTGAGCAGTTGGAAATGAGATTTGGTATATGTTGTTTATTTTCTTGTTTGGGTGGGTATCATTTTCGTATTTGTATGTTAAATCGAGTAGTTAAACATAGCCTCAACATTCTGATTGTCATTATTCATAATAAATTTAATAGATTATAATATCACGTCTGTTGTGAATCAACGCAAATTAACTTTGAAGAAAATAAGAGCAAAACGTATTGAGAGACTTCTTATAATTGTGTGAATTAATAATCTTACAAACCCTTAAACATGTATTTATAGCAGTCTCAAAACCTGATTTTCTTTTTCTGATTAGGAATACATACTTATAAAAAAAGTAAATTTCCTAAACCGAATACACAAAAGCATTAAGAAGCTAGCTCATACATTATTTCTTAGTCCTGAGAAGGTTATGCTTCTTCATTTTAAGAATCACCTGTGTAAAATAAACCCAAAGATCATTGTTTGATAAACATGACTGGTTAAGAATAATGAGGATACGTGCAAGATTTAGACTTTTCCATCTTTGTTTAAAACCATGGACACTGTCCTGACCTTGAAATCCCCTGTTCCAGTCCAATGATAACCATATATCTTTAGTTTATCCACAAAACAGAGGAGTTAAGAGAAGGAAAACAGAGGATTTATATACCATCTGGTGTCTCAACGAAGAGATCGGTTCCTTTAGCAAGAAGAGATGTATTCTTGTCAAATTCAGGAGGCAAATCAGAGGAGTCTTCGATAGGTAATACAGTCACAGAGCCGTTCAATCTATTGATCTTGCAACTTCTTCTCTACTTTTTGGTTTCAATCAAATTAATTTATCTCACAAATATTTCTCTACTTTGATTTATAAATTTTTCTTCTTCTTGATGCTGTGGCTGCTTATGTTCCCTTACATTGCTTGAAAGCAAACAAATTGGCGTCTTCTCAGGAAATTTATGTGTGAAATTGTTCTGAATGATGTAGCTGGTGAGGCGCCTGATCAATTTTCTTTCTATAGCCAATAATATCTCTGAATCGACTTTGCTGAGTTTGGTTTGAATCATTAAATAAGTGAGGCGCCTGATCAACTATCCTTATGCTGGATAGTTTGAATCTTGGTCGCTACATTTTATCCTTCAAAAACCAAGCTAGCAAAGGAGTAGCTTGATAGAATGTTCATATGTTATGTTTTTACTTTTTTATATACGTTGTTTCCTTACTACTTATCTAATTTGTAGGTTTCCCCTAGTCATTACCTTGATCATCAAGTCAATCAGCATTTTATGCTTCTCAAATCTCAGGTTACTTTACTTAGAATGCTAGCTGATGTCTGTGGAGTATAAGAAACGTAAGTTCTCAAATTATGCTTTATATTATAGGATCAAATCGAGAGCAAGAAAAGAAACAGAGGAGGATATAAAAATAAACATGCAAATTAAAGTAAATTACATAGAGAAATTGAACAACAAAACTAAGAAACATTTCAGTTTTTGTTGTAGAAAGTGAGATCGTATTTTGTACGGAAGGAAGAAGAAGAAGAAGAAGAGAGAGTGAGCATGTGTTGAATCGTTGTGACCCATGTCTTGTAACGGCCGTAATCGTCCTCCATGTCTAGTTTGATAGCTCCTCTGTTCGTCTTCAGGACAATGAGATAACAAGTGTCTTCTATGTTGTTGTCTTCGCTCTCCGAATCTTTATAAAGTTCCACATGAACATTCGTCACAATACCTTACCACACAAATCACAAACAAAACACTCAATGCTTTGAAATCTTAGCTTGGAAATCAAGTTAGGTCAAAACACAAGGGATAAAGAAGCTAGCTCATACATTCTTTCTTGGTCCTGAGCAGGTTATGTTTCTTCATTTTAAGAATCACCTGTGTAAAATAAACCCAAGATCAATGTTTAATAAACATGATTGGTTAAGAGTATTGAGGATTAGTGCAAGATTTAGACCTTCCTGTCCTTGTTTAAGACTATAGACACTGTCCTAACCTTGAAATCCCCTGTTCCAGTCCAATGATATATCATTAGTTTATCCACAAAACAGAGGAATTAAGAGAAGAAAAACAGAGGATTTATATACCATCTGGTGTCTCAACGGAGAGATCGGTTCCTTTAGCAAGAAGAGATGTATTCTTGTCAAATTCAGGAAGCAAATCAGAGGAGTCTTCGATAGGTAACACAGGCACAGAGCCGTTCAATCTATTGATCTTGCAACCTCTTCTTGCTTTCAACGTCGCAGCACCTCTCAAAGCTTATTTACCAAAAACCAATGACTCAGAAACAGAGCATACTTATAGAATACACACAAAGAAAGAAACTTAAATCTTTTTCTTACAAGTTGTAGCTGAGGCAGTGAGAGTGAGTATCTCACTAACACTTGTCCCAGTCATAGCGGAACCAATCATTGCGCTGAGCTGGTCTCTGTTTGCTCCCATTGTCTCTGCCATCTGAGCACACTGCGCCGCTACCACAGCCGCAGCAGAAGCCACGGCTGTCTCTTTAGTTGTTGGTCGACCATTGCAACCGTCTTTCCCAGCGTTCTCTGAAGCTACGGCGGCTAGAGCTGCAGCCAGACCGGCTAATGAAACGGCGGCGTGGACTTCAGCTCTCTGTAGCCTCACTTCTTCTTTTCGTTTGGCCTTAATCTCTTTCCACCATTTCTTTATGGATGGCGTAATCTTCCAAGGAAGTTTCTACAATCCCATTATTGTTTTAATTCAGAAAACCAATACGTTTATTTAAAAATCAAACCTAACGAAATAGCAAAACAGGGTTCTACAAGTTTCTTGTGGAAGAAGCCATCGTAGCTCAACTCCGGGTGCATTGCTTGTTGCATCCATATCCATGACTGTTTACATCGTTCAACAAAAATATTGTCAATATAAGATAATCTTTTAAGTTTCTCTATTAATCGCTGTTTTATTCTCTAAAATGTAAATTTATTGGGTTTTTATATGTTTTCATTAACCAAAAATTCACCAATTGTGAATCAAATAAACCTTAACAAAATTATAAATATAAAAAAACAATATGAGGAAAAATATGAACATCCATACAACAAACAAACCGTATTATAGGAGAAAATTATAATTTCAACATGATATGTTAACCTTGACATCATTGGTTTCCATGAAGGCATAGAGGGCTTAAAATCTGCATCGCCCATCTTCATACTCTTATCCATCTAGTTTGACAATCTTCATTAATTAAAAACACTTACCAAAGCAACCTGAAGAAATAATCAGGAATAAATAAATAAAAAATCTCTGGTTACTTACACCACAAGGAACAAGACTTAAGTCGCCTTGAAACTTGGCGAGTGATGTCTCTACGGGGACAATGGAACGGTCGTAGATGATATGGTCGGGCTGAAGCGACTGGACAGCAAAATTACACCATTCTCGAGATAGAAAATCCATAGTGTCTGGATGTGCTTCTGAAGGTGATGGATTATTGTTAACCTGATGCTGATGATCTGTTGATGTTAATGCTAGAGATAGTTCCATAGTGTTTTCTTTTTTGTTTTCAAAGATTTTCGATTTTCGATTTGTTGATTGATCAAATATTTATGTTATTGGGTACGAAAGAAGGAAATGGTTAATTACTTTACTTTTTTAGTTTGATGTGGGTTCTACCCTTTATTATTTTTTTTTTTTTTGAAAAAAGGTTTGATGGCATGAGCATCTTTTCCATGGGTGGGAATGATTTGGGCCATGATCAAAGTGACCATCATCCTTGGAACATATTTTCTTTTTATAATATCAAATGGAGGGGTAGTCTTAACTTTTTGTCTATTCTTTTTAGCATAGTAGTCTCAACTTTCTGTCAAAATGGGAGTTAGGTATATCCGTATATGTAATAATGTCGTTTTGTCATTAGTAATAACTTTCATTTTGATTGGCAAGTGCTCGTTTGATAGTGTTAAGCCACTACTCTATTAAAATGGTATATGATACTATTTTACTGTTTTAATAACAAAAAAAAAAGATTGGATTGGATTCTACTATATCGCAACAAGGCATGAAATCCATTGGATTTGTCTTTTACTATTAGTTTTTTTGTTTTCCGAATTAAAGTACCACTAAAAACATGGATAAGTTAGACACAATTGCTTAAGTTTATTATGCTTCCTTGAAAATACTGTGTAGTTAGTTGAAAAAGAGTAAACGATTGCATATGGTATGAGTTAAAGACTTAAAGTTAATAAATAACTAAGGAAAGCCTTCGCGGACAGAGAATGGCTAATTCTCTCTTGCTATTAGTATATCCCAAAAAGTTAATGTAAATGAAAGTAAGTTGTGAGTCGAAGAAAATACTAATTGAATTTATCTGAGAGGAAATGCATATACACAAATATATGCTAACTTGTTAACCATTGTGATTTGTGAAGCCAAATTATTAACAACAATGGCTTGGACCCTCTTGCATCTCTTTTTCAAATATCTTTAAATTGAAACCATAGGTTCAAGCTAAGCACTCAAAACAAGAGCATATTTTATGTATAAATATCTGGACCTCCTTTCCACTTGCCACTCAATACATAAGTGATCTATAGCTGGATTTATATGGTATAGTTAACATATATGATAGACACAAGCCATTGGGCCTCGAAGATATACATAAAGCCCAAGAAGAAAAGAGAGGCCCAGACATAATCGACTCTGTGTCTAAGAACAGAGCATCAACGGGAAGATCAAGTACGGAAGAGCTATTGACGAAGACGACAAAGCCAGCTCTTGTACAAAACCGTTACGATGCTCTCTCATCCCAATGTGATGACTAATCACCTTTACAGCTAGCCTAGATAAGATCTAGAACAATCCTTAGCTGTGTATATAAAGCTATCTTGTAGCTCTCTTGAAAATCATTGAAGATTATAATAGAAATCTCTTAAACATCTTTGTGTTCTTAATCTTCATATGGTATCAGAGCCCTTGACACCTTAACAGGTCAATCAATGGCGGAACCGTTAAACCCTTATCCCTTTCCAAGCAACGTTCACATCCTCAGTTCCGTGACGTTGAAGCTAAATGAAAACAACTACCTTCTTTGGAAGACCCAGTTCGAGTCTCTTCTCTCCAGCCAAAAGCTCCTGGGATTCATAAATGGAGCTGTCACGGTTCCTGCTGCAACGGTATCGGTGGTTCGCGATGAAGTTACTGTCGAAGAGGCGAATCCACAGTTTGATGCGTGGTTCTGTTCTGACCAACTGGTTAGATCTTGGATGTTCGGTACACTGTCGGAAGAAGTTCTCGGTACCGTCCACACCATTCCGACCTCACGTGAGGTTTGGCTTGCACTTGCTGAGAGCTTCAATAAGAGCTCGTTGTCCAGAGAGTTCTCGTTGCGTCGAAGTCTGCAACTTCTGGCGAAAAAGGACAAGACTTTAACAGTCTATCACCGTGAGTTCAAGACGATTTGTGATGCTTTGAGTGCCATTGGGAAGCCGGTGGATGAATCTATGAAGATCTTTGGCTTCCTGAACGGTCTCAGTCGCGAGTATGACCCAATCACCACAGTCATTCAAAGCTCTCTGTCTAAGTTTCCACCTCCTTCATTCACTGATGTGGTCTCTGAGGTTCAAGGATTTGACGCGAAACTTCAGTCCTATGAACAAGATACCGCTGCTACTCCACATCTGGCCTACAATACTCAGAGGAACACGCAAGGAGATGGAGCTAGACAGAACGCCCCAACGTACAATCCAGCTCAAAGGGGAAGAGGTCGCTCTGGTTACTACAGAGGTCGTGGTGGCTACAACTCCAGAGGAAGGGGGTTCTCTCAACACCAAACGTCAAGCAACGGTGGAGAGAGACCTACCTGCCAAATATGTGGTCGCTTCGGCCATACTGCGCTGAAATGTCACAACAGGTTTGATAATAACTATCAACCTGCTGCAGCATTCTCCAGTTTGCGCCTTGTGGATGAGACCGGTAGGGAGTGGTACCCGGATTCTGGAGCAACAGATCACGTGACTGCCTCTACTGAGCAGCTCCAGAACGTTCACCCTTATGAAGGAAAGGATGCAATCATGGTTGGTGATGGTGCCTATCTCCCAATCACGCATGTTGGTTCAACCACTTTAGCGTCTCCGACAGGTAATCTTCCTCTCCATGATGTACTAGTGGTCCCAACGATGCAAAAGTCCTTGTTATCAGTGTCCAAACTGTGTGATGATCTCTCTTGTGGGGTCTACTTTGATTCTAATGCTGTATATGTGATTGATCCGAAAAATCAGCGAGTGGTGACAACAGGGCCTCGAAGTAAGGGGCTTTATATGTTGAAGAGTACTCAGGTTGAAGCGCATTTCTCAAACAGACAAGTAGCAGCTTCTGCAGCAGTGTGGCATCATCGTTTGGGACACTCCAACTCGAGGATTCTTCAACTTCTCAACAACAACAAGGATATTAGCTTTAATAAGAAGACCACTGCCTCCATTTGTGAGCCTTGTCAGATGGGGAAGAGTAGTAGTTTGCCATTTTTTTCGTCTCAGTCTTTTGTTTCCAGTCCCTTAGAGAGAATTCACTGTGATCTCTGGGGACCATCGCCTGTAATCTTGAACCAAGGGTTCCGTTTTTATGCAATCTTTATTGATGAATATACACGGTTCTCTTGGCTATATCCTCTGAAACAAAAGTCTGAGTTCTACAGTGTATTTGTGGCATTCAAGAAGCTTGTAGAGAATCAACACTCCCTGAAAATAAAACAATTTCAAAGTGATGGTGGTGGTGAGTTTGTGAATCTGCAAATGAAGAAGTTGCTAGTCGATAGTGGCATAGAACATCGTATCTCATGCCCCTACTCTCCTCAGCAAAATGGCATGGCAGAGCGGAAGCATAGACATGTAATAGAGCTCTCGCTATCTATGATGTTTCATGCTCACATACCACTGCAATATTGGGTGGACATCTTCTACTCTGCAAGCTACCTAAGTAATCTTCTTCCCTCAGTTGAGTCCGATTGTAAGAGTCCATATCAGAAGCTATTTGGCAGCAAACCGGACTACTCTGCTCTTCGGGTCATTGGGTCTGCGTGTTATCCATGCTTGAGACCATACACAAGCCACAAGCTGGAACCACGTTCCCTTCAATGTGTCTTCTTAGGATACTCTTCTCAGTATAAGGGATATCGGTGCTTGCATCCCCCAACTGGAAAAGTCTATATTACTCGCCATGCTCTGTTTGATGAAGAATGCCTGCCTTTCAAGACAAGTTATAAGGAGTTTGTTCCAACTTACAAGACTCCTATACTGCGTGCTTGGCAACAAGCAACGGCGCCACCACCAGTCCCTGTAGATAATCGGATTACTCGTGCCCTGCCTACTCCTAACGTGCATCCACCTCAACCGACTCAGCCTGCAGTAGCAGAACAGGCGGTCCACCAACCTGTAGCACCTCCTGTAACTGATCCTGTGATACCTGAAGCTGCTCAACCTGTTCCAGCTCAAGCTCCAGCTCCAACGGTTAATGCTCATCCTATGCAGACTAGGAGAAAGGCAGGGATTCATAAACCCAATACTCGCTTCACTTTGGTTGCTCCTAAGTATGCTCCTACAATTCCCCAAAACATCACTGAAGCTATGAAGCATCCGGGTTGGAATGGTGCTGTATCAGATGAAGTTAACAAGATTCATCTGCTTCACACTTGGGAGTTGGTGGAACCTACTAATGAGATGAACATACTGACTAGTCGTTGGGTTTTCACTATCAAATTCAGGCCAGATGGGACAGTAGAGGTTCTGAAAGCAAGACTTGTAGCAAGAGGTAATGAGCAGGAGGAGGGATTAGACTATCTGGAAACATTTAGTCCGGTGGTTCGTACAGCAACAATAAGATTGGTCCTCAAGGTAGCTGTAACCAGAGGTTGGCAGATTAAACAACTGGATGTTTCAAGTGCTTTCTTACATGGTGACCTGCAAGAACCAGTCTACATGTATCAACCTCCCGGATTTGTTGACCCTTTGAAGCCAAATCATGTCTGTAAACTTACTAAAGCTCTATACGGACTGAAACAGGCACCACGGGCTTGGTTTAACACATTTAGCAACTTCCTCCTAGAGTTTGGCTTCAGCTGCAGTAAGTCTGATCCTTCGCTATTCACATATCATCAAAATGGACGGTCCCTGGTTCTGCTTCTGTATGTGGATGACATACTGCTTACTGGGAGTCATGATGATCTGGTCAGAGAAGCTCTAGATGCACTTCATAAACGCTTTGCGATGAAGGACTTGGGAACTCCGAAATATTTCCTTGGAATTGAAATAGAGCAGCTTGAAGGGGAAATGTTTCTGCATCAAGAGGCGTATACCAAAGACATCCTACAACAAGCAGCTATGATAGACTGTAACCCTATGCCTACGCCTCTACCTCAACGCATTGAAAACTATGATGCTACGCCAATCTCTGAGCCGGCTTACTTCAGGTGCCTAGCTGGGAAGCTTCAGTACCTAACCATAACGAGACCGGACATACAATACGCAGTGAACTTTGTATGTCAGCGAATGCACCTTCCTACGGTCTCTGACTTCAGTTTGCTCAAGAGAATCCTCAGATATCTGAAGGGTACAATGCGTTTGGGGCTGAAGATTGTCAAAGACACGGACTTAACTCTATCAGCTTACTGTGACAGCGACTGGGCAGGGTGTAAAGAGACGCGTCGATCTACAACAGGCTTTTGCACTCTGCTCGGCAAGGATCTGATTTCGTGGTCTGCAAAGAGGCAACCTACAGTGTCTCGGTCTTCCACTGAAGCTGAGTACCGCGCTCTTACTGCTGCTGCTCAAGAGGTTACATGGATATCATTTCTGCTTCGCGACCTGAATGTATCTCAGCCTACTTCGACAACTCTGCACTGCGATAATCTGTCTGCAGTTTACTTGAGCACTAATCCTGCTCTCCACAGTCGAAGCAAACACTTTGATACCGACTATCATTACATCAGGGAGCAGGTCGCGCTTGGTTTGATCGAGACACAACATATTCCAGCTAAGCTTCAGCTTGCTGACATTTTCACGAAGCCTTTGTCACGGAAGCTGTTCTTGGAGTTAAGATGCAAACTTGGTGTGCAAGAAGTGCCCACAAGTTTGAGAGGGAATGATAGACACAAGCCATTGGGCCTCGAAGATATACATAAAGCCCAAGAAGAAAAGAGAGGCCCAGACATAATCGACTCTGTGTCTAAGAACAGAGCATCAACGGGAAGATCAAGTACGGAAGAGCTATTGACGAAGACGACAAAGCCAGCTCTTGTACAAAACCGTTACGATGCTCTCTCATCCCAATGTGATGACTAATCACCTTTACAGCTAGCATAGATAAGATCTAGAACAATCCTTAGCTGTGTATATAAAGCTATCTTGTAGCTCTCTTGAAAATCATTGAAAATTATAATAGAAATCTCTTAAACATCTTTGTGTTCTTAATCTTCATAATATATATTTGATGCAGAAACTGAATCTTGAATTAACTTAAGATATTTTAGAAAATGTGAAACGAGGCTATAATTTCTTGACAATACTGACAATATAGTATAAAAGAATAAAGTTGATATATGAAAGGTAAGTGATTTAAACAAGTTAAATTGGGACATTGGTGATTTCGGTATGAATTATAGGCATGTCCTGGCGGAGAAGGATAGTGAAACTTCCTGGAAGAAAGAAGAAAGAAGAAAGAAATGATCATAGATCTAAAAGTGCAATTATACTTGTTAATAAACAAACTGCATTGTGTAGATAGATAAGAGGCATGAATCATACACAAGCATGCAATGGGTCTTAGTATTAAAAGACCACGAAAAGGACTATTTGTGTAAAATAATTCTACTACTTATGATCAATAAGTATATTTTTAACACTAGTTAACCAGTTTTTGAGTAAAGGTTTACTAATTAATAATCAAAATAGCGTGTTTTTCAAATCAAAGGTCGTTTTAGTTAAAGATGTTATCATTTGACCATGTGAATCTTACTTTAAGTGCCAACTGCCAAGAAGTTTGTGTGTGTGTGTACCGACAGAAAGAGAATATAGCTTATAAACTAATTTTAACATATCATATTAAAGGTTAGACAATTAGTACAAATAAAGCATAGCAAGATGTCGTCAATTTGTTTTATAGTAAGTTATTTAGAGTCTGGGAACCTAACTGCTCGATCCGACACCACTTGAGTACACGCTTTGTGCCAGCCTGAACTGAATTTTTCTTCCAATACTAAAAACATCATAACTCAATCTCAATAGTAGTCTTTTGATCGAGTATGATTATGATAGAAATGTATAAACCAATAAATTTGTTACATCTCAGTCGCTTGGGCTTTCACATTTAGGCCCATGTTTATGTTTGAGTTTTTATTAGGAAAACAGCAACTTATATATTCCCAACATAACCCATTAATTCAACCTATTTTATCAGGGATCACAGCAAAACTTTAAAACTTTGTTCTGCTTGAGAAACCTTTGAATGCCTCCCTTACATTTAGGTTTTTTTTTTGTAAAGGTTTTTCCCTTACGTTTAGGTCAAAGAGAATGAAGCATATAAAATTCACATCATTAATATTTACTTTGTTATATTCTTATAATTATTACCATAATTTTCACATCATCAGTTTTGACCAAAACTGAAGTTTGATGTTTGATATGCGAGTTGTTAGTTTAGAGGCTAGAAGTACTAGTAAAAAAAGTATAAATTTATTATAAATATAATTTAAAAGCTTAAAATGCAATTTTTCTATTAACCAAATTAGCATGCCAACAATAAAAAGCTGGCAGGCAATTGGAGAAAGGGAGAATGCATGTTGGATTGTTGTCGTTGGGTCCAACCGTCCAAGGACGAACGATTTGAAAGACCAGTTCATCTAATGTGTACTTGCAACCCTTCAACACATCTCCTCTCGATCTGTATAATTTTTTTTAACAACAGATCAGTATAATTATATATTACGCAGCCAAAATAGTTTTTTTTTTTTTGCTAAAATAGTTTCACATCGTTAATCATTTGTTAAGAAGTATTGATATTATACTATTATTATATGTTTGGTGTACAAAATATCCGGAGGCATACATATACACCTGCTATCGTGAATATATGTAATATAAATAGACGTGGAATATCCTAGGCGATCACGTTTTTCAACAACAAGACCGATGTGAATTTGAAAATCAATCTCCATCAAATCATGGCGGCAGATAGTAGTTGCTAGTTGGGGGGCTTGGAACTCATAGGCTCCACTCGTTTTCTCCTAACTCTTAACGGACTATTTTTATTTTTCTTTATTTTTGTTTACGAGGAGGGTATATAGTACTGCTAGTTTTCAAAGCTGAAAGCTAGCACGCAAGATTACGTAATCTCACTGTTCTTCACCTCTCTTTTAACTCTTTTCGTATCATGCTTCCTTTGCATGTACCATGCAAACATTAAATGTTCTTATAAGGGGTATTAAATTTATAAAAAGTCACTAGTATTCGTTTATAAATACTCTCTCCGTTCTTAAAAGTTGATTGTTCTGGAAAAAAATTGTTTTTAAAATATAGTTGTTTTATGTTTTCTATGAAAAAATTGCAAATTTTAAAAAAATTAATTGGTTTTATTGAAAAGTACAGAAAACAATGTATTTATTATAGTGATTTAATGCGTTTTTTTAATATGTGTGACAATACTGAAACATTTATCTAACCGGCTAATCAATTATTTATACAAATTGATTTAAATATATTCGAAATCTATTCTCAAAAGTAAATAAGAAAAAAGGCGATGGTTAAGGTAAGGAGGCACCATTCTTTTCGTGCCCAAAAACAGGTTATAAATTCAAGGGCAATGTGTGTGGGGACAAAATGTTGAGATATAATCTGTTCCCGATTTTGTTAAGCGTCAATTTCAACATACATATAAGCTAACAAAGCCCATAAATAATTAAATACTCTTCTAACGTGTGATTTCAGTATTATCAAAATATATGTAAAGGATAAGAACAATTAGCATTAATCCATTGACACAATGATAACTTTTGTAGCTAAAAATTAACTATTTCCGATTTGGTTAAGTGCATGCCAATGTAAATATATTTGTGGGAAACCCAGTACTCTTTATTGTGTGGTAGCAATATCATCAAAACTGACATATCAACTAGTAATCTAAAGGATCAGAGTACTTGACATTAATCACCACTGCCGGACTAACTTTTTATAATGTCCCAGTCCAAAATTTTAAATTATGCCCTTATATAAATTTTATCAAAATCACAAAACAGTATTAAAAACAACTTAAATTTTTATTTTAAAAAAATCAAAGTCCATAGTCTATTTATAAAAAATGGTGATATTAAAACACTTATCGTCGAAGTATAGATTTTCTTACATTTTTTCTTACAAAATTATCCATTATAGTTATAGAATCAAGTATTTCAACCATTTTCGTTTCAATTGATATAATAACCAACATTCAGTTATGGTAATCGTTACCAGAATGTTGGACAATATGCGTTAAGAAATTTTTATATTTTGATAATAATCCTTTTTTTTCAAAAAATCGAACACTTCAATAGGTTTTCAAATTTTTTTGGGTATTGATTTTCGAAAAAAAATTACTTCCATAAAAAAAACATAACAGCTATGTCTGAATGTGTACCACTACTTAAAAAAAGTTCTAAATTCAAGATTAATACCATCAATGTATCATCACTTGCATTAGTTACCTTTTTAAAAGCAAAAAAAAAATCCAAATTTTTTTTCATATCTTTTGAATTATTCAAATCTGGATTCAAAAGAAGTAGAACTTGATTCATGAGTGTATTGAAATAATCTATCTATCTTAAAGATCTTTCTACAAAAGTTTATTTATTTATAAATACTAATAAGATTTTTTTTCAAAAATATGTTCCATTAGTTTGGATGTTCTAATCCACGGCTGGGTTCGGTCTCTCTGGGCCAGCCCTGTTGTTAATCACTGATATTACATAACCATGTTCGTCATTACAAATTTAAACAACGAGTCAACGACTGTTGATAACAACGTTAAGAAAATGATTGATGCATTAAAAGGATAATCAACTAATGTTCTGAAACTAGTTGAGACTTCGTTATATGTGGAGTTTTTTTTTTCTTACAAATTTTTTTTTTGACAACAATCGTTGATGTTAGATGACGATGCTTTTCCAGATTTAAAGAGTAACTACAGTTGAACCATGTATATCTGCACAATTGTTTTTTTTTTAATCTGCACAATTGTTTATTTTAATAGAATACGCATATAATTTTTTTTTACAATATAAGAATCTAATGATTAGAAATGCATTTGTATGGGTGTTCGTTCAATTTTGCAATATAAAATTTATGATAGATTAATAGTTTTTAACTATCTATAATTTCTTGTTTGTTTATATGTAGTTCGATATTAAACCAATCAAAATTATATAACCAATCAATGATAATTCTGACTACATTAACCATTTTCTTATGTATCTATTTATAAATTAAATATTAATTAGTATGCTATGTATATCAATAATCTATCTTTCAAAATAAAATTATATTTTATATCAAATAAAATGTACTTTTATAATGAGATATATAAATATGTCGCTAATTTTTTTATATGTCAAATAAATTCTACTTCTATGTTTCTTTTGAGAAAATATAAATTTATATTTATTCGTTGTATTCTTAATATATGTATATATATAAATTAATAATCATAAAATTATTTAACATATATTTTCAAATAGCTTTATATAATTTAATAAAATATGTTTAGTTTATATTTTCTATTTAAAATGAAATAATAATGTACATAAATAAATAACATTTAAATTTTGTAAGTCTCATTTGTTAGAAAACTGACAAGTGACAAACATGCTGTTATTTTAATATATGTATTAAAATGATAATTATGATTTTATCTAAATATATATTTTTTTAAAATGATCTAAACGTTAGTCTCACCTATTTTGTTATATTATAAGTACTTTGAAATCTACATTTATTAAAATATTTTGAATTTATGAAGTTCTAATGATTTTATAGATTTTTGTTTGTGTTTCTTAGTTAGAAATAATGATTCAAATTTTATAGTTACAGATGAAATGTTAAAATGATTTAAATGAAATAGTATTAAAATTTCTATTGTTATTACCCTTGCAAGAGATAATTCTTTCCATAGTGTCAATGTTTCCCTTGGTCTTTTCCACCAACATCAGTTGGTTTGAACCTTCGCTTGAGGTTTTTGTTCTGCTGATAGCTCTTTTAAAGAAAGATCTCAACGAGTTGCCTAACCCAATTTTTCATTTTCATTCCTATAAAACTTTTGGGTTTCTTTCTGTTAATCTATAGTTATTGAAAAATAAATTGTTCCAAATAATACACACTCTTATAGTATATGGTCTTTATTAAAAATATTTTAAGTTTTGAATTTTATGAAGGTTTTAACAATTTTACATATTTTGGGGACGTTTTTTAAACTAAAAATGATACTTCAGATCATATAGTTATAGATAGTATTTTCAATGATTTAACTAAAATCATATTAACTTTTTCAATTTACTTACAATTATTTAATTTTCTATCGTTAATTAAATTACTCCAAATCATTTTTAATACACTCTCTAATAGTATATGATCCGGAGTGTAAACTCCTCACCGACTAAATAAAAGTCTCACAAATCAAAAACTTGGCTGGCTAACAAACCTATGTATTGATTACAAATCCGTAGACCCCATCTTCTCTTATTTGGCTTTAACATTGTAACTAGAAATTAATATGCACGGATGTTTGATTTAATTTGTGTTCGACGTAAACTCATAAATTGTTGGTTTTATAAACAAAATATCATTTATATTTTTATATTTTGTAATTTACATATAGAATATAATATACATGTTTGAAAATAATTTTTTATTTTTACATAATATTATATTAAAAATTATAACTCGATAAAATTTGATGTAACTATACTAACGATATATTAAGCTCTTTTTGTTAATTTATTTTAAAATAAACAACATACTAAAAAAAATCCTTTGCATTAGATTTTTATGAATTATTATTAATTTTATAATATTTTGTTTTTTTGAAAATTGAATTTTCGAAGTTTTTATATTTGACTAAACTAAATAAGGTAATACTATATTTAAAAGTTGTTTTATATAATATATACTATATATTTCAGGTTGTGTTTTTATTTTCACTACAAAAACAACCATTATAATTAATTAATTTAAATCTATTTGAAATGCAAATGGGATAATTTTAAATAAAAAGAAATACAAAAATATTTAATTTATGATAAATGTAATGGCTAAATATGTAAATAAAAGAAACTATTTAATCTGTTACCCATATTTCTAAACAATTTTCATTTATCTTGTTATTATCCATGTACTTCAGTTTTAATAATATGGATATATATTTAGTGCAACCGCAAAAAACATTGTAATATATACTTTTTTTTGTAACACATTGTAATATATACTATATGTATGACCACGGTGGAGACTGGAGAGCCACATATGGCTCAGCGCATAAACTTAAACCACGCTTAACCCAACTCGCAATGCATGTACACACTACACAGGATAGCTCAACATGCAATATAGTGAAACCTTTAATATGCAGATTTTTTTGTTGCATATATTCAAATTAAACCTTATATAGTTTATATAGAACACTCAAATATATGCCAGGTTTGTATACTTATCATTGTTATCAACTTATCTGTCTGATCATTTATAGGTTTTTAAGAGCATAAATCTATATTTATGTGTGACAACAATTTTGTAAACTGTTATTTTTCCATTGATGTCATGTCAAAAAAAGATATTGTTCTTTCCATTTTTCTTATAAACATACTGCATACATTTTAGCAAGAAATTTCCTTTTCAGTCAGTTGGAGTTTCGTTTTGAATCTTGTGATACAATATCAACTAAGAGACATTCAAAATAAATATATAATAATATTTTACATCCAAAATGTTTTTGACGACCACAAAATGAAGATCCACAATATGCTCCGTATCGTTTATTACTTTCATCTATATTTTCAGTTTGGCCAAATGCAGTTTCCTATTATGGGTTCTCTACATTTTTGGGTTGTTTTAAATAGTAACTTAAACTTACAAAACGATAAATCTAAACCCCCTTCTTTCGAGATTCCACCTTCCTGTCTATCCTATAAGATGAAGGCCACGTGTGTGTATATCAGAGCCGTCTAACAGCACGTGCAAGTGGAACGGTCGAACAGGATCCGAAGAATTTTTTTAAAAAAGAAATAAGAATTTTAAATACAAATATATAAATTATGATATAAAACTTTAAACTTTTAGATATACTATTAAATTTAAAGCTTATATTTTCAAAAAATATGTCAAATGTATATAAAATAAAAATATATAAACTTTTAAAACTACTCTATTACATTATTAAATATACCAATAATATTTTATTTTTTTTTGAAAAAAAAAAGGGTTAAACCCGGGTCACTATTGGAACCAGACCTAACCCCCGGGGGAATCGCAAGCCCGCGGATGGACTCCTTCTCCTGGGCATTCAAATGGGTCCTAAAGCATGGACCCATATCCGCGTTAGGTGAACAGAACAATGTGACTTAGTTTCGCATAGCAGGAGGATCGAACCTGAAACGTGTTGGCGTCCCAAGCCCGTCCACTGCCACTTGACCACAAGGCCCGTTCCAATAATATTTTTTGAACAGGGTCCAAAAATAATTTGAGACGGCTCCATCAGTGTTTAAGGGGCGTATTTCAACATATTTATATAATTTACTATTAATTTATTATATGTATCATTTTTGACCAACTTATTATATATGTATCATTAGTCACTATGCACAGAAGGATAACTAAGATTTTTATACTGCAAAATATATGATGTTTTGCTCAGTGTGCTAATAGCTTATGTTTTTACCTTATTAATTTTCAATTTCGTTAAATAACATATTTCTAACACCGACATGCTCAGTTCTTTATTTCCTGATTTTAAAATTTTAAACAGACATAATTGTATAATTTAAAATTATTAATTTTAATTGTATAATTTAAGATCACTATATCCAGTTCCATTGCTTGGACCGTATTGATCCATACAATGATGCATAAGCTTGGCCAGTCCAGTAGGCAGTATGTGAATCCATTTTGAACATATTGCAAATCACTCGGCAGTAATGTTCCTATTATCATGGTAACCACAATCGAGTCGGTGTGTTTTAGACTATTCTTTCTGTAGTATAGAAGTTTTCAAGTCTGAACACGCTTTTTAGGGTGTTTAATGTTATACGCATTAATTAGTTGTTAAAAATAACGTCCAACTAGATATGAGAACATCAAAACATGGAAATTAGCAACTGCTTACAAACATGATTTTTCTTGTCAAGGCATTAAATAGCGAGGCTGGCATTATAGCTTATGATTTATTTTTGACTAGTCTTTAGATTTAGTCTTTCACTCATGGCATTTATATGAATCTTAAATCCTGAGTCTTTTATTAACATTTGTACCACTCCAAAGCAAAATTTCTAGTATATATTATTAATATTTTTTTTGGCTAAGCTGCTTCTGGTTACCACTTCTGAACATGTAATATACTTTAGGCGCTTAACAACTTTTTGGTTTGTAACAAAAAAACAACTTTTTGGTAAGTGCAAGACTTTTTACCACTTCACTAATTTTTTTTGGTCAAATGATGCTTTAAACATGTGATATATTTCAGGCGCTTAAAACTTTTGCTTGCTAAGCTTTAGTGTACGTGACATGTATGCGGATTAATTTATGGTTTGAAAAACCATTAAAAATATAAAGAAATGTTAGAAAAGTAGAAGAAGAGGACAAGTTGAATACAAATTTGAGTATATGAAGAAGCCACCGAGGGCGAGATGTGTAACCATCGCCGCTTCAACCGTAAACTGAACATTAAATGCGTGTGAGAAAGATATAATCCAGCTTTTCTTTAAGAAAAGAGATAATCCAGCTGTGAAGCTATGCCATTGTATCAATTGGTTATACTTCTGTGTCGTTAGGTATTAATAAAAAGTTTAAAAAAAAATAAACAAACCACTAAAATATTTATAAAACTGTTCAACACTTTTAATTACAAAAATTTAAATTATACTAATAGTTATCTGTTTGGTTTACATGTATGATTATTCTTGTAGCAATTTACATCAGGAAAACAATGAAAACATTTCTGATTTACATTGGTTCTCATATAAAAATAGATAATTGTACATAATTCTTGATAAAATGTATTAGTTTTATATATACTAACAAAATTCATTAGGTATTTATATAATTTCAGATAAAATTAGTTATATTTATTTTATATTTCAACACAGTTATTTCTCATTTTCTCTATTTTTGTTTAATTGGCCTCAAAATATTTTTTTCTTTTTTTGTCAGCCTTTGGCTTCAAAATTCCTTTTGTGACATTTTTATGGTTTGTTATATATATTTTAAGATTTTGAGTTTTATTGAAATGAAAAGAATGACGTATTTCTCTGGTTGTTTTGGTTGGCGCAAAACTAAATAAACTCCAAATTAAAACTCGAATAAAAACATCTGCTATCCACCACAGTAAAAATGTTGATACAGATTTGCATCAGTACGATTGACCAGAGTTAAAATTAATTATCACTGAATACAGTGTTCAGATTCTGATCGCTGTAGTTTTATTTTCAGGTGAAAACGATTTTCTTCACAATGTTGATTTAAAAATTACTGTATTTAAATTTCATTATAGAGATAAAAGAACAAATGTTGGGGTCTAGTTGGCCCTCCTAGTTTCAATGCTTATATAAGTAAACAAAGCTCGAGGCTCTCAGTAATGTCACACAACTAGGCTTTGGTTTAATCTTTTTAAGGTTTTAATTCTTTCAACGAATTTTAAAACCTCAACTAAAAATCTTCATCTCTTTTCTTGAGATCAGAGAGAACCCCAACAGCTAAATCTCTCTCTCTCTCTCTGACTTCCACAAACAGGGCAACATCATTTTCTCAGGATTGCTTCAAACCTGGGAAGTCTTTAAGGTTATAGACCAATAAGACATAGAGAGATCTGAGAGTACAAGAAGAAGAATGGTTACTTTATCAGTATGGCCTTGGGAAAGCTATGGCAATCTTAAGGTTTGTTTTTCTTTCCTTCTTACAGAAATAAAATTTGATTATTTTTCAAAAGTTTGGTTTTTTCTTCTGAAACTCATAGCTTTTTTTTTTGTGTTTTTTTTCTCTGTCTATGAAGTATCTTCTATACGCTCCTTTAGCAGCACAAGTAGCGTACTCATGGACATACGAACAAGACTACCCGAGGGCTCTCTGCTGTCTTCATATCCTCATCATCTGTGGAATCAAAGGACTAGTTCATGTCCTTTGGAGCGTTTACAACAACATGCTTTGGGTGACCCGCACTCTAAGGATTAACCCTAATGGTGTCAACTTTAAACAGATTGATCACGAATGGCACTGGTACAGAACCACTTTTACTTTTGTTTCTCTGTTATTGCTATGGTCTTAAAACACTCTTAAAACCCACCAAAAATGTCGTTTTGATATATGTGGGTTTTTTATTACAGGGACAATTATATAATTCTGCAAGCAATAATAGCGAGCATGATCTGCTACATGTCTCCTCCATTGATGTTGATGAACAGTATACCTCTCTGGAACACGAAAGGACTAATCGCATTAATTGTGATACATGTGACTTTCTCAGAGCCTTTATACTATTATCTTCATAGATATTTACACCGTAACAACTACTTATTCACACATTACCACTTGTTCCACCACTCATCTCCTGTTCCACACCCCATGACTGGTAAAACTCTCACTATCTTGTACTCCCTCAGTTTCAAATTATATGTCGTTCTAGAGCTAAATTTTTGTTTCAAAATAAGTGTCGTTTTCGATTTTCAATGCAAAATTTATTGAAAATATTCTCTATTCTATTTTTATATTGGTTGATGTGTATTGGTAATATTATTTTTTATTTTGGAAATATGTAAAATTAAATGTTTTCTTAATCTGTGTGCAAAGACTTAGAACGACAAATAATATGAAACGGAGGGAGTAATAAATAAAAAAAATAAAAAAATGTTCCTCTGATTTATGTAAGAACAATGTTTCATCTGTTGTGTGCAGCTGGAAATGCGACGTTATTGGAGAACCTTATCCTCTGTGTAGTAGCTGGAGTTCCTTTGATTGGTTCTTGCTTGTTAGGTGTTGGATCAATAAGCTTGATCTACGGATACGCTATCATGTTTGATTTCCTAAGATGTTTAGGACATTGTAACGTTGAAATCTTCTCTCACAAGCTATTCAAGACTCTACCAATCCTACGTTATCTCATCTACACTCCAACGTATGTTTTTAACGTTTATCTTCTTACCCCGAAGTACCTCACATGTTTCGACCAAAAAAAAGTACTTCACATGTTAACTTTTTGTGGATTTGGTTAGATCTATTGGCTCCACACACCATAGAAGTTTCCAATAAAGGCTCTCTAACTTATTCATTGAATAAGAAACACACGAACGTGACTTGTGTCATTTTACTTTAAGAAGCAAATATGCCAAAGATTCTATAGTTTCTAGTTGTATCTATATTGATTTTCTTACTTGTGATGAATTTTTTTAAAAATGTTTAAAGATTGTTTTTATTGGTGGGGATTATGCAGGTACCATAGTCTGCATCATCAAGAAATGGGGACCAACTTCTGTCTGTTTATGCCTCTCTTTGATGTTTTGGGCAACACACTTAACTCAAAATCATGGGAACTCCAAAAGAAGATTCGTTTAGCTTCAGGTAATAACAACATACCTAAACTATTACTAGACTAGTTGAATAAATTAGGCAGCAATACCAAACAGTTTAAGCTAGTTAATGAGGAGACATTAGTAGTTGTAGAGTGCCTACTAGGTCAGAGTCAAGCATGTAAAGCCAAAGACTGAAAAGACAATAGTACCCCTTCCTTGACCTCAAAGTTACAGTTTTCTTAAAAGCAGAATTGAGATCTGTGTGCAGGGGAAAGGAAGAGAGTGCCGGAATTTGTGTTCTTGG
This sequence comes from Raphanus sativus, assembly GCF_000801105.2. NCBI lineage: Eukaryota > Viridiplantae > Streptophyta > Magnoliopsida > Brassicales > Brassicaceae > Raphanus > Raphanus sativus. The sequence goes on along the minus strand of NC_079512.1, from coordinate 21,876,890 downwards.
CTCATGGGGTAGATGTGATGTCGGCAATGCATGCACCTTTTGTGTTCAGATCATTCGCTTCAATGCCATACACCACAAGACTCTTCTTGCTGCCCATGTGGCCATTCACCTTTATGGTGATGTTGGGCATGTGGGTTTGGTCAAAGGCTTTTCTTTTCAGCTTCTATGCCCTCAGAAACAATCTTTGCCAGACTTGGGGAGTTCCCAGATTTGGATTCCAAGTAATTCCTCTGTTTTTCTAAAAAAAAAATTGCCCTTGAAAACAGAGAGAACAGAGTGTTTTACAGAGCATTTTCCTCTGTTTTGCAGTACTTTTTACCGTTTGCTACACAAGGAATTAATGATCAGATCGAGGCTGCGATTCTGAGAGCTGATAAGATTGGTGTTAAAGTTATAAGCTTGGCTGCTCTGAACAAGGTTTAAGTCTCTAAAAGTTTGAAACTTCTGAGTCAAGTCACTTAAAAGGGTTACTTACTTATGTTTGTGTTTTTTTTTTAAATTCTCAGAACGAAGCTCTAAATGGTGGTGGGACTTTGTTTGTCAACAAGCATCCTGACCTTAGAGTTCGTGTGGTCCATGGAAACACATTAACCGCAGCAGTGATTCTAAATGAAATTCCAAAAGATGTGGAAGAGGTGTTCTTGACAGGAGCCACTTCTAAGCTGGGAAGAGCCATCGCTCTTTACCTCTGTCGTCGTGGAGTGAGAGTTCTCGTAAGTTTTCTTACTAAAATCCTTAACCCTAACTATATTGTCTCAAAGTCTGACAGATGTTTGAATAATTGACAGATGTTGACACTCTCGATAGAGAGATTCCAGAAGATTCAGAAAGAAGCTCCTGCTGAGTTCCAAAACTACCTCGTACAAGTGACCAAATACAACGCTGCTCAAAACTGCAAGGTAGCATATTAGATTCTAAGTGGTTTTCATTTGTTGTGGAAATGTAAAATATATTGACTTTGGGGTGTTTGAATTATGTATATGCAGACTTGGATCGTTGGGAAGTGGTTAACGCCAAGGGAACAGAGCTGGGCTCCAGCGGGAACTCATTTCCACCAGTTTGTAGTGCCACCAATCCTCAAATTTAGAAGGAACTGCACTTATGGAGATCTAGCAGCTATGAGGCTCCCTAAAGATGTTCAAGGACTCGGAACCTGCGAGGTATGAAGACGGTTTGGTTTATTAGGTTGTATGTTTATCCTTTTAGTCCACTAGGCTAAACTCTGAATTCTGTTTGTGCGTGTGTGTCTTGTGTTGTGGCAGTACACAATGGAGAGAGGGGTGGTGCATGCATGCCATGCAGGAGGATTGGTTCATATGCTGGAGGGTTGGGAGCATCATGAGGTTGGAGCCATTGACGTTGACCGTATTGATCTGGTGTGGGAAGCAGCCATGAGACACGGCCTTAGCTCTGTGTCATCACTCACTAATTGAGTGTGAAGAGACCACCCTTTTGATTGTTGTCTTTTACTCTCGCAAGATTGGCCATTCTTTGTACAGATGAAGGATGCAAGCAGGGAAACAAAAAGTAGAATTTCACCTTTTTATTAAAGATGTATTCCACTTTTTCGATTTCCCTAATAGTATTTATATGTGCACCTAATTTCCACGAAGCTTTAATCATCCAAGCTTTTTCACTCTCTCTGTTGGTAGTTTAGGACAATCAAAGAAGTATCTTCATTGTGGCTCTCCTTTGTTACATTTGATTTGGTTTCTTATAACGGATGGGAGAAGATCGTGCGTAAACATATGAATAACAGCAAAGCACTACAAACATATAACGTAGTTCACCATTCACATTCACATTCACATGCACATGCACATGCACATGCAAAATATTAGACCTTCCCATCCGTGTTGTAAGACCAATGATGCTTTTAAGTTCTAAACCTTAAAGTCCCCTGCTTCAGGGATTAAGCAATGGACTCAAGAACTTCCTTTTGGGTTCTGAATCAAACCAATTGTTTGTACTTTATTACAAACACATTCTTTACACTAAACCGACCAAAGAGACAGAGAGAAAGGACGAAGAGCTGAAGATCTGCTTGAACGAACATCTGCTTGAGTTCTAAAATGAATACAGAACAAAAGAATTATTTTTAACACATAGAACTCTCCACCTCCATGATGATTATTGACCCTTGAATCTTTCCCAAAAGGTGGCCAAGAAGATCAAGAGGTGAGAGATGAGAAGAAGAATAGAGATGACAACCAAAAAGACACCAAGCTGCCACCATTTCCTTCTTAGAGATCTTATGAATCCGAACTTGCAAGATCTACAATCATAGCACAACACGCTCCAATCGTTCCTCCACAACTCACAGTCGCTTAGTATTCGGCCCATCCCACCATACAGCACCTCCGTCTCCAACGGTGGACCCTCGTCTTTTCTTCTATACCAAAACGTCGCGTTTAACGCATCCATGTTACATGTCTCCGGCGGCATACAACATCCATTCTGCAACAACAACAAAAGTCAAAACAACTTGTGTTACTAATCTACATGTTTAAAGATGCAACATGGTCGTCTCAAACTATTTGAAAATCTTGGAAAAATGTTTCACAAAACGTTATGTCCGTATATAATGATTTCATGTTCGGTTTAGCCTAAATTTGCCGAATTAACCACGGTTTGGTCAGTATTTGGTTAGATCAGTTTTTTTTTGTTTAATTCTATCGGACTTAACTGAAGTTTTTGATTTCAGTTAGATTCAGTTAATTTCATTTAAAATTTTGGTTAGGATTTTTGGTTAGAATTGGTATGGTTTGGTTGTATTTTTTTTTTAAAAAATGAAAAAAACAAAATAACCCATAGCCAAACTAAACCAATAACCATTTTTTAAACTACGGAGTCGAACCAAATTGAACCGGAAACGAAATTTTTTGTTCGGTTCGACTAAAATAACCACGCCTAGGTATCATGTTAGTATGCACTTGTTGCACTTTATGAGATCAAAGTATGTATCATGAGCAAACCTTTATTGGTGGCATTTTTCTTCTATTGTAAGGTTTCTCTTCAGGAGATTGGTAAAAAAGGTCGTTGCATGCTCCTTTATCGTAGACACACGATTTGATATTGTTCCAGTTCACATCATCCATCACTTTGAGGTTAAACCACCTCCCAGTCGCCGGGAACCGCCTGCTCTGCATCTCATTGACTCCTGCGTACGCCAATCCGATGAACATCATCAGCAAAAGAATCACCACCATCACCACGAGTGCCGGCATCGGAAACTTCCTCCGGAGAAACAGAGCCGCGTTGCTGACGACGAACACGGCGAGTAGACCGACGCTAGCGAGGGTCTGGACACGTGACAGACCGAGGATGTCTTCGCATTCGTAGCTGCGCATGTAGAGGAGCCAGACAGCGTAGCCGAGGAGCGTGAGAGAGAGAAAGAAGGTGAAGATTGGAAGAACACCGATGGCGCAAAGGTTTACGATCGTGACCAACATTCCAACGGGTGGCTTGTCTCTCTGTGACTCCATTTGATCGGAGCTTTTGGTTTCTGGCTCGGTCGTTGTTGTTGCGGTGGCTGTAGCCGTGGCGGTGGCGGCTGGTTCCTCAATGGGTACCACTTGGACATTATCAGCCATGAAGAGAGTTATAGAAAAGGTTCTCTATTATGGAGGTGTTAAGTTTGATATGAGGAATGTTATATATAGAAAGGAGGAAGATCATAGTATAGGTGTGTAAGTGAGTGAGTGAATGTGTGGTGGGTTTTACAGTCAAATGTAAGTTGGAGATAATTAAGGACACTTTGATTAAGTACAAGCAGATCCTGTCCGAGGATTTTGTTATTATTATCCACTAAGTGTATTTTTTGTTTTTGTTTCCTTGCGGTGCGATTTCTTTATCTGTTTTTTGTCTAATTTCAGTGCAATCTGAATTTATACATTAGAAGGTAGAATAACCCATATATTCATGGATTAGTAACCCAAAATACAGAATATTACAAAATCGAGATTAATGGATATATGTAGTAAATCCCAAATTTCAAAAGAATATATGTACTTTTAGTTTACAATCTACAAAATAGGAGGAAAACATATCTTGTTACTATTTTAGGACAGCCGAATCAGTCGTCCTTTAAACGTTATTACAAGAAAAAAAAAGAACAAAACAAATTTGTATGTCTAATTTCGTTTTTGTGTGTTTAATCAGATTTTTCAACCTTATTAAATAAATTAATAAAAAAAAACATACTTAGATGAAATTCTATGGCCCATGAAAAACCCAAGAAGTGCATATAGAAGGGCGGGAAAAGTGCCTACAATTTGGATCGTGCCAAATACAACCCGAACTAATGGTTAGTGCCAAATACGATCTGAACTCAATTAAATCTTTAAAACCCTATCCGAACTTTTTAAAACGTGCATAAATCTACATTGAAATATTATTAAAAAGTTGAAATTACATAAACTACTATTTTTTCATCGTATTAAATTTTAAAACTTTGGTGATAATTTTTTCTGATTTATATAAATACATAACATGTTTTTACTTATTATATCTTCAATAAACTTATATATTACTAAAATATAAATAATAAAATATTTATAACTAAATTATCTTAGATATACTTAAAATTTTAAAGTTATTTATAAAAAAAATGTATAGATTATTTTTATTTTAAAACTTAAGTGATTTTTTTCAAAGTTATTATTATATATTTTGATATTTTGTTCAAAATTTTTGAAGTTATTTATATTTTGAACCTTTTACCTTTCAAAATTGAACAAAATATTAAAATATATAATAATAACTTTTGAAAAAAAATCACTTAAGTTTTAAAAATAAAAATAATCTATACAAGAAATTTTTATAAATAACTTCAAAATTTTAAGTATATTTAAGATCATGTAATTATAAATATTTTATTATTTATATTTTAGTAAGATATAAGTTTATTGAAGATATAATAAGTAAAAACATGTTATGTATTTATGTAAATCAGAAAAAAATTATCACCAAAGTTTTAAAATTTAATACGATGAAAAAATAGTAGTTTATATAATGTCAATTTTTTAATAATATTTCAATGTAGATTTAGGTACGTTTTAAAAAGTTCGAGTAGGTTTTTAAAGTTTTAATTGAGTTCAGGTCGTATTTGGCACTAACCATTAGTTCGGATTGTATTTGGCACGATCCAAATTGTTCAGGTTGAAATAGACACTTTTCCCATAGAATGGCTAATTCGATTCTCGAGGTCACCGGAAAGACATCAATAAGCTCATCATTTGTTGGTCTGCTCTATAGATGGGTGAGTTTACAATAAAATTATTTAATATTTCAATATTTTAATTCTATCAGACATTTAAAATAATAAATATACTTTTAAATTTAAGATTATATTTTAAATTCGATTACAATTTTTGGCTTGAGTTAAAAGAACAACTAACATATTTTTAAGGAACAATAAATAATTAAATAAAAATATTAAGGAAAATGAAATGATTTATATTTATTTTTTGATGTTTATTTCACATTGATATAGTTGAAGAAAATCTAAAAGAAAAACGAATGCTAATTTTTTTATAAGTGTTTCAAATTTTAATATTTTACACTAATTAATTTCTCATGATATTAATAAATTACTCTCCAAGCTAAATAAGTTGAATATATAATGTAGTAAAATTATAAAAAGTATATTTTAAATTACTATATAAATAGTTTCAAAATGTCATATTTAATAATTAATAAAATTTATTTAACAACAAATGATGTTTCAAAATATATGTTTGTTTCACTTTATATTAGATTTTAAATCTATAATGAAATTTTATTTAATTTTTATTATTTTATTAATTATATTCTGTAAATTAATTTTATTTAGTTTTATGATTTTATTAATTATACTCTGTAAATTATTTTAGCATTTGTTAAACTTTGTCTTATAACAAAATTATTTGTTGGAAATTTTGTTCATACTATTTGAAAATATTTTTTTACAGACTAATAGTTTTATAAATTAATAAAATATTACATTTTTAACTGAAGTTTACTTGAGTTTCATATCGCATCATATCAAATAATTTATGTTGAATAAGTTAAAATGATCCAAACCGTAATTTAGCCAAAATAACTAAAATGTAGTGTAACCATTAATAATCGGGAAATTAAGACGAACCAAAGTGCATACAAATAATTTCTGAAATCTGTTTTTTTTCTTCAAAAACTAGAACAAAAAAATAATAACTCAATCCTTATTTTCTTATTTTCAGTGTTGGCTGTTTTGGCGTTGACTTTTTGTTTGTTTGGATCATTTTTTATGTGTTAGTATTAATATCATGATGTTGGGATCTAGAAAATAAAATTGTATTGGATACTTTAGGAAGATTTTTTAATGTCTTATGTTGTTTTAGTTTGTTTGCCATAGTTCAAAGTTACCGATTCATGTTTTTGTAACTTCAGTTCTCGTCTTCGTAATTTTTGAAAAAGTATTTTAATTAAAGAAAATGTAGTTAAATTTCAGATTCTGAAAACTGAAACAAAAATTCGAGAACAGTAAAAATACATGTTATGCTCAAATTATAAAAAAACAGTTACCGATTCACGTTTTCGTAACTTCAATTCTCGTCTTCATAATTTTTGAAAAAGTATTTTAATTAAAGAAAAAGTTGTAGTTAAATTTCATATTCTGAAAACTGAAAAAAAAAGTCGAGACCAAGAAAAATACAAGTTATGCTCAATTATAAAAAAAAAACAAAAACAAAAATGTTTATTCATGTGTAAGTTAAGAATATAATTTTGAGGTATGCCATATGAAAATGAGATATGAAGTTTTATTTCATAGAACTGGACATGTTGTGAAACTCACTTTGTAAAAGTATGTACATGTCTTGAGATCATACTCACATTCTCTATGTTTCAAGTATTGTACATAAACATAATGATCAAGATAAATGCATGAACATAATACATCAAACAATGAAAACCAGGAGAATCCCCAAAAAACACCAACAAACCAAGCCGCTATTTTTTCCACATCTACTACCGCAACCATATTCTTTTGTAAAATATTTTTGCTTCTTCTGTAGAACCTTTAAATCAGCGATGGCTTAATAATAGCCATCAAGCTATCTCAGTCTACTCCGACTAAAACCCTACAACATACCAAACATGGATACATAGCAAGAAGCTTGAAGAAAACAGTATCAGAACAGAGATAGCATATGCAAACTGAAGAAGATGAACACACATAATAATATCAGAGTTAACGAATCTAGCGAAAAAACTAAAGTAACAAAGAGTGTGGTTATACGATTTCAAGCGAGGAGCTGATTCATGAAACTAAACGAAGAAATAAAAAAAGAAAAGAAAATTAAATCAGATCATTAATACCTAACACAACTTTGAAATGAGACATAGACTCGAAACAAAAATCGAGAATCTTAATAAGATGATAACCCTATAGGTCTGATTAATATTCAGAGATAGAAAGAGAGATTGGAAGCTTATAGAATGAGAACCGTCAAAGTTAGATCCTTAGTTTTTTAGATGCTGAGACATACCTTTATAGCAGGACCATCTTCTTCTGGTACTCGGACACAAAAGGCATCTTCTCATTGTTCTCTTCCCTTCTACGATGCTGCCGAGCTGATTGATCTTCAGTGTCTGTCGAGAAAGTATTAAATTGTTAGTATGAACAGAGGAATGTTTCAGTAAACATGAGGCTCTATGATCCTTCAATCATATATGGACACTTTAGAATTTCAGTTTAGCATATGGCTTATTCATCTATCTCGAGTGTGCAAGTCCTTGGAGGATATGTTCAATGCAAGCTAGCCAATCACATCAAACACAAATAATCCATAAATCATGTTGGGGAGTACAAAAACCATAAGCGACTTCTTTGTTTGCTATAACCACTGATATACACTTGTTCTAATCTAGTGGATTCAAACACAATATTAAACAATCATATATTAATTATCTTTATCTTTATCATCACCATTTTTTTAAAGGAAATATAAACCAATCAAAAAGAAAAAGGAACAAAGACTTACCAAGATCAATGACACGTTTATATTCCTTTGATGAACCTAACACTTTTCCATCGAAGTGATGAGTGATGAATTTAATTAAAGGTGATATATTTATTTATAGGAGAAGATTTCTTCTGTAACCATGGAAGATAGAAGGGGCGAATGAGTTGTAGTGGTTTAAGTGATGTAAATGTGGTCATTAATTATATCGATTGAATGCTGGTTAGAGATGTTACGGAGCTGGATTTGCAGAGGAGTTGTATTCTCCATTTGGTGTAAGGCGGTGACGGCAACAAGCAAGTGATCAAACGAATTGGACTTTTGTAGATGATTAATTGGGCTCGTATGTGAACATTACATCGCATTAATGAATAAAGTATTAAAATATACCAAGATCTACGATAATTTATAGAGAGGACATGTGTCATTTTTTCCTTCGTTGAAGAAAAAAGCCAATTATTTTGTATTAAGATATTTAACTCCAAATCAGCAGCAACATAATCCCTCCCTTTTCACGACTGTTCGTTGTTGATATACACACCACAGCACAGGTTCTTCGATTTTTCTCTATTTCGATTTTCTCATGATACACACAACATCATCATCCACTCTTTGCATTGATTTTCTTATGAATGTCGAAATCAGCTGTTAATTAATTTTCTAACGAAAGACTGTTTAACTTAAAGTTTAGATCTTGTTCTATAGGATGATCTAGTGGTACTGTGGTAGACGCTTCGTTTCCTTCCTTTGGTTGAAACCCTAATTGTACTTTGCTTCGTAAACCTAAATATCTTGTTACACAAGTTTCAACACGACCGTCCTCATATTAAATCAAACAAATATTTTGACTCTTTTATATTGTTTTCATCTGTCTTTGTCTTAGATTACCGAAACATGGAATCCAAAGAAGGAGAAAGTCTGATCATGAGGAGAGAGATGCTCTTGAAGCTTCAAGAGAAGATTGCGAAAGCCACTTCTGACCTCAAAGCGTCAGGATCATCATCGGCCTACACTTCAACTCAACTCCAAAACATCTCTAAAGAGATCCAACTTCTTCTCACGAAAAAGACTGCAAATGCTCAGATTCGCGATGGTATATAATCTTTAATCATCTGATACCATTAATTACTTGAGCAGTTTCGTTTGCTTTTCGTCTTATGATGTGGGTGACTTTTTTCTCTCTTCTCGCAGAGCTTGACAAGGTGTTTGCTGCTGAGGAAGTTGGACATTTATGTGACGTGTGCGGGAGAGACCTAGCCTCTGATCCAGAAAGACCTAATGCTTCTTTGCGTAGCTTACAAGAAGCGTGCGTGCTGGCTTGTGGTCATGTCTACCACTTCAAGTGTTTGAGAGGCACCACTCTTGATCTTGATAATCCTTCCTGCATTTTATGCACCAGCTAGGTCTTTCATGGACCAACTTTTAGATATTTCATAACAGATTTTTAAGATTTTGTTATCACAATGACCAATGGAATTACATACAAATCTATCAGTTTTTTTTCCTTTTTTTTTAAATCCCTTTTTCAAGTAAACATACAAAATGGTAAGTAAGAAACTAGAACCACGCCCGCCCACGCTTTGTAGCTTCTAGAGCCAGAAGTGAATCATTGCCTGTTTCAAGAAAACATAATATAAATTGTTTATAAGCTCTGATCATATTTACTTAAGCCATCTCTTACAAAGAATTTTAGATGATTAGTTACCTCATGAACTGAGTTTAGGGATGGATCCTCCTTAAGATGATGGGACAACACAGGTTGAGTTTGATGCAGTTCTGATCTTAAGCTTCTCATCTCTGACTGCATTACACCGACCTGTTCTCTAATCTCCTTTAACAAACTCAGATGTTCTTCCTTGATGCTTGGCTGCGCCTTACTAGTCACCATATTCTTCTTCCCTCTAACCTGTTGTGATTCTTCTTCCTCTTCTTCTTCGATGATTGTAAGGCTCTCCTTTGTCTTTGGAACCTCAAAGACATTTATAGACCGAGACTCCTCCGACGAATAAGAGAATCTATCAGGGTTCTTCATCATCTCCATTATCGAACTGACATCGCTCTTGGCTGACTCCAGGATAGTACTGCTGACCTGTGAAACCAACGCATGTGACATAGACTTGCGCCTAAGCAAAGGCCATTTAGTCTCCTTGGGAGAATCTCTCGTGTCTGAAATCTCACGAACATGGTCGTCTATTCTCCTCATCTCTTCCCAGTAAACGCTCAAGTCTTCACCAGGAGATAAAGAACCTCTCTTCTCCTCAAAACCGTCGCCATTACTATCAGCAGACAGAAGCAACCTCCTTCTCTCACTGCTCATCCCATCGAAAGGACTCTGCAAACAGACAAGATATTAAACTTTGCTTATCATCTCTCAACCATGAAAACATAAAGCTTTTACCGATAGATTACGCTTCATCTTCCTCGTATCACCAGACAAGACAAGATTTTCCGGAAACTTGTTCTCCACGACGGCAGGATCAGAGCAACCAACGCTGAGCAGTTTACATCTGTAAGCCTGAACCTGAAACTCGAGAGACGCGATCTCCATCTCCTTGCTGTAGATCAGATCTTCGAAGAGCGTCAGAGAGGTCTCAGCATGGCACATCTTCTCCTCCGCCATCCTCTTGTACTGACTAGTCTCCATCTCCAGCGCTGCTTTCTCTCCCTGGAGCCTCAGGATCATCGACAAGGCCTCTGAAGCAGCCGACGAAGAGGCTTCTCGTTCGTCGTCGAGCTCCTGAGTGATCTTCTGAAGAAGCTCTTGCTGCGCCCACATTGTTTCTCTAACCCCTGAGGTGGTTTCTCCGTTGGCTCCGAACCCTAGACTCATCGTTCTCTCCACCATCTTCTCTCCGCTCTCTCGATTAACCTACGAGATAAGAAAACAAGGAGTCGACGAGATCGAGGATGATTCGAATTGAGAATTTAACGCGGTTTTAGATCCCTTTAGGACAGAAGCAAAGTAGTTCAGTTTTGTCCGATTTCAGAACTGTAATATTGTCACGTAGGCCCATTAAGCCCATAACGAATAACTCATCACCGCAATGGGGGTTTGATACTATTAAGATTAATAAGGGATCAGAATTTAAATATTATATAAGTCGAGGGACCAAAAATTAAACTAGATAATTGGCGGGTTGAGCCGGGCCCTTGCAATAGTGCAACGCATGGGCGACTCGTGAAAGCCCAGATAGCAAGCTATCTTAACGGGCATTCTCCCTCAAAAAATAGAGTTAATATCGTGTGACCCGATGGGCCACATATCAGATATTAAACTGATAAGAACAGATACTACACTTGATCTTAGCCAAAAGGCCGAGAAAGGTATGATTTGTTACGTCCCTTAGCATCTTATTTTATACTGCTTCTCCTGCCTCCCATGTTTGTTTCGTTACCGATGTGGGACGTTTAAAGAGTTTGATAAACGTAGAAAACAAACACTCTGTCTCTTTTAGTGGGTTTGTAACCGACTATAGTCTTAAACCTAAAGAAGTCAAATAAGCCACCAATACTGCTTCTTCCTTACCTTGTACAGAGAGGTGAGTGAGCTTTACATTGACAGCTCGAAATTAAGGAAGCCAGATTCTTGCCATGGTATTGTTTATATCTTTCTACTTGGTTACATTCTTTGTTTATTTAACTGAGAAAGTTATAAGCGTTTGTTCGACTGTTGTTCTTGGAGTTTGTTTTGATCTAATTAAGAATTTGGATCTCGCCATGATGATTGTAGAGTATTGATTAGTCTGCGTTGATCTTGTTTTGCAGGCAATGTACATCCGTGTGAAGCGCATGAAAGCCACTTACTTTATACAATGCGATCCGACAGAGACTGTTTTGGATGTTAAGCAGAAACTGTTCACCCTCATTGAGCAACCAGTTAGCAACCAGCGTCTGGTCTTAATGTCTACTGAAGAAGTATTAGTGGATTCGAAATCTCTGGCGGAGCAGAAGGTATCTTAATCGTAAGGAACACTGCCTCCGATTGTGTGTTTTTTGAGTAGTGGTTGTGACTTGTTTGCTATATTCATTGTTTTCTTGTTCAGGTTGAGAATGATGCAGTTGTGGCTCTGACTTTGAGGAAAGGTACGTATCTCTCATTTCCCTTTGCTCCTTATATATTGTTCTGATAAATTAGGTAACACGGACTGCTCGTAATTGAATGTACATTTTGGTTAACTAGTAACCACAATTTTTTTTAATATGTTTTTGAACTTATTGATTTGTATGCAGAGTTGCATTCTCTCTAAAATCTTTGTGGCTGAATATGATTCCTGTTTATATCCCAGTATTCTTATGTTTAGCCAAACATTGATTGATTACACGCATCTGGTTTATGATGCGGTATTGCATTCCTTTTGAAGCTATGATGTGTTGAATCTCATTCTTTCTTGTGCAGATGACAACGAGTTTGAGGATGTCGACATTCCACAGCTTGCAGACTTGTCAATCTCCTGAAGAAGATTCTAAACTGGCTGGTATCAGGAGAACCTTTGCTTCAACAGGAGAAGAGTATATTTATTCAAAACGCGAGTAGCCTATAAACGCATTATTAAGTTGTTTTCATTATCTCTGCAATGTGTCAACAAATGCCTCTTTAGTTGTTACAGAAAGTTGGTTGTAATTAAAGATATTGAGATGTGTGGAAGTGCAACTTGCAAGAATACTAGTTGTCGGTGATGAAGTCCTTCATGATATCTCTATCACATGTTTTCAATCGCTGCCTCTAATTACCAGCAAACAAAGAGAGTGTTTCTGTCAAGTAACCAGAAATTGATAAAAAAAAAAAAAAAAAAACTAGGACAACTTCAAGAAGAACAAAGTGTTGTTGTTGACTCGCTGGTGCACACGAGCCAAGGCAGCTCCATTCACCTTTTCACATTGAAGTCACCTTTTAAAAGCTTAGAAGTAGATAATGACGGAAAAACCAATGGGTACATGACAAAATAAAAGAAAAAAGTGAAGGACATAACGGTAATTTGAACAGACAAATTAAAAAAGAAAAAACAAAAAAGGAGCTATAGATGTATCTGGTTGGGTAAAGGAATAAGACGGTAATAAAGAGAAGGGATTGTGTCTTCCTTCTCGACTTCTTCTTCTTTCTCCTCATCTCAATCTCTTCTTCGCTAACGCCAGGAGAGAAAGAGAGAGACACGCACAAAAAAGCCCGACCTCTTTTCCGTAGATTCTCTCTGAATCTCGGATTCATCGTTTTGCCTTTACGCTTTCCTTGTCTTTGTTTGTTTGTTTAGAGATATTCGATCGGATCTCACAAGGTGGTTATAGATCTCGGTATGCAGCAGGGCGATAAATCGGTTTTGAGCTTGAGACCTGGTGGCGGTAGAGGAAACAGAATCTTCGGTTCATCCTCCTCTTCTTCCTCCATCTCTTTTGGATCTCTTTCCTCCTCCGATCTACCTCTCCTTCGTCCTCATGGCGCTCCTCCTTCTTCCTCCTCTTTCCCCTCCTTCAAGGTACCTTCTTTTCTTAGGCAACAAAGCTCCCCTCTGTAGCTTGGATCTAAGGTCTTTCTTGTTCATGGGATTTAGTTTTTGTTGAGCTTCTGTTGGATATTGGATTGAGTCCCGACCACATAGAATCTCACATGTCTTGTCTGCAATATACGTAATTAGCTGAAAGCTTCTTGATTTGCGAGTTTCACTGCCTTTTGTGTAATGAATTACTAGTTGTAATTTACTACTTAGTTCCTGTTGGAAATATTGGATGCTTCACGACCACATAGAATCACGTGTCTGAAACATTCATATAATTTAAACTTCTTAAGTAAGCAATTTGTGTTGTCCTGATTCTTAGTGGCGCACACAAGTATGTGTAGCTGCTGTAAATATGGACGTAAAATGATATTGTAGGCTTTTAGGTGAGCATTATGTTAGCTGCCTTTTTGCTCATAAAGGACCTATTGACATCTCTTGCACTTTTTTTACTTCATCAAATCATATGAATAATTCATCGCTTAGTTTTTTTGTACTTAGCATTGTTGGTTCTTGTCCTTTGTGTGTATTGAGTATTTGTTAGTGAAGATTCATCCTCCGTTATGTTTTTGGTTTCAGGGTGGAGACTCGAGGTTCGATAGCCGTGAACGTGTGAAGTACACCCGTGATCAGCTTCTGGAACTTAAAGAGGTGAGTAGAATCAAGCCTGGTCTAGTTTGAGATTATTTTTTTTAATTTATTTGAGGTTACTGACGTCTCTCTATATTATTATACAGACCGCTCAACTCTCTGATGAAATTCTGAAAGTCAAACGGGAAACTGAACTTGAACTGTTTGGTGAGGAACAGACTTGGGCACGTGGGGAAACTGTCCCAAGCAATGTGGTAAGCATCAACTTTTTGCATTGTTTCTTCCGATATGAAGTTTCATGAGTTGTAACGCAGATCTGTTATCTTAATGCTCTAGGTTCCTGTTCAGTCTGCAAGTCGCTTCTCTGAGCCAGACACTCGCAATTGGCGCAGCCGTTCCGCTGCTCAACCACAACCACCACCCTCTGGCGAGGAAAGGTCATGGGAGAATCTCCGTGAAGCTAGGGATTCCAGATATGTTGAAGCAAACCAATACAATCGTCAAGGCCAGCCTAGGGGGCAAGTCTCATCCAACCAAGGGGTAATTGCTCTGTTAATTAATGTTTTTTTTTTTTCCTTTTTCTATGTCATTTTCATTATGGCATGATTTATGTTACTTCCTTACTTATATATCCGTGTGGAAGCAGGGTGGGCCAGCTCCTGTCCTCGTCAAAGCTGAAGTACCTTGGTCAGCTAGAAGAGGAAACCTTTCTGAAAATGACCGTGTCCTGAAGACCGTGAAAGGGTATTGCCTGGTCTAGACTATTGCATTATTTTCCTTTACTGCCAACTTTGAATCTCTATTAACCGTGCTTGCACACTGACAAATATAATTCTATTCTTGTTTAGGATACTGAACAAGCTTACCCCTGAAAAGTATGATCTTCTTAAGGGCCAACTTATTGAATCTGGCATCACATCTCCTGATATCCTTAAGGTGAGCATAAATGAAGTCTTGTTTAAACCATCCAGGCTCGTCATGTTGCTGACGAGTGTTGTTGTCTTTTATTTTGTAGGGTGTGATAAATCTTATCTTTGACAAAGCTGTCCTTGAGCCGACTTTCTGCCCAATGTATGCTGAGTTGTGCTCTGACATCAACGACAAGCTGCCCACCTTCCCACCTGAAGAGCCTGGGGGTAAAGAGATCACGTTCAAGAGAGTTCTGCTGAATATCTGCCAAGAGGCGTTTGAAAGCGCTTCCGATCTGAGGGAGGAGCTTAAACAGATGAGTGCTCCAGATCAGGAGGCTGAGCGTAGTGACAAAGAGAAGTTGCTGAAGCTCAAGACTCTAGGAAATATTCGTCTGATTGGTGAGCTTCTCAAGCAGAAGATGGTTCCAGAAAAGATTGTTCATCACATCGTTCAGGTTAAAAAACATATAAGTTTACACATTTTCTTAAAACATTTTTTTTTGTTTTGGTAGTTTCTGTGTTAACCTTTTACCATATTGTTCTGAGCATAGGAGCTTCTGGGGGCTGATGAGAAAGCGTGTCCAGCAGAGGAGAATGTTGAAGCTATCTGCCATTTCTTCAAAACCATTGGCAAACAGCTTGACGCAAACATGAAGTCAAAACGTATCAATGATGCATATTTCAAACGCCTACAGGTTCTGTCAAAGAATCCTGAGTTGGAACTGCGTCTGAGATTCATGGTTCAGAATATCATTGATTTGCGCTCTAATGGCTGGGTTCCAAGGCGGGAAGAGGTATCTAGCCTTCAAAAAAATCTCATGACTCAATCTAAAAATTGTACCATTGTTTAACAGTTCTAATGTTCTTGTGCAGATGAAAGCAAAGACTATATCAGAAATCCATACTGACGCTGAGAAGAATATGGGTCTCCGACCAGGCGCCACTGCAAACATGAGGAAGGGCATGGCTTCTAGTAGCGGTGGGCCTGTGAGTCCTGGCCCTATCTACCCTGGAGGACGACCTGGTGCAGGTGGGTTGATGCCTGGTATGCCTGGGACGCGGAGGATGCCGGGAGCGCCTGTGGGGGACAATGATAACTGGGAGGTACCGAGGACAAGATCAATGTCTAGACGCGACGGGCCAGGACCTCTGCATTCTCCAGCAATGGGCAAGTCCACCTCAATGAACACCAGGCTCTTGCCTCAAGGGAGCAGTGGGTTTATGAGTGGTAAGACTAGCGCCTTGTTACAGGGCAGTAGTTCACGCCCAGCAGAACAACCGGTTCAGCGAGCTGCACCTGTAGCTGTACCGGTTCCGGTTGAGAGAGCACCACAGCCTAGTGCTGCTCCCAAGTTGAGCGAGGAAGTTCTCAAGAGGAAAACAAAGTCGCTTCTGGAGGAGTATTTCAATGTGCGGCTTCTTGATGAAGCTATGCAGTGTTTGGAGGAGCTTGCGTCTCCTTCGTATCACGCAGAGTTTGTGAAGGAAGCAATCACTCTGGCGCTTGAGAAAAGCCCGCCTGTTGTTGAGCCAATGGCTAGTCTCTTGGTGTATTTGCTATCCAAGAAGGTGGTCACACCCAAGGATCTTGAAACTGGGTGCTTGCTGTTCGGTGCTATGCTGGACGACGTTGGAATCGATCTTCCCAAGGCGCCAAACAACTTTGGTGAGATTATAGGGAAGCTGATTGTGGCAGGTGGTGTGGATTTCAAATTGGTTAAAGAGGTCCTTGGAAAGATGGAGGATGATAGGTTCCAGAAGGCGGTGATTGATGCAGCTGTACGCATTGTGGAATCTAGCGAGCAGGGGAAGTCCCTGCTGGCCTCGCAGGCTGCAGACGTCGAGGCTTGTCGGAATCTGTAAAAGGAACCAATTGCTTTGGCGATGGATGTTGTGTTGTAAGCTTGAAGGACAGAACTCAAAAGATAGTTTCCAACAAGAAAACTTGTGGGAGTTTTGCTCTTTCTTTACTAAGCTCTTTTTATTATGACATCATTCTCACTTCTTCCTTTCTGTTGATGTGGGAATGTGTTCATCTTCTCTTTTTGTATTCTTCTGAAACTCTCTGTCTTTTACTTTTTTGACCTTTGCATTTTTGCTTTAGGGTCTCAGATACTATTCAGTTGATTGTTGTTCAGACCTGAGACCCATATAAACTGGTTGCTTCAGATATTTACATTGGAAATGTTTGATCATTTATGTCTTTCGGTTAGCTGAGAGCTCAGAATAGCTGAATCGACTGAGAATATGATATTTTGGATTTTGGGTATCATTCGAATCCAACCGAATACAAACTTCAATCTTAAAAAGAAATTCAAAAAGCGATTAGAACTTGTTAATTCTTAAAGTAATATCTGTGAAACAGTGGTTTTATTAAAATAGATGCACTAACGACGTTCCAAATTGCGGACACTGTCCAAATTGACAACAAATTAAACCCATTGGTCTAACTGCAACTTCGAAAAGATCAGGGTCGGTTTTGGCTACGTGTACGTCCCAAGTCTGATCCCTCTTCCCGTATAAGAGGTGGATATGAGAAAGAGAATTTTGTTTCCTGTTCCAAGCTTTAGTTTTAGTCTTTGTTTGTTGATCCTTTTTTTTTTGGGAAAATTGTTTTTTTGGGCCAAAAAAACAGTAACTATGTCCCATTAGTCTAATCTTATATTGGTTATGTCCTATTAGACTAATTTTTTTCTAAATGGCAATACTGCCCCTAATTTCAATTAAAAATACGAAATAATAATGAAAAAAAAATATTAAGTAATAAATTATATTTTCAAACGAAAATGATTAAAAGAATATATTAAAATCCAAGAAAAAAACAAAAACGACGAAGACAATTTTGCATCGGGACCGATCGATCCCGTAATCACCCGATCGATCTGAATCAGTCGATCCCGATAAATGTCCAGAACAAAAAAAAATTGCGGACCATATTCTGATCGAGCGAAGCCCAGGTTAGCCGATCTGCTATAGCTCGATCGACAGTAGATCGATCGGTCATATATTGGAGACCGATCGATCCCGTGTCCATGTTAGTCGAAAAATGATTTTTTGGTTTTAGTCGGTTAAGTCCGGTTGGATTCCCACTTGATTTAAACCGAACAAGCACGAATCTACACTATTAAAACTCGATTTCTAATCTATCAAACCTATTTTTCTCTGCTCCTTGGAGAACAAGGGGTAGAATATCATATTCCCAAGTTTATAAACCCTAACTCATTCAATTTCACTCTGATTTCGACGATTCTTGAACCTAGCCGAGAAGATTTTGTGATCTCTTTCTGAATTTATCACTATTTCAGTCGATTTACAAAGGTATGAAATTCTATCACCAGTATTAGAATTCGAAAATATATATATATATATAAAAGAGGCAATTTTTGAATTTGTTAAATTGTCTGTTAGGATGATGATTAACGAAGATTTCACACACAATCTATTATTTTAGTGATTCATATTAGTTATTGATAGCTATTATATTTTAATTATGTTTAATTTTCAGGTATGGAGTTGGAATTGCCGAGTCGTCAATACGGTGAAGGCTTGGAACCTCAGGTTAAAAAGATTAATAACAGCTGCCGTTTGAAACTGCTCGAGTTGCTGAGAAAAAAAATGGAACCAGAATATGATGAAGTGATGAAAGATCCCCTTTTCTCGCATATTATGAATATCGAGAAAAATAATCTGAAGTTTTCGGCGAGGCTAGTACACTCTTTCTTGTGTAAGGAGTTGATAACAAGCAAGAGACATGAGAAGTGGTTCACATTTGCTAAGAGACCTATGCGTTTCGGATTGCAAGAGTATCATGCTGTAACTGGTCTCAAAGTAATGGAAGAAAAGAAAAGTAGGTTGGTTAAATGGAAAGATGATGATGGTTTTTGGAGCAACCAGATAAAGACAAGAGGGAAAATCAACTTGCAGATCATAAAAACCCAGTATTTGGAAGAAAGCAGTACCTGGACTTGGGTTGATAGGGTGAGGCTGGTCTATCTTTGCGTTGTTATGGGTGTGGTAATGGGGAGAGATGAGAAGGTGAATTTCCCACTTCTTTACATGAAGTTGGCAATGGATTTGGACAAGTTTCGGAACTACCCATGGGGTTTGTATTCGTTCAATTTTCTGTTGAAGCAGATTGATAAAACAAAGGCTAAATTGGAGAATAAGGAGGGGTACCTGATGGAAGGATTTTTGGTTGGTTTCCAGATTTGGATAATGGAAGCTATTCCTGCTTTAGGAGAGATTTGTGGTACAAAAGTCAGCGACAATTACACAGGTCCTTTGTGTGGTAATTGGAAAGGATGTGCAAAATGTTCTTATGAAGATATCATTGGTGTTGAGACTTTATTTCCAGAGAATGTATGCTAATATATTTTTTTTAATAATAATGTTTTCATTGCCTTGTTCACTTTGTTAAAGATTTGATTATTTTGTAGGGAATTATGCATTCACTCATAGAATTCCAAGGAGATGGAAAGGTCTTTTTGGCAACAGATTTTGTAAGAAAAGATGAGAAGAAAGATGAAAGAGTGGATCGCATCCTCGATATGATTGAAAGAAAACATGATTGGAGTAATCATGTTTGGAGAGTACAAAAAACTACAAGCTCCGAATTTGAGGAAGCTGATGAAGAGGAAGAGGAAGGAAACGAAGAAGAGGAAGGAGAAGAAGGAGAGGAAGGAGAAGAACAAGTAGGTCATACTGAGATTGTTAAGAGTAGTGATATTTCAGGAAGAAACAAAAGAAAGTATGTGGATCGAGGAGCAGAGTCAAGGAAGAAGAAGGTCTTGTGTGAACTAGCTGCTTCATCGAAAGTCAACATTGATACAGATATGAAAAAGTTTTTGGAGGGTCTACTACAAGCTTCTTTTACTACTTTTGAGAAGAAAATCAGTAACCAGTTCTCGGATATAGTTGACAAGTTTCAGAAAGTGGTAACTGACAGATTGACGAAAATTGAGACTGATATTACACAGCTCAAGACAGCTTCGGGTAGAACAGAGCAGTTTGAGACAGATGTAACTGGCAGATTGGTGAAGATTGAGAGTGAAGTTACACAGATGAGGACATCTTTACTGATTACTGAATTGGCGGGGAAGAGTGATCAACCAAGCGGTCCTAAAAAGATAAAAATCGACACTATATCTACCATGAGCAAAAAAGACACAGCTCCATCCAAGAAAAAGGTAACCATTTTATAATATTCTACTCAAATGTTTATGTGAGTATTCTATTTTGAATTTGATGTGAGTATGTGTAATTTGTTTTTGGAACTTGACGTTTATAATATTCAACTCTCTAATATACTTTTATGTTTCTCAACAGGGTATGAATAAAAAAGAGTTAAAGACTGATGATTTGAATGTTAAGTTACCTAGTGGTAATTTGACTCAATCATCAGCTAGTGATCTTCATATGGATACAAACGAGTTATTCAAAAATTGCATGAAGAAACTTTCACAAGACACATTTGTTAAAGATTTGGATACATCTAAGCCTACAATCGAAGATTCATTGGATTGGTTGGAACTTCCACCATCATTGAAGGTATCATCACCACGATTAGATGACCAAAAGATAGGGGTAGCAGGCAGCAAAGACCCAGATAATTGGTTGGTGTTTGTGCATCCAGATAAATTTGAGAAGATGACAGAATGGCAAAATACACGAACGTAAGTAATTTCTTTGTATATATCATTTCGATGATGTTGTTAGTATTTGATAACTATAGTATTATATTTTGATTACAGAGCTATACAGATTGGTCCTTCAATATTAGATGGAGAATTAGCCGGACGTGTTATGTCTGTAAGCACATGGCTTAAAAACTATGTAAGCATTCAACTGCTGATTTTTATTACAAGTTACCTTTTCTATAAAATCTTTATTTTACAGATTTGTCTTTGTTTTTGTAGGAGATCGATGCTTTAATGTACATATTCCGGGAACGAACAACACTGCAACGATGGAAAGTGGATCGTGTTGCTTTCATGACATGCGTTTTCAGTGACCTCATTGCTAGTGATTACATTCATTTCTGTAAGGGTATCAAGCAGTACAATATGAATCCTTTATTACTCGAATACGGTAAAGGTGAACTGCCTTCTCATGGAAGAACACGGAAGTTGTGGAATGTCGACGTAGATAGGATGTACGTACCTGTTTGGGTCAATGGCAACCATTGGATCGCTTTATGCATCAGTTTTGTGACTAGGAATATCCAGGTGTTTGATTGTGCGGGTAAAAAGAGAATCAAAGAAGTGGAAGCTTTCACGCATCTTATTCCTCGGATTGTTAAGGCTGTTCAGTCATTGACAGTACAGAAGCATCTCGTCGTCTCTCCGTACACTGTTTCCTATGTACCTATGAGTGGACTTAACCGACAAAAAAGTCATTGTGGTGTGTACACTATAAAACACATTGAATGCCACGCGCTTGGATTAGACATAGCATTGGTGGATGATGATAACATATGGGGCTGTAGGATAAAGACTCTGTGTGATTTATGGGAAGCAGCTCATGATCCAGAGTTGATTGAAAGGATGTCAAAATATGAGCCTCTTAAGTGTACGCCTACTGAGGCTATTGAAATTGATCCTCTGTAACTTCAGATGTGAAGTTGGAACTTTGTTTTTTAAATTTCTTAGTTTTAATTTAGTATTTTCAGACTAGAAGAATAATTTGGAGTTAATTTGATTTATGTTTTAAGAAAATTTGCTTAAGTTTCATAATGATAATACTGTCTTTAATTCCAATTATAAATATATAATTTTAAATTAATTTCCTTCATGTTATAATTTTTAATTAAATTAATTAACAAAACATTTGTGAAACTAGAAATTTGATGTTTTTCCTCCTCAAAGGGATCGATCGGTCTTAGTGAAACTGATCGATCTAGTCGGTCGATCCTGTTAAATATATACAAACTAACGATATTTTGCGGAATGGAAAATGATCGACCAACCACATTTTCGGTCGATCGGGGAAGATCGATCCCGATGTGGATCGATCGTTCGTTTGCGTAGATCGATCGATCCCGTACCCAGGTTAGTTAAAAATCGAGAGCCTGGTTTATCTCGGTTTAAGTCGGTTTAAATCACACTTGATTTGAACCGAACAAACACGATTTTAAGTGTTCAAAATCGATTATTGCAAGATCAATTGCTCATTCCTCTTCTCCTTCAAGAACAAAAGGGAGAAACCCCAACTCCCAAAATTGATAAACCCTAATTCTCTCAATTTTATCCCGATCACTTGACTATCTGTTATAGGGTAAACTACGAAAGTTTTTCCCTTCTCGATTCTCCTTTCAATCTTTTCCTCTACATCTATGGTCAAAGGATGCTTATGTTTTGAAATCTTTTTCTTACGCTTAAAAAACCACCGTGTCAGCATTTCTCTAATACTGTCCAACAAAGGAATAACAGGAAACTCTCTTGGCGAACGCAAAGCAGAATTTATAGACTCAGCAGGGTTGTTTGTCCTAATGTCATACCTGAATCCAATAAATTGACATCTAGCCCATTTTTTCACATCTGCTTCCATTAGATAGGTTCCTATTGCTGGACTGATATTGCAGACATGACCAAATATTCTCTTAAAGTCAGCAACTCTATAAGCCTTCGAAGCCTTAGAAACCAACCCAGCTAATCCCTTGCCTCTGAAATATGTTACCACATTATTCAACAAATGATGAATACAAATACCATGTGCCGCTAGAGGATACACATTCTCAACTGCCTTCGCTATAGACCCTTGTCTATCCGAAATAAAAGCCAAGCCATTACCATCAGCAACAACCACTTTTAATTGTCTCATAAACCATTCCCAAGACTGATGATTCTCAGAGTCTACTATCCCGAATGCAATAGGATACAAATTTGAATTTCCATCTAAAGCAGTTGCAACCAGTAGCACCCCTTTAAATTTACTCTTCAAGAATGTTCCATCTATAACAATGACACATCTCATGACATTGGTGAAGCCTCTAATCGATTGACCAAACGCTATAAATAGATATTTAAATCTTCCATTGACGTCAGTCTCGTAAGAGGAATGGGTACCTGGATTGGCCTCTTCCAGCATGTGCAAGTATTTTGGTATTTTTCCATAACTTTCGTCTGGAATACCTCTGACGGCATTGATTGCATATTCACGGGAATCCCATGCTAAAGAATCAGAGATCTCACATCCATAATCATGACGCATAATCTGAACAATATCTTTTGCTTTAGGTCCTTCTTTGACACCTTCGTACTTATGCATGATGAGACTGCCTATTGTTTTCGCTGAAGCTGTCTTACCGCCACTGGATTTGTTTGAAGGTGCGCATGAATGTTCACCGACATACTTATTAATAATAAAATATGTAGAGCCCTTCAAACACTCTGCTCGGGCACCCCAATAGCACACCTTATCAGCACATCTAATACACCAAACTGATTTATTGGATTTGGTAACTGTGTAGTGAAAGTTATGCTTCATTGCACATAACTCAAACCTTGCCTTTAACACTGTTTTGTTGAGGAAAAGATCTCCTTTCTTAACCAAATCGAGCAAAGAACTCTTTGCTAAAGTTTCTCTGTTTTCTTTTTCAGAAATGATTTTGTCAGCATCATCATCATCATCTCCATCAACCTCCTCTTGCTTCATCTTTCCTTTCTTTTTCTTGTTATGCTTGTCAGCATCATAATCATCTCCATCAACCTGACCTTGCTTCATCTTCCCTTTCTTCTTCTCATTATCTTGCTTGGCTTTATACGTAACACACAATTGAGTTGACGGATGCTTCTTACAAAACCCTAGAAAGTTTTGAACTTGGCTTGAGTTTGCAATGATCACTGGTGGACATTCTGATGAATTGATCAATCCAATAGGTAGATAACTCAATTCCAAATCTGCATCCGTTACCTTTAAACAAAAATCCTCAATTACAATTTTCTGAAACTCTTCAATAGAGGAGCTCAATTGGAAACCATGTAATCTTCCTCCTATCTTTGCATCAACAGAAAAACTCCAACCTGAAGGTACAACCAATTCCCAAACACCACATGAACCATAGACATGAATCATGGTAGAATGAATGTGAAATTTTTGTGAAAATTTGGTGATCAATCAATGGAATATAGAAGATGACGTGAGATGTTTTTATTTGGGTAATCACGTTTTTTTTTATTAAAACGATTTTACTTTTTTTTTTTATTTTTTTTAACGACTTTGTTTTAAAAAAAATATTTTTTTTATTTTTTTTGTAAATCGATTTTAATAAATAAATAAGGAAACCGAATATTCCCAAAATATTCTCTTCTAATATTATCCTTATCCGTAGAACCTGTATTCTAAAATAGGTAGAATAGAGTAAATATGTTAGAAATCGATTTCTACTAGTTTTAGATTTATAGCAATATGTAGATTCTGATTTCTACAGGTTTTAGAATTTTAGTAAAGTGTAGATTTTGATTTCTACGGATTTTAGAACTATATGTTAAGCGTAGAATGTGTTTTCTAAAGATTTTTAGATTACTATTATTTAAGTAGAACACGTATTCTAAACAAAGTAGATTCAATGAAAAAAGTAGAATACGTTTTCTACTATGTAGAATGTCAATTCTACCTTTTTTAGAACAAAATATGAATTTATGATTTAAACATTTTTTGAACTTAAAAAATATATCTATAAGTTGATATAAGTATTTCATCAGTATTTACTATTTTCTGAATTTTTTTTTGTTTGCTAAACTATTTATTTGATTTATTTTAGAAAATATTAAAGGGTATTAGAGGAAAATATGGTACAAAAAAGAAATTAGACTAATGGGACATAGTTGCTGTTTTTTTGGCCCAAAAAAACAATTTCCCCTTTTTTTTTTGTATAGAATGAAACTGAAATTGGTTTTGGGTTTTCTATGACAATCTTTGAGAGCGTTTCGGTTATGGTTCACAATTGTATCATATTCAACAAAACTTGTTACATAAAATCATGCAACTAGTCTGAAAGAGCTATTTGATCAATTGGAAAACAAACAAATGTAATCATTCGAACCAATTAGATAATGTATGTATGACCCATAAAGTCATACTTTTTTTTTTAACTGAACCCACAAAGTCATACTTGCATATTGTTATAATCTTAATCCCTACTCACAACCGAAAACTTACGCTCCAAGAAAAGAAAATTACCCTAAAGTATAACGTGACGTCGTGATGCCTTTTGAAGTTCCTTGTTATTTTGATTTGATTGGTTTACAGAATCTCACCAACTTGATTTTATTGGTTTACAGAATCTCACCAACTTGGTTCGGCTGAACCTAAACTGGCTTCACTTGCTTTATCCAATCAATGAATTTAAAATTAAGATTCATGTTTTGGTTCGGTTGAATCAATCATTAATTGTTTTAACGGCCAAGAAAGGAAAAGTTTTATCAAGAAACTCAGATACGACTCGAATCGTTCAGAGATGGCTTCTTCAAAGCGTTCATGGTCATTGTCGTCGCTGCCACTCGTTCTGATAGAAGAAATATTTCACAGGACTCCAGCAGAATCTCTAGCCCGATCAAAACCGGCATGCAAGGAATGGTACGATCTCATCACCAACAACAAGAGGTTCCGCTACGAACACTTCCGTCGCTCCCCGCAACGAACCGATGAGAGACGTTTCCTAAGAATCGACGAGACGGTGCAAATCATGGATCCAGTGAGAAGAACACGCTCATCAGAGACACGAATCCCATACGAGCTCCAAACTCGACATTACATCAAAGCTATGGTTCACTGCGACGGACTCATGCTGTGCATGTGTCGCGACATGGAATCGAGAATCGCTCTTTGGAACCCCCTCACGAGGGATATCAAATGGATCCGTCCCTCGAAGCGTTTCACGACTTCTGATTACTACGGGATTGGTTACAACAAGTATCAAGAAGATGATTACAAGATCCTGAGGTTTTCTAATGATCAATCTTGGAATCGTCATCATTATCACCGTGAAGCAGACGTTGAGATTTATTACTGCAAGACGAGTTCTTGGAGAACTCTTGATGATGCCAAGGTTGACTGGTCTGTAGATAGTCCGTGCCGAGGTGTGGCTGTCACGGGGAACATGTATTGGCTTGCTCGAAGGATGGGTGAGGAGATGAATCTCGAATACTATATTCTAGGTTTCGATTTCTCGGTTGAAACGTTCAAGGACGTATGCTTCTGTCCTCCTGCTTATTACGACAACAACTACTTGAGCTGTTTCGATGGAGATAGATTGTCTTTGATACAACAAGACCAAGACGAAAAAACAAGCCCGATTGAGGTGTGGGTTTCAAGCAAGTTGGATGATGGGAATGTCTTGTTTACCAGATATTTCACTGTTTCCAGCCCCGGTCTCCCGGCGTTACTGTTTGATAGAGCTAGGGCTAGTCATCCGGTGTACTACATTGCCGAGAACAAACGTATCATCGCTTGGTGCGAGGGAGAGGTAGAGGTAGATGAAGGTGATAGATTACCTGTTTGCATCACTCTTTATGAAATTGATGAGGGTGGGGTAAGTAGTCGACTTGTGACGGAAGAACACTACGAGGATGACTATGCTGGCACCTTTCTTTGTGGTTACTTGTACGTTCCAAGTCTAGTCCCACTTCCTGTATAATTAAGAGGTGGATAAGAGAAAGAGCGTTTAGTTTCGTCTTCTAAGCTTTTAGTTTTTGTTCTTTGTTTGTTAATCTTTTGCACTGTAAAGATGACGCTGAAATTTACATTGGTTTTGTTTTTTTGTATGATAATCTTGAAAAGGTTTAGGTTATGGTCCACAGATACATAAAAATGCTACTTATTGCAAAAGAGCTTTTAGCTCAATTTGAAGAAGAAGAAAAATCACTCTGATGTAAAAAAACGAATAAATTATATATGTAAATACAAGAGTAAAGTACAGATTACACCTGGAAAATAATTAAAAGTAGCAATGACTAACAGCATCAGCATATTATTATTAGATTGAGTTTGGAGGGAAAAGAAGAAAGGCACCGTCAAGGTTAGTGCTTATTCGGCTTTCGGTTTACATCAGTTCGGGTTATTCAGGTTGTGTTAGTTAAGTTCCATTTAGAATATATTTTTTCGGTTTGGATTAGTTCAGATAATATTAAGGTGCAGGATGAGTTTCTAAATTTTTTATAAGATCCAAAATGGAACCAAATTATAAAGAATTTACATTTGGATTGGGTTTAAACCAAAAATTTGGGTCAGAATGCCCAGTACTAATACCGAGAACTAAAACATCTTTTTTTATTTATTTGAAAGAAACAAGTAGAACACGTAGCCGCTTGAATTTATGGGCCCTTTTGTATGAGGGGTAATGGGCCATGTTCGGCCTCCGTATAGTATCACAAAAGCTCTCCCGCGCAGGGTTATTATCCCGAAAATTAAAAAAAAAAAAAAAAAAAAAATTCGAACGAAATGGGTTCGAGCTTAGCTGAAGCAAATCAGATGGAGAAGGAAGAGTCGTTGAAACTGGCGATCGCTGTTTCTCTGCTACGATCTAAGATCCAGAAACGCAGATCTTCTTCCTCTACTCTCCGTTGTAATTCTTCCTCCAAGACTGATGCTCTTCGCTGGAAGCACAAGGTTTTCTTTCGAACTTGGGGTTTAAAGTGCAATTCTCTTTACTGAAATCTGCTACGGAATTTCTAGGGCTACATATCGATGATTTTTTTTTGCTCGGAAGCTTACATGATTTGTGTGTGTTTCTCGGATGTTCTAACATTGTGTGGCTTTTGATTTTGCAAAATTAGGCTAAAGAGAGGAAGAAAGAGATAATCAGACTCCAGGAAGATCTCAAGGATGCTGAAAGTAGTGTTCTGTCTCTCTCTCAACTTTAGCAACTCGTTTATTTAATGATCTCCCAAAATAGAAAGTCTGCAAGATCAGTTTCTGGAGCTGAATAATCTTTTTTTTTTTTTGTTAATGCATCATCTAAGGTGGTTCACATTGTGATTTGTTCCCAGCGAATGCTTCTTGCAAGTGTTATTTCTTTGATAACTTGGGAGAGTTCAGCGGGAGGCGGTTTGGTGAGGAGGCCTCTGAACCTAGATTCAACCTTGTTCTTCGCCGTAGATTTCTCAGATTAGGTCTCTCTCCTATCCACTGATCTGTATCCTTTATGTTTTTTTTTTGGGGGTTAACTAATTAGCTTGTGTTGTCCTTTGAATCCCTCCCTAGCAAGGACAAGAAGGAGAAGGAAAACAACTCTACCATCTCAAAGATTGGGGGTCTCAGGTTTACACTCTATTATTATCTCTAACTTCCTATTTGCTTTGTGCTTTATTATACAACACCATACCCATAATTACCTAGAGTGTATATTGAACCAAGCACACCACCAGTTCATCTTCTATGACTCTTTCTAATTTGAGTAGAAACTCTTGACTGCAGGACCGGTATATGAAGAGGAAGCAGAGCATCTAAAGATATCTATTGATTTTCTACTGGAACTGGCTGAAGCAGACTCCAATGTTTGGCTTTGTTTCTTAAGAATTTATTTTTTTAATTAATGTGCACTCTTTGTTGCATGGTTTCTGATATTGAACTTGCTTCTTATATCTCTGCAGGCCTCTTATTTCAGCAATTGGTCACATCAGGCTGTGGATTCCATATTAGGTAATATTACTGAAACTCATGAAATGCAAACATATTATCTTATATCCCCAGCTGCCATTCCTTTTATTGGAAGGCTGCTTTGCACTTATGAAACAAACGTTTGCTATTGTTCACCTTCTTGCTAATATGCTTCTCCTTTTTCCATGTTCAAGCTTCACTAAGGAAGCTGATATCGATTGGGAGAAACTTGGAATCTGTTGAAGAATCTATTAGTTTCATGATTACACAGTTGATCAACAGAATGTGCACTCCCTTTAAAGGAAATGGTAACTCTAGCAGCTTAGTTTTGATTCTAACTGTGTTTCTCTTTCTGGTTATCATTTCTGATATTTGTTTTTGTGTGTGTTAACAAGTAGAAACAAGTATCGGGTTTTATGCCCAA
Source organism: Raphanus sativus (assembly GCF_000801105.2). Taxonomy (NCBI): domain Eukaryota; kingdom Viridiplantae; phylum Streptophyta; class Magnoliopsida; order Brassicales; family Brassicaceae; genus Raphanus; species Raphanus sativus. The sequence continues at coordinate 21,847,894 of NC_079512.1, read as the reverse complement.
CATCTTATCCGTAAACTGGGAAGTGATTCACGCATTGGACAGCGTGCAATATTTGCTATTTCACAGAGAATATCCGTTTTAGCCGAGAACTTACTGGTCATGGACCCATTTGATGAATCATTACCAGAGATAGATGAGTGCGTGTTTATATTGTAAGTATTTCAGATTATAATGAGAATGTGTCTCTATGATACATGGACTGCTGAGATTGACTATGCTGTCTTATGAATATGTAGGATACAGCTTATCGAGTTCCTGATATGTGACTATCTGCTACCTTGGGCTGAGACTGAATCATTTGAAACTGGTAATTTAAACTCTACATATGTGTTAATGATACTTGAACAACAAATCAGAGTGGCGCAGCGGAAGCGTGGTGGGCCCATAACCCACAGGTCCCAGGATCGAAACCTGGCTCTGATAAAAGTCCATTATTTTTTACTCCTTTTCTTTTGTATGCCGTTTTCTATTTTGTTTCCATTTCTGGCACGATACAATTACATATCGCAGAAAAAAACACAAATGATGCTGAGATTAGTTGTGCCTGCAGTTCTGTTAGAGGAGTGGATAGCATCAGTAGTCCATGCGAGGAAAGCAGTAGCTGCGTTGGAAGAAAGAAACGGATTGTATATTCTTTACATGGACCGAGTCACAGGGGAATTAGCTAAACGAGTTGGTCAAGTCACATCTTTCCGGGAGGTGGAGCCAGCCATTTTGGACAAACTCTTATCTTAGCCTACCCAGAATGATTACCTTCCAGGTTAGTAGCATCTACCCAGTAAAAAAGCCTTTTCCCCCAATATTGGAACTCGTTTTACCCATAGTTCATCAAAGAATAGTGTTTCACTTTGGCATTAATGTATAATTGATTCGGTAATTATATATATCATGGTTGGCTTTGACCTTTGATTGATGATCGCTTAGTGAGATTGGACACTTTAGTTCTCTCCAGCGAGTCAAAAATCTTTGAATTATGACCGGGATAGGCTCCACATGACATTAAGACCTTATCTTATCATTTCATGTCTCAATCATCACACACCAAATGCTATTAAATTATACAAAACGTATCTTCTTCAACTATTGCCTTTTTCTTTATAATCACGGCAGATGGGCCAAAACCTTCTCTTATCTTTAGAGCAGAGATGGCTGACGTCAAACGCGTAGTCATCCTATCAATCATCTTGGTCCTCTTCTTGTCTCAGTCCCTTCTTTTGTGTTCAGGTCATGAAGCTGGTCAAACAAGGAAGCTTGGAGTTTTCATAAGGAAAAGGGGAGGAGGAGGGTACAGAAGGTCCCGCACCACCACATCAGCTTCTGTAACACTTTTGTCAGGCTCCTTCCATATGACTGCTTGCTTTGCCTCCTCTTTCCTGCTCTCTCTTCTTTTCTAGGTTTTTTTTTTATTGTCAAAGGTCATTTTTCCTTTCACTTTCCCTACAAGAATTGCTGTAGTCAATAGTTATTGTCAACAAGAAACTCTCTGTATTCTCATATAAGTTTGAGTTCTATATAAATGTGTGGAACATGAAGATTGTGAGCTATAGTATAACACAAGTAACAACCTAACCGGTTTGGCTCCAGCCTTGTATCTATGGAGCCAACACGTCTTCGTCCATAAATGCTTTTTTCTTTTTCTTGTTACGTTTCAGACATCAAGATCATCATGTCTTTTGTGTTCGGTAATGAATTTAAAGTTTACACGAAACATTCTCTGTTTATACACGTGTGGACACTTTTCTCACCGTTGATCTTGTTCCTAGACTTTTGGATCACTTCCGTAGAATTTGTTAACTCGTCTAAGAACGACACATGTCTAGTATACAAACGTCACTTGTATAAAGTCGCCACTTCAACAGTGGACAAAAAGGATATGCTTTCAACGGAGAAGAGAAACAAATACAGCAAAGCTAAACTGATGTGAGAGCTATATGTTACAAGATAGAACTTTGACATTGATGTCTTTTATTAGACTCTAAGAGCTGCAACAGGATCTTGCCATGAGATTTTCCTCTTATGTGAACCGGTTCCTCCATTCCTGCACGACAGCATCTCGATGCTGCTGCTGCTCATTCTCTTACTTTGTTCCACTCTCATTCTCTCTTCGCTATTGTTGTTCATCTCTTCCTCTTCTTCTCCCTATAATCAATTTAAGAGATGGGAGTAAAAGACATGTTTGGTTTTTCTTTTGTAAGCAAATATTGTTAAAGAGTGCTTACAGATATCTGGTTTAGATCGAATAGTGGAACTTTTTTGGTCTTGGTTTCGTCATGATGAACCTCTCCCGAGTGGTTTAAGTCAGGAAGTGAAACATGTTTAGCTTCTTCTTCACTTGTCTTATTAGGAGACACTTCCACTCGGATCAACTGCGTCTTACTCTTCTTCCCACCATTTGATCTTCCTCTCCCTTTCTTAACATCCGTTGGCTGCATAACAGGCTGAGACTCTTGTCTCAAATGTCTGTACCTCCGCCGCAGAAACCTGATAAACAAAACATAAACAGTTGAAGAAAAACACACATCAAGAACTTCATGATATATTGTCAAGGATTTTGTAAATAATATGTACCGGACTTCGGCCACTAGTGTTGCCTTTCTCTCTTGCATAGTCTGCAACTTCTTTCTCATTGCTTCAGCATACTTGTGTGATCCAACAAAACAGCAGTACACGTTAAAAAAAAACACAGAGAACCAAAGTGATCTTAAGAGATAAAACACTCTTTTGATCATTTTAAGACTCAAAAGAACAGTCTTTGGTCAGTTTTAACTTTTAAGACTACACAAAAAAAAGTAAGACGTTTTATATTTGCTAAGGAAACAACTAAGCTCAAAGTTTCAATCTTTTTTTTTTCTTTTAAATCAACAAGTTAATCCATTTTTTTCAGGTCATTTGAGTTGTGAGAACAGATCAGGGTGAGAACAAGAAAATCTTGAGAGATTCCTTTAGATCCAGAGACAAGTAGAGTAGATTAAGAAACTAAAACTTGTTTTAAAAAACTTAAGAGTTGGTGCCATATGCAGTTCTTGATAGTCTTAAAAAACTTAAGAAGAAGAAAAAGAGTTGGTACCATATGCAGTTCTTGATAGTCTTGCAAAAGGCTATGGTGCTTAAATCTTACTTTAGGATCCTCAAAAGGATTAGAGTGGGAGGGAGTGAAGCTGCCATGATCTGGATTCATCAGAAGAACACAAGATGTGTACTTACAGAATCACAGAAGGGGAAGCTCTTGAAAGAAGGAATGGGAAGAGATAGAGAGAGAGAGAGAGAGAGAGGCTACTATGGGTATCGTGTAGTATTCTAATAGAGCAAGATGAGAAGAAGAAGTCAGAGAAGGACAAAGAAGCAGAAAAGAAGGACACATCATGTTGCTGTTGCTTGGTGTTGTTGCTGTGACTGTGAGGAAGGAAAAAAAAAAAAGAAAGGGAAATAAAATAAAAGCAAAACTGCTTTCTTTTTTTTTAATGGGTTTGAGACAGCAGTGATGAAGATGGAAGCAGGCAGACTTTGTGCAGTGTTGGAAATGACTTGTGCACTAAATTGTGGTGGTGTTGGGTCAAGTGAAAAGCAACTTGCTTTTATAACTTTTTTTAACCAACAGTACCACCTCCTTTTGTTAGTTGGTGAAGTCTTGAAGAAACCTCTCTTTTTATCTCTCTTTGTTTCTTGTGTTCCATTGTCGTCTGTAAAAATATATAAACCATTCAAACTTGGGTCCATTGGAAAGAGACCGATGAGAGTGGAGGTTGGGATGTAAATCTCATACTTTTAATATAGTTGTATTCGAGAAATGTCAGAGGAGAAACCAAACATATCACCTTTTCAGTTAATATTAATATATATATATATATATATATATATATATATACGGACTCTGCAGGAACACTGCCTTGATCTATGGACATTGGTGCTGGGTTTTAGGATTTTTCTTTTCCTGTAAAAGTTTATTTACTTCGAGATGGTTATAAAATTAATCCATATTTAATATCCCATCTCTTCGCACATGCAAACCAATTACTCTGCTTTAAATATCACCCAATTTTTTTTTATAAATATCCCAAAGGTAATAACTTTTTGTTGTTGTTTACATGATGAAGGAGAGGGTGAAGGCAATAGTGAAAGAGTTGGTTTTGGAATCAACACACAACCCAGTAACGCTTAGCTTCTTCATTTCACGAGCTTCGATTTTAATATTTGGTTCATGGGAGGGACTTATTTGATTCCAATAATCCAGAGATCTTAATTTTGCCCAATTTGATTTGGTTTCGGTAGGTATTTTCCGGTTTCTGTTTATTTTATCACTTGAGAAATACTCTTTTCGTTTCTTAAAGAGTGTCGTTGTGATATTTTTCACACAGATTAAGAAAGTTGTTGAAATATATGTAAGTTGTAATTAATTATACCTCTTTGACCAATAGTATTTTAGATAAATAAAATTATTTATAAAATCAATGTAGTTTGCAATTAATTTTCAGCTGAAAGTTAGTATAATTTACATTGGAATTGTAAAATGACACTCTTTGTGTAACAAGAAAATGAGCTCAGAGTGACACTTATTATGAAACAGAGGAAGTACTTAAATCTGATTCATGACCGGTTTTATTGTTAATTCAGATTAATTTTGGCTCAGATCAGCAAATATGCATTCAAAATCCAGCGCTGTCCAATTCGGTTAATCCAAAAGCATAGAAATGAACAGAAAAAGATGAATGGTTTATTTCTTAAACCCGGTTCGGTGACATAACTTTAGGTGTAAAGCATATATTATCCAAGTGGGTCTAAGCCACTTGAACCCATTAAAAGCCCATTAATTTAGGCTCATATGTTTTTTTTTTCTCCGCGCTTCTCATGAGCCAATCTTGTTCGTCTACCAGAGACTACCACAGACAGAGACACCACTCTCTCATCTCATCTTATCCTCTCTCTCTCTCTCTCTCTATCTCTTCCCGATGCCGCTTTAATCCATCTCGGTCGTCGACGATGTCGATTACGTACGCTGTCTCATGTTAGTTTCTTCTTCACTCTTGCTTCTCGAACCGTCCTCAATGTTCAGTATCATCGTTTCACTGTAAGATTGTAATTTGATTTTCGTTTTCCCCAGGGGCAGATGCTGGTACCCTTTCGGCGATTTCGCCAAAAAGTGTACATTTTGCTATTCAATGCTCACCCAGGAACCAATTTATCAATCCCAACTCGTCTTCTTCTAGTTTCGGATTCTCTGCTTGTCTTCAGGTCAGCCAGCAGCTTCCTCTTTTTGTAGTCAGTATCTCCAATTCTCTCCTTTTCAGCTGTTTATTTAAATCGTTGTATGCTATAGTAACGTGTAGAGTGTCAAAGTACTTACCTTCTGTTGTGTATTGATGCAGGGAAGTAGCATACTTCAGCTGGATTCTAGGCTTGTGCTTTGTAAAAGGCGTCAACCTCTTCCTTTTGTTGTGAGAAGTAGTGATCATCCTCAGAACGCAGACCCACCTAAGCAGTACTCCAAGAGAGAGAAGAAACCCTTTCCCGTTCCCATCGTCGACCTGAGACGCGCCGCGAGGGAGAGAGTCAAGAACAACAAAGACAAACCTAAGAGACCTCTCCCTCCTCCTAAAAACGGTATGCTCGTCAAGTCCCTTGTGCCTCTCGCTTACAAAGTCTACAATGCGAGAATCAGACTCATCAACAATCTCCACCGCCTCATGAAAGTTGTTCGTGTTAACGCTTGTGGGTAATAAATAAAAAATAATAAATTAATTCCTCTTCTTCCTCTTCTTGTTTCAGTTCGTTTTCTGTTTGGTTTAGACCTTTGTTCTGTTTTGTGTCTTTTAGGTGGTGTAATGAGATCCATGTTGGACCTTACGGGCATCCGTTTAAGTCATGTAAAGGTCCTAGTGCTTCTCAAAGGAAAGGTCATCACGAATGGACAAACTCTGTCCTCGAAGACGTGATCGTCCCTCTCGAAGCTTATCACCTCTACGACCGCCTCGGCAATCGCATCCGTCACGACGAGAGATTCACCATCCCTCGAGTCCCCGCTCTAGTTGAGCTCTGCATCCAGGGAGGCGTTGAGATCCCCGAGTTCCCAACCAAAAGGAGGAGAAAACCGATCATCCGCATCGGCAAAAGCGAGTTCGTCGACGCTGACGAAACCGAACTGCCTGATCCCGAGCCTCACATTCCTCCGGAGCCACTGTTAACCGAGTCACCTCCCTCGGAGATCGCTCCACCTTCCAGCGGAGAAGAGACGGTCTCCCTTGCGGAAGAGACTTTGCAGGCGTGGGAAGAAATGAGAGGGGGAGCCAAGAAGCTGATGAGGGCGTACAGGGTTAGAGTCTGCGGGTACTGTCCTGAGGTCCACGTGGGACCCACGGGACACAAGGCGCAGAACTGCGGTGCGTTCAAGCACCAGCAGAGGAACGGCCAGCATGGCTGGCAGTCTGCGGTGCTCGACGACTTGATACCGCCGAGGTACGTTTGGCATGTTCCTGATGTGAATGGCCCGCCGATGCAGAGGGAGCTGAGAAGCTTTTATGGGCAAGCGCCTGCTGTTGTGGAGATATGTGCGCAGGCTGGTGCGGAAGTGCCTGAGCAGTATAGAGCTACTATGAGACTGGAGGTTGGGATACCTTCGAGTGTTAAAGAAGCTGAAATGGTCGTTTGATTTTATGTTTATAGGATATCACTGCTTCTCTGTTACCACCACAATCTAATTTGAGAATTATGGAATGACATCTTTGCAGTAGATAAACACTGTGTATGCATCTAAGAACAACTTAAACAGATTTGTACACTTGCTTATTTCTACATGTTAGGAGTCTTCGGATATTACTGGTAGTCACATTGTTTTGCGTCAGTTCAAAACTTCGATCTATTAACATAAAAGTCTAATAAGAAAACCTATGGAACAATTTCACAATCCTAAAGATTCCACATATAAATAAAAGAAATTACTCTAAACATTTCACAATATCAACAAGTGCTTCACCAAATTCTCTTTTACATTCAAAAAATTTGAAAACTTTACATGAGTAAGAGATGGATCTTCCGAACCCAGAATCTCGTAGAGCCACTGAAAAACTTACACCACAAGTAACCGAAGAGACTTCCAAAGAAAACGCTAACCGAAAAAGGGTTTATGCAAAATGAGATTCTGATTCTGAGAACTTACACCACAAGTAACTTCCAAAGAAAACGCTAATCCTAAAAGGGTTTATGCAAAATGAGATTCTGATTATTAACTAAGAAAATAAACCTTTGTTTCACAGTTTCTTCATCAGACATTTAGATAACTAAACGACGGCGTATCAGAGGCATTAATGTGATGAGCTTTAAACGGCGGCGTATTGGTCGGTTGAAGTTATATATTTTCACCCACATCGAGAACACAGAGAAGTGTCGTCTTGTTTATATATCGCAGAGAATACGATAGAGGTCACGACCTTACTTGAACAGGATCTGTTCTATAGGCTCGTACCTCTGTATCCTTGATTTCTAAGGAGACAGGCCCCTTACCCTGGATGATGAATCATGCCCGTGCGATCTGAGTGTGATTAACGGCTTTGAGTGTCTTCGGACTCCCTGCGCTGTAGAGGATCGCTATCCGGTTTGGTCTTACCACTCCGGAGTGGTCACACGGTTGTCTGACAGGCTTCTCTTTTTTCCGCCTCCCATTTTTTTTTTCCTCGCAACTTTTCACCGTTCCAAATTCTCAAGTGTCGTCTTCTTCTCAGGACTGCTTATGAATCATGGAAGCAGGGATGATTGTTACTACAGTTTTGAGCTGTCGTTCCTTATAGAACCTCTCTACGATGATTTGTCTAAGAGATGGGGCAGTGAAGGCTAGTATATATTTGTTTGATTAAAAATCCATAATTTAAATCCAACCAGTTTGACTAATGACGGTGTCTCATCTTGTGTTTTGAAAACATTGCTTTTGAGATCGCCTTTCAAAAAGGAGAAAAATCTACTTTTCGCTATACTGAAGGGTAAAAGCGTCATTACACAGGCTCCCTTTCTTTCTTCTTCATTGCTTTTAGTTTTTATTTTATCTTTGGTAAAGGCGAGAGATACCACTTGTCTGGTCTGCTCACTTTACACACCCACTTTCGTGTCTTCTTGCTCTTTCTTTTTTTCCTCAAACTGCAATAGCGTTATCCTCATCATCGTCGTCACGTTTGAAATCGCCTCTTAAAGCCATGTATTAGCTTTTAAGTAAGTAACTGTCTTCTCTTTTCTTTTAGCAAGTTCCCTTCTGTTCTGTTCCCAACTTCCCATATATGTTCTTATTAGGCCCCTCTCTCTTTTCTTCTCGTGTCGGATTTATATTTCTGAATTCGTCTCTACTACTTTGTATCGGTATCAGTTATGTTAATTCATCAAGATGATTTTTGCTTCATTTGCTGGTGAGAGAGAATCTTTTTTTTTATTGAAAAAAAGAATAATACAATGTTTCTTTTTTTGTCTCTATGCTAAACTCTGTTCTCTCTTTATCAATAGAGCAAAGTGACCGTGGACTTAGTCTTTCAAGGTTATAGAGAGTTCTGGTTCCTAACTAACAATCATGGCAGGCAAACCAGAAACTTTTGTGAGGTTAGTGCATCCTTTTGGTTTTATTAGATATCACTCCTTGCCTGTTAGTTTGATGCTATAATAATAATCTGAAAGCTCATACTTTTAAATAGGGTGGATGATCTAGACTTTAAGCTACCATCATCATCATCTGTATCCCGTCAGCATAACTACACCTCCAGTATCAGTGGACCACTCCACCCTATTCACGGAAGCCACAACACATCTGGATCCTTCAAGAAACGTTTCCAAAAAGGTTCCAAAGGTCTCAAATCCATAGGTCGTTCCCTTGGTTTCGGTGTTTACAGAGCTGTCTTCCCAGAAGACCTTAAAGTATCCGAAAAGAAGATCTTTGATCCTCAGGACAAAACTCTCTTGTTCTGCAATAAACTGTTGGTTGTGTCGTGTATTCTCTCTGTGTTTGTGGACCCTTTTTTCTTCTATCTTCCTGTGATCGATGGTGAGTCCAAGTGTCTCGGTATTGACCGGAAACTGGCTATCACGGCAACAACGTTTCGGACTTTCATCGATGTGTTTTATCTTGCTCACATGGCTCTCCAGTTTAGGACTGCTTATATTGCACCTTCCTCCAGGGTCTTTGGGCGAGGTGAGCTTGTGATAGATCCTGCACAGATAGCAAAGAGATATTTGCAACGTTGGTTTATCATTGATTTCCTCTCTGTACTCCCTGTCCCTCAGGTTGGTTATATAATTGTTGCCTGTGCTTGATGATTTGTTGAAAAGGATGCATTTAGTTGGTTTCAGAGTTACTTTATTCACTTTGTGTGTGTGTGTGTGTGTGTGTGCAGATTGTAGTGTGGAGGTTCTTGCAAAGGTCAAGGGGATCAGATGTATTGGCTACAAAGCAGGCTTTGCTTTTCATTGTTTTGGTTCAGTATATACCTCGGTTTCTTCGTGTCTTACCCTTGACATCAGAACTGAAAAGAACAGCAGGTGTCTTTGCGGAGACTGCTTGGGCTGGTGCTGCATATTATCTGATGTTATATATGCTTGCAAGTCATGTAAGTGCCTTAGCTTCTGATGGTATATATGCCTATTATCTTCCTAATGTTCGGTAATAAGCTGACTGGTAAGTTTTTTTATATTGATTCAATAACCACTGTTTGCTTATGTTGCAGATAGTTGGAGCGTTCTGGTACCTTTTAGCCTTAGAACGTAACGACGCCTGTTGGCAGGAGGCCTGCAGTGATGCAGGGAAAAATTGCACAACAGGTTTCTTGTACTGTGGCAATCAAAACATGGACGGCTATGACGTTTGGAACAAGACCAAAGAATCTGTTCTTCAGTCCAAGTGCCGCGCTGACCTCGATGATCCTAATCCTTCCTTTGACTTTGGGATTTATACACAGGCTTTATCCTCTGGCATTGTCTCTTCTCAAAAGTTCATCACAAAGTATTGTTACTGTTTGTGGTGGGGTCTTCAGAACTTGAGGTAACCTTCTTTTGTTCTCACAGAACTACAAAGTTCAGCTCCTATAACAGATCTTTGAGTTTCATATGAAATACATTCCACATTCTTTGTTTCTTTCATTGGTTTGCACAACAGTACACTTGGACAAGGGCTTCAAACCAGTACATACCCATTAGAGATTATGTTTTCCATCACTCTGGCCATCTCCGGGTTGATTCTCTTTGCTCTTCTCATCGGAAACATGCAGGTGACTTTAGCTACCCATCATGCATTGATCATCAATAGACATTTTCTGTAAGGACTCTGTCTAACAACACATATGAAATCTTGGGGGGCAGACATATCTCCAATCTCTTACTATCCGTCTGGAAGAAATGAGAGTGAAGAGGCGTGATTCAGAACAATGGATGCATCACAGGATGTTACCACAAGATCTAAGGCAGCGTGTGAGACGCTATGACCAGTACAAATGGCTGGAGACACGTGGTGTAGATGAAGAGTATCTCGTTGAGAATCTCCCCAAGGATCTCAGGAGAGACATCAAGCGCCATCTCTGTTTGGCTTTAGTGCGCAGGGTAAGGTTTCCCACTGTTATCTATTCAAACCTATTTAGAAGATCATAGAACCTGTTGGTGTTGAACATGCTTACTATATATTAATGGCATTTTCACCATTAATATTAGGTTCCATTGTTTGAGAGCATGGACGACAAGCTGCTAGATGCGATCTGCATGCGGCTAAAACCAAGCTTGTTCACAGAGAGTACCTACTTGGTCCGAGAAGGAGACCCTGTAGACGAGATGCTATTCATCATACGTGGCCGCCTAGAGAGTGTGACAACGGATGGAGGCAGGAGCGGTTTCTTCAACTACAGTCTCCTCAAAGAAGGAGAGTTCTGCGGTGAAGAGCTTCTGACATGGGCACTGGATCCAAAATCAGGTGCGAATCTCCCGTCTTCCACGAGAACCGTGAAGGCTCTGACAGAAGTAGAGGCGTTTGCGCTGGCCTCAGAGGAGCTGAAGTTTGTAGCCAGCCAGTTCAGGCGTCTACATAGCAGGCAAGTGCAGCACACGTTCAGGTTTTACTCTCACCAATGGAGGACTTGGGCTGCTTGCTTTATCCAGGCTGCCTGGCGCCGGTACTGCAAGAGGAAGAAGATGGAAGAGGCAGAGGCAGAGGCCGTGCCCATGTCAACCACTGGAACTTCGTCCTCCATGGGGGCTGCATTTCTTGTCACCAAGTTTGCGGCTAGTGCGCTGCGTACCATTCACAGGAACCGGAACACAAGGATTAGGGAATTGGTAAAGCTGCAGAAGCCTCCTGAGCCTGATTTCACTGCAGAAGATGCTGATTGATTGAACAGCTTGTAGACACTCTGCTTGTTTATAATTATAGAAATGATGTCATTGCAAATACTGCATGGCTTTATAGCTGCTTTGTGCTGTTCTGTAAAATGTATAATATAACTAGAAACCAAGCCGGTGGCATAGCCGTTGGATGGAATAAATGGAGAGGCCAAAAATCTTACTTCGGTTAAATTTTGAACCATTAGTTACAGTTAAGTCTGATTTGCTTTCTTCGCAGGTGCCACTTCCACTCTCGAGTTTGGGATCATATTTTTGTCCCGAGTCATTGCAAGTGTTGATATGTTAGGTTTGGTACTTTTTTTTTTTTTTGTCACTGATGTTAGGTTTGGTACTATAAGTAGTAAATCATGTGTTCAAAAAAAGAGAGTAAATCATGTATCGACGAGCTAGCCGCCCATTTTGGTTAACTGAAATTGTTATATGTTTCCAACAGAAATACTAACTCTCTGTACAAAAAAGGGTGTGCCAGTACACAATGTCAACTAGGGTTCAAGCTTATATTGCTTGTGTATATCCACATTCTTTTTTTTACTGACGAATATTCTTACTGTCTTTCTTTGTGGTTTATGTTCAGGAAGTTGTTAGAACTTGTTGTGGTTCTGGCCGACCACATCTGGTCTACAATTGCAAGGAAAAGACAGGCCTTCAAGTTCTTGCTATAATTCTACTTCACCCTAGTTTGCATATGGAAGCATCTTTGACCAAGTGTCTCATAGGTTTAAGCAGCTGTGCAAAACGAAGCGGAACGTGTGCCCTGACAAGGGTCCCGTTCTCTGTGTATTCCTATATATGCAACAAACACAAAGGCATGATCATCATTTGAGTTGTTTGTATCAACAAAAAGAAACCAAGCAAGATTGGTCGGTCATATACTTACAGTTTCTTTCACCATTCCAACCTTGTGTATGGTGCTTAGAAGGTCCCCTTTATCAAATGGCAAAAGCGCTTCAACCCATACCATTGAATCCTGCAACAGATTTTTGAATAACTAAATTTCCAATGGGTCTTAACTGTAAAAAGCCAGAGAATAACGAAACATTTTGATGAAACTAAAACCTTAAGCTTCTCATGAACAGCACTGCAGAATTTGTCTAGTCCTTCTCCAGTCAGAGCAGATATACAAATTACATCCCCATGTTCCTCTGCTTCCAGCTTGACCTTTTGAGGATCATCCACTCTATCAACCTAACCGAGGCGTAAAGAGTATTATACAGAATCTTATTGTATCATCCACGTTATTGTGCACATAATGCAGGAAACTGAATAGAAAATACAAAATCTTATTCGCCTCTCTACTACTTTACATTACCTTATTCCACACTACCAATTTGGGGATTGATGAAACATCGAGTTCGGACATGACCTTTTCTACAGCTTCTATTTGTTGATTTGCCAGTGGGTGGCTAAACATTTCACAAGCATATTATCATAAGGAGGTGAGATCATGATGTGATACGATGGACTTGCTTCAATTTAAAACAGGATATGAAGATAACAAACCTGATGTCAACAACATGTACCAAAAGGGATGACTCTGATATCTCTTCGAGTGTTGCTCTGAAAGCAGCAACCTGCAGAAATCACTTTCCAACTAAGTTACACAAGGCCGCAGACCCAAGAACACTTATTGGAATGTTAACAAATAGATAGAAGCACATGCAGAGATATCCAGGTACGATCTAGTTGAAAAAAAAGCCATTAAGACCTTACCAAGGTGGTTGGTAACTTTTGAATAAAGCCAACAGTATCTGTGAGAAGAAACTCCTTCCCGTTGTGCATCTGACGAACAAGGACCCAGAAAAGAAATCTCAAGTCAAAACTCGATACCACATTAAATACCATGCTTTCGCAGATCTGCTCTTCTAAGAAAATTCACTGACCTGAACCCTTCTCGTAGTTGGATCAAGGGTCGCAAACAAACGATTTTCAGCGAGAACATTAGCACCAGTCAATTGGTTCAAAAGTGTACTCTTTCCAGCGTTTGTGTAACCAACCTACAACACAATGGGTATAAAACATTAACATATGAAATGAAATGTTTCAATTCCTAACCCTACGAGTTTAAAATACTGTCTTGAACTTACCAAAGATACAACAGGAACAGGTATAGCAACACGCCGGCTTCTATACTGCTTCCTATGCTTTCTAACAGATTCCAACTCTTTTTTGAGAACTCCAATCTAGCCAATATAATGTCGAAACAATTAAAACATAATTCCATCTTAACTGACCTATACAGAAAACCCAAAACAAAGACACAGCCTAAGAAACTGCTCATCACAAATATAATCACAATCTGTGTCATATACAATCTCTTGAAAAACGAGAAGAAGCAAAAGAGGCTAGAAACTGCAGAAATATATACATGTTTTACTTACTTGGGTACGCAAGATTCGCTTATCAACTTCAATTTGTTTTTCTCCCATACCCTTAACTTGGCCACCTGATTGACGCTCAAGATGAGTCCACATTCTAGTTAATCGTGGTAATTGGTACTCCATCTGCGCTAGAGCAACCTGCAAACCATTACAGTTTGAGGCTTTTGAGCACACGGTTCCTGAAAGAGCATAACTAAAATGTTTCACAACAGTCATCTCTATTGACAAGCTTTATCTAACCTGCAAGGCTGCTTCATGAGTTGCGGCTCTTTGGTTGAAAATATCCAAGATAAGGGCGGTACGGTCACAAACTCGAACATCCCCACCAAAGGCCTTTTCCAGGTTACGCAATTGCCTGAAATTATAAATATGAAGTAGTAAGAAAATGAAACACACACACAAACACACACTCAGTTCACATGTATCATGTATGTTGACAAACTAGAGTGGAAACAAACAAGAGTATGAAACTCCTACATACGACACAATCCAATGACCACTTTAGTAACTATTAATAAGCTGAATGACAAGTAACAGTTTAGTGAAAGAAGAAACAGAACAGCTTGCAGTAAAGAAAACTGATAACTAAAGATACGCAGAAACGTTACCCTGGTGAAAGTTCATCGTCAAAGATGACAGTCTCCACGTCAAGTGCATTAATAGCGCTTTTAATCTCTGAGACCTTTCCGGATCCAATATATGTTCTAGGATTTGGGGAAGCCAGCCTGTGGTATATACCATCAGTGATATTAGCATCACAAGTGAACATAGAATCCATTCCTCAATACATAAGAGAGGTAAAAAAAAAGGCTACAAACTTTTGATAGGTAGAACCAACGACCATAAGACCAGCAGTATCAGCAAGCTGTTCAAGCTCCTCGAGGGACTCCTCTATATCAAACAAACACTCTCCATCACCCTTTCTTTCCACTCCCACTAGATACGCCTTCTCCTCAAATACCTGCAAATGATTTTTATCCTTCTTTTAATACTTCAAAACCATAAAGAAACGTTGACGAAGAAGAAGAAGAGGAGGAGAATGCAACCAACCTCTTTTCCATTTCTGAGCTTGAATCTATCTTCTAAGCTCTCTTCATCTCCTTTCTTCTTCTTCCTCTGCATCAGCGTCGTAGTAGGAGCAGAAACCGTCTCCTTGTCGAAACTTGGCTCCTCCCCCTCCTCTGCAGAGAAATCGAGAAACTGAGGGATTTCATCATCTTCCTCCTCCACGGCGCTTTCCTCGAAATCGAGACTAAGTTTACAAGACACTCTCCACGAGGAGTAGGAGTTGCCGTGAAGAAGAGGGAGTGTAATCGGGCGGTTAGGTTTAGGGATGTAGTTCGCGCGCCAGTGAGATTTGGGAATCGGAGAAGAAGAAGGAAACAAAAACGAACTCATGGTTGGATAGATAATATGAAGTAACTCGAGAAGATTGTGGTGGAGGGAGGAGTCAGTTTTTATACTCTTGTCTTCAACTACGTGACGTTTTCTGAATCCTTCAATGAACTGCTTTCCGTTTTTTATTCTAAATTTTTGCTTTGCTTTTCTCTGTCATGTTGCTCCTATCATTTGGGCTTCACCAGTAGAAACTGTTTAACAATGTAAATGCAGTATTATTATGAATTACAAGTGTAGAATAGCATGAAACTGGTGGAGCAAGAAAAAGATAACACAAGACAACAGATCAAAGAGGGGATGTGTAATTCTCTGTTCATCTCATAAACAGAACAAAACTGAGAGGAAAAGAGATCTCACAACAATGACTACTAGTGTCTATAGCCTCTCTCTACTCCTCTCTTGTTAACAAAAATGCAAAATACAGCAGCAACATGTGGATTACATTCTTTTTTTAATAGTTATGGATGGGGCTCTCTTACTCATCATATTCGGAAGCCTGTCTTTGCAGTGTTCATGCGTTGCGTCCATTTCTTCTTTGTATCTGTTTGTTGTTTCTTTGATGCAACCAGCTGGAACGGGTTCGGACCTGCATACATTTCCTCTTTGATCCTTATCTTCTTTTTCTTCCCTCTATCATATTCTTCATCCCTGCCACATTCCAAATACCCCCATTCATGTTAAACCAACCATCTAATAATAGAGCAAATAATTCTTCTAAATCTCAAAGCTCACCACTCATCTGCTACATATCCGATTCTTGACTCTTCACTGTTCCTCATCTTAGAAGCTGAAACTTCCTCATCCCATTTGCCAACTGCAACAGTTAATCAGACTTAATCACCATCAAACATATCACAATATTAGACCATGCTCTTGCTCAAGTCAACTGTTTAATTGATGCCACTTCTTATTAAAGAATCAGTGTTGGAAAATAAAGTTCGTTATAGCAATTATAAGTTGAGAAAACGGAAAACTTACCCACTGTCTCTGGCAAACCCCGTGTGAGAACGGTCACCTCTTCTTCATCTTGTTTTTTTGAGAGCTCTCTCTTTCTTTTGGCGTTTTGGCTTGCTTCAGACATGTCAGAGCTCTTCAGCGTTTGCTGTTGGTCTGACGCAAGAACGGCGCTATTTTGATTACGACTCCTTATCTTTTCATCATGGACAATGACTCTGTTATCCTTCCCATTCAAGCAAGCCGAGCCAGAAGCACTAGTACTTATCTGTGAAGTTTTACGCTCTTTATCTGTAGCTCTTTTCTTGGATGGGAGCTTCTCCGAAATAACCTTAATAGCCAAGCTACTTGATCTTCCCTTTTTCTGTTTCTTCTTTTTACGTACGCCCAAGCTCAGCTTAAAAGACTTTAATCCTCCCACCTGCAAGGTTTTCATGTTACCCTTGCGAGTCTTTCTTGGTGTGGTGAGGGTCCCCTCATCAGAACTTGCCTTTATTGACTCCAGGGAAGTGGCCGATTCCTTCAAGTGATGTCCCAAAGTTTGATTAACAAGAACAGCTTCTTCAATAGGTGAACTACCATTCGATACATTTTTAACCTGGAGAGTAAAGCGAAATGCAAGTTAGAAACATTCATTCCCATTGATAAAAAAGGTGGCCGTAATAAACAAGATGCTGACTCGTTAAGGTAATTAGTTATATACACTCACCTCAAGTGAATTGGCAGCAGCCTCGTTCAAGTTATTTCCATCTTTAGGCAAGTTGACGAGAATTTTAGCGTTTGTGCTGCCATCCAGGAGAAGAGAATCCTTCCCTAGTGACACTGTGCATGCAGACTTGGAGCCCTCCTTTACCAAATATACATCCCCATTAGCCTGTGGAAGTGGCACTTCCTTCTGAAGGGTCTCTTTGGTATTTAAGTCTTTCTGTGTTAAGACAGCAGGAGCACGTCGATCACATGGTTTCAAGAGTGCTGAACCATTTCCACTCTTAAGAATCTCTTTGACCTCCACACTGCTAGGAAGTTCTTTCTGAGTCTCTTTGTCATTCATTTTTTTTTGTGTTAAGACAGCAGGAGCACCTTTATCACATGATGCCAAGGGTGTTGTACCATTTTCCCTCTTGAGGATCTCTTTTGCCTCCACACTGCTTGGGGGATCTTTCTGAGTCTCTTTAGCATTCAAATCTTTTTGGGTCAAGACAGCAGGAGCACCTTGATCACATGATCTCAAGGGTGATGTACCATTGGCAACAGGAGCCTTTAAACTACATGCTTTCATGGATGCTGAGCCATTCACTTGATCATTTCCGTTAGAAAACATATTCAAAGAAGATCTTTTTGTGGCAAGGTTCTCTTTGGAAGTCTCTTTCTTAGCCACGGCAGCAGTGTTCTTTGGGGCTGGGTTTTGTCTATCGCGAACATAGAATAGCATATACGCCTTCTGATTGAACACAGTCTTCTCACTAACTTGGATTACCTACAGCAACAATGTAAAGAGGAACTTACTATAAGGAACCATGTACAGTTTGCAACCCAAGATAACGTAGAACATCGCTGCTTACCCTGTTGTCATCAAGGGAATACCACATGCCACTTGAAGTGCGTACAAAGCAAGCGTAGTGACCAGAATGGCTACTTCGACCATAATGAACTAAAACACCATATAGAGTGTACTTCAAATTACCTGCCTGTTCAACACAAGTACTGTACTGTTACAAAAAGAAATCATGAAGCTCAAGAGAATCTGTTTCATTTATATTCTTAGAAAGCAGAGCACAAGACCAAGTCTACTTACATAGGGACCACTGACAAAAGGTTTCATGTCAATTGCAGAAGCAAACTCGACTTTCTTGTCGATTTTTCCGGATCTGTGCGCTTCAAACCGTTTGAGATGTACGGTAAGAACATAAGGTGCTTTAGAAACAGTAAGCTGTTTTACAGCCCTGA